>NW_028252942.1:2400000-3000000 GCF_964263255.1 Lissotriton vulgaris
TGTGAGGGTTTAAAAAGTGGTTATTCAACATGAGGCACGATCCAATTGACATTTTGAATCATTTTTGGTACAGTTTAAAAAATCAATTTTCGGATGAAAAACGATGACTCCGGACCTGTCGAACGTTCCCAAAATGGTCTATAATGATGAAATTTTAACATTTAATCTTTGGACTCTAAATGACTGTTGGATGCGAATTATGACTTTTTCAACTAAAATAACTGTGTTTAAAGTCATTTCTGTGCCTGAAACTGGTCAAAATTAAAGCTTTTGAGTAAGCAAAACTCTGTAAAAATGGCAATTTTGGTCACTGTGAGGGTTTAAAAAGTGGTTATTCAACATGAGGCACGATCCAATTGACATTTTGAATCATTTTTGGTACAGTTTAAAAAAACAATTTTCGGATGAAAAACAATGACTCCACCTGTCGAACGTTCCCAAAATGGTTTATAATGATGAAATTTTAACATTTAATCTTTTGACTCTAAATGACTGTTGGATGCGAATTATGACTTTTTCAACTAAAATAACTGTGTTTAAAGTCATTTCTGTGCCTGAAACGAGTCAAAATTGAAGCTTTTGAGTAAGCAAAACTCTGTAAAAATGGCAATTTTGGTCACCGTGAGGGTTTAAAAAGTGGTTATTCAACATGAGGCACGATCCAATTGACATTTTGAATCATTTTTGGTACAGTCCAAAAAATCCATTTTCGGATGAAAAACGATGACTCCGGACCTGTCGAACGATCCCAAAATGGTCAATATGGATGAAAATTTAACATTTATTCTTTTGACTCTAAATGACTGTTGGATGTGAATTGACTTTGTCAACTAAAATAAGTGTGTTTAAAGTCATTTCTGTGCCTGAAATGGGTCAAAATTGAAGCTTTTGAGTAAGCAAAACTCTGTAAAAATGGCAATTTTGGTCACTGTGAGAGTTTAAAAAGTGGTTATTCAACATGAGGCACGATCCAATAGACATTTTGAATCATTTTTGGTACAGTCCCAAAAATCAATTTTCCGATGAAAAACGATGACTCCGGACCTGTCGAACGTTCCCAAAATGGTCTATAATGATGACATTTTAACATTTAATCTTTTGACTCTAAATGACTGTTGGATGTGAATTATGGCTTTGTCAAACTAAAATAAGTGTGTTTAAAGTCATTCCTGTGCCTGAAATGGGTCAAAATTGAAGCTTTTGAGAAAGCAAAACTCTATAAAAATGTCAATTTTGGTCACTGTGAGGGTTTAAAAAGTGGTTATTCAACATGAGGCACGATCCAATTGACATTTTGAATCATTTTTGGTACGGTCCAAAAAATCCATTTTCGGATGAAAAACGATGACTCCGGACCTGTCGAACGTTCCCAAAATGGTCTATAATGATGAAATTTTAATATTTAATCTTTTGACTCTAAATGACTGTTGGATGTGAATTATGACTTTGTCAACTAAAATGAGTGTGTTTAAAGTAATTTCTGTGCCTGAAACTGGTCAAAATTGAAGCATTTGAGTAAGCAAAACTCTGTAAAAATGGCAATTTTGGTCACTGTGAGAGTTTAAAAAGTGGTTATTCAACATGAGGCACGATCCAATAGACATTTTGAATCATTTTTGGTACAGTCCCAAAAATCAATTTTCCAATGAAAAACGATGACTCCGGACCTGTCGAACGTTCCCAAAATGGTCTATAATGATGAAATTTTAACATTTAATCTTTTGACTCTAAATGACTGTTGGATGTGAATTATGACTTTGTCAAACTAAAATAAGTGTGTTTAAAGTCATTTCTGTGCCTGAAACGAGTCAAAATTGAAGCTTTTGAGTAAGCAGAACTCTGTAAAAATGGCAATTTTGGTCACTGTGAGGGTTTAAAAAGTGGTTATTCAACATGAGGCACGATCCAATTGACATTTTGAATCATTTTTGGCACAGTCCAAAAAATCCATTTTCGGATGAAAAACGATGACTCCGGACCTGTCGAACGATCCCAAAATGGTCAATATGGATGAAATTTTAACATTTAATCTTTTGACTCTAAATGACTGTTGGATGTGAATTATGACTTTGTCAACTAAAATGAGTGTGTTTAAAGTCATTTCTGTGCCTGAAACTGGTCAAAATTGAAGCTTTTGAGTAAGCAAAACTCTGTAAAAATGGCAATTTTGGTCACTGTGAGGGTTTAAAAAGTGGTTATTCAACATGAGGCACGATCCAATTGACATTTTGAATCATTTTTGGTACAGTCCAAAAAATCCATTTTCGGATGAAAAACAATGACTCCGGACCTGTCGAACGATCCCAAAATGGTCAATATGGATGAAATTTTAACATTTAATCTTTTGACTCTAAATGACTGTTGGATATGAATTATGACTTTGTCAACTAAAAAAGAGTGTGTTTAAAGTCATTTCTGTGCCTGAAACTGGTCAAAATTGAAGCTTTTGAGTAAGCAAAACTCTGTAAAAATTACAATTTTGGTCACTGTGAGGGTTTAAAAAGTGGTTATTCAACATGAGGCACGATCCAATTGACATTTTGAATCATTTTTGGTACAGTCCAAAAAATCAATTTTCGGATAAAAAACGATGACTCCGGACCTGTCGAATGATCCTAAAATGGTAAATATGGATGAAATTTTAACATTTAATCTTTTGACTCTAAATGACTGTTGGATGTGAATTATGACTTTGTCAACTAAAATAAGTGTGTTTAAAGTCATTTCTGTGCTTGAAATGGGTCAAAATTGAAGCTTTTGAGTAAGCAAAACTCTGTAAAAATGGCAATTTTGGTCACTGTGAGGGTTTAAAAAGTGGTTATTCAACATGAGGCACGATCCAATTGACATTTTGAATCATTTTTGGTACAGTCCCAAAAATCTATTTTCCGATGAAAAACGATGACTCCGGACCTGTCGAACGTTCCCAAAATGGTCTATAATGATGAAATTTTAACATTTAATCTTTTGACTCTAAATGACTGTTGGATGTGAATTATGACTTTGTCACCTATAATGAGTGTGTTTAAAGTCATTTCTGTGCCTGAAACTGGTCAAAATTGAAGCATTTGAGTAAGCAAAACTCTGTAAAAATGGCAGTTTTGGTCACTGTGAGAGTTTAAAAAGTGGTTATTCAACATGAGGCACGATCCAATAGACATTTTGAATCATTTTTGGTACACTCCCAAAAATCAATTTTCCGATGAAAAACGATGACTCCGGACCTGTCGAACGATCCCAAAATGGTCAATATGGATGAAATTTTAACATTTAATCTTTTGACTCTAAATGACTGTTGGATGTGAATTATGACTTTGTCAACTAAAATAAGTGTGTTTAATGTCATTTCTGTGCCTGAAATGGGACAAAATTGAAGCTTTTGAGTAAGCAAAACTCTGTAAAAATGGCAATTTTGGTCACTGTGAGGGTTTAAAAAGTGGTTATTCAACATGAGGCACGATCCAATTGACATTTTGAATCATTTTTGGTACAGTTTAAAAAATCAATTTTCGGATGAAAAACGATGACTCCGGACCTGTCGAACGTTCCCAAAATGGTCTATAATGATGAAATTTTAACATTTAATCTTTTGACTCTAAATGACTGTTGGATGCGAATTATGACTTTTTCAACTAAAATAACTGTGTTTAAAGTCATTTCTGTGCCTGAAACTGGTCAAAATTAAAGCTTTTGAGTAAGCAAAACTCTGTAAAAATGGCAATTTTGGTCACTGTGAGGGTTTAAAAAGTGGTTATTCAACATGAGGCACGATCCAATTGACATTTTGAATCATTTTTGGTACAGTTTAAAAAAACAATTTTCGGATGAAAAACAATGACTCCACCTGTCGAACGTTCCCAAAATGGTTTATAATGATGAAATTTTAACATTTAATCTTTTGACTCTAAATGACTGTTGGATGCGAATTATGACTTTTTCAACTAAAATAACTGTGTTTAAAGTCATTTCTGTGCCTGAAACGAGTCAAAATTGAAGCTTTTGAGTAAGCAAAACTCTGTAAAAATGGCAATTTTGGTCACTGTGAGGGTTTAAAAAGTGGTTATTCAACATGAGGCACGATCCAATTGACATTTTGAATCATTTTTGGTACAGTCCAAAAAATCCATTTTCGGATGAAAAACGATGACTCCGGACCTGTCGAACGATCCCAAAATGGTCAATATGGATGGAAATTTAACATTTATTCTTTTGACTCTAAATGACTGTTGGATGTGAATTGACTTTGCCAACTAAAATAAGTGTGTTTAAAGTCATTTCTGTGCCTGAAATGGGTCAAAATTGAAGCTTTTGAGTAAGCAAAACTCTGTAAAAATGGCAATTTTGGTCACTGTGAGAGTTTAAAAAGTGGTTATTCAACATGAGGCACGATCCAATAGACATTTTGAATCATTTTTGGTACAGTCCCAAAAATCAATTTTCCGATGAAAAACGATGACTCCGGACCTGTCGAACGTTCCCAAAATGGTCTATAATGATGACATTTTAACATTTAATCTTTTGACTCTAAATGACTGTTGGATGTGAATTATGGCTTTGTCAAACTAAAATAAGTGTGTTTAAAGTCATTCCTGTGCCTGAAATGGGTCAAAATTGAAGCTTTTGAGAAAGCAAAACTCTGTAAAAATGTCAATTTTGGTCACTGTGAGGGTTTAAAAAGTGGTTATTCAACATGAGGCACGATCCAATTGACATTTTGAATCATTTTTGGTACGGTCCAAAAAATCCATTTTCGGATGAAAAACGATGACTCCGGACCTGTCGAACGTTCCCAAAATGGTCTATAATGATGAAATTTTAACATTTAATCTTTTGACTCTAAATGACTGTTGGATGTGAATTATGACTTTGTCAACTAAAATGAGTGTGTTTAAAGTAATTTCTGTGCCTGAAACTGGTCAAAATTGAAGCATTTGAGTAAGCAAAACTCTGTAAAAATGGCAATTTTGGTCACTGTGAGAGTTTAAAAAGTGGTTATTCAACATGAGGCACGATCCAATAGACATTTTGAATCATTTTTGGCACAGTCCAAAAATCAATTTTCCAATGAAAAACGATGACTCCGGACCTGTCGAACGTTCCCAAAATGGTCTATAATGATGAAATTTTAACATTTAATCTTTGACTCTAAATGACTGTTGGATGTGAATTATGACTTTGTCAAACTAAAATAAGTGTGTTTAAAGTCATTTCTGTGCCTGAAACGAGTCAAAATTGAAGCTTTTGAGTAAGCAGAACTCTGTAAAAAGGGCAATTTTGGTCACTGTGAGGGTTTAAAAAGTGGTTATTCAACATGAGGCACGATCCAATTGACATTTTGAATCATTTTTGGCACAGTCCTAAAAATCCATTTTCGGATGAAAAACAATGACTCCGGACCTGTCGAACGATCCCAAAATGGTCAATATGGATGAAATTTTAACATTTAATCTTTTGACTCTAAATGACTGTTGGATGTGAATTATGACTTTGTCAACTAAAATGAGTGTGTTTAAAGTCATTTCTGTGCCTGAAACTGGTCAAAATTGAAGCTTTTGAGTAAGCAAAACTCTGTAAAAATGGCAATTTTGGTCACTGTGAGGGTTTAAAAGTGGTTATTCAACATGAGGCACGATCCAATTGACATTTTGAATCATTTTTGGTACAGTCCAAAAAATCCATTTTCGGATGAAAAACAATGACTCCGGACCTGTCGAACGATCCCAAAATGGTCAATATGGATGAAATTTTAACATTCAATCTTTTGACTCTAAATGACTGTTGGATATGAATTATGACTTTGTCAACTAAAAAAGAGTGTGTTTAAAGTCATTTCTGTGCCTGAAACTGGTCAAAATTGAAGCTTTTGAGTAAGCAAAACTCTGTAAAAATTACAATTTTGGTCACTGTGAGGGTTTAAAAAGTGGTTATTCAACATGAGGCACGATGCAATTGACATTTTGAATCATTTTTGGTACAGTCCAAAAAATCAATTTTCGGATAAAAAACGATGACTCCGGACCTGTCGAATGATCCTAAAATGGTAAATATGGATGAAATTTTAACATTTAATCTTTTGACTCTAAATGACTGTTGGATGTGAATTATGACTTTGTCAACTAAAATAAGTGTGTTTAAAGTCATTTCTGTGCTTGAAATGGGTCAAAATTGAAGCTTTTGAGTAAGCAAAACTCTGTAAAAATGGCAATTTTGGTCACTGTGAGGGTTTAAAAAGTGGTTATTCAACATGAGGCACGATCCAATTGACATTTTGAATCATTTTTGGTACAGTCCCAAAAATCTATTTTCCGATGAAAAACGATGACTCCGGACCTGTCGAACGTTCCCAAAATGGTCTATAATGATGAAATTTTAACATTTAATCTTTTGACTCTAAATGACTGTTGGATGTGAATTATGACTTTGTCACCTATAATGAGTGTGTTTAAAGTCATTTCTGTGCCTGAAACTGGTCAAAATTGAAGCATTTGAGTAAGCAAAACTCTGTAAAAATGGCAGTTTTGGTCACTGTGAGAGTTTAAAAAGTGGTTATTCAACATGAGGCACGATCCAATAGACATTTTGAATCATTTTTGGTACACTCCCAAAAATCAATTTTCCGATGAAAAACGATGACTCCGGACCTGTCGAACGATCCCAAAATGGTCAATATGGATGAAATTTTAACATTTAATCTTTTGACTCTAAATGACTGTTGGATGTGAATTATGACTTTGTCAACTAAAATAAGTGTGTTTAATGTCATTTCTGTGCCTGAAATGGGACAAAATTGAAGCTTTTGAGTAAGCAAAACTCTGTAAAAATGGCAATTTTGGTCACTGTGAGGGTTTAAAAAGTGGTTATTCAACATGAGGCACGATCCAATTGACATTTTGAATCATTTTTGGTACAGTTTAAAAAATCAATTTTCGGATGAAAAACGATGACTCCGGACCTGTCGAACGTTCCCAAAATGGTCTATAATGATGAAATTTTAACATTTAATCTTTTGACTCTAAATGACTGTTGGATGCAAATTATGACTTTTTCAACTAAAATAACTGTGTTTAAAGTCATTTCTGTGCCTGAAACTGGTCAAAATTAAAGCTTTTGAGTAAGCAAAACTCTGTAAAAATGGCAATTTTGGTCACTGTGAGGGTTTAAAAAGTGGTTATTCAACATGAGGCACGATCCAATTGACATTTTGAATCATTTTTGGTACAGTTTAAAAAAACAATTTTCGGATGAAAAACAATGACTCCACCTGTCGAACGTTCCCAAAATGGTTTAAAATGATGAAATTTTAACATTTAATCTTTTGACTCTAAATGACTGTTGGATGCGAATTATGACTTTTTCAACTAAAATAACTGTGTTTAAAGTCATTTCTGTGCCTGAAACGAGTCAAAATTGAAGCTTTTGAGTAAGCAAAACTCTGTAAAAATGGCAATTTTGGTCACTGTGAGGGTTTAAAAAGTGGTTATTCAACATGAGGCACGATCCAATTGACATTTTGAATCATTTTTGGTACAGTCCAAAAAATCCATTTTCGGATGAAAAACGATGACTCCGGACCTGTCGAACGATCCCAAAATGGTCAATATGGATGGAAATTTAACATTTATTCTTTTGACTCTAAATGACTGTTGGATGTGAATTGACTTTGTCAACTAAAATAAGTGTGTTTAAAGTCATTTCTGTGCCTGAAATGGGTCAAAATTGAAGCTTTTGAGTAAGCAAAACTCTGTAAAAATGGCAATTTTGGTCACTGTGAGAGTTTAAAAAGTGGTTATTCAACATGAGGCACGATCCAATAGACATTTTGAATCATTTTTGGTACAGTCCCAAAAATCAATTTTCCGATGAAAAACGATGACTCCGGACCTGTCGAACGTTCCCAAAATGGTCTATAATGATGACATTTTAACATTTAATCTTTTGACTCTAAATGACTGTTGGATGTGAATTATGGCTTTGTCAAACTAAAATAAGTGTGTTTAAAGTCATTCCTGTGCCTGAAATGGGTCAAAATTGAAGCTTTTGAGAAAGCAAAACTCTGTAAAAATGTCAATTTTGGTCACTGTGAGGGTTTAAAAAGTGGTTATTCAACATGAGGCACGATCCAATTGACATTTTGAATCATTTTTGGTACGGTCCAAAAAATCCATTTTCGGATGAAAAACGATGACTCCGGACCTGTCGAACGTTCCCAAAATGGTCTATAATGATGAAATTTTAACATTTAATCTTTGACTCTAAATGACTGTTGGATGTGAATTATGACTTTGTCACCTAAAATGAGTGTGTTTAAAGTCATTTCTGTGCCTGAAACTGGTCAAAATTGAAGCATTTGAGTAAGCAAAACTCTGTAAAAATGGCAGTTTTGGTCACTGTGAGAGTTTAAAAAGTGGTTATTCAACATGAGGCACGATCCAATAGACATTTTGAATCATTTTTGGTACACTCCCAAAAATCAATTTTCCGATGAAAAACGATGACTCCGGACCTGTCGAACGATCCCAAAATGGTCAATATGGATGAAATTTTAACATTTAATCTTTTGACTCTAAATGACTGTTGGATGTGAATTATGACTTTGTCAACTAAAATAAGTGTGTTTAATGTCATTTCTGTGCCTGAAATGGGACAAAATTGAAGCTTTTGAGTAAGCAAAACTCTGTAAAAATGGCAATTTTGGTCACTGTGAGGGTTTAAAAAGTGGTTATTCAACATGAGGCACGATCCAATTGACATTTTGAATCATTTTTGGTACAGTTTAAAAAATCAATTTTCGGATGAAAAACGATGACTCCGGACCTGTCGAACGTTCCCAAAATGGTCTATAATGATGAAATTTTAACATTTAATCTTTTGACTCTAAATGACTGTTGGATGCGAATTATGACTTTTTCAACTAAAATAACTGTGTTTAAAGTCATTTCTGTGCCTGAAACTGGTCAAAATTAAAGCTTTTGAGTAAGCAAAACTCTGTAAAAATGGCAATTTTGGTCACTGTGAGGGTTTAAAAAGTGGTTATTCAACATGAGGCACGATCCAATTGACATTTTGAATCATTTTTGGTACAGTTTAAAAAAACAATTTTCGGATGAAAAACAATGACTCCACCTGTCGAACGTTCCCCAAATGGTTTAAAATGATGAAATTTTAACATTTAATCTTTTGACTCTAAATGACTGTTGGATGCGAATTATGACTTTTTCAACTAAAATAACTGTGTTTAAAGTCATTTCTGTGCCTGAAACGAGTCAAAATTGAAGCTTTTGAGTAAGCAAAACTCTGTAAAAATGGCAATTTTGGTCACTGTGAGGGTTTAAAAAGTGGTTATTCAACATGAGGCACGATCCAATTGACATTTTGAATCATTTTTGGTACAGTCCAAAAAATCCATTTTCGGATGAAAAACGATGACTCCGGACCTGTCGAACGATCCCAAAATGGTCAATATGGATGGAAATTTAACATTTATTCTTTTGACTCTAAATGACTGTTGGATGTGAATTGACTTTGTCAACTAAAATAAGTGTGTTTAAAGTCATTTCTGTGCCTGAAATGGGTCAAAATTGAAGCTTTTGAGTAAGCAAAACTCTGTAAAAATGGCAATTTTGGTCACTGTGAGAGTTTAAAAAGTGGTTATTCAACATGAGGCACGATCCAATAGACATTTTGAATCATTTTTGGTACAGTCCCAAAAATCAATTTTCCGATGAAAAACGATGACTCCGGACCTGTCGAACGTTCCCAAAATGGTCTATAATGATGACATTTTAACATTTAATCTTTTGACTCTAAATGACTGTTGGATGTGAATTATGGCTTTGTCAAACTAAAATAAGTGTGTTTAAAGTCATTCCTGTGCCTGAAATGGGTCAAAATTGAAGCTTTTGAGAAAGCAAAACTCTGTAAAAATGTCAATTTTGGTCACTGTGAGGGTTTAAAAAGTGGTTATTCAACATGAGGCACGATCCAATTGACATTTTGAATCATTTTTGGTACGGTCCAAAAAATCCATTTTCGGATGAAAAACGATGACTCCGGACCTGTCGAACGTTCCCAAAATGGTCTATAATGATGAAATTTTAACATTTAATCTTTTGACTCTAAATGACTGTTGGATGTGAATTATGACTTTGTCAACTAAAATGAGTGTGTTTAAAGTAATTTCTGTGCCTGAAACTGGTCAAAATTGAAGCATTTGAGTAAGCAAAACTCTGTAAAAATGGCAATTTTGGTCACTGTGAGAGTTTAAAAAGTGGTTATTCAACATGAGGCACGATCCAATAGACATTTTGAATCATTTTTGGTACAGTCCCAAAAATCAATTTTCCAATGAAAAACGATGACTCCGGACCTGTCGAACGTTCCCAAAATGGTCTATAATGATGAAATTTTAACATTTAATCTTTTGACTCTAAATGACTGTTGGATGTGAATTATGACTTTGTCAAACTAAAATAAGTGTGTTTAAAGTCATTTCTGTGCCTGAAACGAGTCAAAATTGAAGCTTTTGAGTAAGCAGAACTCTGTAAAAATGGCAATTTTGGTCACTGTGAGGGTTTAAAAAGTGGTTATTCAACATGAGGCACGATCCAATTGACATTTTGAATCATTTTTGGCACAGTCCTAAAAATCCATTTTCGGATGAAAAACGATGACTCCGGACCTGTCGAACGATCCCAAAATGGTCAATATGGATGAAATTTTAACATTTAATCTTTTGACTCTAAATGACTGTTGGATGTGAATTATGACTTTGTCAACTAAAATGAGTGTGTTTAAAGTCATTTCTGTGCCTGAAACTGGTCAAAATTGAAGCTTTTGAGTAAGCAAAACTCTGTAAAAATGGCAATTTTGGTCACTGTGAGGGTTTAAAAGTGGTTATTCAACATGAGGCACAATCCAATTGACATTTTGAATCATTTTTGGTACAGTCCAAAAAATCCATTTTCGGATGAAAAACAATGACTCCGGACCTGTCGAACGATCCCAAAATGGTCAATATGGATGAAATTTTAACATTTAATCTTTTGACTCTAAATGACTGTTGGATGTGAATTATGACTTTGTCAACTAAAAAAGAGTGTGTTTAAAGTCATTTCTGTGCCTGAAACTGGTCAAAATTGAAGCTTTTGAGTAAGCAAAACTCTGTAAAAATGGCAATTTTGGTCACTGTGAGGGTTTAAAAAGTGGTTATTCAACATGAGGCACGATCCAATTGACATTTTGAATCATTTTTGGTACAGTCCAAAAAATCAATTTTCGGATAAAAAACGATGACTCCGGACCTGTCGAATGATCCTAAAATGGTAAATATGGATGAAATTTTAACATTTAATCTTTTGACTCTAAATGACTGTTGGATGTGAATTATGACTTTGTCAACTAAAATAAGTGTGTTTAAAGTCATTTCTGTGCTTGAAATGGGTCAACATTGAAGCTTTTGAGTAAGCAAAACTCTGTAAAAATGGCAATTTTGGTCACTGTGAGGGTTTAAAAAGTGGTTATTCAACATGAGGCACGATCCAATTGACATTTTGAATCATTTTTGGTACAGTCCCAAAAATCTATTTTCCGATGAAAAACGATGACTCCGGACCTGTCGAACCTTCCCAAAATGGTCTATAATGATGAAATTTTAACATTTAATCTTTTGACTCTAAATGACTGTTGGATGTGAATTATGACTTTGTCACCTATAATGAGTGTGTTTAAAGTCATTTCTGTGCCTGAAACTGGTCAAAATTGAAGCATTTGAGTAAGCAAAACTCTGTAAAAATGGCAGTTTTGGTCACTGTGAGAGTTTAAAAAGTGGTTATTCAACATGAGGCACGATCCAATAGACATTTTGAATCATTTTTGGTACAGTCCCAAAAATCAATTTTCCGATGAAAAACGATGACTCCGGACCTGTCGAACGATCCCAAAATGGTCAATATGGATGAAATTTTAACATTTAATCTTTTGACTCTAAATGACTGTTGGATGTGAATCATGACTTTGTCAACTAAAATAAGTGTGTTTAATGTCATTTCTGTGCCTGAAATGGGTCAAAATTGAAGCTTTTGAGTAAGCAAAACTCTGTAAAAATGGCAATTTTGGTCACTGTGAGGGTTTAAAAAGTGGTTATTCATCATGAGGCACGATCCAATTGACATTTTGAATCATTTTTGGTACAGTTTAAAAAATCAATTTTCGGATGAAAAACGATGACTCCGGACCTGTCGAACGTTCCCAAAATGGTCTATAATGATGAAATTTTAACATTTAATCTTTTGACTCTAAATGACTGTTGGATGCGAATTATGACTTTTTCAACTAAAATAACTGTGTTTAAAGTCATTTCTGTGCCTGAAACTGGTCAAAATTAAAGCTTTTGAGTAAGCAAAACTCTGTAAAAATGGCAATTTTGGTCACTGTGAGGGTTTAAAAAGTGGTTATTCATCATGAGGCACGATCCAATTGACATTTTGAATCATTTTTGGTACAGTTTAAAAAATCAATTTTCAGATGAAAAACGATGACTCCGGACCTGTCGAACGTTCCCAAAATGGTCTATAATGATGAAATTTTAACATTTAATCTTTTGACTCTAAATGACTGTTGGATGCGAATTATGACTTTTTCAACTAAAATAACTGTGTTTAAAGTCATTTCTGTGCCTGAAACGAGTCAAAATTGAAGCTTTTGAGTAAGCAGAACTCTGTAAAAATGGCAATTTTGGTCACTGTGAGGGTTTAAAAAGTGGTTATTCAACATGAGGCACGATCCAATTGACATTTTGAATCATTTTTGGCACAGTCCTAAAAATCCATTTTCGGATGAAAAACGATGACTCCGGACCTGTCGAACGATCCCAAAATGGTCAATATGGATGAAATTTTAACATTTAATCTTTTGACTCTAAATGACTGTTGGATGTGAATTATGACTTTGTCAACTAAAATGAGTGTGTTTAAAGTCATTTCTGTGCCTGAAACTGGTCAAAATTGAAGCTTTTGAGTAAGCAAAACTCTGTAAAAATGGCAATTTTGGTCACTGTGAGGGTTTAAAAAGTGGTTATTCAACATGAGGCACGATCCAATTGACATTTTGAATCATTTTTGGTACAGTCCAAAAAATCCATTTTCGGATGAAAAACAATGACTCCGGACCTGTCGAACGATCCCAAAATGGTCAATATGGATGAAATTTTAACATTTAATCTTTTGACTCTAAATGACTGTTGGATATGAATTATGACTTTGTCAACTAAAAAAGAGTGTGTTTAAAGTCATTTCTGTGCCTGAAACTGGTCAAAATTGAAGCTTTTGAGTAAGCAAAACTCTGTAAAAATTACAATTTTGGTCACTGTGAGGGTTTAAAAAGTGGTTATTCAACATGAGGCACGATCCAATTGACATTTTGAATCATTTTTGGTACAGTCCAAAAAATCAATTTTCGGATAAAAAACGATGACTCCGGACCTGTCGAATGATCCTAAAATGGTAAATATGGATGAAATTTTAACATTTAATCTTTTGACTCTAAATGACTGTTGGATGTGAATTATGACTTTGTCAACTAAAATAAGTGTGTTTAAAGTCATTTCTGTGCTTGAAATGGGTCAAAATTGAAGCTTTTGAGTAAGCAAAACTCTGTAAAAATGGCAATTTTGGTCACTGTGAGGGTTTAAAAAGTGGTTATTCAACATGAGGCACGATCCAATTGACATTTTGAATCATTTTTGGTACAGTCCCAAAAATCTATTTTCCGATGAAAAACGATGACTCCGGACCTGTCGAACGTTCCCAAAATGGTCTATAATGATGAAATTTTAACATTTAATCTTTTGACTCTAAATGACTGTTGGATGTGAATTATGACTTTGTCACCTATAATGAGTGTGTTTAAAGTCATTTCTGTGCCTGAAACTGGTCAAAATTGAAGCATTTGAGTAAGCAAAACTCTGTAAAAATGGCAGTTTTGGTCACTGTGAGAGTTTAAAAAGTGGTTATTCAACATGAGGCACGATCCAATAGACATTTTGAATCATTTTTGGTACACTCCCAAAAATCAATTTTCCGATGAAAAACGATGACTCCGGACCTGTCGAACGATCCCAAAATGGTCAATATGGATGAAATTTTAACATTTAATCTTTTGACTCTAAATGACTGTTGGATGTGAATTATGACTTTGTCAACTAAAATAAGTGTGTTTAATGTCATTTCTGTGCCTGAAATGGGACAAAATTGAAGCTTTTGAGTAAGCAAAACTCTGTAAAAATGGCAATTTTGGTCACTGTGAGGGTTTAAAAAGTGGTTATTCAACATGAGGCACGATCCAATTGACATTTTGAATCATTTTTGGTACAGTTTAAAAAATCAATTTTCGGATGAAAAACGATGACTCCGGACCTGTCGAACGTTCCCAAAATGGTCTATAATGATGAAATTTTAACATTTAATCTTTTGACTCTAAATGACTGTTGGATGCGAATTATGACTTTTTCAACTAAAATAACTGTGTTTAAAGTCATTTCTGTGCCTGAAACTGGTCAAAATTAAAGCTTTTGAGTAAGCAAAACTCTGTAAAAATGGCAATTTTGGTCACTGTGAGGGTTTAAAAAGTGGTTATTCAACATGAGGCACGATCCAATTGACATTTTGAATCATTTTTGGTACAGTTTAAAAAAACAATTTTCGGATGAAAAACAATGACTCCACCTGTCGAACGTTCCCAAAATGGTTTATAATGATGAAATTTTAACATTTAATCTTTTGACTCTAAATGACTGTTGGATGCGAATTATGACTTTTTCAACTAAAATAACTGTGTTTAAAGTCATTTCTGTGCCTGAAACGAGTCAAAATTGAAGCTTTTGAGTAAGCAAAACTCTGTAAAAATGGCAATTTTGGTCACTGTGAGGGTTTAAAAAGTGGTTATTCAACATGAGGCACGATCCAATTGACATTTTGAATCATTTTTGGTACAGTCCAAAAAATCCATTTTCGGATGAAAAACGATGACTCCGGACCTGTCGAACGATCCCAAAATGGTCAATATGGATGGAAATTTAACATTTATTCTTTTGACTCTAAATGACTGTTGGATGTGAATTGACTTTGCCAACTAAAATAAGTGTGTTTAAAGTCATTTCTGTGCCTGAAATGGGTCAAAATTGAAGCTTTTGAGTAAGCAAAACTCTGTAAAAATGGCAATTTTGGTCACTGTGAGAGTTTAAAAAGTGGTTATTCAACATGAGGCACGATCCAATAGACATTTTGAATCATTTTTGGTACAGTCCCAAAAATCAATTTTCCGATGAAAAACG
This sequence comes from Lissotriton vulgaris, assembly GCF_964263255.1. Taxonomy (NCBI): domain Eukaryota; kingdom Metazoa; phylum Chordata; class Amphibia; order Caudata; family Salamandridae; genus Lissotriton; species Lissotriton vulgaris. The sequence goes on from NW_028252942.1 coordinate 2,415,329, forward strand.
ATGACTCCGGACCTGTCGAACGTTCCCAAAATGGTCTATAATGATGACATTTTAACATTTAATCTTTTGACTCTAAATGACTGTTGGATGTGAATTATGGCTTTGTCAAACTAAAATAAGTGTGTTTAAAGTCATTCCTGTGCCTGAAATGGGTCAAAATTGAAGCTTTTGAGAAAGCAAAACTCTGTAAAAATGTCAATTTTGGTCACTGTGAGGGTTTAAAAAGTGGTTATTCAACATGAGGCACGATCCAATTGACATTTTGAATCATTTTTGGTACGGTCCAAAAAATCCATTTTCGGATGAAAAACGATGACTCCGGACCTGTCGAACGTTCCCAAAATGGTCTATAATGATGAAATTTTAACATTTAATCTTTTGACTCTAAATGACTGTTGGATGTGAATTATGACTTTGTCAACTAAAATGAGTGTGTTTAAAGTAATTTCTGTGCCTGAAACTGGTCAAAATTGAAGCATTTGAGTAAGCAAAACTCTGTAAAAATGGCAATTTTGGTCACTGTGAGAGTTTAAAAAGTGGTTATTCAACATGAGGCACGATCCAATAGACATTTTGAATCATTTTTGGCACAGTCCCAAAAATCAATTTTCCAATGAAAAACGATGACTCCGGACCTGTCGAACGTTCCCAAAATGGTCTATAATGATGAAATTTTAACATTTAATCTTTTGACTCTAAATGACTGTTGGATGTGAATTATGACTTTGTCAAACTAAAATAAGTGTGTTTAAAGTCATTTCTGTGCCTGAAACGAGTCAAAATTGAAGCTTTTGAGTAAGCAGAACTCTGTAAAAAGGGCAATTTTGGTCACTGTGAGGGTTTAAAAAGTGGTTATTCAACATGAGGCACGATCCAATTGACATTTTGAATCATTTTTGGCACAGTCCTAAAAATCCATTTTCGGATGAAAAACAATGACTCCGGACCTGTCGAACGATCCCAAAATGGTCAATATGGATGAAATTTTAACATTTAATCTTTTGACTCTAAATGACTGTTGGATGTGAATTATGACTTTGTCAACTAAAATGAGTGTGTTTAAAGTCATTTCTGTGCCTGAAACTGGTCAAAATTGAAGCTTTTGAGTAAGCAAAACTCTGTAAAAATGGCAATTTTGGTCACTGTGAGGGTTTAAAAAGTGGTTATTCAACATGAGGCACGATCCAATTGACATTTTGAATCATTTTTGGTACAGTCCAAAAAATCCATTTTCGGATGAAAAACAATGACTCCGGACCTGTCGAACGATCCCAAAATGGTCAATATGGATGAAATTTTAACATTCAATCTTTTGACTCTAAATGACTGTTGGATATGAATTATGACTTTGTCAACTAAAAAAGAGTGTGTTTAAAGTCATTTCTGTGCCTGAAACTGGTCAAAATTGAAGCTTTTGAGTAAGCAAAACTCTGTAAAAATTACAATTTTGGTCACTGTGAGGGTTTAAAAAGTGGTTATTCAACATGAGGCACGATGCAATTGACATTTTGAATCATTTTTGGTACAGTCCAAAAAATCAATTTTCGGATAAAAAACGATGACTCCGGACCTGTCGAATGATCCTAAAATGGTAAATATGGATGAAATTTTAACATTTAATCTTTTGACTCTAAATGACTGTTGGATGTGAATTATGACTTTGTCAACTAAAATAAGTGTGTTTAAAGTCATTTCTGTGCTTGAAATGGGTCAAAATTGAAGCTTTTGAGTAAGCAAAACTCTGTAAAAATGGCAATTTTGGTCACTGTGAGGGTTTAAAAAGTGGTTATTCAACATGAGGCACGATCCAATTGACATTTTGAATCATTTTTGGTACAGTCCCAAAAATCTATTTTCCGATGAAAAACGATGACTCCGGACCTGTCGAACGTTCCCAAAATGGTCTATAATGATGAAATTTTAACATTTAATCTTTTGACTCTAAATGACTGTTGGATGTGAATTATGACTTTGTCACCTATAATGAGTGTGTTTAAAGTCATTTCTGTGCCTGAAACTGGTCAAAATTGAAGCATTTGAGTAAGCAAAACTCTGTAAAAATGGCAGTTTTGGTCACTGTGAGAGTTTAAAAAGTGGTTATTCAACATGAGGCACGATCCAATAGACATTTTGAATCATTTTTGGTACACTCCCAAAAATCAATTTTCCGATGAAAAACGATGACTCCGGACCTGTCGAACGATCCCAAAATGGTCAATATGGATGAAATTTTAACATTTAATCTTTTGACTCTAAATGACTGTTGGATGTGAATTATGACTTTGTCAACTAAAATAAGTGTGTTTAATGTCATTTCTGTGCCTGAAATGGGACAAAATTGAAGCTTTTGAGTAAGCAAAACTCTGTAAAAATGGCAATTTTGGTCACTGTGAGGGTTTAAAAAGTGGTTATTCAACATGAGGCACGATCCAATTGACATTTTGAATCATTTTTGGTACAGTTTAAAAAATCAATTTTCGGATGAAAAACGATGACTCCGGACCTGTCGAACGTTCCCAAAATGGTCTATAATGATGAAATTTTAACATTTAATCTTTTGACTCTAAATGACTGTTGGATGCAAATTATGACTTTTTCAACTAAAATAACTGTGTTTAAAGTCATTTCTGTGCCTGAAACTGGTCAAAATTAAAGCTTTTGAGTAAGCAAAACTCTGTAAAAATGGCAATTTTGGTCACTGTGAGGGTTTAAAAAGTGGTTATTCAACATGAGGCACGATCCAATTGACATTTTGAATCATTTTTGGTACAGTTTAAAAAAACAATTTTCGGATGAAAAACAATGACTCCACCTGTCGAACGTTCCCAAAATGGTTTAAAATGATGAAATTTTAACATTTAATCTTTTGACTCTAAATGACTGTTGGATGCGAATTATGACTTTTTCAACTAAAATAACTGTGTTTAAAGTCATTTCTGTGCCTGAAACGAGTCAAAATTGAAGCTTTTGAGTAAGCAAAACTCTGTAAAAATGGCAATTTTGGTCACTGTGAGGGTTTAAAAAGTGGTTATTCAACATGAGGCACGATCCAATTGACATTTTGAATCATTTTTGGTACAGTCCAAAAAATCCATTTTCGGATGAAAAACGATGACTCCGGACCTGTCGAACGATCCCAAAATGGTCAATATGGATGGAAATTTAACATTTATTCTTTTGACTCTAAATGACTGTTGGATGTGAATTGACTTTGTCAACTAAAATAAGTGTGTTTAAAGTCATTTCTGTGCCTGAAATGGGTCAAAATTGAAGCTTTTGAGTAAGCAAAACTCTGTAAAAATGGCAATTTTGGTCACTGTGAGAGTTTAAAAAGTGGTTATTCAACATGAGGCACGATCCAATAGACATTTTGAATCATTTTTGGTACAGTCCCAAAAATCAATTTTCCGATGAAAAACGATGACTCCGGACCTGTCGAACGTTCCCAAAATGGTCTATAATGATGACATTTTAACATTTAATCTTTTGACTCTAAATGACTGTTGGATGTGAATTATGGCTTTGTCAAACTAAAATAAGTGTGTTTAAAGTCATTCCTGTGCCTGAAATGGGTCAAAATTGAAGCTTTTGAGAAAGCAAAACTCTGTAAAAATGTCAATTTTGGTCACTGTGAGGGTTTAAAAAGTGGTTATTCAACATGAGGCACGATCCAATTGACATTTTGAATCATTTTTGGTACGGTCCAAAAAATCCATTTTCGGATGAAAAACGATGACTCCGGACCTGTCGAACGTTCCCAAAATGGTCTATAATGATGAAATTTTAACATTTAATCTTTGACTCTAAATGACTGTTGGATGTGAATTATGACTTTGTCACCTAAAATGAGTGTGTTTAAAGTCATTTCTGTGCCTGAAACTGGTCAAAATTGAAGCATTTGAGTAAGCAAAACTCTGTAAAAATGGCAGTTTTGGTCACTGTGAGAGTTTAAAAAGTGGTTATTCAACATGAGGCACGATCCAATAGACATTTTGAATCATTTTTGGTACACTCCCAAAAATCAATTTTCCGATGAAAAACGATGACTCCGGACCTGTCGAACGATCCCAAAATGGTCAATATGGATGAAATTTTAACATTTAATCTTTTGACTCTAAATGACTGTTGGATGTGAATTATGACTTTGTCAACTAAAATAAGTGTGTTTAATGTCATTTCTGTGCCTGAAATGGGACAAAATTGAAGCTTTTGAGTAAGCAAAACTCTGTAAAAATGGCAATTTTGGTCACTGTGAGGGTTTAAAAAGTGGTTATTCAACATGAGGCACGATCCAATTGACATTTTGAATCATTTTTGGTACAGTTTAAAAAATCAATTTTCGGATGAAAAACGATGACTCCGGACCTGTCGAACGTTCCCAAAATGGTCTATAATGATGAAATTTTAACATTTAATCTTTTGACTCTAAATGACTGTTGGATGCGAATTATGACTTTTTCAACTAAAATAACTGTGTTTAAAGTCATTTCTGTGCCTGAAACTGGTCAAAATTAAAGCTTTTGAGTAAGCAAAACTCTGTAAAAATGGCAATTTTGGTCACTGTGAGGGTTTAAAAAGTGGTTATTCAACATGAGGCACGATCCAATTGACATTTTGAATCATTTTTGGTACAGTTTAAAAAAACAATTTTCGGATGAAAAACAATGACTCCACCTGTCGAACGTTCCCAAAATGGTTTAAAATGATGAAATTTTAACATTTAATCTTTTGACTCTAAATGACTGTTGGATGCGAATTATGACTTTTTCAACTAAAATAACTGTGTTTAAAGTCATTTCTGTGCCTGAAACGAGTCAAAATTGAAGCTTTTGAGTAAGCAAAACTCTGTAAAAATGGCAATTTTGGTCACTGTGAGGGTTTAAAAAGTGGTTATTCAACATGAGGCACGATCCAATTGACATTTTGAATCATTTTTGGTACAGTCCAAAAAATCCATTTTCGGATGAAAAACGATGACTCCGGACCTGTCGAACGATCCCAAAATGGTCAATATGGATGGAAATTTAACATTTATTCTTTTGACTCTAAATGACTGTTGGATGTGAATTGACTTTGTCAACTAAAATAAGTGTGTTTAAAGTCATTTCTGTGCCTGAAATGGGTCAAAATTGAAGCTTTTGAGTAAGCAAAACTCTGTAAAAATGGCAATTTTGGTCACTGTGAGAGTTTAAAAAGTGGTTATTCAACATGAGGCACGATCCAATAGACATTTTGAATCATTTTTGGTACAGTCCCAAAAATCAATTTTCCGATGAAAAACGATGACTCCGGACCTGTCGAACGTTCCCAAAATGGTCTATAATGATGACATTTTAACATTTAATCTTTTGACTCTAAATGACTGTTGGATGTGAATTATGGCTTTGTCAAACTAAAATAAGTGTGTTTAAAGTCATTCCTGTGCCTGAAATGGGTCAAAATTGAAGCTTTTGAGAAAGCAAAACTCTGTAAAAATGTCAATTTTGGTCACTGTGAGGGTTTAAAAAGTGGTTATTCAACATGAGGCACGATCCAATTGACATTTTGAATCATTTTTGGTACGGTCCAAAAAATCCATTTTCGGATGAAAAACGATGACTCCGGACCTGTCGAACGTTCCCAAAATGGTCTATAATGATGAAATTTTAACATTTAATCTTTTGACTCTAAATGACTGTTGGATGTGAATTATGACTTTGTCAACTAAAATGAGTGTGTTTAAAGTAATTTCTGTGCCTGAAACTGGTCAAAATTGAAGCATTTGAGTAAGCAAAACTCTGTAAAAATGGCAATTTTGGTCACTGTGAGAGTTTAAAAAGTGGTTATTCAACATGAGGCACGATCCAATAGACATTTTGAATCATTTTTGGTACAGTCCCAAAAATCAATTTTCCAATGAAAAACGATGACTCCGGACCTGTCGAACGTTCCCAAAATGGTCTATAATGATGAAATTTTAACATTTAATCTTTTGACTCTAAATGACTGTTGGATGTGAATTATGACTTTGTCAAACTAAAATAAGTGTGTTTAAAGTCATTTCTGTGCCTGAAACGAGTCAAAATTGAAGCTTTTGAGTAAGCAGAACTCTGTAAAAATGGCAATTTTGGTCACTGTGAGGGTTTAAAAAGTGGTTATTCAACATGAGGCACGATCCAATTGACATTTTGAATCATTTTTGGCACAGTCCTAAAAATCCATTTTCGGATGAAAAACGATGACTCCGGACCTGTCGAACGATCCCAAAATGGTCAATATGGATGAAATTTTAACATTTAATCTTTTGACTCTAAATGACTGTTGGATGTGAATTATGACTTTGTCAACTAAAATGAGTGTGTTTAAAGTCATTTCTGTGCCTGAAACTGGTCAAAATTGAAGCTTTTGAGTAAGCAAAACTCTGTAAAAATGGCAATTTTGGTCACTGTGAGGGTTTAAAAGTGGTTATTCAACATGAGGCACAATCCAATTGACATTTTGAATCATTTTTGGTACAGTCCAAAAAATCCATTTTCGGATGAAAAACAATGACTCCGGACCTGTCGAACGATCCCAAAATGGTCAATATGGATGAAATTTTAACATTTAATCTTTTGACTCTAAATGACTGTTGGATGTGAATTATGACTTTGTCAACTAAAAAAGAGTGTGTTTAAAGTCATTTCTGTGCCTGAAACTGGTCAAAATTGAAGCTTTTGAGTAAGCAAAACTCTGTAAAAATGGCAATTTTGGTCACTGTGAGGGTTTAAAAAGTGGTTATTCAACATGAGGCACGATCCAATTGACATTTTGAATCATTTTTGGTACAGTCCAAAAAATCAATTTTCGGATAAAAAACGATGACTCCGGACCTGTCGAATGATCCTAAAATGGTAAATATGGATGAAATTTTAACATTTAATCTTTTGACTCTAAATGACTGTTGGATGTGAATTATGACTTTGTCAACTAAAATAAGTGTGTTTAAAGTCATTTCTGTGCTTGAAATGGGTCAACATTGAAGCTTTTGAGTAAGCAAAACTCTGTAAAAATGGCAATTTTGGTCACTGTGAGGGTTTAAAAAGTGGTTATTCAACATGAGGCACGATCCAATTGACATTTTGAATCATTTTTGGTACAGTCCCAAAAATCTATTTTCCGATGAAAAACGATGACTCCGGACCTGTCGAACCTTCCCAAAATGGTCTATAATGATGAAATTTTAACATTTAATCTTTTGACTCTAAATGACTGTTGGATGTGAATTATGACTTTGTCACCTATAATGAGTGTGTTTAAAGTCATTTCTGTGCCTGAAACTGGTCAAAATTGAAGCATTTGAGTAAGCAAAACTCTGTAAAAATGGCAGTTTTGGTCACTGTGAGAGTTTAAAAAGTGGTTATTCAACATGAGGCACGATCCAATAGACATTTTGAATCATTTTTGGTACAGTCCCAAAAATCAATTTTCCGATGAAAAACGATGACTCCGGACCTGTCGAACGATCCCAAAATGGTCAATATGGATGAAATTTTAACATTTAATCTTTTGACTCTAAATGACTGTTGGATGTGAATCATGACTTTGTCAACTAAAATAAGTGTGTTTAATGTCATTTCTGTGCCTGAAATGGGTCAAAATTGAAGCTTTTGAGTAAGCAAAACTCTGTAAAAATGGCAATTTTGGTCACTGTGAGGGTTTAAAAAGTGGTTATTCATCATGAGGCACGATCCAATTGACATTTTGAATCATTTTTGGTACAGTTTAAAAAATCAATTTTCGGATGAAAAACGATGACTCCGGACCTGTCGAACGTTCCCAAAATGGTCTATAATGATGAAATTTTAACATTTAATCTTTTGACTCTAAATGACTGTTGGATGCGAATTATGACTTTTTCAACTAAAATAACTGTGTTTAAAGTCATTTCTGTGCCTGAAACTGGTCAAAATTAAAGCTTTTGAGTAAGCAAAACTCTGTAAAAATGGCAATTTTGGTCACTGTGAGGGTTTAAAAAGTGGTTATTCATCATGAGGCACGATCCAATTGACATTTTGAATCATTTTTGGTACAGTTTAAAAAATCAATTTTCAGATGAAAAACGATGACTCCGGACCTGTCGAACGTTCCCAAAATGGTCTATAATGATGAAATTTTAACATTTAATCTTTTGACTCTAAATGACTGTTGGATGCGAATTATGACTTTTTCAACTAAAATAACTGTGTTTAAAGTCATTTCTGTGCCTGAAACTGGTCAAAATTAAAGCTTTTGAGTAAGCAAAACTCTGTAAAAATGGCAATTTTGGTCACTGTGAGGGTTTAAAAAGTGGTTATTCAACATGAGGCACGATCCAATTGACATTTTGAATCATTTTTGGTACAGTTTAAAAAAACAATTTTCGGATGAAAAACAATGACTCCACCTGTCGAACGTTCCCAAAATGGTTTAAAATGATGAAATTTTAACATTTAATCTTTTGACTCTAAATGACTGTTGGATGCGAATTATGACTTTTTCAACTAAAATAACTGTGTTTAAAGTCATTTCTGTGCCTGAAACGAGTCAAAATTGAAGCTTTTGAGTAAGCAAAACTCTGTAAAAATGGCAATTTTGGTCACTGTGAGGGTTTAAAAAGTGGTTATTCAACATGAGGCACGATCCAATTGACATTTTGAATCATTTTTGGTACAGTCCAAAAAATCCATTTTCGGATGAAAAACGATAACTCCGGACCTGTCGAACGATCCCAAAATGGTCAATATGGATGAAAATTTAACATTTATTCTTTTGACTCTAAATGACTGTTGGATGTGAATTGACTTTGTCAACTAAAATAAGTGTGTTTAAAGTCATTTCTGTGCCTGAAATGGGTCAAAATTGAAGCTTTTGAGTAAGCAAAACTCTGTAAAAATGGCAATTTTGGTCACTGTGAGAGTTTAAAAAGTGGTTATTCAACATGAGGCACGATCCAATAGACATTTTGAATCATTTTTGGTACAGTCCCAAAAATCAATTTTCCGATGAAAAACGATGACTCCGGACCTGTCGAACGTTCCCAAAATGGTCTATAATGATGACATTTTAACATTTAATCTTTTGACTCTAAATGACTGTTGGATGTGAATTATGGCTTTGTCAAACTAAAATAAGTGTGTTTAAAGTCATTCCTGTGCCTGAAATGGGTCAAAATTGAAGCTTTTGAGAAAGCAAAACTCTGTAAAAATGTCAATTTTGGTCACTGTGAGGGTTTAAAAAGTGGTTATTCAACATGAGGCACGATCCAATTGACATTTTGAATCATTTTTGGTACGGTCCAAAAAATCCATTTTCGGATGAAAAACGATGACTCCGGACCTGTCGAACGTTCCCAAAATGGTCTATAATGATGAAATTTTAACATTTAATCTTTTGACTCTAAATGACTGTTGGATGTGAATTATGACTTTGTCAACTAAAATGAGTGTGTTTAAAGTAATTTCTGTGCCTGAAACTGGTCAAAATTGAAGCATTTGAGTAAGCAAAACTCTGTAAAAATGGCAATTTTGGTCACTGTGAGAGTTTAAAAAGTGGTTATTCAACATGAGGCACGATCCAATAGACATTTTGAATCATTTTTGGTACAGTCCCAAAAATCAATTTTCCAATGAAAAACGATGACTCCGGACCTGTCGAACGTTCCCAAAATGGTCTATAATGATGAAATTTTAACATTTAATCTTTTGACTCTAAATGACTGTTGGATGTGAATTATGACTTTGTCAAACTAAAATAAGTGTGTTTAAAGTCATTTCTGTGCCTGAAACGAGTCAAAATTGAAGCTTTTGAGTAAGCAGAACTCTGTAAAAATGGCAATTTTGGTCACTGTGAGGGTTTAAAAAGTGGTTATTCAACATGAGGCACGATCCAATTGACATTTTGAATCATTTTTGGCACAGTCCTAAAAATCCATTTTCGGATGAAAAACGATGACTCCGGACCTGTCGAACGATCCCAAAATGGTCAATATGGATGAAATTTTAACATTTAATCTTTTGACTCTAAATGACTGTTGGATGTGAATTATGACTTTGTCAACTAAAATGAGTGTGTTTAAAGTCATTTCTGTGCCTGAAACTGGTCAAAATTGAAGCTTTTGAGTAAGCAAAACTCTGTAAAAATGGCAATTTTGGTCACTGTGAGGGTTTAAAAGTGGTTATTCAACATGAGGCACAATCCAATTGACATTTTGAATCATTTTTGGTACAGTCCAAAAAATCCATTTTCGGATGAAAAACAATGACTCCGGACCTGTCGAACGATCCCAAAATGGTCAATATGGATGAAATTTTAACATTTAATCTTTTGACTCTAAATGACTGTTGGATGTGAATTATGACTTTGTCAACTAAAAAAGAGTGTGTTTAAAGTCATTTCTGTGCCTGAAACTGGTCAAAATTGAAGCTTTTGAGTAAGCAAAACTCTGTAAAAATGGCAATTTTGGTCACTGTGAGGGTTTAAAAAGTGGTTATTCAACATGAGGCACGATCCAATTGACATTTTGAATCATTTTTGGTACAGTCCAAAAAATAAATTTTCGGATAAAAAACGATGACTCCGGACCTGTCGAATGATCCTAAAATGGTAAATATGGATGAAATTTTAACATTTAATCTTTTGACTCTAAATGACTGTTGGATGTGAATTATGACTTTGTCAACTAAAATAAGTGTGTTTAAAGTCATTTCTGTGCTTGAAATGGGTCAACATTGAAGCTTTTGAGTAAGCAAAACTCTGTAAAAATGGCAATTTTGGTCACTGTGAGGGTTTAAAAAGTGGTTATTCAACATGAGGCACGATCCAATTGACATTTTGAATCATTTTTGGTACAGTCCCAAAAATCTATTTTCCGATGAAAAACGATGACTCCGGACCTGTCGAACCTTCCCAAAATGGTCTATAATGATGAAATTTTAACATTTAATCTTTTGACTCTAAATGACTGTTGGATGTGAATTATGACTTTGTCACCTATAATGAGTGTGTTTAAAGTCATTTCTGTGCCTGAAACTGGTCAAAATTGAAGCATTTGAGTAAGCAAAACTCTGTAAAAATGGCAATTTTGGTCACTGTGAGGGTTTAAAAAGTGGTTATTCATCATGAGGCACGATCCAATTGACATTTTGAATCATTTTTGGTACAGTTTAAAAAATCAATTTTCAGATGAAAAACGATGACTCCGGACCTGTCGAACGTTCCCAAAATGGTCTATAATGATGAAATTTTAACATTTAATCTTTTGACTCTAAATGACTGTTGGATGCGAATTATGACTTTTTCAACTAAAATAACTGTGTTTAAAGTCATTTCTGTGCCTGAAACTGGTCAAAATTAAAGCTTTTGAGTAAGCAAAACTCTGTAAAAATGGCAATTTTGGTCACTGTGAGGGTTTAAAAAGTGGTTATTCAACATGAGGCACGATCCAATTGACATTTTGAATCATTTTTGGTACAGTTTAAAAAAACAATTTTCGGATGAAAAACAATGACTCCACCTGTCGAACGTTCCCAAAATGGTTTAAAATGATGAAATTTTAACATTTAATCTTTTGACTCTAAATGACTGTTGGATGCGAATTATGACTTTTTCAACTAAAATAACTGTGTTTAAAGTCATTTCTGTGCCTGAAACGAGTCAAAATTGAAGCTTTTGAGTAAGCAAAACTCTGTAAAAATGGCAATTTTGGTCACTGTGAGGGTCTAAAAAGTGGTTATTCAACATGAGGCACGATCCAATTGACATTTTGAATCATTTTTGGTACAGTCCAAAAAATCCATTTTCGGATGAAAAACGATAACTCCGGACCTGTCGAACGATCCCAAAATGGTCAATATGGATGAAAATTTAACATTTATTCTTTTGACTCTAAATGACTGTTGGATGTGAATTGACTTTGTCAACTAAAATAAGTGTGTTTAAAGTCATTTCTGTGCCTGAAATGGGTCAAAATTGAAGCTTTTGAGTAAGCAAAACTCTGTAAAAATGGCAATTTTGGTCACTGTGAGAGTTTAAAAAGTGGTTATTCAACATGAGGCACGATCCAATAGACATTTTGAATCATTTTTGGTACAGTCCCAAAAATCAATTTTCCGATGAAAAACGATGACTCCGGACCTGTCGAACGTTCCCAAAATGGTCTATAATGATGACATTTTAACATTTAATCTTTTGACTCTAAATGACTGTTGGATGTGAATTATGGCTTTGTCAAACTAAAATAAGTGTGTTTAAAGTCATTCCTGTGCCTGAAATGGGTCAAAATTGAAGCTTTTGAGAAAGCAAAACTCTGTAAAAATGTCAATTTTGGTCACTGTGAGGGTTTAAAAAGTGGTTATTCAACATGAGGCACGATCCAATTGACATTTTGAATCATTTTTGGTACGGTCCAAAAAATCCATTTTCGGATGAAAAACGATGACTCCGGACCTGTCGAACGTTCCCAAAATGGTCTATAATGATGAAATTTTAACATTTAATCTTTTGACTCTAAATGACTGTTGGATGTGAATTATGACTTTGTCAACTAAAATGAGTGTGTTTAAAGTAATTTCTGTGCCTGAAACTGGTCAAAATTGAAGCATTTGAGTAAGCAAAACTCTGTAAAAATGGCAATTTTGGTCACTGTGAGAGTTTAAAAAGTGGTTATTCAACATGAGGCACGATCCAATAGACATTTTGAATCATTTTTGGTACAGTCCCAAAAATCAATTTTCCAATGAAAAACGATGACTCCGGACCTGTCGAACGTTCCCAAAATGGTCTATAATGATGAAATTTTAACATTTAATCTTTTGACTCTAAATGACTGTTGGATGTGAATTATGACTTTGTCAAACTAAAATAAGTGTGTTTAAAGTCATTTCTGTGCCTGAAACGAGTCAAAATTGAAGCTTTTGAGTAAGCAGAACTCTGTAAAAAGTGGCAATTTTGGTCACTGTGAGGGTTTAAAAAGTGGTTATTCAACATGAGGCACGATCCAATTGACATTTTGAATCATTTTTGGCACAGTCCTAAAAATCCATTTTCGGATGAAAAACGATGACTCCGGACCTGTCGAACGATCCCAAAATGGTCAATATGGATGAAATTTTAACATTTAATCTTTTGACTCTAAATGACTGTTGGATGTGAATTATGACTTTGTCAACTAAAATGAGTGTGTTTAAAGTCATTTCTGTGCCTGAAACTGGTCAAAATTGAAGCTTTTGAGTAAGCAAAACTCTGTAAAAATGGCAATTTTGGTCACTGTGAGGGTTTAAAAGTGGTTATTCAACATGAGGCACAATCCAATTGACATTTTGAATCATTTTTGGTACAGTCCAAAAAATCCATTTTCGGATGAAAAACAATGACTCCGGACCTGTCGAACGATCCCAAAATGGTCAATATGGATGAAATTTTAACATTTAATCTTTTGACTCTAAATGACTGTTGGATGTGAATTATGACTTTGTCAACTAAAAAAGAGTGTGTTTAAAGTCATTTCTGTGCCTGAAACTGGTCAAAATTGAAGCTTTTGAGTAAGCAAAACTCTGTAAAAATGGCAATTTTGGTCACTGTGAGGGTTTAAAAAGTGGTTATTCAACATGAGGCACGATCCAATTGACATTTTGAATCATTTTTGGTACAGTCCAAAAAATAAATTTTCGGATAAAAAACGATGACTCCGGACCTGTCGAATGATCCTAAAATGGTAAATATGGATGAAATTTTAACATTTAATCTTTTGACTCTAAATGACTGTTGGATGTGAATTATGACTTTGTCAACTAAAATAAGTGTGTTTAAAGTCATTTCTGTGCTTGAAATGGGTCAACATTGAAGCTTTTGAGTAAGCAAAACTCTGTAAAAATGGCAATTTTGGTCACTGTGAGGGTTTAAAAAGTGGTTATTCAACATGAGGCACGATCCAATTGACATTTTGAATCATTTTTGGTACAGTCCCAAAAATCTATTTTCCGATGAAAAACGATGACTCCGGACCTGTCGAACCTTCCCAAAATGGTCTATAATGATGAAATTTTAACATTTAATCTTTTGACTCTAAATGACTGTTGGATGTGAATTATGACTTTGTCACCTATAATGAGTGTGTTTAAAGTCATTTCTGTGCCTGAAACTGGTCAAAATTGAAGCATTTGAGTAAGCAAAACTCTGTAAAAATGGCAGTTTTGGTCACTGTGAGAGTTTAAAAAGTGGTTATTCAACATGAGGCACGATCCAATAGACATTTTGAATCATTTTTGGTACAGTCCCAAAAATCAATTTTCCGATGAAAAACGATGACTCCGGACCTGTCGAACGATCCCAAAATGGTCAATATGGATGAAATTTTAACATTTAATCTTTTGACTCTAAATGACTGTTGGATGTGAATCATGACTTTGTCAACTAAAATAAGTGTGTTTAATGTCATTTCTGTGCCTGAAATGGGTCAAAATTGAAGCTTTTGAGTAAGCAAAACTCTGTAAAAATGGCAATTTTGGTCACTGTGAGGGTTTAAAAAGTGGTTATTCATCATGAGGCACGATCCAATTGACATTTTGAATCATTTTTGGTACAGTTTAAAAAATCAATTTTCGGATGAAAAACGATGACTCCGGACCTGTCGAACGTTCCCAAAATGGTCTATAATGATGAAATTTTAACATTTAATCTTTTGACTCTAAATGACTGTTGGATGCGAATTATGACTTTTTCAACTAAAATAACTGTGTTTAAAGTCATTTCTGTGCCTGAAACTGGTCAAAATTAAAGCTTTTGAGTAAGCAAAACTCTGTAAAAATGGCAATTTTGGTCACTGTGAGAGTTTAAAAAGTGGTTATTCAACATGAGGCACGATCCAATTGACATTTTGAATCATTTTTGGTGCAGTCCAAAAAATCAATTTTCGGATGAAAAACGATGACTCCGGACCAGTCGAACGATCCCAAAATGTTCAATATGGATGAAATTTTAACATTTATTCTTTTGACTCTAAATGACTGTTGGATGTGAATTATGACTTTGTCACCTAAAATAAGTGTGTTTAAAGTCATTTCTGTGCCTGAAACTGGTCAAAATTGAAGCATTTGAGTAAGCAAAACTCTGTAAAAATGGCAATTTTGGTCACTGTGAGAGTTTAAAAAGTGGTTATTCAACATGAGGCACGATCCAATAGACATTTTGAATCATTTTTGGTACAGTCCCAAAAATCAATTTTCCGATGAAAAACGATGACTCCGGACCTGTCGAACGTTCCCAAAATGATCTATAATGATGAAATTTTAACATTTAATCTTTTGACTCTAAATGACTGTTGGATGTGAATTATGACTTTGTCAAACTAAAATAAGTGTGTTTAAAGTCATTTCTGTGCCTGAAACGAGTTAAAATTGAAGCTTTTGAGTAAGCAAAACTCTGTAAAAATGGCAATTTTGGTCACTTTGAGGGTTTAAAAAGTGGTTATTCAACATGAGGCATGATCCAATTGACATTTTGAATCATTTTTGGTACAGTCCAAATAAACCATTTTCGGATGAAAAACGATGACTCCGGACCTGTCGAACGATCCCAAAATGGTCAATATGGATGAAATTTTGACATTTAATCTTTTGACTCTAAATGACTGTTGGATGTGAATTATGACTTTGTCAACTAAAATAAGTGTGTTTAATGTCATTTCTGTGCCTGAAATGGGTCAAAATTGAAGCTTTTGAGTAAGCAAAACTCTGTAAAAATGGCAATTTTGGTCACTGTGAGGGTTTAAAAAGTGGTTATTCAACATGAGGCACGATCCAATTGACATTTTGAATCATTTTTGGTACAGTCCCAAAAATCTATTTTCCGATGAAAAACGATGACTTGTCGAACGTTCCCAAAATGGTCTATAATGATGAAATTTTAACATTTAATCTTTTGACTCTAAATGACTGTTGGATGTGAATTATGACTTTGTCAAACTAACATAAGTGTGTTTAAAGTCATTTCTGTGCCTGAAATGGGTCAAAATTGAAGCTTTTGAGAAAGCAAAACTCTGTAAAAATGGCAATTTTGGTCACTGTGAGGGTTTAAAAAGTGGTTATTCAACATGAGGCACGATCCAATTGACATTTTGAATCATTTTTGGTACGGTCCAAAAAATCAATTTTCGGATGAAAAACGATGACTCCGGACCTGTCGAACGTTCACAAAATGGTCTATAATGATGAAATTTTAACATTTAATCTTTTGACTCTAAATGACTGTTGGATGTGAATTATGACTTTGTCACCTAAAATGAGTGTGTTTAAAGTCATTTCTGTGCCTGAAACTGGTCAAAATTGAAGCATTTGAGTAAGCAAAACTCTGTAAAAATGGCAGTTTTGGTCACTGTGAGAGTTTAAAAAGTGGTTATTCAACATGAGGCACGATCCAATAGACATTTTGAATCATTTTTGGTACAGTCCCAAAAATCAATTTTCCGATGAAAAACGATGACTCCGGACCTGTCGAACGATCCCAAAATGTTCAATATGGATGAAATTTTAACATTTATTCTTTTGACTCTAAATGACTGTTGGATGTGAATTATGACTTTGTCAACTAAAATAAGTGTGTTTAAAGTCATTTCTGTGCCTGAAATGGGTCAAAATTGAAGCTTTTGAGTAAGCAAAACTCTGTAGAAATGGCAATTTTGGTCACTGTGAGAGTTTAAAAAGTGGTTATTCAACATGAGGCACGATCCAATAGACATTTTGAATCATTTTTGGTACAGTCCCAAAAATCAATTTTCCGATGAAAAACGATGACTCCGGACCTGTCGAACGTTCCCAAAATGGTCTATAATGATGAAATTTTAACATTTAATCTTTTGACTCTAAATGACTGTTGGATGTGAATTATGACTTTGTCAAACTAAAATAAGTGTGTTTAAAGTCATTTCTGTGCCTGAAACGAGTTAAAATTGAAGCTTTTGAGTAAGCAAAACTCTGTAAAAATGGCAATTTTGGTCACTGTGAGGGTTTAAAAAGTGGTTATTCAACATGAGGCACGATCCAATTGACATTTTGAATCATTTTTGGTACAGTCCAAAAAATCCATTTTCGGAAGAAAAACGATGACTCCGGACCTGTCGAACGATCCCAAAATGGTCAATATGGATGAAATTTTAACATTTAATCTTTTGACTCTAATTGACTGTTGGATGTGAATTATGACTTTGTCAACTAAAATGAGTGTGTTTAAAGTCATTTCTGTGCCTGAAACTGGTCAAAATTAAAGCTTTTGAGTAAGCAAAACTCTGTAAAAATGGCAATTTTGGTCAATGTGAGGGTTTAAAAAGTGGTTATTCAACATGAGGCACGATCCAATTGACATTTTGAATCATTTTTGGTACAGTTTAAAAAATCAATTTTCGGATGAAAAACAATGACTCCGGACCTGTCGAACAATCCCAAAATGGTCAATATGGATGAAATTTTAACATTTAATCTTTTGACTCTTAATGACTGTTGGATGTGAATTGTGACTTTGTCAACTAAAAATGAGTGTGTTTAAAGTCATTTCTGTGCCTGAAATGGGTCAAAATTGAAGCTTTTGAGAAAGCAAAACTCTGTAAAAATGGCAATTTTGGTCACTGTGAGGGTTTAAAAAGTGGTTATTCAACATGAGGCACGATCCAATTGACATTTTGAATCATTTTTGGTACGGTCCAAAAAATCAATTTTCGGATGAAAAACGATGACTCCGGACCTGTCGAACGTTCACAAAATGGTCTATAATGATGAAATTTTAACATTTAATCTTTTGACTCTAAATGACTGTTGGATGTGAATTATGACTTTGTCACCTAAAATGAGTGTGTTTAAAGTCATTTCTGTGCCTGAAACTGGTCAAAATTGTAGCATTTGAGTAAGCAAAACTCTGTAAAAATGGCAGTTTTGGTCACTGTGAGAGTTTAAAAAGTGGTTATTCAACATGAGGCACGATCCAATAGACATTTTGAATCATTTTTGGTACAGTCCCAAAAATCAATTTTCCGATGAAAAACGATGACTCCGGACCTGTCGAACGATCCCAAAATGGTCAATATGGATGAAATTTTAACATTTAATCTTTTGACTCTAAATGACTGTTGGATGTGAATTATGACTTTGTCAACTAAAATAAGTGTGTTTAATGTCATTTCTGTGCCTGAAATGGGTCAAAATTGAAGCTTTTGAATAAGCAAAACTCTGTAAAAATGGCAATTTTGGTCACTGTGAGGGTTTAAAAAGTGGTTATTCAACATGAGGCACGATCCAATTGACATTTTGAACCATTTTTGGTACAGTCCAAAAAATCAATTTTCGGATGAAAAACGATGACTCCGGACCTGTCGAACGATCCCAAAATGTTCAATATGGATGAAATTTTAACATTTATTCTTTTGACTCTAAATGACTGTTGGATGTGAATTATGACTTTGTTAACTAAAATAAGTGTGTTTAAAGTCATTTCTGTGCCTGAAATGGGTCAAAATTGAAGCTTTTGAGTAAGCAAAACTCTGTAGAAATGGCAATTTTGGTCACTGTGAGAGTTTAAAAAGTGGTTATTCAACATGAGGCACGATCCAATTGACATTTTGAATCATTTTTGGTACGGTCCAAAAAATCAATTTTCGGATGAAAAACGATGACTCCGGACCTGTCGAACGTTCACAAAATGGTCTATAATGATGAAATTTTAACATTTAATCTTTTGACTCTAAATGACTGTTGGATGTGAATTATGACTTTGTCACCTAAAATGAGTGTGTTTAAAGTCATTTCTGTGCCTGAAACTGGTCAAAATTGAAGCATTTGAGTAAGCAAAACTCTGTAAAAATGGCAGTTTTGGTCACTGTGAGAGTTTAAAAAGTGGTTATTCAACATGAGGCACGATCCAATAGACATTTTGAATCATTTTTGGTACAGTCCCAAAAATCAATTTTCCGATGAAAAACGATGACTCCGGACCTGTCGAACGATCCCAAAATGTTCAATATGGATGAAATTTTAACATTTATTCTTTTGACTCTAAATGACTGTTGGATGTGAATTATGACTTTGTCAACTAAAATAAGTGTGTTTAAAGTCATTTCTGTGCCTGAAATGGGTCAAAATTGAAGCTTTTGAGTAAGCAAAACTCTGTAGAAATGGCAATTTTGGTCACTGTGAGAGTTTAAAAAGTGGTTATTCAACATGAGGCACGATCCAATAGACATTTTGAATCATTTTTGGTACAGTCCCAAAAATCAATTTTCCGATGAAAAACGATGACTCCGGACCTGTCGAACGTTCCCAAAATGGTCTATAATGATGAAATTTTAACATTTAATCTTTTGACTCTAAATGACTGTTGGATGTGAATTATGACTTTGTCAAACTAAAATAAGTGTGTTTAAAGTCATTTCTGTGCCTGAAACGAGTTAAAATTGAAGCTTTTGAGTAAGCAAAACTCTGTAAAAATGGCAATTTTGGTCACTGTGAGGGTTTAAAAAGTGGTTATTCAACATGAGGCACGATCCAATTGACATTTTGAATCATTTTTGGTACAGTCCAAAAAATCCATTTTCGGAAGAAAAACGATGACTCCGGACCTGTCGAACGATCCCAAAATGGTCAATATGGATGAAATTTTAACATTTAATCTTTTGACTCTAATTGACTGTTGGATGTGAATTATGACTTTGTCAACTAAAATGAGTGTGTTTAAAGTCATTTCTGTGCCTGAAACTGGTCAAAATTAAAGCTTTTGAGTAAGCAAAACTCTGTAAAAATGGCAATTTTGGTCAATGTGAGGGTTTAAAAAGTGGTTATTCAACATGAGGCACGATCCAATTGACATTTTGAATCATTTTTGGTACAGTTTAAAAAATCAATTTTCGGATGAAAAACAATGACTCCGGACCTGTCGAACAATCCCAAAATGGTCAATATGGATGAAATTTTAACATTTAATCTTTTGACTCTTAATGACTGTTGGATGTGAATTGTGACTTTGTCAACTAAAAATGAGTGTGTTTAAAGTCATTTCTGTGCCTGAAATGGGTCAAAATTGAAGCTTTTGAGAAAGCAAAACTCTGTAAAAATGGCAATTTTGGTCACTGTGAGGGTTTAAAAAGTGGTTATTCAACATGAGGCACGATCCAATTGACATTTTGAATCATTTTTGGTACGGTCCAAAAAATCAATTTTCGGATGAAAAACGATGACTCCGGACCTGTCGAACGTTCACAAAATGGTCTATAATGATGAAATTTTAACATTTAATCTTTTGACTCTAAATGACTGTTGGATGTGAATTATGACTTTGTCACCTAAAATGAGTGTGTTTAAAGTCATTTCTGTGCCTGAAACTGGTCAAAATTGTAGCATTTGAGTAAGCAAAACTCTGTAAAAATGGCAGTTTTGGTCACTGTGAGAGTTTAAAAAGTGGTTATTCAACATGAGGCACGATCCAATAGACATTTTGAATCATTTTTGGTACAGTCCCAAAAATCAATTTTCCGATGAAAAACGATGACTCCGGACCTGTCGAACGATCCCAAAATGGTCAATATGGATGAAATTTTAACATTTAATCTTTTGACTCTAAATGACTGTTGGATGTGAATTATGACTTTGTCAACTAAAATAAGTGTGTTTAATGTCATTTCTGTACCTGAAATGGGTCAAAATTGAAGCTTTTGAATAAGCAAAACTCTGTAAAAATGGCAATTTTGGTCACTGTGAGGGTTTAAAAAGTGGTTATTCAACATGAGGCACGATCCAATTGACATTTTGAACCATTTTTGGTACAGTCCAAAAAATCAATTTTCGGATGAAAAACGATGACTCCGGACCTGTCGAACGATCCCAAAATGTTCAATATGGATGAAATTTTAACATTTATTCTTTTGACTCTAAATGACTGTTGGATGTGAATTATGACTTTGTTAACTAAAATAAGTGTGTTTAAAGTCATTTCTGTGCCTGAAATGGGTCAAAATTGAAGCTTTTGAGTAAGCAAAACTCTGTAGAAATGGCAATTTTGGTCACTGTGAGAGTTTAAAAAGTGGTTATTCAACATGAGGCACGATCCAATTGACATTTTGAATCATTTTTGGTACGGTCCAAAAAATCAATTTTCGGATGAAAAACGATGACTCCGGACCTGTCGAACGTTCACAAAATGGTCTATAATGATGAAATTTTAACATTTAATCTTTTGACTCTAAATGACTGTTGGATGTGAATTATGACTTTGTCACCTAAAATAAGTGTGTTTAAAGTCATTTCTGTGCCTGAAACTGGTCAAAATTGAAGCATTTGAGTAAGCAAAACTCTGTAAAAATGGCAGTTTTGGTCACTGTGAGAGTTTAAAAAGTGGTTATTCAACATGAGGCACGATCCAATAGACATTTTGAATCATTTTTGGTACAGTCCCAAAAATCAATTTTCCGATGAAAAACGATGACTCCGGACCTGTCGAACGATCCCAAAATGGTCAATATGGATGAAATTTTAACATTTAATCTTTTGACTCTAAATGACTGTTGGATGTGAATTATGACTTTGTCAACTAAAATAAGTGTGTTTAATGTCATTTCTGTGCCTGAAATGGGTCAAAATTGAAGCTTTTGAATAAGCAAAACTCTGTAAAAATGGCAATTTTGGTCACTGTGAGGGTTTAAAAAGTGGTTATTCAACATGAGGCACGATCCAATTGACATTTTGAACCATTTTTGGTACAGTCCAAAAAATCAATTTTCGGATGAAAAACGATGACTCCGGACCTGTCGAACGATCCCAAAATGTTCAATATGGATGAAATTTTAACATTTATTCTTTTGACTCTAAATGACTGTTGGATGTGAATTATGACTTTGTCAACTAAAATAAGTGTGTTTAAAGTCATTTCTGTGCCTGAAATGGGTCAAAATTGAAGCTTTTGAGTAAGCAAAACTCTGTAGAAATGGCAATTTTGGTCACTGTGAGAGTTTAAAAAGTGGTTATTCAACATGAGGCACGATCCAATAGACATTTTGAATCATTTTTGGTACAGTCCCAAAAATCAATTTTCCGATGAAAAACGATGACTCCGGACCTGTCGAACGTTCCCAAAATGGTCTATAATGATGAAATTTTAACATTTAATCTTTTGACTCTAAATGACTGTTGGATGTGAATTATGACTTTGTCAAACTAAAATAAGTGTGTTTAAAGTCATTTCTGTGCCTGAAACGAGTTAAAATTGAAGCTTTTGAGTAAGCAAAACTCTGTAAAAATGGCAATTTTGGTCACTGTGAGGGTTTAAAAAGTGGTTATTCAACATGAGGCACGATCCAATTGACATTTTGAATCATTTTTGGTACAGTCCAAAAAATCCATTTTCGGAAGAAAAACGATGACTCCGGACCTGTCGAACGATCCCAAAATGGTCAATATGGATGAAATTTTAACATTTAATCTTTTGACTCTAATTGACTGTTGGATGTGAATTATGACTTTGTCAACTAAAATGAGTGTGTTTAAAGTCATTTCTGTGCCTGAAACTGGTCAAAATTAAAGCTTTTGAGTAAGCAAAACTCTGTAAAAATGGCAATTTTGGTCACTGTGAGGGTTTAAAAAGTGGTTATTCAACATGAGGCACGATCCAATTGACATTTTGAATCATTTTTGGTACAGTTTAAAAAATCAATTTTCGGATGAAAAACAATGACTCCGGACCTGTCGAACAATCCCAAAATGGTCAATATGGATGAAATTTTAACATTTAATCTTTTGACTCTTGATGACTGTTAGATGTGAATTGTGACTTTGTCAACTAAAAATGAGTGTGTTTAAAGTCATTTCTGTGCCTGAAACTGGTCAAAATTGAAGCTTTTGAGTAAGCAAAACTCTGTAAAAATGGCAATTTTGGTCACTGTGAGGGTTTAAAAAGTGGTTATTCAACATGAGGCATGATCCAATTGACATTTTGAATCATTTTTGGTACAGTCCAAAAAATCCATTTTCGGATGAAAAACGATGACTCCGGACCTGTCGAACGATCCCAAAATGGTCAATATGGATGAAATTTTGACATTTAATCTTTTGACTCTAAATGACTGTTGGATGTGAATTATGACTTTGTCAACTAAAATAAGTGTGTTTAATGTCATTTCTGTGCCTGAAATGGGTCAAAATTGAAGCTTTTGAGTAAGCAAAACTCTGTAAAAATGGCAATTTTGGTCACTGTGAGGGTTTAAAAAGTGGTTATTCAACATGAGGAACGATCCAATTGACATTTTGAATCATTTTTGGTACAGTCCCAAAAATCTATTTTCCGATGAAAAACGATGACTCCGGACCTGTCGAACGTTCCCAAAATGGTCTATAATGATGAAATTTTAACATTTAATCTTTTTACTCTAAATGACTGTTGGATGTGAATTATGACTTTGTCAAACTAAAATAAGTGTGTTTAAAGTCATTTCTGTGCCTGAAATGGGTCGAAATTGAAGCTTTTGAGAAAGCAAAACTCTGTAAAAATGGCAAGTTTGGTCACTGTGAGGGTTTAAAAAGTGGTTATTCAACATGAGGCACGATCCAATTGACATTTTGAATCATTTTTGGTACGGTCCAAAAAATCCATTTTCGGATGAAAAACGATGACTCCGGACCTGTCGAACGTTCCCAAAATGGTCTATAAAGATGAAATTTTAACATTTAATCTTTTGACTCTAAATGACTGTTGGATGTGAATTATGACTTTGTCACCTAAAATGAGTGTGTTTAAAGTCATTTCTGTGCCTGAAACTGGTCAAAATTGAAGCTTTTGAGTAAGCAAAACTCTGTAAAAATGGCAATTTTGGTCACTGTGAGGGTTTAAAAAGTGGTTATTCAACATGAGGCATGATCCAATTGACATTTTGAATCATTTTTGGTACAGTCCAAAAAATCCATTTTCGGATGAAAAACGATGACTCCGGACCTGTCGAACAATCCCAAAATGGTCAATATGGATGAAATTTTAACATTTAATCTTTTGACTCTAAATGACTGTTGGATGTGAATTATGACTTTGTCACCTAAAATGAGTGTGTTTAAAGTCATTTCTGTGCCTGAAACTGGTCAAAATTGAAGCATTTGAGTAAGCAAAACTCTGTAAAAATGGCAGTTTTGGTCACTGTGAGAGTTTAAAAAGTGGTTATTCAACATGAGGCACGATCCAATAGACATTTTGAATCATTTTTGGTACAGTCCCAAAAATCAATTTTCCGATGAAAAACGATGACTCCGGACCTGTCGAACGATCCCAAAATGGTCAATATGGATGAAATTTTAACATTTAATCTTTTGACTCTAAATGACTGTTGGATGTGAATTATGACTTTGTCAACTAAAATAAGTGTATTTAATGTCATTTCTGTGCCTGAAATGGGTCAAAATTGAAGCTTTTGAGTAAGCAAAACTCTGTAAAAATGGCAAATTTGGTCACTGTGAGGGTTTAAAAAGTGGTTATTCAACATGAGGCACGATCCAATCGACATTTTGAATCATTTTTGGTACAGTTTAAAAAATCAATTTTCGGATGAAAAACGATGACTCCGGACCTGTCGAACGTTCCCAAAATGGTCTATAAAGATGAAATTTTAACATTTAATCTTTTGACTCTAAATGACTGTTGGATGCGAATTATGACTTTTTCAACTAAAATAACTGTGTTTAAAGTCATTTCTGTGCCTGAAACTGGTCAAAATTAAAGCTTTTGAGTAAGCAAAACTCTGTAAAAATGGCAATTTTGGTCACTGTGAGGGTTTAAAAAGTGGTTATTCAACATGAGGCACGATCCAATTGACATTTTGAATCATTTTTGGTACAGTTTAAAAAATCAATTTTCGGATGAAAAACAATGACTCCGGACCTGTCGAACAATCCCAAAATGGTCAATATGGATGAAATTTTAACATTTAATCTTTTGACTCTTAATGACTGTTAGATGTGAATTGTGACTTTGTCAACTAAAAATGAGTGTGTTTAAAGTCATTTCTGTGCCTGAAACTGGTCAAAATTGAAGCTTTTGAGTAAGCAAAACTCTGTAAAAATGGCAATTTTGGTCACTGTGAGGGTTTAAAAAGTGGTTATTCAACATGAGGCATGATCCAATTGACATTTTGAATCATTTTTGGTACAGTCCAAAAAATCCATTTTCGGATGAAAAACGATGACTCCGGACCTGTCGAACGATCCCAAAATGGTCAATATGGATGAAATTTTGACATTTAATCTTTTGACTCTAAATGACTGTTGGATGTGAATTATGACTTTGTCAACTAAAATAAGTGTGTTTAATGTCATTTCTGTGCCTGAAATGGGTCAAAATTGAAGCTTTTGAGTAAGCAAAACTCTGTAAAAATGGCAATTTTGGTCACTGTGAGGGTTTAAAAAGTGGTTATTCAACATGAGGAACGATCCAATTGACATTTTGAATCATTTTTGGTACAGTCCCAAAAATCTATTTTCCGATGAAAAACGATGACTCCGGACCTGTCGAACGTTCCCAAAATGGTCTATAATGATGAAATTTTAACATTTAATCTTTTTACTCTAAATGACTGTTGGATGTGAATTATGACTTTGTCAAACTAAAATAAGTGTGTTTAAAGTTATTTCTGTGCCTGAAATGGGTCGAAATTGAAGCTTTTGAGAAAGCAAAACTCTGTAAAAATGGCAAGTTTGGTCACTGTGAGGGTTTAAAAAGTGGTTATTCAACATGAGGCACGATCCAATTGACATTTTGAATCATTTTTGGTACGGTCCAAAAAATCCATTTTCGGATGAAAAACGATGACTCCGGACCTGTCGAACGTTCCCAAAATGGTCTATAAAGATGAAATTTTAACATTTAATCTTTTGACTCTAAATGACTGTTGGATGTGAATTATGACTTTGTCACCTAAAATGAGTGTGTTTAAAGTCATTTCTGTGCCTGAAACTGGTCAAAATTGAAGCTTTTGAGTAAGCAAAACTCTGTAAAAATGGCAATTTTGGTCACTGTGAGGGTTTAAAAAGTGGTTATTCAACATGAGGCATGATCCAATTGACATTTTGAATCATTTTTGGTACAGTCCAAAAAATCCATTTTCGGATGAAAAACGATGACTCCGGACCTGTCGAACAATCCCAAAATGGTCAATATGGATGAAATTTTAACATTTAATCTTTTGACTCTAAATGACTGTTGGATGTGAATTATGACTTTGTCACCTAAAATGAGTGTGTTTAAAGTCATTTCTGTGCCTGAAACTGGTCAAAATTGAAGCATTTGAGTAAGCAAAACTCTGTAAAAATGGCAGTTTTGGTCACTGTGAGAGTTTAAAAAGTGGTTATTCAACATGAGGCACGATCCAATAGACATTTTGAATCATTTTTGGTACAGTCCCAAAAATCAATTTTCCGATGAAAAACGATGACTCCGGACCTGTCGAACGATCCCAAAATGGTCAATATGGATGAAATTTTAACATTTAATCTTTTGACTCTAAATGACTGTTGGATGTGAATTATGACTTTGTCAACTAAAATAAGTGTATTTAATGTCATTTCTGTGCCTGAAATGGGTCAAAATTGAAGCTTTTGAGTAAGCAAAACTCTGTAAAAATGGCAAATTTGGTCACTGTGAGGGTTTAAAAAGTGGTTATTCAACATGAGGCACGATCCAATCGACATTTTGAATCATTTTTGGTACAGTTTAAAAAATCAATTTTCGGATGAAAAACGATGACTCCGGACCTGTCGAACGTTCCCAAAATGGTCTATAAAGATGAAATTTTAACATTTAATCTTTTGACTCTAAATGACTGTTGGATGCGAATTATGACTTTTTCAACTAAAATAACTGTGTTTAAAGTCATTTCTGTGCCTGAAACTGGTCAAAATTAAAGCTTTTGAGTAAGCAAAACTCTGTAAAAATGGCAATTTTGGTCACTGTGAGGGTTTAAAAAGTGGTTATTCAACATGAGGCACGATCCAATCGACATTTTGAATCATTTTTGGTACAGTTTAAAAAATCAATTTTCGGATGAAAAACGATGACTCCGGACCTGTCGAACGTTCCCAAAATGGTCTATAAAGATGAAATTTTAACATTTAATCTTTTGACTCTAAATGACTGTTGGATGCGAATTATGACTTTTTCAACTAAAATAACTGTGTTTAAAGTCATTTCTGTGCCTGAAACTGGTCAAAATTGAAGCATTTGAGTAAGCAAAACTCTGTAAAAATGGCAGTTTTGGTCACTGTGAGGGTTTAAAAAGTGGTTATTCAACATGAGGCACGATCCAATTGACATTTTGAATCATTTTTGGTACAGTTTAAAAAAACAATTTTCGGATGAAAAACAATGACTCCACCTGTCGAACGTTCCCAAAATGGTTTATAATGATGAAATTTTACCATTTAATCTTTTGACTCTAAATGACTGTTGGATGCGAATTATGACTTTTTCAACTAAAATAACTGTGTTTAAAGTCATTTCTGTGCCTGAAACGAGTCAAAATTGAAGCTTTTGAGTAAGCAAAACTCTGTAAAAATGGCAATTTTGGTCACTGTGAGGGTTTAAAAAGTGGTTATTCAACATGAGGCACGATCCAATTGACATTTTGAATCATTTTTGGTACAGTCCAAAAAATCCATTTTCGGATGAAAAACGATGACTCCGGACCTGTCGAACGATCCCAAAATGGTCAATATGGATTAAAATTTACCATTTATTCTTTTGACTCTAAATGACTGTTGGATGTGAATTGACTTTGTCAACTAAAATAAGTGTGTTTAAAGTCATTTCTGTGCCTGAAATGGGTCAAAATTGAAGCTTTTGAGTAAGCAAAACTCTGTAAAAATGGCAATTTTGGTCACTGTGAGAGTTTAAAAAGTGGTTATTCAACACGAGGCACGATCCAATAGACATTTTGAATCATTTTTGGTACAGTCCCAAAAATCAATTTTCCGATGAAAAACGATGACTCCGGACCTGTCGAACGTTCCCAAAATGGTCTATAATGATGACATTTTAACATTTAATCTTTTGACTCTAAATGACTGTTGGATGTGAATTATGGCTTTGTCAAACTAAAATAAGTGTGTTTAAAGTCATTCCTGTGCCTGAAATGGGTCAAAATTGAAGCTTTTGAGAAAGCAAAACTCTGTAAAAATGTCAATTTTGGTCACTGTGACGGTTTAAAAAGTGGTTATTCAACATGAGGCACGATCCAATTGACATTTTGAATCATTTTTGGTACAGTCCAAAAAATCAATTTTCGGATGAAAAACGATGACTCCGGACCTGTCGAACGATCCCAAAATGGTCAATATGGATGAAATTTTGACATTTAATCTTTTGACTCTAAATGACTGTTGGATGTGAATTATGACTTTGTCAACTAAAATAAGTGTGTTTAATGTCATTTCTGTGCCTGAAATGGGTCAAAATTGAAGCTTTTGAGTAAGCAAAACTCTGTAAAAATGGCAATTTTGGTCACTGTGAGGGTTTAAAAAGTGGTTATTCAACATGAGGCACGATCCAATTGACATTTTGAATCATTTTTGGTACAGTCCCAAAAATCTATTTTCCGATGAAAAACAATGACTCCGGACCTGTCGAACGTTCCCAAAATGGTCTATAATGATGAAATTTTAACATTTAATCTTTTGACTCTAAATGACTGTTAGATGCGAATTATGACTTTTTCAACTAAAATAACTGTGTTTAAAGTCATTTCTGTGCCTGAAACTGGTCAAAATTAAAGTTTTTGAGTAAGCAAAACTCTGTAAAAATGGCAATTTTGGTCAATGACTGTGAGGGTTTAAAAAGTGGTTATTCAACATGTTGGCACGATCCAATTGACATTGTGAATCATTTTTGGTACAGTTTAAAAAAACAATTTTCGGATGAAAAACAATGACTCCACCTGTCGAACGTTCCCAAAATGGTTTATAATGATGAAATTTTACCATTTAATCTTTTGACTCTAAATGACTGTTGGATGCGAATTATGACTTTTTCAACTAAAATAACTGTGTTTAAAGTCATTTCTGTGCCTGAAACGAGTCAAAATTGAAGCTTTTGAGTAAGCAAAACTCTGTAAAAATGGCAATTTTGGTCACTGTGAGGGTTTAAAAAGTGGTTATTCAACATGAGGCACGATCCAATTGACATTTTGAATCATTTTTGGTACAGTCCAAAAAATCCATTTTCGGATGAAAAACGATGACTCCGGACCTGTCGAACGATCCCAAAATGGTCAATATGGATGAAAATTTACCATTTATTCTTTTGACTCTAAATGACTGTTGGATGTGAATTGACTTTGTCAACTAAAATAAGTGTGTTTAAAGTCATTTCTGTGCCTGAAATGGGTCAAAATTGAAGCTTTTAAGTAAGCAAAACTCTGTAAAAATGGCAATTTTGGTCACTGTGAGAGTTTAAAAAGTGGTTATTCAACATGAGGCACGATCCAATAGACATTTTGAATCATTTTTGGTACAGTCCCAAAAATCAATTTTCCGATGAAAAACGATGACTCCGGACCTGTCGAACGTTCCCAAAATGGTCTATAATGATGACATTTTAACATTTAATCTTTTGACTCTAAATGACTGTTGGATGTGAATTATGGCTTTGTCAAACTAAAATAAGTGTGTTTAAAGTCATTCCTGTGCCTGAAATGGGTCAAAATTGAAGGTTTTGAGAAAGCAAAACTCTGTAAAAATGTCAATTTTGGTCACTGTGAGGGTTTAAAAAGTGGTTATTCAACATGAGGCACGATCCAATTGACATTTTGAATCATTTTTGGTACGGTCCAAAAAATCCATTTTCGGATGAAAAACGATGACTCCGGACCTGTCGAACGTTCCCAAAATGGTCTATAATGATGACATTTTAACATTTAATCTTTTGACTCTAAATGACTGTTGGACGTGAATTATGACTTTGTCACCTAAAATGAGTGTGTTTAAAGTAATTTCTGTGCCTGAAACTGGTCAAAATTGAAGCATTTGAGTAAGCAAAACTCTGTAAAAATGGCAGTTTTGGTCACTGTGAGAGTTTAAAAAGTGGTTATTTAACATGAGGCACGATCCAATAGACATTTTGAATCATTTTTAGTACAGTCCCAAAAATCAATTTTCCGATGAAAAACGATGACTCCGGACCTGTCAAACGATCCCAAAATGTTCAATATGGATGAAATTTTAACATTTATTCTTTTGACTCTAAATGACTGTTGGATGTGAATTATGACTTTGTCAACTAAAATAAGTGTGTTTAAAGTCATTTCTGTGCCTGAAATGGGTCAAAATTGAAGCTTTTGAGTAAGCAAAACTCTGTAGGAATGGCAATTTTGGTCACTGTGAGAGTTTAAAAAGTGGTTATTCAACATGAGGCATGATCCAATAGACATTTTGAATCATTTTTGGTACAGTCCCAAAAATCAATTTTCCGATGAAAAACGATGACTCCGGACCTGTCGAACGTTCCCAAAATGGTCTATAATGATGAAATTTTAACATTTAATCTTTTGACTCTAAATTACTGTTGGATGTGAATTATGACTTTGTCAAACTAAAATAAGTATGTTTAAAGTCATTTCTGTGCCTGAAACGAGTCAAAATTGAAGCTTTTGAGTAAGCAAAACTCTGTAAAAATGGCAATTTTGGTCACTGTGAGGGTTTAAAAAAGTGGTTATTCAACATGAGGCACGATCCAATTGACATTTTGAATCATTTTTGGTACAGTCCAAAAAATCCATTTTCGGATGAAAAACGATGACTCCGGACCTGTCGAACGTTCCCAAAATGGTCTATAATGATGAAATTTTAACATTTAATCTTTTGACTCTAAATTACTGTTGGATGTGAATTATGACTTTGTCAAACTAAAATAAGTATGTTTAAAGTCATTTCTGTGCCTGAAACGAGTCAAAATTGAAGCTTTTGAGTAAGCAAAACTCTGTAAAAATGGCAATTTTGGTCACTGTGAGGGTTTAAAAAAGTGGTTATTCAACATGAGGCACGATCCAATTGACATTTTGAATCATTTTTGGTACAGTCCAAAAAATCAATTTTCGGATGAAAAACGATGACTCCGGACCTGTCGAACGATCCCAAAATGTTCAATATGGATGAAATTTTAACATTTATTCTTTTGACTCTAAATGACTGTTGGATGTGAATTATGACTTTGTCAACTAAAAATGAGTGTGTTTAAAGTCATTTCTGTGCCTGAAACTGGTCAAAATTAAAGCTTTTGAGTAAGCAAAACTCTGTAAAAATGGCAATTTTGGTCACGGTGAGGGTTTAAAAAGTGGTTATTCAACATGAGGCACGATCCAATTGACATTTTGAATCATTTTTGGTACAGTTTAAAAAATCAATTTTCGGATGAAAAACAATGACTCCGGACCTGTCGAACAATCCCAAAATGGTCAATATGGATGAAATTTTAACATTTAATCTTTTGACTCTAAATGACTGTTGGATGTGAATTATGACTTTGTCAACTAAAATGAGTGTGTTTAAAGTCATTTCTGTGCCTGAAACTGGTCAAAATTAAAGCTTTTGAGTAAGCAAAACTCTGTAAAAATGGCAATTTTGGTCACGGTGAGGGTTTAAAAAGTGGTTATTCAACATGAGGCACGATCCAATTGACATTTTGAATCATTTTTGGTACAGTTTAAAAAATCAATTTTCGGATGAAAAACAATGACTCCGGACCTGTCGAACAATCCCAAAATGGTCAATATGGATGAAATTTTAACATTTAATCTTTTTAATCTTAATGACTGTTGGATGTGAATTATGACTTTGTCAACTAAAAATGAGTGTGTTTAAAGTCATTTCTGTGCCTGAAACTGGTCAAAATTGAAGCTTTTGAGTAAGCAAAACTCTGTAAAAATGGCAATTTTGGTCACTGTGAGGGTTTAAAAAGTGGTTATTCAACATGAGGCACGATCCAATTGACATTTTGAATCATTTTTGGTACAGTCCCAAAAATCTATTTTCCGATGAAAAACGATGACTCCGGACCTGTCGAACGTTCCCAAAATGGTCTATAATGATGAAATTTTAACATTTAATCTTTTTACTCTAAATGACTGTTGGATGTGAATTATGACTTTGTCAAACTAAAATAAGTGTGTTTAAAGTCATTTATGTGCCTGAAATGGGTCGAAATTGAAGCTTTTGAGAAAGCAAAACTCTGTAAAAATGGCAAGTTTGGTCACTGTGAGGGTTTAAAAAGTGGTTATTCAACATGAGGCACGATCCAATTGACATTTTGAATCATTTTTGGTACGGTCCAAAAAATCCATTTTCGGATGAAAAACGATGACTCCGGACCTGTCGAACGTTCCCAAAATGGTCTATAAAGATGAAATTTTAACATTTAATCTTTTGACTCTAAATGACTGTTGGATGTGAATTATGACTTTGTCACCTAAAATGAGTGTGTTTAAAGTCATTTCTGTGCCTGAAACTGGTCAAAATTGAAGCTTTTGAGTAAGCAAAACTCTGTAAAAATGGCAATTTTGGTCACTGTGAGGGTTTAAAAAGTGGTTATTCAACATGAGGCATGATCCAATTGACATTTTGAATCATTTTTGGTACAGTCCAAAAAATCCATTTTCGGATGAAAAACGATGACTCCGGACCTGTCGAACAATCCCAAAATGGTCAATATGGATGAAATTTTAACATTTAATCTTTTGACTCTAAATGACTGTTGGATGTGAATTATGACTTTGTCACCTAAAATGAGTGTGTTTAAAGTCATTTCTGTGCCTGAAACTGGTCAAAATTGAAGCATTTGAGTAAGCAAAACTCTGTAAAAATGGCAGTTTTGGTCACTGTGAGAGTTTAAAAAGTGGTTATTCAACATGAGGCACGATCCAATAGACATTTTGAATCATTTTTGGTACAGTCCCAAAAATCAATTTTCCGATGAAAAACGATGACTCCGGACCTGTCGAACGATCCCAAAATGGTCAATATGGATGAAATTTTAACATTTATTCTTTTGACTCTAAATGACTGTTGGATGTGAATTATGACTTTGTCAACTAAAATAAGTGTGTTTAAAGTCATTTCTGTGCCTGAAATGGGTCAAAATTGAAGCTTTTGAGTAAGCAAAACTCTGTAGAAATGGCAATTTTGGTCACTGTGAGAGTTTAAAAAGTGGTTATTCAACATGAGGCACGATCCAATAGACATTTTGAATCATTTTTGGTACAGTCCCAAAAATCAATTTTCCGATGAAAAACGATGACTCCGGACCTGTCGAACGTTCCCAAAATGGTCTATAATGATGAAATTTTAACATTTAATCTTTTGACTCTAAATGACTGTTGGATGTGAATTATGACTTTGTCAACTAAAATGAGTGTGTTTAAAGTCATTTCTGTGCCTGAAACTGGTCAAAATTAAAGCTTTTGAGTAAGCAAAACTCTGTAAAAATGGCAATTTTGGTCACGGTGAGGGTTTAAAAAGTGGTTATTCAACATGAGGCACGATCCAATTGACATTTTGAATCATTTTTGGTACAGTTTAAAAAATCAATTTTCGGATGAAAAACAATGACTCCGGACCTGTCGAACAATCCCAAAATGGTCAATATGGATGAAATTTTAACATTTAATCTTTTGACTCTTAATGACTGTTGGATGTGAATTATGACTTTGTCAACTAAAAATGAGTGTGTTTAAAGTCATTTCTGTGCCTGAAACTGGTCAAAATTGAAGCTTTTGAGTAAGCAAAACTCTGTAAAAATGGCAATTTTGGTCACTGTGAGGGTTTAAAAAGTGGTTATTCAACATGAGGCACGATCCAATTGACATTTTGAATCATTTTTGGTACAGTCCCAAAAATCTATTTTCCGATGAAAAACGATGACTCCGGACCTGTCGAACGTTCCCAAAATGGTCTATAATGATGAAATTTTAACATTTAATCTTTTTACTCTAAATGACTGTTGGATGTGAATTATGACTTTGTCAAACTAAAATAAGTGTGTTTAAAGTCATTTATGTGCCTGAAATGGGTCGAAATTGAAGCTTTTGAGAAAGCAAAACTCTGTAAAAATGGCAAGTTTGGTCACTGTGAGGGTTTAAAAAGTGGTTATTCAACATGAGGCACGATCCAATTGACATTTTGAATCATTTTTGGTACGGTCCAAAAAATCCATTTTCGGATGAAAAACGATGACTCCGGACCTGTCGAACGTTCCCAAAATGGTCTATAAAGATGAAATTTTAACATTTAATCTTTTGACTCTAAATGACTGTTGGATGTGAATTATGACTTTGTCACCTAAAATGAGTGTGTTTAAAGTCATTTCTGTGCCTGAAACTGGTCAAAATTGAAGCTTTTGAGTAAGCAAAACTCTGTAAAAATGGCAATTTTGGTCACTGTGAGGGTTTAAAAAGTGGTTATTCAACATGAGGCATGATCCAATTGACATTTTGAATCATTTTTGGTACAGTCCAA
This sequence comes from Lissotriton vulgaris, assembly GCF_964263255.1. Classification (NCBI taxonomy): domain Eukaryota; kingdom Metazoa; phylum Chordata; class Amphibia; order Caudata; family Salamandridae; genus Lissotriton; species Lissotriton vulgaris. The sequence goes on from NW_028252942.1 coordinate 2,449,831, forward strand.
AAAATCCATTTTCGGATGAAAAACGATGACTCCGGACCTGTCGAACAATCCCAAAATGGTCAATATGGATGAAATTTTAACATTTAATCTTTTGACTCTAAATGACTGTTGGATGTGAATTATGACTTTGTCACCTAAAATGAGTGTGTTTAAAGTCATTTCTGTGCCTGAAACTGGTCAAAATTGAAGCATTTGAGTAAGCAAAACTCTGTAAAAATGGCAGTTTTGGTCACTGTGAGAGTTTAAAAAGTGGTTATTCAACATGAGGCACGATCCAATAGACATTTTGAATCATTTTTGGTACAGTCCCAAAAATCAATTTTCCGATGAAAAACGATGACTCCGGACCTGTCGAACGATCCCAAAATGGTCAATATGGATGAAATTTTAACATTTAATCTTTTGACTCTAAATGACTGTTGGATGTGAATTATGACTTTGTCAACTAAAATAAGTGTATTTAATGTCATTTCTGTGCCTGAAATGGGTCAAAATTGAAGCTTTTGAGTAAGCAAAACTCTGTAAAAATGGCAAATTTGGTCACTGTGAGGGTTTAAAAAGTGGTTATTCAACATGAGGCACGATCCAATTGACATTTTGAATCATTTTTGGTACAGTTTAAAAAATCAATTTTCGGATGAAAAACGATGACTCCGGACCTGTCGAACGTTCCCAAAATGGTTTATAATGATGAAATTTTAACATTTAATCTTTTGACTCTAAATGACTGTTGGATGCGAATTATGACTTTTTCAACTAAAATAACTGTGTTTAAAGTCATTTCTGTGCCTGAAACGAGTCAAAATTGAAGCTTTTGAGTAAGCAAAACTCTGTAAAAATGGCAATTTTGGTCACTGTGAGGGTTTAAAAAGTGGTTATTCAACATGAGGCACGATCCAATTGACATTTTGAATCATTTTTGGTACAGTTTAAAAAAACAATTTTCGGATGAAAAACAATGACTCCACCTGTCGAACGTTCCCAAAATGGTTTATAATGATGAAATTTTACCATTTAATCTTTTGACTCTAAATGACTGTTGGATGCGAATTATGACTTTTTCAACTAAAATAACTGTGTTTAAAGTCATTTCTGTGCCTGAAACGAGTCAAAATTGAAGCTTTTGAGTAAGCAAAACTCTGTAAAAATGGCAATTTTGGTCACTGTGAGGGTTTAAAAAGTGGTTATTCAACATGAGGCACGATCCAATTGACATTTTGAATCATTTTTGGTACAGTCCAAAAAATCAATTTTCGGATGAAAAACGATGACTCCGGACCTGTCGAACGATCCCAAAATGTTCAATATGGATGAAATTTTAACATTTATTCTTTTGACTCTAAATGACTGTTGGATGTGAATTATGACTTTGTCAACTAAAATAAGTGTGTTTAAAGTCATTTCTGTGCCTGAAATGGGTCAAAATTGAAGCTTTTGAGTAAGCAAAACTCTGTAGAAATGGCAATTTTGGTCACTGTGAGAGTTTAAAAAGTGGTTATTCAACATGAGGCACGATCCAATAGACATTTTGAATCATTTTTGGTACAGTCCCAAAAATCAATTTTCCGATGAAAAACGATGACTCCGGACCTGTCGAACGTTCCCAAAATGGTCTATAATGATGAAATTTTAACATTTAATCTTTTGACTCTAAATGACTGTTGGATGTGAATTATGACTTTGTCAACTAAAATGAGTGTGTTTAAAGTCATTTCTGTGCCTGAAACTGGTCAAAATTGAAGCTTTTGAGTAAGCAAAACTCCGTAAAAATGGCAATTTTGGTCACGGTGAGGGTTTAAAAAGTGGTTATTCAACATGAGGCACGATCCAATTGACATTTTGAATCATTTTTGGTACAGTTTAAAAAATCAATTTTCGGATGAAAAACAATGACTCCGGACCTGTCGAACAATCCCAAAATGGTCAATATGGATGAAATTTTAACATTTAATCTTTTGACTCTTAATGACTGTTGGATGTGAATTATGACTTTGTCAACTAAAAATGAGTGTGTTTAAAGTCATTTCTGTGCCTGAAACTGGTCAAAATTGAAGCTTTTGAGTAAGCAAAACTCTGTAAAAATGGCAATTTTGGTCACTGTGAGGGTTTAAAAAGTGGTTATTCAACATGAGGCACGATCCAATTGACATTTTGAATCATTTTTGGTACAGTCCCAAAAATCTATTTTCCGATGAAAAACGATGACTCCGGACCTGTCGAACGTTCCCAAAATGGTCTATAATGATGAAATTTTAACATTTAATCTTTTTACTCTAAATGACTGTTGGATGTGAATTATGACTTTGTCAAACTAAAATAAGTGTGTTTAAAGTCATTTATGTGCCTGAAATGGGTCGAAATTGAAGCTTTTGAGAAAGCAAAACTCTGTAAAAATGGCAAGTTTGGTCACTGTGAGGGTTTAAAAAGTGGTTATTCAACATGAGGCACGATCCAATTGACATTTTGAATCATTTTTGGTACGGTCCAAAAAATCCATTTTCGGATGAAAAACGATGACTCCGGACCTGTCGAACGTTCCCAAAATGGTCTATAAAGATGAAATTTTAACATTTAATCTTTTGACTCTAAATGACTGTTGGATGTGAATTATGACTTTGTCACCTAAAATGAGTGTGTTTAAAGTCATTTCTGTGCCTGAAACTGGTCAAAATTGAAGCTTTTGAGTAAGCAAAACTCTGTAAAAATGGCAATTTTGGTCACTGTGAGGGTTTAAAAAGTGGTTATTCAACATGAGGCATGATCCAATTGACATTTTGAATCATTTTTGGTACAGTCCAAAAAATCCATTTTCGGATGAAAAACGATGACTCCGGACCTGTCGAACAATCCCAAAATGGTCAATATGGATGAAATTTTAACATTTAATCTTTTGACTCTAAATGACTGTTGGATGTGAATTATGACTTTGTCACCTAAAATGAGTGTGTTTAAAGTCATTTCTGTGCCTGAAACTGGTCAAAATTGAAGCATTTGAGTAAGCAAAACTCTGTAAAAATGGCAGTTTTGGTCACTGTGAGAGTTTAAAAAGTGGTTATTCAACATGAGGCACGATCCAATAGACATTTTGAATCATTTTTGGTACAGTCCCAAAAATCAATTTTCCGATGAAAAACGATGACTCCGGACCTGTCGAACGATCCCAAAATGGTCAATATGGATGAAATTTTAACATTTAATCTTTTGACTCTAAATGACTGTTGGATGTGAATTATGACTTTGTCAACTAAAATAAGTGTATTTAATGTCATTTCTGTGCCTGAAATGGGTCAAAATTGAAGCTTTTGAGTAAGCAAAACTCTGTAAAAATGGCAAATTTGGTCACTGTGAGGGTTTAAAAAGTGGTTATTCAACATGAGGCACGACCCAATCGACATTTTGAATCATTTTTGGTACAGTTTAAAAAATCAATTTTCGGATGAAAAACGATGACTCCGGACCTGTCGAACGTTCCCAAAATGGTCTATAAAGATGAAATTTTAACATTTAATCTTTTGACTCTAAATGACTGTTGGATGCGAATTATGACTTTTTCAACTAAAATAACTGTGTTTAAAGTCATTTCTGTGCCTGAAACTGGTCAAAATTAAAGCTTTTGAGTAAGCAAAACTCTGTAAAAATGGCAATTTTGGTCACTGTGAGGGTTTAAAAAGTGGTTATTCAACATGAGGCACGATCCAATTGACATTTTGAATCATTTTTGGTACAGTTTAAAAAATCAATTTTCGGATGAAAAACGATGACTCCGGACCTGTCGAACGTTCCCAAAATGGTCTATAATGATGACATTTTAACATTTAATCTTTTGACTCTAAATGACTGTTAGATGCGAATTATGACTTTTTCAACTAAAATAACTGTGTTTAAAGTCATTTCTGTGCCTGAAACTGGTCAAAATTAAAGTTTTTGAGTAAGCAAAACTCTGTAAAAATGGCAATTTTGGTCAATGACTGTGAGGGTTTAAAAAGTGGTTATTCAACATGTTGGCACGATCCAATTGACATTGTGAATCATTTTTGGTACAGTTTAAAAAAACAATTTTCGGATGAAAAACAATGACTCCACCTGTCGAACGTTCCCAAAATGGTTTATAATGATGAAATTTTACCATTTAATCTTTTGACTCTAAATGACTGTTGGATGCGAATTATGACTTTTTCAACTAAAATAACTGTGTTTAAAGTCATTTCTGTGCCTGAAACGAGTCAAAATTGAAGCTTTTGAGTAAGCAAAACTCTGTAAAAATGGCAATTTTGGTCACTGTGAGGGTTTAAAAAGTGGTTATTCAACATGAGGCACGATCCAATTGACATTTTGAATCATTTTTGGTACAGTCCAAAAAATCCATTTTCGGATGAAAAACGATGACTCCGGACCTGTCGAACGATCCCAAAATGGTCAATATGGATGAAAATTTACCATTTATTCTTTTGACTCTAAATGACTGTTGGATGTGAATTGACTTTGTCAACTAAAATAAGTGTGTTTAAAGTCATTTCTGTGCCTGAAATGGGTCAAAATTGAAGCTTTTAAGTAAGCAAAACTCTGTAAAAATGGCAATTTTGGTCACTGTGAGAGTTTAAAAAGTGGTTATTCAACATGAGGCACGATCCAATAGACATTTTGAATCATTTTTGGTACAGTCCCAAAAATCAATTTTCCGATGAAAAACGATGACTCCGGACCTGTCGAACGTTCCCAAAATGGTCTATAATGATGACATTTTAACATTTAATCTTTTGACTCTAAATGACTGTTGGATGTGAATTATGGCTTTGTCAAACTAAAATAAGTGTGTTTAAAGTCATTCCTGTGCCTGAAATGGGTCAAAATTGAAGGTTTTGAGAAAGCAAAACTCTGTAAAAATGTCAATTTTGGTCACTGTGAGGGTTTAAAAAGTGGTTATTCAACATGAGGCACGATCCAATTGACATTTTGAATCATTTTTGGTACGGTCCAAAAAATCCATTTTCGGATGAAAAACGATGACTCCGGACCTGTCGAACGTTCCCAAAATGGTCTATAATGATGACATTTTAACATTTAATCTTTTGACTCTAAATGACTGTTGGACGTGAATTATGACTTTGTCACCTAAAATGAGTGTGTTTAAAGTAATTTCTGTGCCTGAAACTGGTCAAAATTGAAGCATTTGAGTAAGCAAAACTCTGTAAAAATGGCAGTTTTGGTCACTGTGAGAGTTTAAAAAGTGGTTATTTAACATGAGGCACGATCCAATAGACATTTTGAATCATTTTTAGTACAGTCCCAAAAATCAATTTTCCGATGAAAAACGATGACTCCGGACCTGTCAAACGATCCCAAAATGTTCAATATGGATGAAATTTTAACATTTATTCTTTTGACTCTAAATGACTGTTGGATGTGAATTATGACTTTGTCAACTAAAATAAGTGTGTTTAAAGTCATTTCTGTGCCTGAAATGGGTCAAAATTGAAGCTTTTGAGTAAGCAAAACTCTGTAGGAATGGCAATTTTGGTCACTGTGAGAGTTTAAAAAGTGGTTATTCAACATGAGGCATGATCCAATAGACATTTTGAATCATTTTTGGTACAGTCCCAAAAATCAATTTTCCGATGAAAAACGATGACTCCGGACCTGTCGAACGTTCCCAAAATGGTCTATAATGATGAAATTTTAACATTTAATCTTTTGACTCTAAATTACTGTTGGATGTGAATTATGACTTTGTCAAACTAAAATAAGTATGTTTAAAGTCATTTCTGTGCCTGAAACGAGTCAAAATTGAAGCTTTTGAGTAAGCAAAACTCTGTAAAAATGGCAATTTTGGTCACTGTGAGGGTTTAAAAAAGTGGTTATTCAACATGAGGCACGATCCAATTGACATTTTGAATCATTTTTGGTACAGTCCAAAAAATCCATTTTCGGATGAAAAACGATGACTCCGGACCTGTCGAACGTTCCCAAAATGGTCTATAATGATGAAATTTTAACATTTAATCTTTTGACTCTAAATTACTGTTGGATGTGAATTATGACTTTGTCAAACTAAAATAAGTATGTTTAAAGTCATTTCTGTGCCTGAAACGAGTCAAAATTGAAGCTTTTGAGTAAGCAAAACTCTGTAAAAATGGCAATTTTGGTCACTGTGAGGGTTTAAAAAAGTGGTTATTCAACATGAGGCACGATCCAATTGACATTTTGAATCATTTTTGGTACAGTCCAAAAAATCAATTTTCGGATGAAAAACGATGACTCCGGACCTGTCGAACGATCCCAAAATGTTCAATATGGATGAAATTTTAACATTTATTCTTTTGACTCTAAATGACTGTTGGATGTGAATTATGACTTTGTCAACTAAAAATGAGTGTGTTTAAAGTCATTTCTGTGCCTGAAACTGGTCAAAATTAAAGCTTTTGAGTAAGCAAAACTCTGTAAAAATGGCAATTTTGGTCACGGTGAGGGTTTAAAAAGTGGTTATTCAACATGAGGCACGATCCAATTGACATTTTGAATCATTTTTGGTACAGTTTAAAAAATCAATTTTCGGATGAAAAACAATGACTCCGGACCTGTCGAACAATCCCAAAATGGTCAATATGGATGAAATTTTAACATTTAATCTTTTGACTCTAAATGACTGTTGGATGTGAATTATGACTTTGTCAACTAAAATGAGTGTGTTTAAAGTCATTTCTGTGCCTGAAACTGGTCAAAATTAAAGCTTTTGAGTAAGCAAAACTCTGTAAAAATGGCAATTTTGGTCACGGTGAGGGTTTAAAAAGTGGTTATTCAACATGAGGCACGATCCAATTGACATTTTGAATCATTTTTGGTACAGTTTAAAAAATCAATTTTCGGATGAAAAACAATGACTCCGGACCTGTCGAACAATCCCAAAATGGTCAATATGGATGAAATTTTAACATTTAATCTTTTTAATCTTAATGACTGTTGGATGTGAATTATGACTTTGTCAACTAAAAATGAGTGTGTTTAAAGTCATTTCTGTGCCTGAAACTGGTCAAAATTGAAGCTTTTGAGTAAGCAAAACTCTGTAAAAATGGCAATTTTGGTCACTGTGAGGGTTTAAAAAGTGGTTATTCAACATGAGGCACGATCCAATTGACATTTTGAATCATTTTTGGTACAGTCCCAAAAATCTATTTTCCGATGAAAAACGATGACTCCGGACCTGTCGAACGTTCCCAAAATGGTCTATAATGATGAAATTTTAACATTTAATCTTTTTACTCTAAATGACTGTTGGATGTGAATTATGACTTTGTCAAACTAAAATAAGTGTGTTTAAAGTCATTTATGTGCCTGAAATGGGTCGAAATTGAAGCTTTTGAGAAAGCAAAACTCTGTAAAAATGGCAAGTTTGGTCACTGTGAGGGTTTAAAAAGTGGTTATTCAACATGAGGCACGATCCAATTGACATTTTGAATCATTTTTGGTACGGTCCAAAAAATCCATTTTCGGATGAAAAACGATGACTCCGGACCTGTCGAACGTTCCCAAAATGGTCTATAAAGATGAAATTTTAACATTTAATCTTTTGACTCTAAATGACTGTTGGATGTGAATTATGACTTTGTCACCTAAAATGAGTGTGTTTAAAGTCATTTCTGTGCCTGAAACTGGTCAAAATTGAAGCTTTTGAGTAAGCAAAACTCTGTAAAAATGGCAATTTTGGTCACTGTGAGGGTTTAAAAAGTGGTTATTCAACATGAGGCATGATCCAATTGACATTTTGAATCATTTTTGGTACAGTCCAAAAAATCCATTTTCGGATGAAAAACGATGACTCCGGACCTGTCGAACAATCCCAAAATGGTCAATATGGATGAAATTTTAACATTTAATCTTTTGACTCTAAATGACTGTTGGATGTGAATTATGACTTTGTCACCTAAAATGAGTGTGTTTAAAGTCATTTCTGTGCCTGAAACTGGTCAAAATTGAAGCATTTGAGTAAGCAAAACTCTGTAAAAATGGCAGTTTTGGTCACTGTGAGAGTTTAAAAAGTGGTTATTCAACATGAGGCACGATCCAATAGACATTTTGAATCATTTTTGGTACAGTCCCAAAAATCAATTTTCCGATGAAAAACGATGACTCCGGACCTGTCGAACGATCCCAAAATGGTCAATATGGATGAAATTTTAACATTTATTCTTTTGACTCTAAATGACTGTTGGATGTGAATTATGACTTTGTCAACTAAAATAAGTGTGTTTAAAGTCATTTCTGTGCCTGAAATGGGTCAAAATTGAAGCTTTTGAGTAAGCAAAACTCTGTAGAAATGGCAATTTTGGTCACTGTGAGAGTTTAAAAAGTGGTTATTCAACATGAGGCACGATCCAATAGACATTTTGAATCATTTTTGGTACAGTCCCAAAAATCAATTTTCCGATGAAAAACGATGACTCCGGACCTGTCGAACGTTCCCAAAATGGTCTATAATGATGAAATTTTAACATTTAATCTTTTGACTCTAAATGACTGTTGGATGTGAATTATGACTTTGTCAACTAAAATGAGTGTGTTTAAAGTCATTTCTGTGCCTGAAACTGGTCAAAATTAAAGCTTTTGAGTAAGCAAAACTCTGTAAAAATGGCAATTTTGGTCACGGTGAGGGTTTAAAAAGTGGTTATTCAACATGAGGCACGATCCAATTGACATTTTGAATCATTTTTGGTACAGTTTAAAAAATCAATTTTCGGATGAAAAACAATGACTCCGGACCTGTCGAACAATCCCAAAATGGTCAATATGGATGAAATTTTAACATTTAATCTTTTGACTCTTAATGACTGTTGGATGTGAATTATGACTTTGTCAACTAAAAATGAGTGTGTTTAAAGTCATTTCTGTGCCTGAAACTGGTCAAAATTGAAGCTTTTGAGTAAGCAAAACTCTGTAAAAATGGCAATTTTGGTCACTGTGAGGGTTTAAAAAGTGGTTATTCAACATGAGGCACGATCCAATTGACATTTTGAATCATTTTTGGTACAGTCCCAAAAATCTATTTTCCGATGAAAAACGATGACTCCGGACCTGTCGAACGTTCCCAAAATGGTCTATAATGATGAAATTTTAACATTTAATCTTTTTACTCTAAATGACTGTTGGATGTGAATTATGACTTTGTCAAACTAAAATAAGTGTGTTTAAAGTCATTTATGTGCCTGAAATGGGTCGAAATTGAAGCTTTTGAGAAAGCAAAACTCTGTAAAAATGGCAAGTTTGGTCACTGTGAGGGTTTAAAAAGTGGTTATTCAACATGAGGCACGATCCAATTGACATTTTGAATCATTTTTGGTACGGTCCAAAAAATCCATTTTCGGATGAAAAACGATGACTCCGGACCTGTCGAACGTTCCCAAAATGGTCTATAAAGATGAAATTTTAACATTTAATCTTTTGACTCTAAATGACTGTTGGATGTGAATTATGACTTTGTCACCTAAAATGAGTGTGTTTAAAGTCATTTCTGTGCCTGAAACTGGTCAAAATTGAAGCTTTTGAGTAAGCAAAACTCTGTAAAAATGGCAATTTTGGTCACTGTGAGGGTTTAAAAAGTGGTTATTCAACATGAGGCATGATCCAATTGACATTTTGAATCATTTTTGGTACAGTCCAAAAAATCCATTTTCGGATGAAAAACGATGACTCCGGACCTGTCGAACAATCCCAAAATGGTCAATATGGATGAAATTTTAACATTTAATCTTTTGACTCTAAATGACTGTTGGATGTGAATTATGACTTTGTCACCTAAAATGAGTGTGTTTAAAGTCATTTCTGTGCCTGAAACTGGTCAAAATTGAAGCATTTGAGTAAGCAAAACTCTGTAAAAATGGCAGTTTTGGTCACTGTGAGAGTTTAAAAAGTGGTTATTCAACATGAGGCACGATCCAATAGACATTTTGAATCATTTTTGGTACAGTCCCAAAAATCAATTTTCCGATGAAAAACGATGACTCCGGACCTGTCGAACGATCCCAAAATGGTCAATATGGATGAAATTTTAACATTTAATCTTTTGACTCTAAATGACTGTTGGATGTGAATTATGACTTTGTCAACTAAAATAAGTGTATTTAATGTCATTTCTGTGCCTGAAATGGGTCAAAATTGAAGCTTTTGAGTAAGCAAAACTCTGTAAAAATGGCAAATTTGGTCACTGTGAGGGTTTAAAAAGTGGTTATTCAACATGAGGCACGATCCAATTGACATTTTGAATCATTTTTGGTACAGTTTAAAAAATCAATTTTCGGATGAAAAACGATGACTCCGGACCTGTCGAACGTTCCCAAAATGGTTTATAATGATGAAATTTTAACATTTAATCTTTTGACTCTAAATGACTGTTGGATGCGAATTATGACTTTTTCAACTAAAATAACTGTGTTTAAAGTCATTTCTGTGCCTGAAACGAGTCAAAATTGAAGCTTTTGAGTAAGCAAAACTCTGTAAAAATGGCAATTTTGGTCACTGTGAGGGTTTAAAAAGTGGTTATTCAACATGAGGCACGATCCAATTGACATTTTGAATCATTTTTGGTACAGTTTAAAAAAACAATTTTCGGATGAAAAACAATGACTCCACCTGTCGAACGTTCCCAAAATGGTTTATAATGATGAAATTTTACCATTTAATCTTTTGACTCTAAATGACTGTTGGATGCGAATTATGACTTTTTCAACTAAAATAACTGTGTTTAAAGTCATTTCTGTGCCTGAAACGAGTCAAAATTGAAGCTTTTGAGTAAGCAAAACTCTGTAAAAATGGCAATTTTGGTCACTGTGAGGGTTTAAAAAGTGGTTATTCAACATGAGGCACGATCCAATTGACATTTTGAATCATTTTTGGTACAGTCCAAAAAATCAATTTTCGGATGAAAAACGATGACTCCGGACCTGTCGAACGATCCCAAAATGTTCAATATGGATGAAATTTTAACATTTATTCTTTTGACTCTAAATGACTGTTGGATGTGAATTATGACTTTGTCAACTAAAATAAGTGTGTTTAAAGTCATTTCTGTGCCTGAAATGGGTCAAAATTGAAGCTTTTGAGTAAGCAAAACTCTGTAGAAATGGCAATTTTGGTCACTGTGAGAGTTTAAAAAGTGGTTATTCAACATGAGGCACGATCCAATAGACATTTTGAATCATTTTTGGTACAGTCCCAAAAATCAATTTTCCGATGAAAAACGATGACTCCGGACCTGTCGAACGTTCCCAAAATGGTCTATAATGATGAAATTTTAACATTTAATCTTTTGACTCTAAATGACTGTTGGATGTGAATTATGACTTTGTCAACTAAAATGAGTGTGTTTAAAGTCATTTCTGTGCCTGAAACTGGTCAAAATTGAAGCTTTTGAGTAAGCAAAACTCCGTAAAAATGGCAATTTTGGTCACGGTGAGGGTTTAAAAAGTGGTTATTCAACATGAGGCACGATCCAATTGACATTTTGAATCATTTTTGGTACAGTTTAAAAAATCAATTTTCGGATGAAAAACAATGACTCCGGACCTGTCGAACAATCCCAAAATGGTCAATATGGATGAAATTTTAACATTTAATCTTTTGACTCTTAATGACTGTTGGATGTGAATTATGACTTTGTCAACTAAAAATGAGTGTGTTTAAAGTCATTTCTGTGCCTGAAACTGGTCAAAATTGAAGCTTTTGAGTAAGCAAAACTCTGTAAAAATGGCAATTTTGGTCACTGTGAGGGTTTAAAAAGTGGTTATTCAACATGAGGCACGATCCAATTGACATTTTGAATCATTTTTGGTACAGTCCCAAAAATCTATTTTCCGATGAAAAACGATGACTCCGGACCTGTCGAACGTTCCCAAAATGGTCTATAATGATGAAATTTTAACATTTAATCTTTTTACTCTAAATGACTGTTGGATGTGAATTATGACTTTGTCAAACTAAAATAAGTGTGTTTAAAGTCATTTATGTGCCTGAAATGGGTCGAAATTGAAGCTTTTGAGAAAGCAAAACTCTGTAAAAATGGCAAGTTTGGTCACTGTGAGGGTTTAAAAAGTGGTTATTCAACATGAGGCACGATCCAATTGACATTTTGAATCATTTTTGGTACGGTCCAAAAAATCCATTTTCGGATGAAAAACGATGACTCCGGACCTGTCGAACGTTCCCAAAATGGTCTATAAAGATGAAATTTTAACATTTAATCTTTTGACTCTAAATGACTGTTGGATGTGAATTATGACTTTGTCACCTAAAATGAGTGTGTTTAAAGTCATTTCTGTGCCTGAAACTGGTCAAAATTGAAGCTTTTGAGTAAGCAAAACTCTGTAAAAATGGCAATTTTGGTCACTGTGAGGGTTTAAAAAGTGGTTATTCAACATGAGGCATGATCCAATTGACATTTTGAATCATTTTTGGTACAGTCCAAAAAATCCATTTTCGGATGAAAAACGATGACTCCGGACCTGTCGAACAATCCCAAAATGGTCAATATGGATGAAATTTTAACATTTAATCTTTTGACTCTAAATGACTGTTGGATGTGAATTATGACTTTGTCACCTAAAATGAGTGTGTTTAAAGTCATTTCTGTGCCTGAAACTGGTCAAAATTGAAGCATTTGAGTAAGCAAAACTCTGTAAAAATGGCAGTTTTGGTCACTGTGAGAGTTTAAAAAGTGGTTATTCAACATGAGGCACGATCCAATAGACATTTTGAATCATTTTTGGTACAGTCCCAAAAATCAATTTTCCGATGAAAAACGATGACTCCGGACCTGTCGAACGATCCCAAAATGGTCAATATGGATGAAATTTTAACATTTAATCTTTTGACTCTAAATGACTGTTGGATGTGAATTATGACTTTGTCAACTAAAATAAGTGTATTTAATGTCATTTCTGTGCCTGAAATGGGTCAAAATTGAAGCTTTTGAGTAAGCAAAACTCTGTAAAAATGGCAAATTTGGTCACTGTGAGGGTTTAAAAAGTGGTTATTCAACATGAGGCACGACCCAATCGACATTTTGAATCATTTTTGGTACAGTTTAAAAAATCAATTTTCGGATGAAAAACGATGACTCCGGACCTGTCGAACGTTCCCAAAATGGTCTATAAAGATGAAATTTTAACATTTAATCTTTTGACTCTAAATGACTGTTGGATGCGAATTATGACTTTTTCAACTAAAATAACTGTGTTTAAAGTCATTTCTGTGCCTGAAACTGGTCAAAATTAAAGCTTTTGAGTAAGCAAAACTCTGTAAAAATGGCAATTTTGGTCACTGTGAGGGTTTAAAAAGTGGTTATTCAACATGAGGCACGATCCAATTGACATTTTGAATCATTTTTGGTACAGTTTAAAAAATCAATTTTCGGATGAAAAACGATGACTCCGGACCTGTCGAACGTTCCCAAAATGGTCTATAATGATGACATTTTAACATTTAATCTTTTGACTCTAAATGACTGTTGGATGCGAATTATGACTTTTTCAACTAAAATAACTGTGTTTAAAGTCATTTCTGTGCCTGAAACGAGTCAAAATTGAAGCTTTTGAGTAAGCAAAACTCTGTAAAAATGGCAATTTTGGTCACTGTGAGGGTTTAAAAAGTGGTTATTCAACATGAGGCACGATCCAATTGACATTTTGAATCATTTTTGGTACAGTTTAAAAAAACAATTTTCGGATGAAAAACAATGACTCCACCTGTCGAACGTTCCCAAAATGGTTTATAATGATGAAATTTTACCATTTAATCTTTTGACTCTAAATGACTGTTGGATGCGAATTATGACTTTTTCAACTAAAATAACTGTGTTTAAAGTCATTTCTGTGCCTGAAACGAGTCAAAATTGAAGCTTTTGAGTAAGCAAAACTCTGTAAAAATGGCAATTTTGGTCACTGTGAGGGTTTAAAAAGTGGTTATTCAACATGAGGCACGATCCAATTGACATTTTGAATCATTTTTGGTACAGTCCAAAAAATCCATTTTCGGATGAAAAACGATGACTCCGGACCTGTCGAACGATCCCAAAATGGTCAATATGGATTAAAATTTACCATTTATTCTTTTGACTCTAAATGACTGTTGGATGTGAATTATGGCTTTGTCAAACTAAAATAAGTGTGTTTAAAGTCATTCCTGTGCCTGAAATGGGTCAAAATTGAAGCTTTTGAGAAAGCAAAACTCTGTAAAAATGTCAATTTTGGTCACTGTGAGGGTTTAAAAAGTGGTTATTCAACATGAGGCACGATCCAATTGACATTTTGAATCATTTTTGGTACAGTCCAAAAAATAAATTTTCGAATGAAAAACGATGACTCCGGACCTGTCGAACGATCCCAAAATGGTCAATATGGATGAAATTTTGACATTTAATCGTTTGACTCTAAATGACTGTTGGATGTGAATTATGACTTTGTCAACTAAAATAAGTGTGTTTAATGTCATTTCTGTGCCTGAAATGGGTCAAAATTGAAGCTTTTGAGTAAGCAAAACTCTGTAAAAATGGCAATTTTGGTCACTGTGAGGGTTTAAAAAGTGGTTATTCAACATGAGGCACGATCCAATTGACATTTTGAATCATTTTTGGTACGGTCCAAAAAATCCATTTTCGGATGAAAAACGATGACTCCGGACCTGTCGAACGTTCCCAAAATGGTCTATAAAGATGAAATTTTAACATTTAATCTTTTGACTCTAAATGACTGTTGGATGTGAATTATGACTTTGTCACCTAAAATGAGTGTGTTTAAAGTCATTTCTGTGCCTGAAACTGGTCAAAATTGAAGCATTTGAGTAAGCAAAACTCTGTAAAAATGGCAGTTTTGGTCACTGTGAGAGTTTAAAAAGTGGTTATTCAACATGAGGCACGATCCAATAGACATTTTGAATCATTTTTGGTACAGTCCCAAAAATCAATTTTCCGATGAAAAACGATGACTCCGGACCTGTCGAACGATCCCAAAATGGTCAATATGGATGAAATTTTAACATTTAATCTTTTGACTCTAAATGACTGTTGGATGTGAATTATGACTTTGTCAACTAAAATAAGTGTATTTAATGTCATTTCTGTGCCTGAAATGGGTCAAAATTGAAGCTTTTGAGTAAGCAAAACTCTGTAAAAATGGCAATTTTGGTCACTGTGAGGGTTTAAAAAGTGGTTATTCAACATGAGGCACGATCCAATTGACATTTTGAATCATTTTTGGTACAGTTTAAAAAATCAATTTTCGGATGAAAAACGATGACTCCGGACCTGTCGAACGTTCCCAAAATGGTCTATAATGATGAAATTTTAACATTTAATCTTTTGACTCTAAATGACTGTTAGATGTGAATTATGACTTTTTCAACTAAAATAACTGTGTTTAAAGTCATTTCTGTGCCTGAAACTGGTCAAAATTAAAGTTTTTGAGTAAGCAAAACTCTGTAAAAATGGCAATTTTGGTCAATGACTGTGAGGGTTTAAAAAGTGGTTATTCAACATGTTGGCACGATCCAATTGACATTGTGAATCATTTTTGGTACAGTTTAAAAAAACAATTTTCGGATGAAAAACAATGACTCCACCTGTCGAACGTTCCCAAAATGGTTTATAATGATGAAATTTTACC
The DNA here is from genome assembly GCF_964263255.1 of Lissotriton vulgaris. Taxonomy (NCBI): domain Eukaryota; kingdom Metazoa; phylum Chordata; class Amphibia; order Caudata; family Salamandridae; genus Lissotriton; species Lissotriton vulgaris. The sequence goes on from NW_028252942.1 coordinate 2,465,475, forward strand.
ATTTAATCTTTTGACTCTAAATGACTGTTGGATGCGAATTATGACTTTTTCAACTAAAATAACTGTGTTTAAAGTCATTTCTGTGCCTGAAACGAGTCAAAATTGAAGCTTTTGAGTAAGCAAAACTCTGTAAAAATGGCAATTTTGGTCACTGTGAGGGTTTAAAAAGTGGTTATTCAACATGAGGCACGATCCAATTGACATTTTGAATCATTTTTGGTACAGTCCAAAAAATCCATTTTCGGATGAAAAACGATGACTCCGGACCTGTCGAACGATCCCAAAATGGTCAATATGGATGAAAATTTACCATTTATTCTTTTGACTCTAAATGACTGTTGGATGTGAATTGACTTTGTCAACTAAAATAACTGTGTTTAAAGTCATTTCTGTGCCTGAAACGAGTCAAAATTGAAGCTTTTGAGTAAGCAAAACTCTGTAAAAATGTCAATTTTGGTCACTGTGAGGGTTTAAAAAGTGGTTATTCAACATGAGGCACGATCCAATTGACATTTTGAATCATTTTTGGTACGGTCCAAAAAATCCATTTTCGGATGAAAAACGATGACTCCGGACCTGTCGAACGTTCCCAAAATGGTCTATAATGATGACATTTTAACATTTAATCTTTTGACTCTAAATGACTGTTGGACGTGAATTATGACTTTGTCACCTAAAATGAGTGTGTTTAAAGTCATTTCTGTGCCTGAAACTGGTCAAAATTGAAGCATTTGAGTAAGCAAAACTCTGTAAAAATGGCAGTTTTGGTCACTGTGAGAGTTTAAAAAGTGGTTATTTAACATGAGGCACGATCCAATAGACATTTTGAATCATTTTTAGTACAGTCCCAAAAATCAATTTTCCGATGAAAAACGATGACTCCGGACCTGTCAAACGATCCCAAAATGTTCAATATGGATGAAATTTTAACATTTATTCTTTTGACTCTAAATGACTGTTGGATGTGAATTATGACTTTGTCAACTAAAATAAGTGTGTTTAAAGTCATTTCTGTGCCTGAAATGGGTCAAAATTGAAGCTTTTGAGTAAGCAAAACTCTGTAGGAATGGCAATTTTGGTCACTGTGAGAGTTTAAAAAGTGGTTATTCAACATGAGGCATGATCCAATAGACATTTTGAATCATTTTTGGTACAGTCCCAAAAATCAATTTTCCGATGAAAAACGATGACTCCGGACCTGTCGAACGTTCCCAAAATGGTCTATAATGATGAAATTTTAACATTTAATCTTTTGACTCTAAATTACTGTTGGATGTGAATTATGACTTTGTCAAACTAAAATAAGTATGTTTAAAGTCATTTCTGTGCCTGAAACGAGTCAAAATTGAAGCTTTTGAGTAAGCAAAACTCTGTAAAAATGGCAATTTTGGTCACTGTGAGGGTTTAAAAAAGTGGTTATTCAACATGAGGCACGATCCAATTGACATTTTGAATCATTTTTGGTACAGTCCAAAAAATCCATTTTCGGATGAAAAACGATGACTCCGGACCTGTCGAACGTTCCCAAAATGGTCTATAATGATGAAATTTTAACATTTAATCTTTTGACTCTAAATTACTGTTGGATGTGAATTATGACTTTGTCAAACTAAAATAAGTATGTTTAAAGTCATTTCTGTGCCTGAAACGAGTCAAAATTGAAGCTTTTGAGTAAGCAAAACTCTGTAAAAATGGCAATTTTGGTCACTGTGAGGGTTTAAAAAAGTGGTTATTCAACATGAGGCACGATCCAATTGACATTTTGAATCATTTTTGGTACAGTCCAAAAAATCAATTTTCGGATGAAAAACGATGACTCCGGACCTGTCGAACGATCCCAAAATGTTCAATATGGATGAAATTTTAACATTTATTCTTTTGACTCTAAATGACTGTTGGATGTGAATTATGACTTTGTCAACTAAAATAAGTGTGTTTAAAGTCATTTCTGTGCCTGAAATGGGTCAAAATTGAAGCTTTTGAGTAAGCAAAACTCTGTAGAAATGGCAATTTTGGTCACTGTGAGAGTTTAAAAAGTGGTTATTCAACATGAGGCACGATCCAATAGACATTTTGAATCATTTTTGGTACAGTCCCAAAAATCAATTTTCCGATGAAAAACGATGACTCCGGACCTGTCGAACGTTCCCAAAATGGTCTATAATGATGAAATTTTAACATTTAATCTTTTGACTCTAAATGACTGTTGGATGTGAATTATGACTTTGTCAACTAAAATGAGTGTGTTTAAAGTCATTTCTGTGCCTGAAACTGGTCAAAATTAAAGCTTTTGAGTAAGCAAAACTCTGTAAAAATGGCAATTTTGGTCACTGTGAGGGTTTAAAAAGTGGTTATTCAACATGAGGCACGATCCAATTGACATTTTGAATCATTTTTGGTACAGTTTAAAAAATCAATTTTCGGATGAAAAACAATGACTCCGGACCTGTCGAACAATCCCAAAATGGTCAATATGGATGAAATTTTAACATTTAATCTTTTGACTCTTAATGACTGTTGGATGTGAATTATGACTTTGTCAACTAAAAATGAGTGTGTTTAAAGTCATTTCTGTGCCTGAAACTGGTCAAAATTGAAGCTTTTGAGTAAGCAAAACTCTGTAAAAATGGCAATTTTGGTCACTGTGAGGGTTTAAAAAGTGGTTATTCAACATGAGGCATGATCCAATTGACATTTTGAATCATTTTTGGTACAGTCCCAAAAATCTATTTTCCGATGAAAAACGATGACTCCGGACCTGTCGAACGTTCCCAAAATGGTCTATAATGATGAAATGTTAACATTTAATCTTTTGACTCTAAATGACTGTTGGATGTGAATTATGACTTTGTCACCTATAATGAGTGTGTTTAAAGTCATTTCTGTGCCTGAAACTGGTCAAAATTGAAGCATTTGAGTAAGCAAAACTCTGTAAAAATGGCAGTTTTGGTCACTGTGAGAGTTTAAAAAGTGGTTATTCAACATGAGGCACGATCCAATAGACATTTTGAATCATTTTTGGTACAGTCCCAAAAATCAATTTTCCGATGAAAAACGATGACTCCGGACCTGTCGAACGATCCCAAAATGGTCAATATGGATGAAATTTTAACATTTAATCTTTTGACTCTAAATGACTGTTGGATGTGAATTATGACTTTGTCAACTAAAATAAGTGTGTTTAATGTCATTTCTGTGCCTGAAATGGGTCAAAATTGAAGCTTTTGAGTAAGCAAAACTCTGTAAAAATGGCAATTTTGGTCACTGTGAGGGTTTAAAAAGTGGTTATTCAACATGAGGCACGATCCAATTGACATTTTGAATCATTTTTGGTACAGTTTAAAAAATCAATTTTCGGATGAAAAACGATGACTCCGGACCTGTCGAACGTTCCCAAAATGGTCTATAATGATGAAATTTTAACATTTAATCTTTTGACTCTAAATGACTGTTGGATGCGAATTATTACTTTTTCAACTAAAATAACTGTGTTTAAAGTCATTTCTGTGCCTGAAACTGGTCAAAATTAAAGCTTTTGAGTAAGCAAAACTCTGTAAAAATGGCAATTTTGGTCACTGTGAGGGTTTAAAAAGTGGTTATTCAACATGAGGCACGATCCAATTGACATTTTGAATCATTTTTGGTACAGTTTAAAAAAACAATTTTCGGATGAAAAACAATGACTCCACCTGTCGAACGTTCCCAAAATGGTTTATAATGATGAAATTTTAACATTTAATCTTTTGACTCTAAATGACTGTTGGATGCGAATTATGACTTTTTCAACTAAAATAACTGTGTTTAAAGTCATTTCTGTGCCTGAAACGAGTCAAAATTGAAGCTTTTGAGTAAGCAAAACTCTGTAAAAATGGCAATTTTGGTCACTGTGAGGGTTTAAAAAGTGGTTATTCAACATGAGGCACGATCCAATTGACATTTTGAATCATTTATGGTACAGTCCAAAAAATCCATTTTCGGATGAAAAACGATGACTCCGGACCTGTCGAACGATCCCAAAATGGTCAATATGGATGAAAATTTAACATTTATTCTTTTGAGTCTAAATGACTGTTGGATGTGAATTGACTTTGTGAACTAAAATAAGTGTGTTTAAAGTCATTTCTGTGCCTGAAATGGGTCAAAATTGAAGCTTTTGAGTAAGCAAAACTCTGTAAAAATGGCAATTTTGGTCACTGTGAGAGTTTAAAAAGTGGTTATTCAACATGAGGCACGATCCAATAGACATTTTGAATCATTTTTGGTACAGTCCCAAAAATCAATTTTCCGATGAAAAACGATGACTCCGGACCTGTCGAACGTTCCCAAAATGGTCTATAATGATGACATTTTAACATTTAATCTTTTGACTCTAAATGACTGTTGGATGTGAATTATGGCTTTGTCAAACTAAAATAAGTGTGTTTAAAGTCATTTCTGTGCCTGAAACGAGTCAAAATTGAAGCTTTTGAGTAAGCAGAACTCTGTAAAAATGGCAATTTTGGTCACTGTGAGGGTTTAAAAAGTGGTTATTCAACATGAGGCACGATCCAATTGACATTTTGAATCATTTTTGGCACAGTCCTAAAAATCCATTTTCGGATGAAAAACGATGACTCCGGACCTGTCGAACGATCCCAAAATGGTCAATATGGATGAAATTTTAACATTTAATCTTTTGACTCTAAATGACTGTTGGATGTGAATTATGACTTTGTCAACTAAAATGAGTGTGTTTAAAGTCATTTCTGTGCCTGAAACTGGTCAAAATTGAAGCTTTTGAGTAAGCAAAACTCTGTAAAAATGGCAATTTTGGTCACTGTGAGGGTTTAAAAAGTGGTTATTCAACATGAGGCACGATCCAATTGACATTTTGAATCATTTTTGGTACAGTTTAAAAAATCTATTTTCCGATGAAAAACGATGACTCCGGACCTGTCGAACGTTCCCAAAATGGTCTATAATGATGAAATTTTAACATTTAATCTTTTGACTCTAAATGACTGTTGGATGTGAATTATGACTTTTTCAACTAAAATAACTGTGTTTAAAGTCATTTCTGTGCCTGAAACGAGTCAAAATTGAAGCTTTTGAGTAAGCAAAACTCTGTAAAAATGGCAATTTTGGTCACTGTGAGGGTTTAAAAGTGGTTATTCAACATGAGGCACAATCCAATTGACATTTTGAATCATTTTTGGTACAGTCCAAAAAATCCATTTTCGGATGAAAAACAATGACTCCGGACCTGTCGAACGATCCCAAAATGGTCAATATGGATGAAATTTTAACATTTAATCTTTTGACTCTAAATGACTGTTGGATATGAATTATGACTTTGTCAACTAAAAAAGAGTGTGTTTAAAGTCATTTCTGTGCCTGAAACTGGTCAAAATTGAAGCTTTTGAGTAAGCAAAACTCTGTAAAAATTACAATTTTGGTCACTGTGAGGGTTTAAAAAGTGGTTATTCAACATGAGGCACGATCCAATTGACATTTTGAATCATTTTTGGTACAGTCCAAAAAATCAATTTTCGGATAAAAAACGATGACTCCGGACCTGTCGAATGATCCTAAAATGGTAAATATGGATGAAATTTTAACATTTAATCTTTTGACTCTAAATGACTGTTGGATGTGAATTATGACTTTGTCAACTAAAATAAGTGTGTTTAAAGTCATTTCTGTGCCTGAAATGGGTCAAAATTGAAGCTTTTGAGTAAGCAAAACTCTGTAAAAATGGCAATTTTGGTCACTGTGAGGGTTTAAAAAGTGGTTATTCAACATGAGGCACGATCCAATTGACATTTTGAATCATTTTTGGTACAGTCCCAAAAATCTATTTTCCGATGAAAAACGATGACTCCGGACCTGTCGAACGTTCCCAAAATGGTCTATAATGATGAAATTTTAACATTCAATCTTTTGACTCTAAATGACTGTTGGATGTGAATTATGACTTTGTCACCTATAATGAGTGTGTTTAAAGTCATTTCTGTGCCTGAAACTGGTCAAAATTGAAGCATTTGAGTAAGCAAAACTCTGTAAAAATGGCAGTTTTGGTCACTGTGAGAGTTTAAAAAGTGGTTATTCAACATGAGGCACGATCCAATAGACATTTTGAATCATTTTTGGTACAGTCCCAAAAATCAATTTTCCGATGAAAAACGATGACTCCGGACCTGTCGAACGATCCCAAAATGGTCAATATGGATGAAATTTTAACATTTAATCTTTTGACTCTAAATCACTGTTGGATGTGAATTATGACTTTGTCAACTAAAATAAGTGTGTTTAAAGTCATTTCTGTGCCTGAAATGGGTCAAAATTGAAGCTTTTGAGTAAGCAAAACTCTGTAGGAATGGCAATTTTGGTCACTGTGAGAGTTTAAAAAGTGGTTATTCAACATGAGGCATGATCCAATAGACATTTTGAATCATTTTTGGTACAGTCCCAAAAATCAATTTTCCGATGAAAAACGATGACTCCGGACCTGTCGAACGTTCCCAAAATGGTCTATAATGATGAAATTTTAACATTTAATCTTTTGACTCTAAATTACTGTTGGATGTGAATTATGACTTTGTCAAACTAAAATAAGTATGTTTAAAGTCATTTCTGTGCCTGAAACGAGTCAAAATTGAAGCTTTTGAGTAAGCAAAACTCTGTAAAAATGGCAATTTTGGTCACTGTGAGGGTTTAAAAAAGTGGTTATTCAACATGAGGCACGATCCAATTGACATTTTGAATCATTTTTGGTACAGTCCAAAAAATCCATTTTCGGATGAAAAACGATGACTCCGGACCTGTCGAACGTTCCCAAAATGGTCTATAATGATGAAATTTTAACATTTAATCTTTTGACTCTAAATTACTGTTGGATGTGAATTATGACTTTGTCAAACTAAAATAAGTATGTTTAAAGTCATTTCTGTGCCTGAAACGAGTCAAAATTGAAGCTTTTGAGTAAGCAAAACTCTGTAAAAATGGCAATTTTGGTCACTGTGAGGGTTTAAAAAAGTGGTTATTCAACATGAGGCACGATCCAATTGACATTTTGAATCATTTTTGGTACAGTCCAAAAAATCAATTTTCGGATGAAAAACGATGACTCCGGACCTGTCGAACGATCCCAAAATGTTCAATATGGATGAAATTTTAACATTTATTCTTTTGACTCTAAATGACTGTTGGATGTGAATTATGACTTTGTCAACTAAAAATGAGTGTGTTTAAAGTCATTTCTGTGCCTGAAACTGGTCAAAATTAAAGCTTTTGAGTAAGCAAAACTCTGTAAAAATGGCAATTTTGGTCACGGTGAGGGTTTAAAAAGTGGTTATTCAACATGAGGCACGATCCAATTGACATTTTGAATCATTTTTGGTACAGTTTAAAAAATCAATTTTCGGATGAAAAACAATGACTCCGGACCTGTCGAACAATCCCAAAATGGTCAATATGGATGAAATTTTAACATTTAATCTTTTGACTCTAAATGACTGTTGGATGTGAATTATGACTTTGTCAACTAAAATGAGTGTGTTTAAAGTCATTTCTGTGCCTGAAACTGGTCAAAATTAAAGCTTTTGAGTAAGCAAAACTCTGTAAAAATGGCAATTTTGGTCACGGTGAGGGTTTAAAAAGTGGTTATTCAACATGAGGCACGATCCAATTGACATTTTGAATCATTTTTGGTACAGTTTAAAAAATCAATTTTCGGATGAAAAACAATGACTCCGGACCTGTCGAACAATCCCAAAATGGTCAATATGGATGAAATTTTAACATTTAATCTTTTTAATCTTAATGACTGTTGGATGTGAATTATGACTTTGTCAACTAAAAATGAGTGTGTTTAAAGTCATTTCTGTGCCTGAAACTGGTCAAAATTGAAGCTTTTGAGTAAGCAAAACTCTGTAAAAATGGCAATTTTGGTCACTGTGAGGGTTTAAAAAGTGGTTATTCAACATGAGGCACGATCCAATTGACATTTTGAATCATTTTTGGTACAGTCCCAAAAATCTATTTTCCGATGAAAAACGATGACTCCGGACCTGTCGAACGTTCCCAAAATGGTCTATAATGATGAAATTTTAACATTTAATCTTTTTACTCTAAATGACTGTTGGATGTGAATTATGACTTTGTCAAACTAAAATAAGTGTGTTTAAAGTCATTTATGTGCCTGAAATGGGTCGAAATTGAAGCTTTTGAGAAAGCAAAACTCTGTAAAAATGGCAAGTTTGGTCACTGTGAGGGTTTAAAAAGTGGTTATTCAACATGAGGCACGATCCAATTGACATTTTGAATCATTTTTGGTACGGTCCAAAAAATCCATTTTCGGATGAAAAACGATGACTCCGGACCTGTCGAACGTTCCCAAAATGGTCTATAAAGATGAAATTTTAACATTTAATCTTTTGACTCTAAATGACTGTTGGATGTGAATTATGACTTTGTCACCTAAAATGAGTGTGTTTAAAGTCATTTCTGTGCCTGAAACTGGTCAAAATTGAAGCTTTTGAGTAAGCAAAACTCTGTAAAAATGGCAATTTTGGTCACTGTGAGGGTTTAAAAAGTGGTTATTCAACATGAGGCATGATCCAATTGACATTTTGAATCATTTTTGGTACAGTCCAAAAAATCCATTTTCGGATGAAAAACGATGACTCCGGACCTGTCGAACAATCCCAAAATGGTCAATATGGATGAAATTTTAACATTTAATCTTTTGACTCTAAATGACTGTTGGATGTGAATTATGACTTTGTCACCTAAAATGAGTGTGTTTAAAGTCATTTCTGTGCCTGAAACTGGTCAAAATTGAAGCATTTGAGTAAGCAAAACTCTGTAAAAATGGCAGTTTTGGTCACTGTGAGAGTTTAAAAAGTGGTTATTCAACATGAGGCACGATCCAATAGACATTTTGAATCATTTTTGGTACAGTCCCAAAAATCAATTTTCCGATGAAAAACGATGACTCCGGACCTGTCGAACGATCCCAAAATGGTCAATATGGATGAAATTTTAACATTTATTCTTTTGACTCTAAATGACTGTTGGATGTGAATTATGACTTTGTCAACTAAAATAAGTGTGTTTAAAGTCATTTCTGTGCCTGAAATGGGTCAAAATTGAAGCTTTTGAGTAAGCAAAACTCTGTAGAAATGGCAATTTTGGTCACTGTGAGAGTTTAAAAAGTGGTTATTCAACATGAGGCACGATCCAATAGACATTTTGAATCATTTTTGGTACAGTCCCAAAAATCAATTTTCCGATGAAAAACGATGACTCCGGACCTGTCGAACGTTCCCAAAATGGTCTATAATGATGAAATTTTAACATTTAATCTTTTGACTCTAAATGACTGTTGGATGTGAATTATGACTTTGTCAACTAAAATGAGTGTGTTTAAAGTCATTTCTGTGCCTGAAACTGGTCAAAATTAAAGCTTTTGAGTAAGCAAAACTCTGTAAAAATGGCAATTTTGGTCACGGTGAGGGTTTAAAAAGTGGTTATTCAACATGAGGCACGATCCAATTGACATTTTGAATCATTTTTGGTACAGTTTAAAAAATCAATTTTCGGATGAAAAACAATGACTCCGGACCTGTCGAACAATCCCAAAATGGTCAATATGGATGAAATTTTAACATTTAATCTTTTGACTCTTAATGACTGTTGGATGTGAATTATGACTTTGTCAACTAAAAATGAGTGTGTTTAAAGTCATTTCTGTGCCTGAAACTGGTCAAAATTGAAGCTTTTGAGTAAGCAAAACTCTGTAAAAATGGCAATTTTGGTCACTGTGAGGGTTTAAAAAGTGGTTATTCAACATGAGGCACGATCCAATTGACATTTTGAATCATTTTTGGTACAGTCCCAAAAATCTATTTTCCGATGAAAAACGATGACTCCGGACCTGTCGAACGTTCCCAAAATGGTCTATAATGATGAAATTTTAACATTTAATCTTTTTACTCTAAATGACTGTTGGATGTGAATTATGACTTTGTCAAACTAAAATAAGTGTGTTTAAAGTCATTTATGTGCCTGAAATGGGTCGAAATTGAAGCTTTTGAGAAAGCAAAACTCTGTAAAAATGGCAAGTTTGGTCACTGTGAGGGTTTAAAAAGTGGTTATTCAACATGAGGCACGATCCAATTGACATTTTGAATCATTTTTGGTACGGTCCAAAAAATCCATTTTCGGATGAAAAACGATGACTCCGGACCTGTCGAACGTTCCCAAAATGGTCTATAAAGATGAAATTTTAACATTTAATCTTTTGACTCTAAATGACTGTTGGATGTGAATTATGACTTTGTCACCTAAAATGAGTGTGTTTAAAGTCATTTCTGTGCCTGAAACTGGTCAAAATTGAAGCTTTTGAGTAAGCAAAACTCTGTAAAAATGGCAATTTTGGTCACTGTGAGGGTTTAAAAAGTGGTTATTCAACATGAGGCATGATCCAATTGACATTTTGAATCATTTTTGGTACAGTCCAAAAAATCCATTTTCGGATGAAAAACGATGACTCCGGACCTGTCGAACAATCCCAAAATGGTCAATATGGATGAAATTTTAACATTTAATCTTTTGACTCTAAATGACTGTTGGATGTGAATTATGACTTTGTCACCTAAAATGAGTGTGTTTAAAGTCATTTCTGTGCCTGAAACTGGTCAAAATTGAAGCATTTGAGTAAGCAAAACTCTGTAAAAATGGCAGTTTTGGTCACTGTGAGAGTTTAAAAAGTGGTTATTCAACATGAGGCACGATCCAATAGACATTTTGAATCATTTTTGGTACAGTCCCAAAAATCAATTTTCCGATGAAAAACGATGACTCCGGACCTGTCGAACGATCCCAAAATGGTCAATATGGATGAAATTTTAACATTTAATCTTTTGACTCTAAATGACTGTTGGATGTGAATTATGACTTTGTCAACTAAAATAAGTGTATTTAATGTCATTTCTGTGCCTGAAATGGGTCAAAATTGAAGCTTTTGAGTAAGCAAAACTCTGTAAAAATGGCAAATTTGGTCACTGTGAGGGTTTAAAAAGTGGTTATTCAACATGAGGCACGATCCAATTGACATTTTGAATCATTTTTGGTACAGTTTAAAAAATCAATTTTCGGATGAAAAACGATGACTCCGGACCTGTCGAACGTTCCCAAAATGGTTTATAATGATGAAATTTTAACATTTAATCTTTTGACTCTAAATGACTGTTGGATGCGAATTATGACTTTTTCAACTAAAATAACTGTGTTTAAAGTCATTTCTGTGCCTGAAACGAGTCAAAATTGAAGCTTTTGAGTAAGCAAAACTCTGTAAAAATGGCAATTTTGGTCACTGTGAGGGTTTAAAAAGTGGTTATTCAACATGAGGCACGATCCAATTGACATTTTGAATCATTTTTGGTACAGTTTAAAAAAACAATTTTCGGATGAAAAACAATGACTCCACCTGTCGAACGTTCCCAAAATGGTTTATAATGATGAAATTTTACCATTTAATCTTTTGACTCTAAATGACTGTTGGATGCGAATTATGACTTTTTCAACTAAAATAACTGTGTTTAAAGTCATTTCTGTGCCTGAAACGAGTCAAAATTGAAGCTTTTGAGTAAGCAAAACTCTGTAAAAATGGCAATTTTGGTCACTGTGAGGGTTTAAAAAGTGGTTATTCAACATGAGGCACGATCCAATTGACATTTTGAATCATTTTTGGTACAGTCCAAAAAATCAATTTTCGGATGAAAAACGATGACTCCGGACCTGTCGAACGATCCCAAAATGTTCAATATGGATGAAATTTTAACATTTATTCTTTTGACTCTAAATGACTGTTGGATGTGAATTATGACTTTGTCAACTAAAATAAGTGTGTTTAAAGTCATTTCTGTGCCTGAAATGGGTCAAAATTGAAGCTTTTGAGTAAGCAAAACTCTGTAGAAATGGCAATTTTGGTCACTGTGAGAGTTTAAAAAGTGGTTATTCAACATGAGGCACGATCCAATAGACATTTTGAATCATTTTTGGTACAGTCCCAAAAATCAATTTTCCGATGAAAAACGATGACTCCGGACCTGTCGAACGTTCCCAAAATGGTCTATAATGATGAAATTTTAACATTTAATCTTTTGACTCTAAATGACTGTTGGATGTGAATTATGACTTTGTCAACTAAAATGAGTGTGTTTAAAGTCATTTCTGTGCCTGAAACTGGTCAAAATTGAAGCTTTTGAGTAAGCAAAACTCCGTAAAAATGGCAATTTTGGTCACGGTGAGGGTTTAAAAAGTGGTTATTCAACATGAGGCACGATCCAATTGACATTTTGAATCATTTTTGGTACAGTTTAAAAAATCAATTTTCGGATGAAAAACAATGACTCCGGACCTGTCGAACAATCCCAAAATGGTCAATATGGATGAAATTTTAACATTTAATCTTTTGACTCTTAATGACTGTTGGATGTGAATTATGACTTTGTCAACTAAAAATGAGTGTGTTTAAAGTCATTTCTGTGCCTGAAACTGGTCAAAATTGAAGCTTTTGAGTAAGCAAAACTCTGTAAAAATGGCAATTTTGGTCACTGTGAGGGTTTAAAAAGTGGTTATTCAACATGAGGCACGATCCAATTGACATTTTGAATCATTTTTGGTACAGTCCCAAAAATCTATTTTCCGATGAAAAACGATGACTCCGGACCTGTCGAACGTTCCCAAAATGGTCTATAATGATGAAATTTTAACATTTAATCTTTTTACTCTAAATGACTGTTGGATGTGAATTATGACTTTGTCAAACTAAAATAAGTGTGTTTAAAGTCATTTATGTGCCTGAAATGGGTCGAAATTGAAGCTTTTGAGAAAGCAAAACTCTGTAAAAATGGCAAGTTTGGTCACTGTGAGGGTTTAAAAAGTGGTTATTCAACATGAGGCACGATCCAATTGACATTTTGAATCATTTTTGGTACGGTCCAAAAAATCCATTTTCGGATGAAAAACGATGACTCCGGACCTGTCGAACGTTCCCAAAATGGTCTATAAAGATGAAATTTTAACATTTAATCTTTTGACTCTAAATGACTGTTGGATGTGAATTATGACTTTGTCACCTAAAATGAGTGTGTTTAAAGTCATTTCTGTGCCTGAAACTGGTCAAAATTGAAGCTTTTGAGTAAGCAAAACTCTGTAAAAATGGCAATTTTGGTCACTGTGAGGGTTTAAAAAGTGGTTATTCAACATGAGGCATGATCCAATTGACATTTTGAATCATTTTTGGTACAGTCCAAAAAATCCATTTTCGGATGAAAAACGATGACTCCGGACCTGTCGAACAATCCCAAAATGGTCAATATGGATGAAATTTTAACATTTAATCTTTTGACTCTAAATGACTGTTGGATGTGAATTATGACTTTGTCACCTAAAATGAGTGTGTTTAAAGTCATTTCTGTGCCTGAAACTGGTCAAAATTGAAGCATTTGAGTAAGCAAAACTCTGTAAAAATGGCAGTTTTGGTCACTGTGAGAGTTTAAAAAGTGGTTATTCAACATGAGGCACGATCCAATAGACATTTTGAATCATTTTTGGTACAGTCCCAAAAATCAATTTTCCGATGAAAAACGATGACTCCGGACCTGTCGAACGATCCCAAAATGGTCAATATGGATGAAATTTTAACATTTAATCTTTTGACTCTAAATGACTGTTGGATGTGAATTATGACTTTGTCAACTAAAATAAGTGTATTTAATGTCATTTCTGTGCCTGAAATGGGTCAAAATTGAAGCTTTTGAGTAAGCAAAACTCTGTAAAAATGGCAAATTTGGTCACTGTGAGGGTTTAAAAAGTGGTTATTCAACATGAGGCACGACCCAATCGACATTTTGAATCATTTTTGGTACAGTTTAAAAAATCAATTTTCGGATGAAAAACGATGACTCCGGACCTGTCGAACGTTCCCAAAATGGTCTATAAAGATGAAATTTTAACATTTAATCTTTTGACTCTAAATGACTGTTGGATGCGAATTATGACTTTTTCAACTAAAATAACTGTGTTTAAAGTCATTTCTGTGCCTGAAACTGGTCAAAATTAAAGCTTTTGAGTAAGCAAAACTCTGTAAAAATGGCAATTTTGGTCACTGTGAGGGTTTAAAAAGTGGTTATTCAACATGAGGCACGATCCAATTGACATTTTGAATCATTTTTGGTACAGTTTAAAAAATCAATTTTCGGATGAAAAACGATGACTCCGGACCTGTCGAACGTTCCCAAAATGGTCTATAATGATGACATTTTAACATTTAATCTTTTGACTCTAAATGACTGTTAGATGCGAATTATGACTTTTTCAACTAAAATAACTGTGTTTAAAGTCATTTCTGTGCCTGAAACTGGTCAAAATTAAAGTTTTTGAGTAAGCAAAACTCTGTAAAAATGGCAATTTTGGTCAATGACTGTGAGGGTTTAAAAAGTGGTTATTCAACATGTTGGCACGATCCAATTGACATTGTGAATCATTTTTGGTACAGTTTAAAAAAACAATTTTCGGATGAAAAACAATGACTCCACCTGTCGAACGTTCCCAAAATGGTTTATAATGATGAAATTTTACCATTTAATCTTTTGACTCTAAATGACTGTTGGATGCGAATTATGACTTTTTCAACTAAAATAACTGTGTTTAAAGTCATTTCTGTGCCTGAAACGAGTCAAAATTGAAGCTTTTGAGTAAGCAAAACTCTGTAAAAATGGCAATTTTGGTCACTGTGAGGGTTTAAAAAGTGGTTATTCAACATGAGGCACGATCCAATTGACATTTTGAATCATTTTTGGTACAGTCCAAAAAATCCATTTTCGGATGAAAAACGATGACTCCGGACCTGTCGAACGATCCCAAAATGGTCAATATGGATGAAAATTTACCATTTATTCTTTTGACTCTAAATGACTGTTGGATGTGAATTGACTTTGTCAACTAAAATAAGTGTGTTTAAAGTCATTTCTGTGCCTGAAATGGGTCAAAATTGAAGCTTTTAAGTAAGCAAAACTCTGTAAAAATGGCAATTTTGGTCACTGTGAGAGTTTAAAAAGTGGTTATTCAACATGAGGCACGATCCAATAGACATTTTGAATCATTTTTGGTACAGTCCCAAAAATCAATTTTCCGATGAAAAACGATGACTCCGGACCTGTCGAACGTTCCCAAAATGGTCTATAATGATGACATTTTAACATTTAATCTTTTGACTCTAAATGACTGTTGGATGTGAATTATGGCTTTGTCAAACTAAAATAAGTGTGTTTAAAGTCATTCCTGTGCCTGAAATGGGTCAAAATTGAAGGTTTTGAGAAAGCAAAACTCTGTAAAAATGTCAATTTTGGTCACTGTGAGGGTTTAAAAAGTGGTTATTCAACATGAGGCACGATCCAATTGACATTTTGAATCATTTTTGGTACGGTCCAAAAAATCCATTTTCGGATGAAAAACGATGACTCCGGACCTGTCGAACGTTCCCAAAATGGTCTATAATGATGACATTTTAACATTTAATCTTTTGACTCTAAATGACTGTTGGACGTGAATTATGACTTTGTCACCTAAAATGAGTGTGTTTAAAGTAATTTCTGTGCCTGAAACTGGTCAAAATTGAAGCATTTGAGTAAGCAAAACTCTGTAAAAATGGCAGTTTTGGTCACTGTGAGAGTTTAAAAAGTGGTTATTTAACATGAGGCACGATCCAATAGACATTTTGAATCATTTTTAGTACAGTCCCAAAAATCAATTTTCCGATGAAAAACGATGACTCCGGACCTGTCAAACGATCCCAAAATGTTCAATATGGATGAAATTTTAACATTTATTCTTTTGACTCTAAATGACTGTTGGATGTGAATTATGACTTTGTCAACTAAAATAAGTGTGTTTAAAGTCATTTCTGTGCCTGAAATGGGTCAAAATTGAAGCTTTTGAGTAAGCAAAACTCTGTAGGAATGGCAATTTTGGTCACTGTGAGAGTTTAAAAAGTGGTTATTCAACATGAGGCATGATCCAATAGACATTTTGAATCATTTTTGGTACAGTCCCAAAAATCAATTTTCCGATGAAAAACGATGACTCCGGACCTGTCGAACGTTCCCAAAATGGTCTATAATGATGAAATTTTAACATTTAATCTTTTGACTCTAAATTACTGTTGGATGTGAATTATGACTTTGTCAAACTAAAATAAGTATGTTTAAAGTCATTTCTGTGCCTGAAACGAGTCAAAATTGAAGCTTTTGAGTAAGCAAAACTCTGTAAAAATGGCAATTTTGGTCACTGTGAGGGTTTAAAAAAGTGGTTATTCAACATGAGGCACGATCCAATTGACATTTTGAATCATTTTTGGTACAGTCCAAAAAATCCATTTTCGGATGAAAAACGATGACTCCGGACCTGTCGAACGTTCCCAAAATGGTCTATAATGATGAAATTTTAACATTTAATCTTTTGACTCTAAATTACTGTTGGATGTGAATTATGACTTTGTCAAACTAAAATAAGTATGTTTAAAGTCATTTCTGTGCCTGAAACGAGTCAAAATTGAAGCTTTTGAGTAAGCAAAACTCTGTAAAAATGGCAATTTTGGTCACTGTGAGGGTTTAAAAAAGTGGTTATTCAACATGAGGCACGATCCAATTGACATTTTGAATCATTTTTGGTACAGTCCAAAAAATCAATTTTCGGATGAAAAACGATGACTCCGGACCTGTCGAACGATCCCAAAATGTTCAATATGGATGAAATTTTAACATTTATTCTTTTGACTCTAAATGACTGTTGGATGTGAATTATGACTTTGTCAACTAAAAATGAGTGTGTTTAAAGTCATTTCTGTGCCTGAAACTGGTCAAAATTAAAGCTTTTGAGTAAGCAAAACTCTGTAAAAATGGCAATTTTGGTCACGGTGAGGGTTTAAAAAGTGGTTATTCAACATGAGGCACGATCCAATTGACATTTTGAATCATTTTTGGTACAGTTTAAAAAATCAATTTTCGGATGAAAAACAATGACTCCGGACCTGTCGAACAATCCCAAAATGGTCAATATGGATGAAATTTTAACATTTAATCTTTTGACTCTAAATGACTGTTGGATGTGAATTATGACTTTGTCAACTAAAATGAGTGTGTTTAAAGTCATTTCTGTGCCTGAAACTGGTCAAAATTAAAGCTTTTGAGTAAGCAAAACTCTGTAAAAATGGCAATTTTGGTCACGGTGAGGGTTTAAAAAGTGGTTATTCAACATGAGGCACGATCCAATTGACATTTTGAATCATTTTTGGTACAGTTTAAAAAATCAATTTTCGGATGAAAAACAATGACTCCGGACCTGTCGAACAATCCCAAAATGGTCAATATGGATGAAATTTTAACATTTAATCTTTTTAATCTTAATGACTGTTGGATGTGAATTATGACTTTGTCAACTAAAAATGAGTGTGTTTAAAGTCATTTCTGTGCCTGAAACTGGTCAAAATTGAAGCTTTTGAGTAAGCAAAACTCTGTAAAAATGGCAATTTTGGTCACTGTGAGGGTTTAAAAAGTGGTTATTCAACATGAGGCACGATCCAATTGACATTTTGAATCATTTTTGGTACAGTCCCAAAAATCTATTTTCCGATGAAAAACGATGACTCCGGACCTGTCGAACGTTCCCAAAATGGTCTATAATGATGAAATTTTAACATTTAATCTTTTTACTCTAAATGACTGTTGGATGTGAATTATGACTTTGTCAAACTAAAATAAGTGTGTTTAAAGTCATTTATGTGCCTGAAATGGGTCGAAATTGAAGCTTTTGAGAAAGCAAAACTCTGTAAAAATGGCAAGTTTGGTCACTGTGAGGGTTTAAAAAGTGGTTATTCAACATGAGGCACGATCCAATTGACATTTTGAATCATTTTTGGTACGGTCCAAAAAATCCATTTTCGGATGAAAAACGATGACTCCGGACCTGTCGAACGTTCCCAAAATGGTCTATAAAGATGAAATTTTAACATTTAATCTTTTGACTCTAAATGACTGTTGGATGTGAATTATGACTTTGTCACCTAAAATGAGTGTGTTTAAAGTCATTTCTGTGCCTGAAACTGGTCAAAATTGAAGCTTTTGAGTAAGCAAAACTCTGTAAAAATGGCAATTTTGGTCACTGTGAGGGTTTAAAAAGTGGTTATTCAACATGAGGCATGATCCAATTGACATTTTGAATCATTTTTGGTACAGTCCAAAAAATCCATTTTCGGATGAAAAACGATGACTCCGGACCTGTCGAACAATCCCAAAATGGTCAATATGGATGAAATTTTAACATTTAATCTTTTGACTCTAAATGACTGTTGGATGTGAATTATGACTTTGTCACCTAAAATGAGTGTGTTTAAAGTCATTTCTGTGCCTGAAACTGGTCAAAATTGAAGCATTTGAGTAAGCAAAACTCTGTAAAAATGGCAGTTTTGGTCACTGTGAGAGTTTAAAAAGTGGTTATTCAACATGAGGCACGATCCAATAGACATTTTGAATCATTTTTGGTACAGTCCCAAAAATCAATTTTCCGATGAAAAACGATGACTCCGGACCTGTCGAACGATCCCAAAATGGTCAATATGGATGAAATTTTAACATTTATTCTTTTGACTCTAAATGACTGTTGGATGTGAATTATGACTTTGTCAACTAAAATAAGTGTGTTTAAAGTCATTTCTGTGCCTGAAATGGGTCAAAATTGAAGCTTTTGAGTAAGCAAAACTCTGTAGAAATGGCAATTTTGGTCACTGTGAGAGTTTAAAAAGTGGTTATTCAACATGAGGCACGATCCAATAGACATTTTGAATCATTTTTGGTACAGTCCCAAAAATCAATTTTCCGATGAAAAACGATGACTCCGGACCTGTCGAACGTTCCCAAAATGGTCTATAATGATGAAATTTTAACATTTAATCTTTTGACTCTAAATGACTGTTGGATGTGAATTATGACTTTGTCAACTAAAATGAGTGTGTTTAAAGTCATTTCTGTGCCTGAAACTGGTCAAAATTAAAGCTTTTGAGTAAGCAAAACTCTGTAAAAATGGCAATTTTGGTCACGGTGAGGGTTTAAAAAGTGGTTATTCAACATGAGGCACGATCCAATTGACATTTTGAATCATTTTTGGTACAGTTTAAAAAATCAATTTTCGGATGAAAAACAATGACTCCGGACCTGTCGAACAATCCCAAAATGGTCAATATGGATGAAATTTTAACATTTAATCTTTTGACTCTTAATGACTGTTGGATGTGAATTATGACTTTGTCAACTAAAAATGAGTGTGTTTAAAGTCATTTCTGTGCCTGAAACTGGTCAAAATTGAAGCTTTTGAGTAAGCAAAACTCTGTAAAAATGGCAATTTTGGTCACTGTGAGGGTTTAAAAAGTGGTTATTCAACATGAGGCACGATCCAATTGACATTTTGAATCATTTTTGGTACAGTCCCAAAAATCTATTTTCCGATGAAAAACGATGACTCCGGACCTGTCGAACGTTCCCAAAATGGTCTATAATGATGAAATTTTAACATTTAATCTTTTTACTCTAAATGACTGTTGGATGTGAATTATGACTTTGTCAAACTAAAATAAGTGTGTTTAAAGTCATTTATGTGCCTGAAATGGGTCGAAATTGAAGCTTTTGAGAAAGCAAAACTCTGTAAAAATGGCAAGTTTGGTCACTGTGAGGGTTTAAAAAGTGGTTATTCAACATGAGGCACGATCCAATTGACATTTTGAATCATTTTTGGTACGGTCCAAAAAATCCATTTTCGGATGAAAAACGATGACTCCGGACCTGTCGAACGTTCCCAAAATGGTCTATAAAGATGAAATTTTAACATTTAATCTTTTGACTCTAAATGACTGTTGGATGTGAATTATGACTTTGTCACCTAAAATGAGTGTGTTTAAAGTCATTTCTGTGCCTGAAACTGGTCAAAATTGAAGCTTTTGAGTAAGCAAAACTCTGTAAAAATGGCAATTTTGGTCACTGTGAGGGTTTAAAAAGTGGTTATTCAACATGAGGCATGATCCAATTGACATTTTGAATCATTTTTGGTACAGTCCAAAAAATCCATTTTCGGATGAAAAACGATGACTCCGGACCTGTCGAACAATCCCAAAATGGTCAATATGGATGAAATTTTAACATTTAATCTTTTGACTCTAAATGACTGTTGGATGTGAATTATGACTTTGTCACCTAAAATGAGTGTGTTTAAAGTCATTTCTGTGCCTGAAACTGGTCAAAATTGAAGCATTTGAGTAAGCAAAACTCTGTAAAAATGGCAGTTTTGGTCACTGTGAGAGTTTAAAAAGTGGTTATTCAACATGAGGCACGATCCAATAGACATTTTGAATCATTTTTGGTACAGTCCCAAAAATCAATTTTCCGATGAAAAACGATGACTCCGGACCTGTCGAACGATCCCAAAATGGTCAATATGGATGAAATTTTAACATTTAATCTTTTGACTCTAAATGACTGTTGGATGTGAATTATGACTTTGTCAACTAAAATAAGTGTATTTAATGTCATTTCTGTGCCTGAAATGGGTCAAAATTGAAGCTTTTGAGTAAGCAAAACTCTGTAAAAATGGCAAATTTGGTCACTGTGAGGGTTTAAAAAGTGGTTATTCAACATGAGGCACGATCCAATTGACATTTTGAATCATTTTTGGTACAGTTTAAAAAATCAATTTTCGGATGAAAAACGATGACTCCGGACCTGTCGAACGTTCCCAAAATGGTTTATAATGATGAAATTTTAACATTTAATCTTTTGACTCTAAATGACTGTTGGATGCGAATTATGACTTTTTCAACTAAAATAACTGTGTTTAAAGTCATTTCTGTGCCTGAAACGAGTCAAAATTGAAGCTTTTGAGTAAGCAAAACTCTGTAAAAATGGCAATTTTGGTCACTGTGAGGGTTTAAAAAGTGGTTATTCAACATGAGGCACGATCCAATTGACATTTTGAATCATTTTTGGTACAGTTTAAAAAAACAATTTTCGGATGAAAAACAATGACTCCACCTGTCGAACGTTCCCAAAATGGTTTATAATGATGAAATTTTACCATTTAATCTTTTGACTCTAAATGACTGTTGGATGCGAATTATGACTTTTTCAACTAAAATAACTGTGTTTAAAGTCATTTCTGTGCCTGAAACGAGTCAAAATTGAAGCTTTTGAGTAAGCAAAACTCTGTAAAAATGGCAATTTTGGTCACTGTGAGGGTTTAAAAAGTGGTTATTCAACATGAGGCACGATCCAATTGACATTTTGAATCATTTTTGGTACAGTCCAAAAAATCAATTTTCGGATGAAAAACGATGACTCCGGACCTGTCGAACGATCCCAAAATGTTCAATATGGATGAAATTTTAACATTTATTCTTTTGACTCTAAATGACTGTTGGATGTGAATTATGACTTTGTCAACTAAAATAAGTGTGTTTAAAGTCATTTCTGTGCCTGAAATGGGTCAAAATTGAAGCTTTTGAGTAAGCAAAACTCTGTAGAAATGGCAATTTTGGTCACTGTGAGAGTTTAAAAAGTGGTTATTCAACATGAGGCACGATCCAATAGACATTTTGAATCATTTTTGGTACAGTCCCAAAAATCAATTTTCCGATGAAAAACGATGACTCCGGACCTGTCGAACGTTCCCAAAATGGTCTATAATGATGAAATTTTAACATTTAATCTTTTGACTCTAAATGACTGTTGGATGTGAATTATGACTTTGTCAACTAAAATGAGTGTGTTTAAAGTCATTTCTGTGCCTGAAACTGGTCAAAATTGAAGCTTTTGAGTAAGCAAAACTCCGTAAAAATGGCAATTTTGGTCACGGTGAGGGTTTAAAAAGTGGTTATTCAACATGAGGCACGATCCAATTGACATTTTGAATCATTTTTGGTACAGTTTAAAAAATCAATTTTCGGATGAAAAACAATGACTCCGGACCTGTCGAACAATCCCAAAATGGTCAATATGGATGAAATTTTAACATTTAATCTTTTGACTCTTAATGACTGTTGGATGTGAATTATGACTTTGTCAACTAAAAATGAGTGTGTTTAAAGTCATTTCTGTGCCTGAAACTGGTCAAAATTGAAGCTTTTGAGTAAGCAAAACTCTGTAAAAATGGCAATTTTGGTCACTGTGAGGGTTTAAAAAGTGGTTATTCAACATGAGGCACGATCCAATTGACATTTTGAATCATTTTTGGTACAGTCCCAAAAATCTATTTTCCGATGAAAAACGATGACTCCGGACCTGTCGAACGTTCCCAAAATGGTCTATAATGATGAAATTTTAACATTTAATCTTTTTACTCTAAATGACTGTTGGATGTGAATTATGACTTTGTCAAACTAAAATAAGTGTGTTTAAAGTCATTTATGTGCCTGAAATGGGTCGAAATTGAAGCTTTTGAGAAAGCAAAACTCTGTAAAAATGGCAAGTTTGGTCACTGTGAGGGTTTAAAAAGTGGTTATTCAACATGAGGCACGATCCAATTGACATTTTGAATCATTTTTGGTACGGTCCAAAAAATCCATTTTCGGATGAAAAACGATGACTCCGGACCTGTCGAACGTTCCCAAAATGGTCTATAAAGATGAAATTTTAACATTTAATCTTTTGACTCTAAATGACTGTTGGATGTGAATTATGACTTTGTCACCTAAAATGAGTGTGTTTAAAGTCATTTCTGTGCCTGAAACTGGTCAAAATTGAAGCTTTTGAGTAAGCAAAACTCTGTAAAAATGGCAATTTTGGTCACTGTGAGGGTTTAAAAAGTGGTTATTCAACATGAGGCATGATCCAATTGACATTTTGAATCATTTTTGGTACAGTCCAAAAAATCCATTTTCGGATGAAAAACGATGACTCCGGACCTGTCGAACAATCCCAAAATGGTCAATATGGATGAAATTTT
This sequence comes from Lissotriton vulgaris, assembly GCF_964263255.1. Classification (NCBI taxonomy): domain Eukaryota; kingdom Metazoa; phylum Chordata; class Amphibia; order Caudata; family Salamandridae; genus Lissotriton; species Lissotriton vulgaris. Next base: position 2,488,506 of record NW_028252942.1, read on the forward strand.
AACATTTAATCTTTTGACTCTAAATGACTGTTGGATGTGAATTATGACTTTGTCACCTAAAATGAGTGTGTTTAAAGTCATTTCTGTGCCTGAAACTGGTCAAAATTGAAGCATTTGAGTAAGCAAAACTCTGTAAAAATGGCAGTTTTGGTCACTGTGAGAGTTTAAAAAGTGGTTATTCAACATGAGGCACGATCCAATAGACATTTTGAATCATTTTTGGTACAGTCCCAAAAATCAATTTTCCGATGAAAAACGATGACTCCGGACCTGTCGAACGATCCCAAAATGGTCAATATGGATGAAATTTTAACATTTAATCTTTTGACTCTAAATGACTGTTGGATGTGAATTATGACTTTGTCAACTAAAATAAGTGTATTTAATGTCATTTCTGTGCCTGAAATGGGTCAAAATTGAAGCTTTTGAGTAAGCAAAACTCTGTAAAAATGGCAAATTTGGTCACTGTGAGGGTTTAAAAAGTGGTTATTCAACATGAGGCACGACCCAATCGACATTTTGAATCATTTTTGGTACAGTTTAAAAAATCAATTTTCGGATGAAAAACGATGACTCCGGACCTGTCGAACGTTCCCAAAATGGTCTATAAAGATGAAATTTTAACATTTAATCTTTTGACTCTAAATGACTGTTGGATGCGAATTATGACTTTTTCAACTAAAATAACTGTGTTTAAAGTCATTTCTGTGCCTGAAACTGGTCAAAATTAAAGCTTTTGAGTAAGCAAAACTCTGTAAAAATGGCAATTTTGGTCACTGTGAGGGTTTAAAAAGTGGTTATTCAACATGAGGCACGATCCAATTGACATTTTGAATCATTTTTGGTACAGTTTAAAAAATCAATTTTCGGATGAAAAACGATGACTCCGGACCTGTCGAACGTTCCCAAAATGGTCTATAATGATGACATTTTAACATTTAATCTTTTGACTCTAAATGACTGTTGGATGCGAATTATGACTTTTTCAACTAAAATAACTGTGTTTAAAGTCATTTCTGTGCCTGAAACGAGTCAAAATTGAAGCTTTTGAGTAAGCAAAACTCTGTAAAAATGGCAATTTTGGTCACTGTGAGGGTTTAAAAAGTGGTTATTCAACATGAGGCACGATCCAATTGACATTTTGAATCATTTTTGGTACAGTTTAAAAAAACAATTTTCGGATGAAAAACAATGACTCCACCTGTCGAACGTTCCCAAAATGGTTTATAATGATGAAATTTTACCATTTAATCTTTTGACTCTAAATGACTGTTGGATGCGAATTATGACTTTTTCAACTAAAATAACTGTGTTTAAAGTCATTTCTGTGCCTGAAACGAGTCAAAATTGAAGCTTTTGAGTAAGCAAAACTCTGTAAAAATGGCAATTTTGGTCACTGTGAGGGTTTAAAAAGTGGTTATTCAACATGAGGCACGATCCAATTGACATTTTGAATCATTTTTGGTACAGTCCAAAAAATCCATTTTCGGATGAAAAACGATGACTCCGGACCTGTCGAACGATCCCAAAATGGTCAATATGGATTAAAATTTACCATTTATTCTTTTGACTCTAAATGACTGTTGGATGTGAATTATGGCTTTGTCAAACTAAAATAAGTGTGTTTAAAGTCATTCCTGTGCCTGAAATGGGTCAAAATTGAAGCTTTTGAGAAAGCAAAACTCTGTAAAAATGTCAATTTTGGTCACTGTGAGGGTTTAAAAAGTGGTTATTCAACATGAGGCACGATCCAATTGACATTTTGAATCATTTTTGGTACAGTCCAAAAAATAAATTTTCGAATGAAAAACGATGACTCCGGACCTGTCGAACGATCCCAAAATGGTCAATATGGATGAAATTTTGACATTTAATCGTTTGACTCTAAATGACTGTTGGATGTGAATTATGACTTTGTCAACTAAAATAAGTGTGTTTAATGTCATTTCTGTGCCTGAAATGGGTCAAAATTGAAGCTTTTGAGTAAGCAAAACTCTGTAAAAATGGCAATTTTGGTCACTGTGAGGGTTTAAAAAGTGGTTATTCAACATGAGGCACGATCCAATTGACATTTTGAATCATTTTTGGTACGGTCCAAAAAATCCATTTTCGGATGAAAAACGATGACTCCGGACCTGTCGAACGTTCCCAAAATGGTCTATAAAGATGAAATTTTAACATTTAATCTTTTGACTCTAAATGACTGTTGGATGTGAATTATGACTTTGTCACCTAAAATGAGTGTGTTTAAAGTCATTTCTGTGCCTGAAACTGGTCAAAATTGAAGCATTTGAGTAAGCAAAACTCTGTAAAAATGGCAGTTTTGGTCACTGTGAGAGTTTAAAAAGTGGTTATTCAACATGAGGCACGATCCAATAGACATTTTGAATCATTTTTGGTACAGTCCCAAAAATCAATTTTCCGATGAAAAACGATGACTCCGGACCTGTCGAACGATCCCAAAATGGTCAATATGGATGAAATTTTAACATTTAATCTTTTGACTCTAAATGACTGTTGGATGTGAATTATGACTTTGTCAACTAAAATAAGTGTATTTAATGTCATTTCTGTGCCTGAAATGGGTCAAAATTGAAGCTTTTGAGTAAGCAAAACTCTGTAAAAATGGCAATTTTGGTCACTGTGAGGGTTTAAAAAGTGGTTATTCAACATGAGGCACGATCCAATTGACATTTTGAATCATTTTTGGTACAGTTTAAAAAATCAATTTTCGGATGAAAAACGATGACTCCGGACCTGTCGAACGTTCCCAAAATGGTCTATAATGATGAAATTTTAACATTTAATCTTTTGACTCTAAATGACTGTTAGATGTGAATTATGACTTTTTCAACTAAAATAACTGTGTTTAAAGTCATTTCTGTGCCTGAAACTGGTCAAAATTAAAGTTTTTGAGTAAGCAAAACTCTGTAAAAATGGCAATTTTGGTCAATGACTGTGAGGGTTTAAAAAGTGGTTATTCAACATGTTGGCACGATCCAATTGACATTGTGAATCATTTTTGGTACAGTTTAAAAAAACAATTTTCGGATGAAAAACAATGACTCCACCTGTCGAACGTTCCCAAAATGGTTTATAATGATGAAATTTTACCATTTAATCTTTTGACTCTAAATGACTGTTGGATGCGAATTATGACTTTTTCAACTAAAATAACTGTGTTTAAAGTCATTTCTGTGCCTGAAACGAGTCAAAATTGAAGCTTTTGAGTAAGCAAAACTCTGTAAAAATGGCAATTTTGGTCACTGTGAGGGTTTAAAAAGTGGTTATTCAACATGAGGCACGATCCAATTGACATTTTGAATCATTTTTGGTACAGTCCAAAAAATCCATTTTCGGATGAAAAACGATGACTCCGGACCTGTCGAACGATCCCAAAATGGTCAATATGGATGAAAATTTACCATTTATTCTTTTGACTCTAAATGACTGTTGGATGTGAATTGACTTTGTCAACTAAAATAACTGTGTTTAAAGTCATTTCTGTGCCTGAAACGAGTCAAAATTGAAGCTTTTGAGTAAGCAAAACTCTGTAAAAATGTCAATTTTGGTCACTGTGAGGGTTTAAAAAGTGGTTATTCAACATGAGGCACGATCCAATTGACATTTTGAATCATTTTTGGTACGGTCCAAAAAATCCATTTTCGGATGAAAAACGATGACTCCGGACCTGTCGAACGTTCCCAAAATGGTCTATAATGATGACATTTTAACATTTAATCTTTTGACTCTAAATGACTGTTGGACGTGAATTATGACTTTGTCACCTAAAATGAGTGTGTTTAAAGTCATTTCTGTGCCTGAAACTGGTCAAAATTGAAGCATTTGAGTAAGCAAAACTCTGTAAAAATGGCAGTTTTGGTCACTGTGAGAGTTTAAAAAGTGGTTATTTAACATGAGGCACGATCCAATAGACATTTTGAATCATTTTTAGTACAGTCCCAAAAATCAATTTTCCGATGAAAAACGATGACTCCGGACCTGTCAAACGATCCCAAAATGTTCAATATGGATGAAATTTTAACATTTATTCTTTTGACTCTAAATGACTGTTGGATGTGAATTATGACTTTGTCAACTAAAATAAGTGTGTTTAAAGTCATTTCTGTGCCTGAAATGGGTCAAAATTGAAGCTTTTGAGTAAGCAAAACTCTGTAGGAATGGCAATTTTGGTCACTGTGAGAGTTTAAAAAGTGGTTATTCAACATGAGGCATGATCCAATAGACATTTTGAATCATTTTTGGTACAGTCCCAAAAATCAATTTTCCGATGAAAAACGATGACTCCGGACCTGTCGAACGTTCCCAAAATGGTCTATAATGATGAAATTTTAACATTTAATCTTTTGACTCTAAATTACTGTTGGATGTGAATTATGACTTTGTCAAACTAAAATAAGTATGTTTAAAGTCATTTCTGTGCCTGAAACGAGTCAAAATTGAAGCTTTTGAGTAAGCAAAACTCTGTAAAAATGGCAATTTTGGTCACTGTGAGGGTTTAAAAAAGTGGTTATTCAACATGAGGCACGATCCAATTGACATTTTGAATCATTTTTGGTACAGTCCAAAAAATCCATTTTCGGATGAAAAACGATGACTCCGGACCTGTCGAACGTTCCCAAAATGGTCTATAATGATGAAATTTTAACATTTAATCTTTTGACTCTAAATTACTGTTGGATGTGAATTATGACTTTGTCAAACTAAAATAAGTATGTTTAAAGTCATTTCTGTGCCTGAAACGAGTCAAAATTGAAGCTTTTGAGTAAGCAAAACTCTGTAAAAATGGCAATTTTGGTCACTGTGAGGGTTTAAAAAAGTGGTTATTCAACATGAGGCACGATCCAATTGACATTTTGAATCATTTTTGGTACAGTCCAAAAAATCAATTTTCGGATGAAAAACGATGACTCCGGACCTGTCGAACGATCCCAAAATGTTCAATATGGATGAAATTTTAACATTTATTCTTTTGACTCTAAATGACTGTTGGATGTGAATTATGACTTTGTCAACTAAAATAAGTGTGTTTAAAGTCATTTCTGTGCCTGAAATGGGTCAAAATTGAAGCTTTTGAGTAAGCAAAACTCTGTAGAAATGGCAATTTTGGTCACTGTGAGAGTTTAAAAAGTGGTTATTCAACATGAGGCACGATCCAATAGACATTTTGAATCATTTTTGGTACAGTCCCAAAAATCAATTTTCCGATGAAAAACGATGACTCCGGACCTGTCGAACGTTCCCAAAATGGTCTATAATGATGAAATTTTAACATTTAATCTTTTGACTCTAAATGACTGTTGGATGTGAATTATGACTTTGTCAACTAAAATGAGTGTGTTTAAAGTCATTTCTGTGCCTGAAACTGGTCAAAATTAAAGCTTTTGAGTAAGCAAAACTCTGTAAAAATGGCAATTTTGGTCACTGTGAGGGTTTAAAAAGTGGTTATTCAACATGAGGCACGATCCAATTGACATTTTGAATCATTTTTGGTACAGTTTAAAAAATCAATTTTCGGATGAAAAACAATGACTCCGGACCTGTCGAACAATCCCAAAATGGTCAATATGGATGAAATTTTAACATTTAATCTTTTGACTCTTAATGACTGTTGGATGTGAATTATGACTTTGTCAACTAAAAATGAGTGTGTTTAAAGTCATTTCTGTGCCTGAAACTGGTCAAAATTGAAGCTTTTGAGTAAGCAAAACTCTGTAAAAATGGCAATTTTGGTCACTGTGAGGGTTTAAAAAGTGGTTATTCAACATGAGGCATGATCCAATTGACATTTTGAATCATTTTTGGTACAGTCCCAAAAATCTATTTTCCGATGAAAAACGATGACTCCGGACCTGTCGAACGTTCCCAAAATGGTCTATAATGATGAAATGTTAACATTTAATCTTTTGACTCTAAATGACTGTTGGATGTGAATTATGACTTTGTCACCTATAATGAGTGTGTTTAAAGTCATTTCTGTGCCTGAAACTGGTCAAAATTGAAGCATTTGAGTAAGCAAAACTCTGTAAAAATGGCAGTTTTGGTCACTGTGAGAGTTTAAAAAGTGGTTATTCAACATGAGGCACGATCCAATAGACATTTTGAATCATTTTTGGTACAGTCCCAAAAATCAATTTTCCGATGAAAAACGATGACTCCGGACCTGTCGAACGATCCCAAAATGGTCAATATGGATGAAATTTTAACATTTAATCTTTTGACTCTAAATGACTGTTGGATGTGAATTATGACTTTGTCAACTAAAATAAGTGTGTTTAATGTCATTTCTGTGCCTGAAATGGGTCAAAATTGAAGCTTTTGAGTAAGCAAAACTCTGTAAAAATGGCAATTTTGGTCACTGTGAGGGTTTAAAAAGTGGTTATTCAACATGAGGCACGATCCAATTGACATTTTGAATCATTTTTGGTACAGTTTAAAAAATCAATTTTCGGATGAAAAACGATGACTCCGGACCTGTCGAACGTTCCCAAAATGGTCTATAATGATGAAATTTTAACATTTAATCTTTTGACTCTAAATGACTGTTGGATGCGAATTATTACTTTTTCAACTAAAATAACTGTGTTTAAAGTCATTTCTGTGCCTGAAACTGGTCAAAATTAAAGCTTTTGAGTAAGCAAAACTCTGTAAAAATGGCAATTTTGGTCACTGTGAGGGTTTAAAAAGTGGTTATTCAACATGAGGCACGATCCAATTGACATTTTGAATCATTTTTGGTACAGTTTAAAAAAACAATTTTCGGATGAAAAACAATGACTCCACCTGTCGAACGTTCCCAAAATGGTTTATAATGATGAAATTTTAACATTTAATCTTTTGACTCTAAATGACTGTTGGATGCGAATTATGACTTTTTCAACTAAAATAACTGTGTTTAAAGTCATTTCTGTGCCTGAAACGAGTCAAAATTGAAGCTTTTGAGTAAGCAAAACTCTGTAAAAATGGCAATTTTGGTCACTGTGAGGGTTTAAAAAGTGGTTATTCAACATGAGGCACGATCCAATTGACATTTTGAATCATTTATGGTACAGTCCAAAAAATCCATTTTCGGATGAAAAACGATGACTCCGGACCTGTCGAACGATCCCAAAATGGTCAATATGGATGAAAATTTAACATTTATTCTTTTGAGTCTAAATGACTGTTGGATGTGAATTGACTTTGTGAACTAAAATAAGTGTGTTTAAAGTCATTTCTGTGCCTGAAATGGGTCAAAATTGAAGCTTTTGAGTAAGCAAAACTCTGTAAAAATGGCAATTTTGGTCACTGTGAGAGTTTAAAAAGTGGTTATTCAACATGAGGCACGATCCAATAGACATTTTGAATCATTTTTGGTACAGTCCCAAAAATCAATTTTCCGATGAAAAACGATGACTCCGGACCTGTCGAACGTTCCCAAAATGGTCTATAATGATGACATTTTAACATTTAATCTTTTGACTCTAAATGACTGTTGGATGTGAATTATGGCTTTGTCAAACTAAAATAAGTGTGTTTAAAGTCATTTCTGTGCCTGAAACGAGTCAAAATTGAAGCTTTTGAGTAAGCAGAACTCTGTAAAAATGGCAATTTTGGTCACTGTGAGGGTTTAAAAAGTGGTTATTCAACATGAGGCACGATCCAATTGACATTTTGAATCATTTTTGGCACAGTCCTAAAAATCCATTTTCGGATGAAAAACGATGACTCCGGACCTGTCGAACGATCCCAAAATGGTCAATATGGATGAAATTTTAACATTTAATCTTTTGACTCTAAATGACTGTTGGATGTGAATTATGACTTTGTCAACTAAAATGAGTGTGTTTAAAGTCATTTCTGTGCCTGAAACTGGTCAAAATTGAAGCTTTTGAGTAAGCAAAACTCTGTAAAAATGGCAATTTTGGTCACTGTGAGGGTTTAAAAAGTGGTTATTCAACATGAGGCACGATCCAATTGACATTTTGAATCATTTTTGGTACAGTTTAAAAAATCTATTTTCCGATGAAAAACGATGACTCCGGACCTGTCGAACGTTCCCAAAATGGTCTATAATGATGAAATTTTAACATTTAATCTTTTGACTCTAAATGACTGTTGGATGTGAATTATGACTTTTTCAACTAAAATAACTGTGTTTAAAGTCATTTCTGTGCCTGAAACGAGTCAAAATTGAAGCTTTTGAGTAAGCAAAACTCTGTAAAAATGGCAATTTTGGTCACTGTGAGGGTTTAAAAGTGGTTATTCAACATGAGGCACAATCCAATTGACATTTTGAATCATTTTTGGTACAGTCCAAAAAATCCATTTTCGGATGAAAAACAATGACTCCGGACCTGTCGAACGATCCCAAAATGGTCAATATGGATGAAATTTTAACATTTAATCTTTTGACTCTAAATGACTGTTGGATATGAATTATGACTTTGTCAACTAAAAAAGAGTGTGTTTAAAGTCATTTCTGTGCCTGAAACTGGTCAAAATTGAAGCTTTTGAGTAAGCAAAACTCTGTAAAAATTACAATTTTGGTCACTGTGAGGGTTTAAAAAGTGGTTATTCAACATGAGGCACGATCCAATTGACATTTTGAATCATTTTTGGTACAGTCCAAAAAATCAATTTTCGGATAAAAAACGATGACTCCGGACCTGTCGAATGATCCTAAAATGGTAAATATGGATGAAATTTTAACATTTAATCTTTTGACTCTAAATGACTGTTGGATGTGAATTATGACTTTGTCAACTAAAATAAGTGTGTTTAAAGTCATTTCTGTGCCTGAAATGGGTCAAAATTGAAGCTTTTGAGTAAGCAAAACTCTGTAAAAATGGCAATTTTGGTCACTGTGAGGGTTTAAAAAGTGGTTATTCAACATGAGGCACGATCCAATTGACATTTTGAATCATTTTTGGTACAGTCCCAAAAATCTATTTTCCGATGAAAAACGATGACTCCGGACCTGTCGAACGTTCCCAAAATGGTCTATAATGATGAAATTTTAACATTCAATCTTTTGACTCTAAATGACTGTTGGATGTGAATTATGACTTTGTCACCTATAATGAGTGTGTTTAAAGTCATTTCTGTGCCTGAAACTGGTCAAAATTGAAGCATTTGAGTAAGCAAAACTCTGTAAAAATGGCAGTTTTGGTCACTGTGAGAGTTTAAAAAGTGGTTATTCAACATGAGGCACGATCCAATAGACATTTTGAATCATTTTTGGTACAGTCCCAAAAATCAATTTTCCGATGAAAAACGATGACTCCGGACCTGTCGAACGATCCCAAAATGGTCAATATGGATGAAATTTTAACATTTAATCTTTTGACTCTAAATCACTGTTGGATGTGAATTATGACTTTGTCAACTAAAATAAGTGTGTTTAATGTCATTTCTGTGCCTGAAATGGGACAAAATTGAAGCTTTTGAGTAAGCAAAACTCTGTAAAAATGGCAATTTTGGTCACTGTGAGGGTTTAAAAAGTGGTTATTCAACATGAGGCACGATCCAATTGACATTTTGAATCATTTTTGGTACAGTTTAAAAAATCAATTTTCGGATGAAAAACGATGACTCCGGACCTGTCGAACGTTCCCAAAATGGTCTATAATGATGAAATTTTAACATTTAATCTTTTGACTCTAAATGACTGTTGGATGCGAATTATGACTTTTTCAACTAAAATAACTGTGTTTAAAGTCATTTCTGTGCCTGAAACTGGTCAAAATTAAAGCTTTTGAGTAAGCAAAACTCTGTAAAAATGGCAATTTTGGTCACTGTGAGGGTTTAAAAAGTGGTTATTCAACATGAGGCACGATCCAATTGACATTTTGAATCATTTTTGGTACAGTTTAAAAAAACAATTTTCGGATGAAAAACAATGACTCCACCTGTCGAACGTTCCCAAAATGGTTTATAATGATGAAATTTTAACATTTAATCTTTTGACTCTAAATGACTGTTGGATGCGAATTATGACTTTTTCAACTAAAATAACTGTGTTTAAAGTCATTTCTGTGCCTGAAACCAGTCAAAATTGAAGCTTTTGAGTAAGCAAAACTCTGTAAAAATGGCAATTTTGGTCACTGTGAGGGTTTAAAAAGTGGTTATTCAACATGAGGCACGATCCAATTGACATTTTGAATCATTTTTGGTACAGTCCAAAAAATCCATTTTCGGATGAAAAACGATGACTCCGGACCTGTCGAACGATCCCAAAATGGTCAATATGGATGAAAATTTAACATTTATTCTTTTGACTCTAAATGACGGTTGGATGTGAATTGACTTTGTCAACTAAAATAAGTGTGTTTAAAGTCATTTCTGTGCCTGAAATGGGTCAAAATTGAAGCTTTTGAGTAAGCAAAACTCTGTAAAAATGGCAATTTTGGTCACTGTGAGAGTTTAAAAAGTGGTTATTCAACATGAGGCACGATCCAATAGACATTTTGAATCATTTTTGGTACAGTCCCAAAAATCAATTTTCCGATGAAAAACGATGACTCCGGACCTGTCGAACGTTCCCAAAATGGTCTATAATGATGACATTTTAACATTTAATCTTTTGACTCTAAATGACTGTTGGATGTGAATTATGGCTTTGTCAAACTAAAATAAGTGTGTTTAAAGTCATTCCTGTGCCTGAAATGGGTCAAAATTGAAGCTTTTGAGAAAGCAAAACTCTGTAAAAATGTCAATTTTGGTCACTGTGAGGGTTTAAAAAGTGGTTATTCAACATGAGGCGCGATCCAATCGACATTTTGAATCATTTTTGGTACGGTCCAAAAAATCCATTTTCGGATGAAAAACGATGACTCCGGACCTGTCGAACGTTCCCAAAATGGTCTATAATGATGAAATTTTAACATTTAATCTTTTGACTCTAAATGACTGTTGGATGTGAATTATGACTTTGTCAACTAAAATGAGTGTGTTTAAAGTAATTTCTGTGCCTGAAACTGGTCAAAATTGAAGCATTTGAGTAAGCAAAACTCTGTAAAAATGGCAATTTTGGTCACTGTGAGAGTTTAAAAAGTGGTTATTCAACATGAGGCACGATCCAATAGACATTTTGAATCATTTTTGGTACAGTCCCAAAAATCAATTTTCCAATGAAAAACGATGACTCCGGACCTGTCGAACGTTCCCAAAATGGTCTATAATGATGAAATTTTAACATTTAATCTTTTGACTCTAAATGACTGTTGGATGTGAATTATGACTTTGTCAAACTAAAATAAGTGTGTTTAAAGTCATTTCTGTGCCTGAAACGAGTCAAAATTGAAGCTTTTGAGTAAGCAGAACTCTGTAAAAATGGCAATTTTGGTCACTGTGAGGGTTTAAAAAGTGGTTATTCAACATGAGGCACGATCCAATTGACATTTTGAATCATTTTTGGCACAGTCCAAAAAATCAATTTTTGGATAAAAAACGATGACTCCGGACCTGTCGAATGATCCTAAAATGGTAAATATGGATGAAATTTTAACATTTAATCTTTTGACTCTAAATGACTGTTGGATGTGAATTATGACTTTGTCAACTAAAATAAGTGTGTTTAAAGTCATTTCTGTGCTTGAAATGGGTCAAAATTGAAGCTTTTGAGTAAGCAAAACTCTGTAAAAATGGCAATTTTGGTCACTGTGAGGGTTTAAAAAGTGGTTATTCAACATGAGGCACGATCCAATTGACATTTTGAATCATTTTTGGTACAGTCCCAAAAATCTATTTTCCGATGAAAAACGATGACTCCGGACCTGTCGAACGTTCCCAAAATGGTCTATAATGATGAAATTTTAACATTTAATCTTTTGACTCTAAATGACTGTTGGATGTGAATTATGACTTTGTCACCTATAATGAGTGTGTTTAAAGTCATTTCTGTGCCTGAAACTGGTCAAAATTGAAGCATTTGAGTAAGCAAAACTCTGTAAAAATGGCAGTTTTGGTCACTGTGAGAGTTTAAAAAGTGGTTATTCAACATGAGGCACGATCCAATAGACATTTTGAATCATTTTTGGTACAGTCCCAAAAATCAATTTTCCGATGAAAAACGATGACTCCGGACCTGTCGAACGATCCCAAAATGGTCAATATGGATGAAATTTTAACATTTAATCTTTTGACTCTAAATGACTGTTGGATGTGAATTATGACTTTGTCAACTAAAATAAGTGTGTTTAATGTCATTTCTGTGCCTGAAATGGGACAAAATTGAAGCTTTTGAGTAAGCAAAACTCTGTAAAAATGGCAATTTTGGTCACTGTGAGGGTTTAAAAAGTGGTTATTCAACATGAGGCACGATCCAATTGACATTTTGAATCATTTTTGGTACAGTTTAAAAAATCAATTTTCGGATGAAAAACGATGACTCCGGACCTGTCGAACGTTCCCAAAATGGTCTATAATGATGAAATTTTAACATTTAATCTTTTGACTCTAAATGACTGTTGGATGCGAATTATGACTTTTTCAACTAAAATAACTGTGTTTAAAGTCATTTCTGTGCCTGAAACTGGTCAAAATTAAAGCTTTTGAGTAAGCAAAACTCTGTAAAAATGGCAATTTTGGTCACTGTGAGGGGGTAAAAAGTGGTTATTCAACATGAGGCACGATCCAATTGACATTTTGAATCATTTTTGGTACAGTTTAAAAAAACAATTTTCGGATGAAAAACAATGACTCCACCTGTCGAACGTTCCCAAAATGGTTTATAATGATGAAATTTTAACATTTAATCTTTTGACTCTAAATGACTGTTGGATGCGAATTATGACTTTTTCAACTAAAATAACTGTGTTTAAAGTCATTTCTGTGCCTGAAACGAGTCAAAATTGAAGCTTTTGAGTAAGCAAAACTCTGTAAAAATGGCAATTTTGGTCACTGTGAGGGTTTAAAAAGTGGTTATTCAACATGAGGCACGATCCAATTGACATTTTGAATCATTTTTGGTACAGTCCAAAAAATCCATTTTCGGATGAAAAACGATGACTCCGGACCTGTCGAACGATCCCAAAATGGTCAATATGGATGAAAATTTAACATTTATTCTTTTGACTCTAAATGACGGTTGGATGTGAATTGACTTTGTCAACTAAAATAAGTGTGTTTAAAGTCATTTCTGTGCCTGAAATGGGTCAAAATTGAAGCTTTTGAGTAAGCAAAACTCTGTAAAAATGGCAATTTTGGTCACTGTGAGAGTTTAAAAAGTGGTTATTCAACATGAGGCACGATCCAATAGACATTTTGAATCATTTTTGGTACAGTCCCAAAAATCAATTTTCCGATGAAAAACGATGACTCCGGACCTGTCGAACGTTCCCAAAATGGTCTATAATGATGACATTTTAACATTTAATCTTTTGACTCTAAATGACTGTTGGATGTGAATTATGGCTTTGTCAAACTAAAATAAGTGTGTTTAAAGTCATTCCTGTGCCTGAAATGGGTCAAAATTGAAGCTTTTGAGAAAGCAAAACTCTGTAAAAATGTCAATTTTGGTCACTGTGAGGGTTTAAAAAGTGGTTATTCAACATGAGGCACGATCCAATTGACATTTTGAATCATTTTTGGTACGGTCCAAAAAATCCATTTTCGGATGAAAAACGATGACTCCGGACCTGTCGAACGTTCCCAAAATGGTCTATAATGATGAAATTTTAACATTTAATCTTTTGACTCTAAATGACTGTTGGATGTGAATTATGACTTTGTCAACTAAAATGAGTGTGTTTAAAGTAATTTCTGTGCCTGAAACTGGTCAAAATTGAAGCATTTGAGTAAGCAAAACTCTGTAGAAATGGCAATTTTGGTCACTGTGAGAGTTTAAAAAGTGGTTATTCAACATGAGGCACGATCCAATAGACATTTTGAATCATTTTTGGTACAGTCCCAAAAATCAATTTTCCAATGAAAAACGATGACTCCGGACCTGTCGAACGTTCCCAAAATGGTCTATAATGATGAAATTTTAACATTTAATCTTTTGACTCTAAATGACTGTTGGATGTGAATTATGACTTTGTCAAACTAAAATAAGTGTGTTTAAAGTCATTTCTGTGCCTGAAACGAGTCAAAATTGAAGCTTTTGAGTAAGCAGAACTCTGTAAAAATGGCAATTTTGGTCACTGTGAGGGTTTAAAAAGTGGTTATTCAACATGAGGCACGATCCAATTGACATTTTGAATCATTTTTGGCACAGTCCAAAAAATCCATTTTCGGATGAAAAACGATGACTCCGGACCTGTCGAACGATCCCAAAATGGTCAATATGGATGAAATTTTAACATTTAATCTTTTGACTCTAAATGACTGTTGGATGTGAATTATGACTTTGTCAACTAAAATGAGTGTGTTTAAAGTCATTTCTGTGCCTGAAACTGGTCAAAATTGAAGCTTTTGAGTAAGCAAAACTCTGTAAAAATGGCAATTTTGGTCACTGTGAGGGTTTAAAAAGTGGTTATTCAACATGAGGCACGATCCAATTGACATTTTGAATCATTTTTGGTACAGTTTAAAAAATCAATTTTCGGATGAAAAACAATGACTCCGGACCTGTCGAACGTTCCCAAAATGGTCTATAATGATGAAATTTTAACATTTAATCTTTTGACTCTAAATGACTGTTGGATGTGAATTATGACTTTTTCAACTAAAATAACTGTGTTTAAAGTCATTTCTGTGCCTGAAACGAGTCAAAATTGAAGCTTTTGAGTAAGCAAAACTCTGTAAAAATGGCAATTTTGGTCACTGTGAGGGTTTAAAAGTGGTTATTCAACATGAGGCACAATCCAATTGACATTTTGAATCATTTTTGGTACAGTCCAAAAAATCCATTTTCGGATGAAAAACGATGACTCCGGACCTGTCGAACGATCCCAAAATGGTCAATATGGATGAAAATTTAACATTTATTCTTTTGACTCTAAATGACGGTTGGATGTGAATTGACTTTGTCAACTAAAATAAGTGTGTTTAAAGTCATTTCTGTGCCTGAAATGGGTCAAAATTGAAGCTTTTGAGTAAGCAAAACTCTGTAAAAATGGCAATTTTGGTCACTGTGAGAGTTTAAAAAGTGGTTATTCAACATGAGGCACGATCCAATAGACATTTTGAATCATTTTTGGTACAGTCCCAAAAATCAATTTTCCGATGAAAAACGATGACTCCGGACCTGTCGAACGTTCCCAAAATGGTCTATAATGATGACATTTTAACATTTAATCTTTTGACTCTAAATGACTGTTGGATGTGAATTATGGCTTTGTCAAACTAAAATAAGTGTGTTTAAAGTCATTCCTGTGCCTGAAATGGGTCAAAATTGAAGCTTTTGAGAAAGCAAAACTCTGTAAAAATGTCAATTTTGGTCACTGTGAGGGTTTAAAAAGTGGTTATTCAACATGAGGCGCGATCCAATTGACATTTTGAATCATTTTTGGTACGGTCCAAAAAATCCATTTTCGGATGAAAAACGATGACTCCGGACCTGTCGAACGTTCCCAAAATGGTCTATAATGATGAAATTTTAACATTTAATCTTTTGACTCTAAATGACTGTTGGATGTGAATTATGACTTTGTCAACTAAAATGAGTGTGTTTAAAGTAATTTCTGTGCCTGAAACTGGTCAAAATTGAAGCATTTGAGTAAGCAAAACTCTGTAAAAATGGCAATTTTGGTCACTGTGAGAGTTTAAAAAGTGGTTATTCAACATGAGGCACGATCCAATAGACATTTTGAATCATTTTTGGTACAGTCCCAAAAATCAATTTTCCAATGAAAAACGATGACTCCGGACCTGTCGAACGTTCCCAAAATGGTCTATAATGATGAAATTTTAACATTTAATCTTTTGACTCTAAATGACTGTTGGATGTGAATTATGACTTTGTCAAACTAAAATAAGTGTGTTTAAAGTCATTTCTGTGCCTGAAACGAGTCAAAATTGAAGCTTTTGAGTAAGCAGAACTCTGTAAAAATGGCAATTTTGGTCACTGTGAGGGTTTAAAAAGTGGTTATTCAACATGAGGCACGATCCAATTGACATTTTGAATCATTTTTGGCACAGTCCAAAAAATCAATTTTTGGATAAAAAACGATGACTCCGGACCTGTCGAATGATCCTAAAATGGTAAATATGGATGAAATTTTAACATTTAATCTTTTGACTCTAAATGACTGTTGGATGTGAATTATGACTTTGTCAACTAAAATAAGTGTGTTTAAAGTCATTTCTGTGCTTGAAATGGGTCAAAATTGAAGCTTTTGAGTAAGCAAAACTCTGTAAAAATGGCAATTTTGGTCACTGTGAGGGTTTAAAAAGTGGTTATTCAACATGAGGCACGATCCAATTGACATTTTGAATCATTTTTGGTACAGTCCCAAAAATCTATTTTCCGATGAAAAACGATGACTCCGGACCTGTCGAACGTTCCCAAAATGGTCTATAATGATGAAATTTTAACATTTAATCTTTTGACTCTAAATGACTGTTGGATGTGAATTATGACTTTGTCACCTATAATGAGTGTGTTTAAAGTCATTTCTGTGCCTGAAACTGGTCAAAATTGAAGCATTTGAGTAAGCAAAACTCTGTAAAAATGGCAGTTTTGGTCACTGTGAGAGTTTAAAAAGTGGTTATTCAACATGAGGCACGATCCAATAGACATTTTGAATCATTTTTGGTACAGTCCCAAAAATCAATTTTCCGATGAAAAACGATGACTCCGGACCTGTCGAACGATCCCAAAATGGTCAATATGGATGAAATTTTAACATTTAATCTTTTGACTCTAAATGACTGTTGGATGTGAATTATGACTTTGTCAACTAAAATAAGTGTGTTTAATGTCATTTCTGTGCCTGAAATGGGACAAAATTGAAGCTTTTGAGTAAGCAAAACTCTGTAAAAATGGCAATTTTGGTCACTGTGAGGGTTTAAAAAGTGGTTATTCAACATGAGGCACGATCCAATTGACATTTTGAATCATTTTTGGTACAGTTTAAAAAATCAATTTTCGGATGAAAAACGATGACTCCGGACCTGTCGAACGTTCCCAAAATGGTCTATAATGATGAAATTTTAACATTTAATCTTTTGACTCTAAATGACTGTTGGATGCGAATTATGACTTTTTCAACTAAAATAACTGTGTTTAAAGTCATTTCTGTGCCTGAAACTGGTCAAAATTAAAGCTTTTGAGTAAGCAAAACTCTGTAAAAATGGCAATTTTGGTCACTGTGAGGGGGTAAAAAGTGGTTATTCAACATGAGGCACGATCCAATTGACATTTTGAATCATTTTTGGTACAGTTTAAAAAAACAATTTTCGGATGAAAAACAATGACTCCACCTGTCGAACGTTCCCAAAATGGTTTATAATGATGAAATTTTAACATTTAATCTTTTGACTCTAAATGACTGTTGGATGCGAATTATGACTTTTTCAACTAAAATAACTGTGTTTAAAGTCATTTCTGTGCCTGAAACGAGTCAAAATTGAAGCTTTTGAGTAAGCAAAACTCTGTAAAAATGGCAATTTTGGTCACTGTGAGGGTTTAAAAAGTGGTTATTCAACATGAGGCACGATCCAATTGACATTTTGAATCATTTTTGGTACAGTCCAAAAAATCCATTTTCGGATGAAAAACGATGACTCCGGACCTGTCGAACGATCCCAAAATGGTCAATATGGATGAAAATTTAACATTTATTCTTTTGACTCTAAATGACGGTTGGATGTGAATTGACTTTGTCAACTAAAATAAGTGTGTTTAAAGTCATTTCTGTGCCTGAAATGGGTCAAAATTGAAGCTTTTGAGTAAGCAAAACTCTGTAAAAATGGCAATTTTGGTCACTGTGAGAGTTTAAAAAGTGGTTATTCAACATGAGGCACGATCCAATAGACATTTTGAATCATTTTTGGTACAGTCCCAAAAATCAATTTTCCGATGAAAAACGATGACTCCGGACCTGTCGAACGTTCCCAAAATGGTCTATAATGATGACATTTTAACATTTAATCTTTTGACTCTAAATGACTGTTGGATGTGAATTATGGCTTTGTCAAACTAAAATAAGTGTGTTTAAAGTCATTCCTGTGCCTGAAATGGGTCAAAATTGAAGCTTTTGAGAAAGCAAAACTCTGTAAAAATGTCAATTTTGGTCACTGTGAGGGTTTAAAAAGTGGTTATTCAACATGAGGCACGATCCAATTGACATTTTGAATCATTTTTGGTACGGTCCAAAAAATCCATTTTCGGATGAAAAACGATGACTCCGGACCTGTCGAACGTTCCCAAAATGGTCTATAATGATGAAATTTTAACATTTAATCTTTTGACTCTAAATGACTGTTGGATGTGAATTATGACTTTGTCAACTAAAATGAGTGTGTTTAAAGTAATTTCTGTGCCTGAAACTGGTCAAAATTGAAGCATTTGAGTAAGCAAAACTCTGTAGAAATGGCAATTTTGGTCACTGTGAGAGTTTAAAAAGTGGTTATTCAACATGAGGCACGATCCAATAGACATTTTGAATCATTTTTGGTACAGTCCCAAAAATCAATTTTCCAATGAAAAACGATGACTCCGGACCTGTCGAACGTTCCCAAAATGGTCTATAATGATGAAATTTTAACATTTAATCTTTTGACTCTAAATGACTGTTGGATGTGAATTATGACTTTGTCAAACTAAAATAAGTGTGTTTAAAGTCATTTCTGTGCCTGAAACGAGTCAAAATTGAAGCTTTTGAGTAAGCAGAACTCTGTAAAAATGGCAATTTTGGTCACTGTGAGGGTTTAAAAAGTGGTTATTCAACATGAGGCACGATCCAATTGACATTTTGAATCATTTTTGGCACAGTCCAAAAAATCCATTTTCGGATGAAAAACGATGACTCCGGACCTGTCGAACGATCCCAAAATGGTCAATATGGATGAAATTTTAACATTTAATCTTTTGACTCTAAATGACTGTTGGATGTGAATTATGACTTTGTCAACTAAAATGAGTGTGTTTAAAGTCATTTCTGTGCCTGAAACTGGTCAAAATTGAAGCTTTTGAGTAAGCAAAACTCTGTAAAAATGGCAATTTTGGTCACTGTGAGGGTTTAAAAAGTGGTTATTCAACATGAGGCACGATCCAATTGACATTTTGAATCATTTTTGGTACAGTTTAAAAAATCAATTTTCGGATGAAAAACAATGACTCCGGACCTGTCGAACGTTCCCAAAATGGTCTATAATGATGAAATTTTAACATTTAATCTTTTGACTCTAAATGACTGTTGGATGTGAATTATGACTTTTTCAACTAAAATAACTGTGTTTAAAGTCATTTCTGTGCCTGAAACGAGTCAAAATTGAAGCTTTTGAGTAAGCAAAACTCTGTAAAAATGGCAATTTTGGTCACTGTGAGGGTTTAAAAGTGGTTATTCAACATGAGGCACAATCCAATTGACATTTTGAATCATTTTTGGTACAGTCCAAAAAATCCATTTTCGGATGAAAAACAATGACTCCGGACCTGTCGAACGATCCCAAAATGGTCAATATGGATGAAATTTTAACATTTAATCTTTTGACTCTAAATGACTGTTGGATGTGAATTATGACTTTGTCAACTAAAAAAGAGTGTGTTTAAAGTCATTTCTGTGCCTGAAACTGGTCAAAATTGAAGCTTTTGAGTAAGCAAAACTCTGTAAAAATGGCAATTTTGGTCACTGTGAGGGTTTAAAAAGTGGTTATTCAACATGAGGCACGATCCAATTGACATTTTGAATAATTTTTGGTACAGTCCAAAAAATCAATTTTCGGATAAAAAACGATGACTCCGGACCTGTCGAATGATCCTAAAATGGTAAATATGGATGAAATTTTAACATTTAATCTTTTGACTCTAAATGACTGTTGGATGTGAATTATGACTTTGTCAACTAAAATAAGTGTGTTTAAAGTCATTTCTGTGCTTGAAATGGGTCAAAATTGAAGCTTTTGAGTAAGCAAAACTCTGTAAAAATGGCAATTTTGGTCACTGTGAGGGTTTAAAAAGTGGTTATTCAACATGAGGGACGATCCAATTGACATTTTGAATCATTTTTGGTACAGTCCCAAAAATCTATTTTCCGATGAAAAACGATGACTCCGGACCTGTCGAACGTTCCCAAAATGGTCTATAATGATGAAATTTTAACATTTAATCTTTTGACTCTAAATGACTGTTGGATGTGAATTATGACTTTGTCACCTATAATGAGTGTGTTTAAAGTCATTTCTGTGCCTGAAACTGGTCAAAATTGAAGCATTTGAGTAAGCAAAACTCTGTAAAAATGGCAGTTTTGGTCACTGTGAGAGTTTAAAAAGTGGTTATTCAACATGAGGCACGATCCAATAGACATTTTGAATCATTTTTGGTACAGTCCCAAAAATCAATTTTCCGATGAAAAACGATGACTCCGGACCTGTCGAACGATCCCAAAATGGTCAATATGGATGAAATTTTAACATTTAATCTTTTGACTCTAAATGACTGTTGGATGTGAATTATGACTTTGTCAACTAAAATAAGTGTGTTTAATGTCATTTCTGTGCCTGAAATGGGTCAAAATTGAAGCTTTTGAGTAAGCAAAACTCTGTAAAAATGGCAATTTTGGTCACTGTGAGGGTTTAAAAAGTGGTTATTCAACATGAGGCACGATCCAATTGACATTTTGAATCATTTTTGGTACAGTTTAAAAAATCAATTTTCGGATGAAAAACGATGACTCCGGACCTGTCGAACGTTCCCAAAATGGTCTATAATGATGAAATTTTAACATTTAATCTTTTGACTCTAAATGACTGTTGGATGCGAATTATGACTTTTTCAACTAAAATAACTGTGTTTAAAGTCATTTCTGTGCCTGAAACTGGTCAAAATTAAAGCTTTTGAGTAAGCAAAACTCTGTAAAAATGGCAATTTTGGTCACTGTGAGGGTTTAAAAAGTGGTTATTCAACATGAGGCACGATCCAATTGACATTTTGAATCATTTTTGGTACAGTTTAAAAAAACAATTTTCGGATGAAAAACAATGACTCCACCTGTCGAACGTTCCCAAAATGGTCAATATGGATGAAAATGTAACATTTATTCTTTTGACTCTAAATGACTGTTGGATGTGAATTGACTTTGTCAACTAAAATAAGTGTGTTTAAAGTCATTTCTGTGCCTGAAATGGGTCAAAATTGAAGCTTTTGAGTAAGCAAAACTCTGTAAAAATGGCAATTTTGGTCACTGTGAGAGTTTAAAAAGTGGTTATTCAACATGAGGCACGATCCAATAGACATTTTGAATCATTTTTGGTACAGTCCCAAAAATCAATTTTCCAATGAAAAACGATGACTCCGGACCTGTCGAACGTTCCCAAAATGGTCTATAATGATGAAATTTTAACATTTAATCTTTTGACTCTAAATGACTGTTGGATGTGAATTATGACTTTGTCAAACTAAAATAAGTGTGTTTAAAGTCATTTCTGTGCCTGAAACGAGTCAAAATTGAAGCTTTTGAGTAAGCAGAACTCTGTAAAAATGGCAATTTTGGTCACTGTGAGGGTTTAAAAAGTGGTTATTCAACATGAGGCACGATCCAATTGACATTTTGAATCATTTTTGGCACAGTCCAAAAAATCAATTTTTGGATAAAAAACGATGACTCCGGACCTGTCGAATGATCCTAAAATGGTAAATATGGATGAAATTTTAACATTTAATCTTTTGACTCTAAATGACTGTTGGATGTGAATTATGACTTTGTCAACTAAAATAAGTGTGTTTAAAGTCATTTCTGTGCTTGAAATGGGTCAAAATTGAAGCTTTTGAGTAAGCAAAACTCTGTAAAAATGGCAATTTTGGTCACTGTGAGGGTTTAAAAAGTGGTTATTCAACATGAGGCACGATCCAATTGACATTTTGAATCATTTTTGGTACAGTCCCAAAAATCTATTTTCCGATGAAAAACGATGACTCCGGACCTGTCGAACGTTCCCAAAATGGTCTATAATGATGAAATTTTAACATTTAATCTTTTGACTCTAAATGACTGTTGGATGTGAATTATGACTTTGTCACCTATAATGAGTGTGTTTAAAGTCATTTCTGTGCCTGAAACTGGTCAAAATTGAAGCATTTGAGTAAGCAAAACTCTGTAAAAATGGCAGTTTTGGTCACTGTGAGAGTTTAAAAAGTGGTTATTCAACATGAGGCACGATCCAATAGACATTTTGAATCATTTTTGGTACAGTCCCAAAAATCAATTTTCCGATGAAAAACGATGACTCCGGACCTGTCGAACGATCCCAAAATGGTCAATATGGATGAAATTTTAACATTTAATCTTTTGACTCTAAATGACTGTTGGATGTGAATTATGACTTTGTCAACTAAAATAAGTGTGTTTAATGTCATTTCTGTGCCTGAAATGGGACAAAATTGAAGCTTTTGAGTAAGCAAAACTCTGTAAAAATGGCAATTTTGGTCACTGTGAGGGTTTAAAAAGTGGTTATTCAACATGAGGCACGATCCAATTGACATTTTGAATCATTTTTGGTACAGTTTAAAAAATCAATTTTCGGATGAAAAACGATGACTCCGGACCTGTCGAACGTTCCCAAAATGGTCTATAATGATGAAATTTTAACATTTAATCTTTTGACTCTAAATGACTGTTGGATGCGAATTATGACTTTTTCAACTAAAATAACTGTGTTTAAAGTCATTTCTGTGCCTGAAACTGGTCAAAATTAAAGCTTTTGAGTAAGCAAAACTCTGTAAAAATGGCAATTTTGGTCACTGTGAGGGGGTAAAAAGTGGTTATTCAACATGAGGCACGATCCAATTGACATTTTGAATCATTTTTGGTACAGTTTAAAAAAACAATTTTCGGATGAAAAACAATGACTCCACCTGTCGAACGTTCCCAAAATGGTTTATAATGATGAAATTTTAACATTTAATCTTTTGACTCTAAATGACTGTTGGATGCGAATTATGACTTTTTCAACTAAAATAACTGTGTTTAAAGTCATTTCTGTGCCTGAAACGAGTCAAAATTGAAGCTTTTGAGTAAGCAAAACTCTGTAAAAATGGCAATTTTGGTCACTGTGAGGGTTTAAAAAGTGGTTATTCAACATGAGGCACGATCCAATTGACATTTTGAATCATTTTTGGTACAGTCCAAAAAATCCATTTTCGGATGAAAAACGATGACTCCGGACCTGTCGAACGATCCCAAAATGGTCAATATGGATGAAAATTTAACATTTATTCTTTTGACTCTAAATGACGGTTGGATGTGAATTGACTTTGTCAACTAAAATAAGTGTGTTTAAAGTCATTTCTGTGCCTGAAATGGGTCAAAATTGAAGCTTTTGAGTAAGCAAAACTCTGTAAAAATGGCAATTTTGGTCACTGTGAGAGTTTAAAAAGTGGTTATTCAACATGAGGCACGATCCAATAGACATTTTGAATCATTTTTGGTACAGTCCCAAAAATCAATTTTCCGATGAAAAACGATGACTCCGGACCTGTCGAACGTTCCCAAAATGGTCTATAATGATGACATTTTAACATTTAATCTTTTGACTCTAAATGACTGTTGGATGTGAATTATGGCTTTGTCAAACTAAAATAAGTGTGTTTAAAGTCATTCCTGTGCCTGAAATGGGTCAAAATTGAAGCTTTTGAGAAAGCAAAACTCTGTAAAAATGTCAATTTTGGTCACTGTGAGGGTTTAAAAAGTGGTTATTCAACATGAGGCACGATCCAATTGACATTTTGAATCATTTTTGGTACGGTCCAAAAAATCCATTTTCGGATGAAAAACGATGACTCCGGACCTGTCGAACGTTCCCAAAATGGTCTATAATGATGAAATTTTAACATTTAATCTTTTGACTCTAAATGACTGTTGGATGTGAATTATGACTTTGTCAACTAAAATGAGTGTGTTTAAAGTAATTTCTGTGCCTGAAACTGGTCAAAATTGAAGCATTTGAGTAAGCAAAACTCTGTAGAAATGGCAATTTTGGTCACTGTGAGAGTTTAAAAAGTGGTTATTCAACATGAGGCACGATCCAATAGACATTTTGAATCATTTTTGGTACAGTCCCAAAAATCAATTTTCCAATGAAAAACGATGACTCCGGACCTGTCGAACGTTCCCAAAATGGTCTATAATGATGAAATTTTAACATTTAATCTTTTGACTCTAAATGACTGTTGGATGTGAATTATGACTTTGTCAAACTAAAATAAGTGTGTTTAAAGTCATTTCTGTGCCTGAAACGAGTCAAAATTGAAGCTTTTGAGTAAGCAGAACTCTGTAAAAATGGCAATTTTGGTCACTGTGAGGGTTTAAAAAGTGGTTATTCAACATGAGGCACGATCCAATTGACATTTTGAATCATTTTTGGCACAGTCCAAAAAATCCATTTTCGGATGAAAAACGATGACTCCGGACCTGTCGAACGATCCCAAAATGGTCAATATGGATGAAATTTTAACATTTAATCTTTTGACTCTAAATGACTGTTGGATGTGAATTATGACTTTGTCAACTAAAATGAGTGTGTTTAAAGTCATTTCTGTGCCTGAAACTGGTCAAAATTGAAGCTTTTGAGTAAGCAAAACTCTGTAAAAATGGCAATTTTGGTCACTGTGAGGGTTTAAAAAGTGGTTATTCAACATGAGGCACGATCCAATTGACATTTTGAATCATTTTTGGTACAGTTTAAAAAATCAATTTTCGGATGAAAAACAATGACTCCGGACCTGTCGAACGTTCCCAAAATGGTCTATAATGATGAAATTTTAACATTTAATCTTTTGACTCTAAATGACTGTTGGATGTGAATTATGACTTTTTCAACTAAAATAACTGTGTTTAAAGTCATTTCTGTGCCTGAAACGAGTCAAAATTGAAGCTTTTGAGTAAGCAAAACTCTGTAAAAATGGCAATTTTGGTCACTGTGAGGGTTTAAAAGTGGTTATTCAACATGAGGCACAATCCAATTGACATTTTGAATCATTTTTGGTACAGTCCAAAAAATCCATTTTCGGATGAAAAACAATGACTCCGGACCTGTCGAACGATCCCAAAATGGTCAATATGGATGAAATTTTAACATTTAATCTTTTGACTCTAAATGACTGTTGGATGTGAATTATGACTTTGTCAACTAAAAAAGAGTGTGTTTAAAGTCATTTCTGTGCCTGAAACTGGTCAAAATTGAAGCTTTTGAGTAAGCAAAACTCTGTAAAAATGGCAATTTTGGTCACTGTGAGGGTTTAAAAAGTGGTTATTCAACATGAGGCACGATCCAATTGACATTTTGAATAATTTTTGGTACAGTCCAAAAAATCAATTTTCGGATAAAAAACGATGACTCCGGACCTGTCGAATGATCCTAAAATGGTAAATATGGATGAAATTTTAA
This sequence comes from Lissotriton vulgaris, assembly GCF_964263255.1. NCBI lineage: Eukaryota > Metazoa > Chordata > Amphibia > Caudata > Salamandridae > Lissotriton > Lissotriton vulgaris. Next base: position 2,514,000 of record NW_028252942.1, read on the forward strand.
CATTTAATCTTTTGACTCTAAATGACTGTTGGATGTGAATTATGACTTTGTCAACTAAAATAAGTGTGTTTAAAGTCATTTCTGTGCTTGAAATGGGTCAAAATTGAAGCTTTTGAGTAAGCAAAACTCTGTAAAAATGGCAATTTTGGTCACTGTGAGGGTTTAAAAAGTGGTTATTCAACATGAGGGACGATCCAATTGACATTTTGAATCATTTTTGGTACAGTCCCAAAAATCTATTTTCCGATGAAAAACGATGACTCCGGACCTGTCGAACGTTCCCAAAATGGTCTATAATGATGAAATTTTAACATTTAATCTTTTGACTCTAAATGACTGTTGGATGTGAATTATGACTTTGTCACCTATAATGAGTGTGTTTAAAGTCATTTCTGTGCCTGAAACTGGTCAAAATTGAAGCATTTGAGTAAGCAAAACTCTGTAAAAATGGCAGTTTTGGTCACTGTGAGAGTTTAAAAAGTGGTTATTCAACATGAGGCACGATCCAATAGACATTTTGAATCATTTTTGGTACAGTCCCAAAAATCAATTTTCCGATGAAAAACGATGACTCCGGACCTGTCGAACGATCCCAAATGGTCAATATGGATGAAATTTTAACATTTAATCTTTTGACTCTAAATGACTGTTGGATGTGAATTATGACTTTGTCAACTAAAATAAGTGTGTTTAATGTCATTTCTGTGCCTGAAATGGGTCAAAATTGAAGCTTTTGAGTAAGCAAAACTCTGTAAAAATGGCAATTTTGGTCACTGTGAGGGTTTAAAAAGTGGTTATTCAACATGAGGCACGATCCAATTGACATTTTGAATCATTTTTGGTACAGTTTAAAAATCAATTTTCGGATGAAAAACGATGACTCCGGACCTGTCGAACGTTCCCAAAATGGTCTATAATGATGAAATTTTAACATTTAATCTTTTGACTCTAAATGACTGTTGGATGCGAATTATGACTTTTTCAACTAAAATAACTGTGTTTAAAGTCATTTCTGTGCCTGAAACTGGTCAAAATTAAAGCTTTGAGTAAGCAAAACTCTGTAAAAATGGCAATTTTGGTCACTGTGAGGGTTTAAAAAGTGGTTATTCAACATGAGGCACGATCCAATTGACATTTTGAATCATTTTTGGTACAGTTTAAAAAAACAATTTTCGGATGAAAAACAATGACTCCACCTGTCGAACGTTCCCAAAATGGTCAATATGGATGAAAATGTAACATTTATTCTTTTGACTCTAAATGACTGTTGGATGTGAATTGACTTTGTCAACTAAAATAAGTGTGTTTAAAGTCATTTCTGTGCCTGAAATGGGTCAAAATTGAAGCTTTTGAGTAAGCAAAACTCTGTAAAAATGGCAATTTTGGTCACTGTGAGAGTTTAAAAAGTGGTTATTCAACATGAGGCACGATCCAATAGACATTTTGAATCATTTTTGGTACAGTCCCAAAAATCAATTTTCCGATGAAAAACGATGACTCCGGACCTGTCGAACGTTCCCAAAATGGTCTATAATGATGACATTTTAACATTTAATCTTTTGACTCTAAATGACTGTTGGATGTGAATTATGGCTTTGTCAAACTAAAATAAGTGTGTTTAAAGTCATTCCTGTGCCTGAAATGGGTCAAAATTGAAGCTTTTGAGAAAGCAAAACTCTGTAAAAATGTCAATTTTGGTCACTGTGAGGGTTTAAAAAGTGGTTATTCAACATGAGGCACGATCCAATTGACATTTTGAATCATTTTTGGTACGGTCCAAAAAATCCATTTTCGGATGAAAAACGATGACTCCGGACCTGTCGAACGTTCCCAAAATGGTCTATAATGATGAAATTTTAACATTTAATCTTTTGACTCTAAATGACTGTTGGATGTGAATTATGACTTTGTCAACTAAAATGAGTGTGTTTAAAGTAATTTCTGTGCCTGAAACTGGTCAAAATTGAAGCATTTGAGTAAGCAAAACTCTGTAAAAATGGCAATTTTGGTCACTGTGAGAGTTTAAAAAGTGGTTATTCAACATGAGGCACGATCCAATAGACATTTTGAATCATTTTTGGTACAGTCCCAAAAATCAATTTTCCGATGAAAAACGATGACTCCGGACCTGTCGAACGTTCCCAAAATGGTCTATAATGATGAAATTTTAACATTTAATCTTTTGACTCTAAATGACTGTTGGATGTGAATTATGACTTTGTCAAACTAAAATAAGTGTGTTTAAAGTCATTTCTGTGCCTGAAACGAGTCAAAATTGAAGCTTTTGAGTAAGCAGAACTCTGTAAAAATGGCAATTTTGGTCACTGTGAGGGTTTAAAAAGTGGTTATTCAACATGAGGCACGATCCAATTGACATTTTGAATCATTTTTGGCACAGTCCTAAAAATCCATTTTCGGATGAAAAACGATGACTCCAGACCTGTCGAACGATCCCAAAATGGTCAATATGGATGAAATTTTAACATTTAATCTTTTGACTCTAAATGACTGTTGGATGTGAATTATGACTTTGTCAACTAAAATGAGTGTGTTTAAAGTCATTTCTGTGCCTGAAACTGGTCAAAATTGAAGCTTTTGAGTAAGCAAAACTCTGTAAAAATGGCAATTTTGGTCACTGTGAGGGTTTAAAAGTGGTTATTCAACATGAGGCACAATCCAATTGACATTTTGAATCATTTTTGGTACAGTCCAAAAAATCCATTTTCGGATGAAAAACAATGACTCCGGACCTGTCGAACGATCCCAAAATGGTCAATATGGATGAAATTTTAACATTTAATCTTTTGACTCTAAATGACTGTTGGATGTGAATTATGACTTTGTCAACTAAAAAAGAGTGTGTTTAAAGTCATTTCTGTGCCTGAAACTGGTCAAAATTGAAGCTTTTGAGTAAGCAAAACTCTGTAAAAATGGCAATTTTGGTCACTGTGAGGGTTTAAAAAGTGGTTATTCAACATGAGGCACGATCCAATTGACATTTTGAATCATTTTTGGTACAGTCCAAAAAATCAATTTTCGGATAAAAAACGATGACTCCGGACCTGTCGAATGATCCTAAAATGGTAAATATGGATGAAATTTTAACATTTAATCTTTTGACTCTAAATGACTGTTGGATGTGAATTATGACTTTGTCACCTATAATGAGTGTGTTTAAAGTCATTTCTGTGCCTGAAACTGGTCAAAATTGAAGCATTTGAGTAAGCAAAACTCTGTAAAAATGGCAGTTTTGGTCACTGTGAGAGTTTAAAAAGTGGTTATTCAACATGAGGCACGATCCAATAGACATTTTGAATCATTTTTGGTACAGTCCCAAAAATCAATTTTCCGATGAAAAACGATGACTCCGGACCTGTCGAACGATCCCAAAATGGTCAATATGGATGAAATTTTAACATTTAATCTTTTGACTCTAAATGACTGTTGGATGTGAATCATGACTTTGTCAACTAAAATAAGTGTGTTTAATGTCATTTCTGTGCCTGAAATGGGTCAAAATTGAAGCTTTTGAGTAAGCAAAACTCTGTAAAAATGGCAATTTTGGTCACTGTGAGGGTTTAAAAAGTGGTTATTCATCATGAGGCACGATCCAATTGACATTTTGAATCATTTTTGGTACAGTTTAAAAAATCAATTTTCGGATGAAAAACGATGACTCCGGACCTGTCGAACGTTCCCAAAATGGTTTATAATGATGAAATTTTAACATTTAATCTTTTGACTCTAAATGACTGTTGGATGCGAATTATGACTTTTTCAACTAAAATAACCGTGTTTAAAGTCATTTCTGTGTCTGAAACGAGTCAAAATTGAAGCTTTTGAGTAAGCAAAACTCTGTAAAAATGGCAATTTTGGTCACTGTGAGGGTTTAAAAAGTGGTTATTCAACATGAGGCACGATCCAATTGACATTTTGAATCATTTTTGGTACAGTCCAAAAAATCCATTTTCGGATGAAAAACGATGACTCCGGACCTGTCGAACGATCCCAAAATGGTCAATATGGATGAAAATTTAACATTTATTCTTTTGACTCTAAATGACTGTTGGATGTGAATTGACTTTGTCAACTAAAATAAGTGTGTTTAAAGTCATTTCTGTGCCTGAAATGGGTCAAAATTGAAGCTTTTGAGTAAGCAAAACTCTGTAAAAATGGCAATTTTGGTCACTGTGAGTGTTTAAAAAGTGGTTATTCAACATGAGGCACGATCCAATTGACATTTTGAATCATTTTTGGTACAGTCCCAAAAATCTATTTTCCGATGAAAAACGATGACTCCGGACCTGTCGAACCTTCCCAAAATGGTCTATAATGATGAAATTTTAACATTTAATCTTTTGACTCTAAATGACTGTTGGATGTGAATTATGACTTTGTCACCTATAATGAGTGTGTTTAAAGTCATTTCTGTGCCTGAAACTGGTCAAAATTGAAGCATTTGAGTAAGCAAAACTCTGTGAAAATGGCAGTTTTGGTCACTGTGAGAGTTTAAAAAGTGGTTATTCAACATGAGGCACGATCCAATAGACATTTTGAATCATTTTTGGTACAGTCCCAAAAATCAATTTTCCGATGAAAAACGATGACTCCGGACCTGTCGAACGATCCCAAAATGGTCAATATGGATGAAATTTTAACATTTAATCTTTTGACTCTAAATGACTGTTGGATGTGAATTATGACTTTGTCAACTAAAATAAGTGTGTTTAATGTCATTTCTGTGCCTGAAATGGGTCAAAATTGAAGCTTTTGAGTAAGCAAAACTCTGTAAAAATGGCAATTTTGGTCACTGTGAGGGTTTAAAAAGTGGTTATTCAACATGAGGCACGATCCAATTGACATTTTGAATCATTTTTGGTACAATTTAAAAAAACAATTTTCGGATGAAAAACAATGACTCCACCTGTCGAACGTTCCCAAAATGGTTTATAATGATGAAATTTTAACATTTAATCTTTTGACTCTAAATGACTGTTGGATGCGAATTATGACTTTTCCAACTAAAATAACTGTGTTTAAAGTCATTTCTGTGCCTGAAATGGGTCAAAATTGAAGCTTTTGAGTAAGCAAAACTCTGTAAAAATGGCAATTTTGGTCACTGTGAGGGTTTAAAAAGTGGTTATTCAACATGAGGCACGATCCAATTGACATTTTGAATCATTTTTGGTACAGTCCAAAAAATCCATTTTCGGATGAAAAACGATGACTCCGGACCTGTCGAACGATCCCAAAATGGTCAATATGGATGAAAATTTAACATTTATTCTTTTGACTCTAAATGACTGTTGGATGTGAATTGACTTTGTCAACTAAAATAAGTGTGTTTAATGTCATTTCTGTGCCTGAAATGGGTCAAAATTGAAGCTTTTGAGTAAGCAAAACTCTGTAAAAATGGCAATTTTGGTCACTGTGAGAGTTTAAAAAGTGGTTATTCAACATGAGGCACGATCCATAGACATTTTGAATCATTTTTGGTACAGTCCCAAAAATCAATTTTCCGATGAAAACGATGACTCCGGACCTGTCGAACGTTCCCAAAATGGTCTATAATGATGACATTTTAACATTTATTCTTTTGACTCTAAATGACTGTTGGATGTGAATTATGGCTTTGTCAAACTAAAATAAGTGTGTTTAAAGTCATTCCTGTGCCTGAAAAGGGTCAAAATTGAAGCTTTTGAGAAAGCAAAACTCTGTAAAAATGTCAATTTTGGTCACTGTGAGGGTTTAAAAAGTGGTTATTCAACATGAGGCACGATCCAATTGACATTTTGAATCATTTTTGGTACGGTCCAAAAAATCCATTTTCGGATGAAAAACGATGACTCCGGACCTGTCGAACGATCCCAAAATGGTCAATATGGATGAAATTTTAACATTTAATCTTTTGACTCTAAATGACTGTTGGATGTGAATTATGACTTTGTCAACTAAAATGAGTGTGTTTAAAGTCATTTCTGTGCCTGAAACTGGTCAAAATTGAAGCTTTTGAGTAAGCAAAACTCTGTAAAAATGGCAATTTTGGTCACTGTGAGGGTTTAAAAAGTGGTTATTCAACATGAGGCACGATCCAATTGACATTTTGAATCATTTTTGGTACAGTTTAAAAAATCAATTTTCGGATGAAAAACAATGACTCCGGACCTGTCGAACGTTCCCAAATGGTCTATAATGATGAAATTTTAACATTTAATCTTTTGACTCTAAATGACTGTTGGATGTGAATTATGACTTTTTCAACTAAAATAACTGTGTTTAAAGTCATTTCTGTGCCTGAAACTGGTCAAAATTGAAGCTTTTGAGTAAGCAAAACACTGTAAAAATGGCAATTTTGGTCACTGTGAGGGTTTAAAAAGTGGTTATTCAACATGAGGCACGATCCAATTGACATTTTGAATCATTTTTGGTACAGTCCAAAAAATCAATTTTCGGATAAAAAACGATGACTCCGGACCTGTCCGAATGATCCTAAAATGGTAAATATGGATGAAATTTTAACATTTAATCTTTTGACTCTAAATGACTGTTGGATGTGAATTATGACTTTGTCAACTAAAATAAGTGTGTTTAAAGTCATTTCTGTGCTTGAAATGGGTCAAAATTGAAGCTTTTGAGTAAGCAAAACTCTGTAAAACGGCAATTTTGGTCACTGTGAGGGTTTAAAAAGTGGTTATTCAACATGAGGCACGATCCAATTGACATTTTGAATCATTTTTGGTACAGTCCAAAAAATCCATTTTCGGATGAAAAACGATGACTCCGGACCTGTCGAACGATCCCAAAATGGTCAATATGGATGAAATTTTAACATTTAATCTTTTGACTCTAAATGACTGTTGGATGTGAATTATGACTTTGTCAACTAAAATAAGTGTGTTTAATGTCATTTCTGTGCCTGAAATGGGTCAAAATTGAAGCTTTTGAGTAAGCAAAACTCTGTAAAAATGACAATTTTGGTCGCTGTGAGGGTTTAAAAAGTGGTTATTCAACATGAGGCACGATCCAATTGACATTTTGAATCATTTTTGGTACAGTTTAAAAATCAATTTTCGGATGAAAAACAATGACTCCGGACCTGTCGAACGTTCCCAAAATGGTCTATAATGATGAAATTTTAACATTTAATCTTTTGACTCTAAATGACTGTTGGATGCGAATTATGACTTTTTCAACTAAAATAACTGTGTTCAATGTCATTTCTGTGCCTGAAATGGGTCAAAATTGAAGCTTTTGAGTAAGCAAAACTCTGTAAAAATGGCAATTTTGGTCACTGTGAGGGTTTAAAAAGTGGGTATTCAACATGAGGCACGATCCAATTGACATTTTGAATCATTTTTGGTACAGTTTAAAAAATCAATTTTCGGATGAAAAACGATGACTCCGGACCTGTCGAACGTTCCCAAAATGGTCTATAATGATGAAATTTTAACATTTAATCTTTTGACTCTAAATGACTGTTGGATGCGAATTATGACTTTTTCAACTAAAATAACTGTGTTTAAAGTCATTTCTGTGCCTGAAACTGGTCAAAATTGAAGCTTTTTGAGTAAGCAAAACTCTGTAAAAATGGCAATTTTGGTCACTGTGAGGGTTTAAAAAGTGGTTATTCAACATGAGGCACGATCCAATTGACATTTTGAATCATTTTTGGTACAGTCCAAAAAATCCATTTTCGGATGAAAAACGATGACTCCGGACCTGTCGAACGATCCCAAAATGGTCAATATGGATGAAAATTTAACATTTATTCTTTTGACTCTAAATGACTGTTGGATGTGAATTGACTTTGTCAACTAAAATAAGTGTGTTTAAAGTCATTTCTGTGCCTGAAATGGGTCAAAATTGAAGCTTTTGAGTAAGCAAAACTCTGTAAAAATGGCAATTTTGGTCACTGTGAGAGTTTAAAAAGTGGTTATTCAACATGAGGCACGATCCAATAGACATTTTGAATCATTTTTGGTACAGTCCCAAAAATCAATTTTCCGATGAAAAACGATGACTCCGGACCTGTCGAACGTTCCCAAAATGGTCTATAATGATGACATTTTAACATTTATTCTTTTGACTCTAAATGACTGTTGGATGTGAATTATGGCTTTGTCAAACTAAAATAAGTGTGTTTAAAGTCATTCCTGTGCCTGAAATGGGTCAAAATTGAAGCTTTTGAGAAAGCAAAACTCTGTAAAAATGTCAATTTTGGTCACTGTGAGGGTTTAAAAAGTGGTTATTCAACATGAGGCACGATCCAATTGACATTTTGAATCATTTTTGGTACGGTCCAAAAAATCCATTTTCGGATGAAAAACGATGACTCCGGACCTGTCGAACGTTCCCAAAATGGTCTATAATGATGAAATTTTAACATTTAATCTTTTGACTCTAAATGACTGTTGGATGTGAATTATGACTTTGTCAACTAAAATGAGTGTGTTTAAAGTAATTTCTGTGCCTGAAACTGGTCAAAATTGAAGCTTTTGAGTAAGCAAAACTCTGTAAAAATGGCAATATTGGTCACTGTGAGAGTTTAAAAAGTGGTTATTCAACATGAGGCACGATCCAATAGACATTTTGAATCATTTTTGGTACAGTCCCAAAAATCAATTTTCCGATGAAAAACGATGACTCCGGACCTGTCGAACGTTCCCAAAATGGTCTATAATGATGAAATTTTAACATTTAATCTTTTGACTCTAAATGACTGTTGGATGTGAATTATGACTTTGTCAAACTAAAATAAGTGTGTTTAAAGTCATTTCTGTGCCTGAAACGAGTCAAAATTGAAGCTTTTGAGTAAGCAGAACTCTGTAAAAATGGCAATTTTGGTCACTGTGAGGGTTTAAAAAGTGGTTATTCAACATGAGGCACGATCCAATTGACATTTTGAATCATTTTTGGCACAGTCCAAAAAATCCATTTTCGGATGAAAAACGATGACTCCGGACCTGTCGAACGATCCCAAAATGGTCAATGTGGATGAAATTTTAACATTTAATCTTTTGACTCTAAATGACTGTTGGATGTGAATTATGACTTTGTCAACTAAAATGAGTGTGTTTAAAGTCATTTCTGTGCCTGAAACTGGTCAAAATTGAAGCTTTTGACTAAGCAAAACTCTGTAAAAATGGCAATTTTGGTCTCTGTGAGGGTTTAAAAAGTGGTTATTCAACATGAGGCACGATCCAATTGACATTTTGAATCATTTTTGGTACAGTCCAAAAAATCAATTTTCGGATGAAAAACAATGACTCCGGACCTGTCGAACGATCCCAAAATGTTCAATATGGATGAAATTTTAACATTTATTCTTTTGACTCTAAATGACTGTTGGATGTGAATTATGACTTTGTCAACTAAAATAAGTGTGTTTAATGTCATTTCTGTGCCTGAAATGGGTCAAAATTGAAGCTTTTGAGTAAGCAAAACTCTGTAAAAATTGCAATTTTGGTCACTGTGAGGGTTTAAAAAGTGGTTATTCAACATGAGGCACGATCCAATTGACATTTTGAATCATTTTTGGTACAGTTTAAAAAATCAATTTTCGGATGAAAAACGATGACTCCGGACCTGTCGAACGTTCCCAAAATGGTCTATAATGATGAAATTTTAACATTTAATCTTTTGACTCTAAATGACTGTTGGATGCGAATTATGACTTTTTCAACTAAAATAACTGTGTTTAAAGTCATTTCTGTGCCTGAAACTGGTCAAAATTAAAGCTTTTGAGTAAGCAAAACTCTGTAAAAATGGCAATTTTGGTCACTGTGAGGGTTTAAAAAGTGGTTATTCAACATGAGGCACGATCCAATTGACATTTTGAATCATTTTTGGTACAGTTTAAAAAAACAATTTTCGGATGAAAAACAATGACTCCACCTGTCGAACGTTCCCAAAATGGTTTATAATGATGAAATTTTAACATTTAATCTTTTGACTCTAAATGACTGTTGGATGCGAATTATGACTTTTTCAACTAAAATAACTGTGTTTAAAGTCATTTCTGTGCCTGAAACCAGTCAAAATTGAAGCTTTTGAGTAAGCAAAACTCTGTAAAAATGGCAATTTTGGTCACTGTGAGGGTTTAAAAAGTGGTTATTCAACATGAGGCACGATCCAATTGACATTTTGAATCATTTTTGGTACAGTCCAAAAAATCCATTTTCGGATGAAAAACGATGACTCCGGACCTGTCGAACGATCCCAAAATGGTCAATATGGATGAAAATTTAACATTTATTCTTTTGACTCTAAATGACGGTTGGATGTGAATTGACTTTGTCAACTAAAATAAGTGTGTTTAAAGTCATTTCTGTGCCTGAAATGGGTCAAAATTGAAGCTTTTGAGTAAGCAAAACTCTGTAAAAATGGCAATTTTGGTCACTGTGAGAGTTTAAAAAGTGGTTATTCAACATGAGGCACGATCCAATAGACATTTTGAATCATTTTTGGTACAGTCCCAAAAATCAATTTTCCGATGAAAAACGATGACTCCGGACCTGTCGAACGTTCCCAAAATGGTCTATAATGATGACATTTTAACATTTAATCTTTTGACTCTAAATGACTGTTGGATGTGAATTATGGCTTTGTCAAACTAAAATAAGTGTGTTTAAAGTCATTCCTGTGCCTGAAATGGGTCAAAATTGAAGCTTTTGAGAAAGCAAAACTCTGTAAAAATGTCAATTTTGGTCACTGTGAGGGTTTAAAAAGTGGTTATTCAACATGAGGCGCGATCCAATTGACATTTTGAATCATTTTTGGTACGGTCCAAAAAATCCATTTTCGGATGAAAAACGATGACTCCGGACCTGTCGAACGTTCCCAAAATGGTCTATAATGATGAAATTTTAACATTTAATCTTTTGACTCTAAATGACTGTTGGATGTGAATTATGACTTTGTCAACTAAAATGAGTGTGTTTAAAGTAATTTCTGTGCCTGAAACTGGTCAAAATTGAAGCATTTGAGTAAGCAAAACTCTGTAAAAATGGCAATTTTGGTCACTGTGAGAGTTTAAAAAGTGGTTATTCAACATGAGGCACGATCCAATAGACATTTTGAATCATTTTTGGTACAGTCCCAAAAATCAATTTTCCAATGAAAAACGATGACTCCGGACCTGTCGAACGTTCCCAAAATGGTCTATAATGATGAAATTTTAACATTTAATCTTTTGACTCTAAATGACTGTTGGATGTGAATTATGACTTTGTCAAACTAAAATAAGTGTGTTTAAAGTCATTTCTGTGCCTGAAACGAGTCAAAATTGAAGCTTTTGAGTAAGCAGAACTCTGTAAAAATGGCAATTTTGGTCACTGTGAGGGTTTAAAAAGTGGTTATTCAACATGAGGCACGATCCAATTGACATTTTGAATCATTTTTGGCACAGTCCAAAAAATCAATTTTTGGATAAAAAACGATGACTCCGGACCTGTCGAATGATCCTAAAATGGTAAATATGGATGAAATTTTAACATTTAATCTTTTGACTCTAAATGACTGTTGGATGTGAATTATGACTTTGTCAACTAAAATAAGTGTGTTTAAAGTCATTTCTGTGCTTGAAATGGGTCAAAATTGAAGCTTTTGAGTAAGCAAAACTCTGTAAAAATGGCAATTTTGGTCACTGTGAGGGTTTAAAAAGTGGTTATTCAACATGAGGCACGATCCAATTGACATTTTGAATCATTTTTGGTACAGTCCCAAAAATCTATTTTCCGATGAAAAACGATGACTCCGGACCTGTCGAACGTTCCCAAAATGGTCTATAATGATGAAATTTTAACATTTAATCTTTTGACTCTAAATGACTGTTGGATGTGAATTATGACTTTGTCACCTATAATGAGTGTGTTTAAAGTCATTTCTGTGCCTGAAACTGGTCAAAATTGAAGCATTTGAGTAAGCAAAACTCTGTAAAAATGGCAGTTTTGGTCACTGTGAGAGTTTAAAAAGTGGTTATTCAACATGAGGCACGATCCAATAGACATTTTGAATCATTTTTGGTACAGTCCCAAAAATCAATTTTCCGATGAAAAACGATGACTCCGGACCTGTCGAACGATCCCAAAATGGTCAATATGGATGAAATTTTAACATTTAATCTTTTGACTCTAAATGACTGTTGGATGTGAATTATGACTTTGTCAACTAAAATAAGTGTGTTTAATGTCATTTCTGTGCCTGAAATGGGACAAAATTGAAGCTTTTGAGTAAGCAAAACTCTGTAAAAATGGCAATTTTGGTCACTGTGAGGGTTTAAAAAGTGGTTATTCAACATGAGGCACGATCCAATTGACATTTTGAATCATTTTTGGTACAGTTTAAAAAATCAATTTTCGGATGAAAAACGATGACTCCGGACCTGTCGAACGTTCCCAAAATGGTCTATAATGATGAAATTTTAACATTTAATCTTTTGACTCTAAATGACTGTTGGATGCGAATTATGACTTTTTCAACTAAAATAACTGTGTTTAAAGTCATTTCTGTGCCTGAAACTGGTCAAAATTAAAGCTTTTGAGTAAGCAAAACTCTGTAAAAATGGCAATTTTGGTCACTGTGAGGGGGTAAAAAGTGGTTATTCAACATGAGGCACGATCCAATTGACATTTTGAATCATTTTTGGTACAGTTTAAAAAAACAATTTTCGGATGAAAAACAATGACTCCACCTGTCGAACGTTCCCAAAATGGTTTATAATGATGAAATTTTAACATTTAATCTTTTGACTCTAAATGACTGTTGGATGCGAATTATGACTTTTTCAACTAAAATAACTGTGTTTAAAGTCATTTCTGTGCCTGAAACGAGTCAAAATTGAAGCTTTTGAGTAAGCAAAACTCTGTAAAAATGGCAATTTTGGTCACTGTGAGGGTTTAAAAAGTGGTTATTCAACATGAGGCACGATCCAATTGACATTTTGAATCATTTTTGGTACAGTCCAAAAAATCCATTTTCGGATGAAAAACGATGACTCCGGACCTGTCGAACGATCCCAAAATGGTCAATATGGATGAAAATTTAACATTTATTCTTTTGACTCTAAATGACGGTTGGATGTGAATTGACTTTGTCAACTAAAATAAGTGTGTTTAAAGTCATTTCTGTGCCTGAAATGGGTCAAAATTGAAGCTTTTGAGTAAGCAAAACTCTGTAAAAATGGCAATTTTGGTCACTGTGAGAGTTTAAAAAGTGGTTATTCAACATGAGGCACGATCCAATAGACATTTTGAATCATTTTTGGTACAGTCCCAAAAATCAATTTTCCGATGAAAAACGATGACTCCGGACCTGTCGAACGTTCCCAAAATGGTCTATAATGATGACATTTTAACATTTAATCTTTTGACTCTAAATGACTGTTGGATGTGAATTATGGCTTTGTCAAACTAAAATAAGTGTGTTTAAAGTCATTCCTGTGCCTGAAATGGGTCAAAATTGAAGCTTTTGAGAAAGCAAAACTCTGTAAAAATGTCAATTTTGGTCACTGTGAGGGTTTAAAAAGTGGTTATTCAACATGAGGCACGATCCAATTGACATTTTGAATCATTTTTGGTACGGTCCAAAAAATCCATTTTCGGATGAAAAACGATGACTCCGGACCTGTCGAACGTTCCCAAAATGGTCTATAATGATGAAATTTTAACATTTAATCTTTTGACTCTAAATGACTGTTGGATGTGAATTATGACTTTGTCAACTAAAATGAGTGTGTTTAAAGTAATTTCTGTGCCTGAAACTGGTCAAAATTGAAGCATTTGAGTAAGCAAAACTCTGTAGAAATGGCAATTTTGGTCACTGTGAGAGTTTAAAAAGTGGTTATTCAACATGAGGCACGATCCAATAGACATTTTGAATCATTTTTGGTACAGTCCCAAAAATCAATTTTCCAATGAAAAACGATGACTCCGGACCTGTCGAACGTTCCCAAAATGGTCTATAATGATGACATTTTAACATTTAATCTTTTGACTCTAAATGACTGTTGGATGTGAATTATGACTTTGTCAAACTAAAATAAGTGTGTTTAAAGTCATTTCTGTGCCTGAAACGAGTCAAAATTGAAGCTTTTGAGTAAGCAGAACTCTGTAAAAATGGCAATTTTGGTCACTGTGAGGGTTTAAAAAGTGGTTATTCAACATGAGGCACGATCCAATTGACATTTTGAATCATTTTTGGCACAGTCCAAAAAATCCATTTTCGGATGAAAAACGATGACTCCGGACCTGTCGAACGATCCCAAAATGGTCAATATGGATGAAATTTTAACATTTAATCTTTTGACTCTAAATGACTGTTGGATGTGAATTATGACTTTGTCAACTAAAATGAGTGTGTTTAAAGTCATTTCTGTGCCTGAAACTGGTCAAAATTGAAGCTTTTGAGTAAGCAAAACTCTGTAAAAATGGCAATTTTGGTCACTGTGAGGGTTTAAAAAGTGGTTATTCAACATGAGGCACGATCCAATTGACATTTTGAATCATTTTTGGTACAGTTTAAAAAATCAATTTTCGGATGAAAAACAATGACTCCGGACCTGTCGAACGTTCCCAAAATGGTCTATAATGATGAAATTTTAACATTTAATCTTTTGACTCTAAATGACTGTTGGATGTGAATTATGACTTTTTCAACTAAAATAACTGTGTTTAAAGTCATTTCTGTGCCTGAAACGAGTCAAAATTGAAGCTTTTGAGTAAGCAAAACTCTGTAAAAATGGCAATTTTGGTCACTGTGAGGGTTTAAAAGTGGTTATTCAACATGAGGCACAATCCAATTGACATTTTGAATCATTTTTGGTACAGTCCAAAAAATCCATTTTCGGATGAAAAACAATGACTCCGGACCTGTCGAACGATCCCAAAATGGTCAATATGGATGAAATTTTAACATTTAATCTTTTGACTCTAAATGACTGTTGGATGTGAATTATGACTTTGTCAACTAAAAAAGAGTGTGTTTAAAGTCATTTCTGTGCCTGAAACTGGTCAAAATTGAAGCTTTTGAGTAAGCAAAACTCTGTAAAAATGGCAATTTTGGTCACTGTGAGGGTTTAAAAAGTGGTTATTCAACATGAGGCACGATCCAATTGACATTTTGAATCATTTTTGGTACAGTCCAAAAAATCAATTTTCGGATAAAAAACGATGACTCCGGACCTGTCGAATGATCCTAAAATGGTAAATATGGATGAAATTTTAACATTTAATCTTTTGACTCTAAATGACTGTTGGATGTGAATTATGACTTTGTCAACTAAAATAAGTGTGTTTAAAGTCATTTCTGTGCTTGAAATGGGTCAAAATTGAAGCTTTTGAGTAAGCAAAACTCTGTAAAAATGGCAATTTTGGTCACTGTGAGGGTTTAAAAAGTGGTTATTCAACATGAGGGACGATCCAATTGACATTTTGAATCATTTTTGGTACAGTCCCAAAAATCTATTTTCCGATGAAAAACGATGACTCCGGACCTGTCGAACGTTCCCAAAATGGTCTATAATGATGAAATTTTAACATTTAATCTTTTGACTCTAAATGACTGTTGGATGTGAATTATGACTTTGTCACCTATAATGAGTGTGTTTAAAGTCATTTCTGTGCCTGAAACTGGTCAAAATTGAAGCATTTGAGTAAGCAAAACTCTGTAAAAATGGCAGTTTTGGTCACTGTGAGAGTTTAAAAAGTGGTTATTCAACATGAGGCACGATCCAATAGACATTTTGAATCATTTTTGGTACAGTCCCAAAAATCAATTTTCCGATGAAAAACGATGACTCCGGACCTGTCGAACGATCCCAAAATGGTCAATATGGATGAAATTTTAACATTTAATCTTTTGACTCTAAATGACTGTTGGATGTGAATTATGACTTTGTCAACTAAAATAAGTGTGTTTAATGTCATTTCTGTGCCTGAAATGGGTCAAAATTGAAGCTTTTGAGTAAGCAAAACTCTGTAAAAATGGCAATTTTGGTCACTGTGAGGGTTTAAAAAGTGGTTATTCAACATGAGGCACGATCCAATTGACATTTTGAATCATTTTTGGTACAGTTTAAAAAATCAATTTTCGGATGAAAAACGATGACTCCGGACCTGTCGAACGTTCCCAAAATGGTCTATAATGATGAAATTTTAACATTTAATCTTTTGACTCTAAATGACTGTTGGATGCGAATTATGACTTTTTCAACTAAAATAACTGTGTTTAAAGTCATTTCTGTGCCTGAAACTGGTCGAAATTAAAGCTTTTGAGTAAGCAAAACTCTGTAAAAATGGCAATTTTGGTCACTGTGAGGGTTTAAAAAGTGGTTATTCAACATGAGGCACGATCCAATTGACATTTTGAATCATTTTTGGTACAGTTTAAAAAAACAATTTTCGGATGAAAAACAATGACTCCACCTGTCGAACGTTCCCAAAATGGTCAATATGGATGAAAATGTAACATTTATTCTTTTGACTCTAAATGACTGTTGGATGTGAATTGACTTTGTCAACTAAAATAAGTGTGTTTAAAGTCATTTCTGTGCCTGGAATGGGTCAAAATTGAAGCTTTTGAGTAAGCAAAACTCTGTAAAAATGGCAATTTTGGTCACTGTGAGAGTTTAAAAAGTGGTTATTCAACATGAGGCACGATCCAATAGACATTTTGAATCATTTTTGGTACAGTCCCAAAAATCAATTTTCCGATGAAAAACGATGACTCCGGACCTGTCGAACGTTCCCAAAATGGTCTATAATGATGACATTTTAACATTTAATCTTTTGACTCTAAATGACTGTTGGATGTGAATTATGGCTTTGTCAAACTAAAATAAGTGTGTTTAAAGTCATTCCTGTGCCTGAAATGGGTCAAAATTGAAGCTTTTGAGAAAGCAAAACTCTGTAAAAATGTCAATTTTGGTCACTGTGAGGGTTTAAAAAGTGGTTATTCAACATGAGGCACGATCCAATTGACATTTTGAATCATTTTTGGTACGGTCCAAAAAATCCATTTTCGGATGAAAAACGATGACTCCGGACCTGTCGAACGTTCCCAAAATGGTCTATAATGATGAAATTTTAACATTTAATCTTTTGACTCTAAATGACTGTTGGATGTGAATTATGACTTTGTCAACTAAAATGAGTGTGTTTAAAGTAATTTCTGTGCCTGAAACTGGTCAAAATTGAAGCATTTGAGTAAGCAAAACTCTGTAAAAATGGCAATTTTGGTCACTGTGAGAGTTTAAAAAGTGGTTATTCAACATGAGGCACGATCCAATAGACATTTTGAATCATTTTTGGTACAGTCCCAAAAATCAATTTTCCGATGAAAAACGATGACTCCGGACCTGTCGAACGTTCCCAAAATGGTCTATAATGATGAAATTTTAACATTTAATCTTTTGACTCTAAATGACTGTTGGATGTGAATTATGACTTTGTCAAACTAAAATAAGTGTGTTTAAAGTCATTTCTGTGCCTGAAACGAGTCAAAATTGAAGCTTTTGAGTAAGCAGAACTCTGTAAAAATGGCAATTTTGGTCACTGTGAGGGTTTAAAAAGTGGTTATTCAACATGAGGCACGATCCAATTGACATTTTGAATCATTTTTGGCACAGTCCTAAAAATCCATTTTCGGATGAAAAACGATGACTCCAGACCTGTCGAACGATCCCAAAATGGTCAATATGGATGAAATTTTAACATTTAATCTTTTGACTCTAAATGACTGTTGGATGTGAATTATGACTTTGTCAACTAAAATGAGTGTGTTTAAAGTCATTTCTGTGCCTGAAACTGGTCAAAATTGAAGCTTTTGAGTAAGCAAAACTCTGTAAAAATGGCAATTTTGGTCACTGTGAGGGTTTAAAAGTGGTTATTCAACATGAGGCACAATCCAATTGACATTTTGAATCATTTTTGGTACAGTCCAAAAAATCCATTTTCGGATGAAAAACAATGACTCCGGACCTGTCGAACGATCCCAAAATGGTCAATATGGATGAAATTTTAACATTTAATCTTTTGACTCTAAATGACTGTTGGATGTGAATTATGACTTTGTCAACTAAAAAAGAGTGTGTTTAAAGTCATTTCTGTGCCTGAAACTGGTCAAAATTGAAGCTTTTGAGTAAGCAAAACTCTGTAAAAATGGCAATTTTGGTCACTGTGAGGGTTTAAAAAGTGGTTATTCAACATGAGGCACGATCCAATTGACATTTTGAATCATTTTTGGTACAGTCCAAAAAATCAATTTTCGGATAAAAAACGATGACTCCGGACCTGTCGAATGATCCTAAAATGGTAAATATGGATGAAATTTTAACATTTAATCTTTTGACTCTAAATGACTGTTGGATGTGAATTATGACTTTGTCACCTATAATGAGTGTGTTTAAAGTCATTTCTGTGCCTGAAACTGGTCAAAATTGAAGCATTTGAGTAAGCAAAACTCTGTAAAAATGGCAATTTTGGTCACTGTGAGAGTTTAAAAAGTGGTTATTCAACATGAGGCACGATCCAATAGACATTTTGAATCATTTTTGGTACAGTCCCAAAAATCAATTTTCCGATGAAAAACGATGACTCCGGACCTGTCGAACGATCCCAAAATGGTCAATATGGATGAAATTTTAACATTTAATCTTTTGACTCTAAATGACTGTTGGATGTGAATCATGACTTTGTCAACTAAAATAAGTGTGTTTAATGTCATTTCTGTGCCTGAAATGGGTCAAAATTGAAGCTTTTGAGTAAGCAAAACTCTGTAAAAATGGCAATTTTGGTCACTGTGAGGGTTTAAAAAGTGGTTATTCATCATGAGGCACGATCCAATTGACATTTTGAATCATTTTTGGTACAGTTTAAAAAATCAATTTTCGGATGAAAAACGATGACTCCGGACCTGTCGAACGTTCCCAAAATGGTTTATAATGATGAAATTTTAACATTTAATCTTTTGACTCTAAATGACTGTTGGATGCGAATTATGACTTTTTCAACTAAAATAACTGTGTTTAAAGTCATTTCTGTGTCTGAAACGAGTCAACATTGAAGCTTTTGAGTAAGCAAAACTCTGTAAAAATGGCAATTTTGGTCACTGTGAGGGTTTAAAAAGTGGTTATTCAACATGAGGCACGATCCAATTGACATTTTGAATCATTTTTGGTACAGTCCAAAAAATCCATTTTCGGATGAAAAACGATGACTCCGGACCTGTCGAACGATCCCAAAATGGTCAATATGGATGAAAATTTAACATTTATTCTTTTGACTCTAAATGACTGTTGGATGTGAATTGACTTTGTCAACTAAAATAAGTGTGTTTAAAGTCATTTCTGTGCCTGAAATGGGTCAAAATTGAAGCTTTTGAGTAAGCAAAACTCTGTAAAAATGGCAATTTTGGTCACTGTGAGTGTTTAAAAAGTGGTTATTCAACATGAGGCACGATCCAATTGACATTTTGAATCATTTTTGGTACAGTCCCAAAAATCTATTTTCCGATGAAAAACGATGACTCCGGACCTGTCGAACCTTCCCAAAATGGTCTATAATGATGAAATTTTAACATTTAATCTTTTGACTCTAAATGACTGTTGGATGTGAATTATGACTTTGTCACCTATAATGAGTGTGTTTAAAGTCATTTCTGTGCCTGAAACTGGTCAAAATTGAAGCAATTGAGTAAGCAAAACTCTGTGAAAATGGCAGTTTTGGTCACTGTGAGAGTTTAAAAAGTGGTTATTCAACATGAGGCACGATCCAATAGACATTTTGAATCATTTTTGGTACAGTCCCAAAAATCAATTTTCCGATGAAAAACGATGACTCCGGACCTGTCGAACGATCCCAAAATGGTCAATATGGATGAAATTTTAACATTTAATCTTTTGACTCTAAATGACTGTTGGATGTGAATTATGACTTTGTCAACTAAAATAAGTGTGTTTAATGTCATTTCTGTGCCTGAAATGGGTCAAAATTGAAGCTTTTGAGTAAGCAAAACTCTGTAAAAATGGCAATTTTGGTCACTGTGAGGGTTTAAAAAGTGGTTATTCAACATGAGGCACGATCCAATTGACATTTTGAATCATTTTTGGTACAATTTAAAAAAACAATTTTCGGATGAAAAACAATGACTCCACCTGTCGAACGTTCCCAAAATGGTTTATAATGATGAAATTTTAACATTTAATCTTTTGACTCTAAATGACTGTTGGATGCGAATTATGACTTTTCCAACTAAAATAACTGTGTTTAAAGTCATTTCTGTGCCTGAAATGGGTCAAAATTGAAGCTTTTGAGTAAGCAAAACTCTGTAAAAATGGCAATTTTGGTCACTGTGAGGGTTTAAAAAGTGGTTATTCAACATGAGGCACGATCCAATTGACATTTTGAATCATTTTTGGTACAGTCCAAAAAATCCATTTTCGGATGAAAAACGATGACTCCGGACCTGTCGAACGATCCCAAAATGGTCAATATGGATGAAAATTTAACATTTATTCTTTTGACTCTAAATGACTGTTGGATGTGAATTGACTTTGTCAACTAAAATAAGTGTGTTTAATGTCATTTCTGTGCCTGAAATGGGTCAAAATTGAAGCTTTTGAGTAAGCAAAACTCTGTAAAAATGGCAATTTTGGTCACTGTGAGAGTTTAAAAAGTGGTTATTCAACATGAGGCACGATCCATAGACATTTTGAATCATTTTTGGTACAGTCCCAAAAATCAATTTTCCGATGAAAAACGATGACTCCGGACCTGTCGAACGTTCCCAAAATGGTCTATAATGATGACATTTTAACATTTATTCTTTTGACTCTAAATGACTGTTGGATGTGAATTATGGCTTTGTCAAACTAAAATAAGTGTGTTTAAAGTCATTCCTGTGCCTGAAAAGGGTCAAAATTGAAGCTTTTGAGAAAGCAAAACTCTGTAAAAATGTCAATTTTGGTCACTGTGAGGGTTTAAAAAGTGGTTATTCAACATGAGGCACGATCCAATTGACATTTTGAATCATTTTTGGTACGGTCCAAAAAATCCATTTTCGGATGAAAAACGATGACTCCGGACCTGTCGAACGATCCCAAAATGGTCAATATGGATGAAATTTTAACATTTAATCTTTTGACTCTAAATGACTGTTGGATGTGAATTATGACTTTGTCAACTAAAATGAGTGTGTTTAAAGTCATTTCTGTGCCTGAAACTGGTCAAAATTGAAGCTTTTGAGTAAGCAAAACTCTGTAAAAATGGCAATTTTGGTCACTGTGAGGGTTTAAAAAGTGGTTATTCAACATGAGGCACGATCCAATTGACATTTTGAATCATTTTTGGTACAGTTTAAAAAATCAATTTTCGGATGAAAAACAATGACTCCGGACCTGTCGAACGTTCCCAAAATGGTCTATAATGATGAAATTTTAACATTTAATCTTTTGACTCTAAATGACTGTTGGATGTGAATTATGACTTTTTCAACTAAAATAACTGTGTTTAAAGTCATTTCTGTGCCTGAAACTGGTCAAAATTGAAGCTTTTGAGTAAGCAAAACACTGTAAAAATGGCAATTTTGGTCACTGTGAGGGTTTAAAAAGTGGTTATTCAACATGAGGCACGATCCAATTGACATTTTGAATCATTTTTGGTACAGTCCAAAAAATCAATTTTCGGATAAAAAACGATGACTCCGGACCTGTCGAATGATCCTAAAATGGTAAATATGGATGAAATTTTAACATTTAATCTTTTGACTCTAAATGACTGTTGGATGTGAATTATGACTTTGTCAACTAAAATAAGTGTGTTTAAAGTCATTTCTGTGCTTGAAATGGGTCAAAATTGAAGCTTTTGAGTAAGCAAAACTCTGTAAAAACGGCAATTTTGGTCACTGTGAGGGTTTAAAAAGTGGTTATTCAACATGAGGCACGATCCAATTGACATTTTGAATCATTTTTGGTACAGTCCAAAAAATCCATTTTCGGATGAAAAACGATGACTCCGGACCTGTCGAACGATCCCAAAATGGTCAATATGGATGAAATTTTAACATTTAATCTTTTGACTCTAAATGACTGTTGGATGTGAATTATGACTTTGTCAACTAAAATAAGTGTGTTTAATGTCATTTCTGTGCCTGAAATGGGTCAAAATTGAAGCTTTTGAGTAAGCAAAACTCTGTAAAAATGACAATTTTGGTCGCTGTGAGGGTTTAAAAAGTGGTTATTCAACATGAGGCACGATCCAATTGACATTTTGAATCATTTTTGGTACAGTTTAAAAAATCAATTTTCGGATGAAAAACAATGACTCCGGACCTGTCGAACGTTCCCAAAATGGTCTATAATGATGAAATTTTAACATTTAATCTTTTGACTCTAAATGACTGTTGGATGCGAATTATGACTTTTTCAACTAAAATAACTGTGTTCAATGTCATTTCTGTGCCTGAAATGGGTCAAAATTGAAGCTTTTGAGTAAGCAAAACTCTGTAAAAATGGCAATTTTGGTCACTGTGAGGGTTTAAAAAGTGGGTATTCAACATGAGGCACGATCCAATTGACATTTTGAATCATTTTTGGTACAGTTTAAAAAATCAATTTTCGGATGAAAAACGATGACTCCGGACCTGTCGAACGTTCCCAAAATGGTCTATAATGATGAAATTTTAACATTTAATCTTTTGACTCTAAATGACTGTTGGATGCGAATTATGACTTTTTCAACTAAAATAACTGTGTTTAAAGTCATTTCTGTGCCTGAAACTGGTCAAAATTGAAGCTTTTGAGTAAGCAAAACTCTGTAAAAATGGCAATTTTGGTCACTGTGAGGGTTTAAAAAGTGGTTATTCAACATGAGGCACGATCCAATTGACATTTTGAATCATTTTTGGTACAGTCCGAAAAATCCATTTTCGGATGAAAAACGATGACTCCGGACCTGTCGAACGATCCCAAAATGGTCAATATGGATGAAAATTTAACATTTATTCTTTTGACTCTAAATGACTGTTGGATGTGAATTGACTTTGTCAACTAAAATAAGTGTGTTTAAAGTCATTTCTGTGCCTGAAATGGGTCAAAATTGAAGCTTTTGAGTAAGCAAAACTCTGTAAAAATGGCAATTTTGGTCACTGTGAGAGTTTAAAAAGTGGTTATTCAACATGAGGCACGATCCAATAGACATTTTGAATCATTTTTGGTACAGTCCCAAAAATCAATTTTCCGATGAAAAACGATGACTCCGGACCTGTCGAACGTTCCCAAAATGGTCTATAATGATGACATTTTAACATTTATTCTTTTGACTCTAAATGACTGTTGGATGTGAATTATGGCTTTGTCAAACTAAAATAAGTGTGTTTAAAGTCATTCCTGTGCCTGAAATGGGTCAAAATTGAAGCTTTTGAGAAAGCAAAACTCTGTAAAAATGTCAATTTTGGTCACTGTGAGGGTTTAAAAAGTGGTTATTCAACATGAGGCACGATCCAATTGACATTTTGAATCATTTTTGGTACGGTCCAAAAAATCCATTTTCGGATGAAAAACGATGACTCCGGACCTGTCGAACGTTCCCAAAATGGTCTATAATGATGAAATTTTAACATTTAATCTTTTGACTCTAAATGACTGTTGGATGTGAATTATGACTTTGTCAACTAAAATGAGTGTGTTTAAAGTAATTTCTGTGCCTGAAACTGGTCAAAATTGAAGCTTTTGAGTAAGCAAAACTCTGTAAAAATGGCAATATTGGTCACTGTGAGAGTTTAAAAAGTGGTTATTCAACATGAGGCACGATCCAATAGACATTTTGAATCATTTTTGGTACAGTCCCAAAAATCAATTTTCCGATGAAAAACGATGACTCCGGACCTGTCGAACGTTCCCAAAATGGTCTATAATGATGAAATTTTAACATTTAATCTTTTGACTCTAAATGACTGTTGGATGTGAATTATGACTTTGTCAAACTAAAATAAGTGTGTTTAAAGTCATTTCTGTGCCTGAAACGAGTCAAAATTGAAGCTTTTGAGTAAGCAGAACTCTGTAAAAATGGCAATTTTGGTCACTGTGAGGGTTTAAAAAGTGGTTATTCAACATGAGGCACGATCCAATTGACATTTTGAATCATTTTTGGCACAGTCCAAAAAATCCATTTTCGGATGAAAAACGATGACTCCGGACCTGTCGAACGATCCCAAAATGGTCAATGTGGATGAAATTTTAACATTTAATCTTTTGACTCTAAATGACTGTTGGATGTGAATTATGACTTTGTCAACTAAAATGAGTGTGTTTAAAGTCATTTCTGTGCCTGAAACTGGTCAAAATTGAAGCTTTTGACTAAGCAAAACTCTGTAAAAATGGCAATTTTGGTCTCTGTGAGGGTTTAAAAAGTGGTTATTCAACATGAGGCACGATCCAATTGACATTTTGAATCATTTTTGGTACAGTCCAAAAAATCAATTTTCGGATGAAAAACAATGACTCCGGACCTGTCGAACGATCCCAAAATGTTCAATATGGATGAAATTTTAACATATATTCTTTTGACTCTAAATGACTGTTGGATGTGAATTATGACTTTGTCAACTAAAATAAGTGTGTTTAATGTCATTTCTGTGCCTGAAATGGGTCAAAATTGAAGCTTTTGAGTAAGCAAAACTCTGTAAAAATGGCAATTTTGGTCACTGTGAGGGTTTAAAAAGTGGTTATTCAACATGAGGCACGATCCAATTGACATTTTGAATCATTTTTGGTACAGTTTAAAAAATCAATTTTCGGATGAAAAACGATGACTCCGGACCTGTCGAACGTTCCCAAAATGGTCTATAATGATGAAATTTTAACATTTAATCTTTTGACTCTAAATGACTGTTGGATGCGAATTATGACTTTTTCAACTAAAATAACTGTGTTTAAAGTCATTTCTGTGCCTGAAACTGGTCAAAATTAAAGCTTTTGAGTAAGCAAAACTCTGTAAAAATGGCAATTTTGGTCACTGTGAGGGTTTAAAAAGTGGTTATTCAACATGAGGCACGATCCAATTGACATTTTGAATCATTTTTGGTACAGTTTAAAAAAACAATTTTCGGATGAAAAACAATGACTCCACCTGTCGAACGTTCCCAAAATGGTCAATATGGATGAAAATGTAACATTTATTCTTTTGACTCTAAATGACTGTTGGATGTGAATTGACTTTGTCAACTAAAATAAGTGTGTTTAAAGTCATTTCTGTGCCTGAAATGGGTCAAAATTGAAGCTTTTGAGTAAGCAAAACTCTGTAAAAATGGCAATTTTGGTCACTGTGAGAGTTTAAAAAGTGGTTATTCAACATGAGGCACGATCCAATAGACATTTTGAATCATTTTTGGTACAGTCCCAAAAATCAATTTTCCGATGAAAAATGATGACTCCGGACCTGTCGAACGTTCCCAAAATGGTCTATAATGATGACATTTTAACATTTAATCTTTTGACTCTAAATGACTGTTGGATGTGAATTATGGCTTTGTCAAACTAAAATAAGTGTGTTTAAAGTCATTCCTGTGCCTGAAATGGGTCAAAATTGAAGCTTTTGAGAAAGCAAAACTCTGTAAAAATGTCAATTTTGGTCACTGTGAGGGTTTAAAAAGTGGTTATTCAACATGAGGCACGATCCAATTGACATTTTGAATCATTTTTGGTACGGTCCAAAAAATCCATTTTCGGATGAAAAACGATGACTCCGGACCTGTCGAACGTTCCCAAAATGGTCTATAATGATGAAATTTTAACATTTAATCTTTTGACTCTAAATGACTGTTGGATGTGAATTATGACTTTGTCAACTAAAATGAGTGTGTTTAAAGTAATTTCTGTGCCTGAAACTGGTCAAAATTGAAGCATTTGAGTAAGCAAAACTCTGTAAAAATGGCAATTTTGGTCACTGTGAGAGTTTAAAAAGTGGTTATTCAACATGAGGCACGATCCAATAGACATTTTGAATCATTTTTGGTACAGTCCCAAAAATCAATTTTCCGATGAAAAACGATGACTCCGGACCTGTCGAACGTTCCCAAAATGGTCTATAATGATGAAATTTTAACATTTAATCTTTTGACTCTAAATGACTGTTGGATGTGAATTATGACTTTGTCAAACTAAAATAAGTGTGTTTAAAGTCATTTCTGTGCCTGAAACGAGTCAAAATTGAAGCTTTTGAGTAAGCAGAACTCTGTAAAAATGGCAATTTTGGTCACTGTGAGGGTTTAAAAAGTGGTTATTCAACATGAGGCACGATCCAATTGACATTTTGAATCATTTTTGGCACAGTCCTAAAAATCCATTTTCGGATGAAAAACGATGACTCCAGACCTGTCGAACGATCCCAAAATGGTCAATATGGATGAAATTTTAACATTTAATCTTTTGACTCTAAATGACTGTTGGATGTGAATTATGACTTTGTCAACTAAAATGAGTGTGTTTAAAGTCATTTCTGTGCCTGAAACTGGTCAAAATTGAAGCTTTTGAGTAAGCAAAACTCTGTAAAAATGGCAATTTTGGTCACTGTGAGGGTTTAAAAGTGGTTATTCAACATGAGGCACAATCCAATTGACATTTTGAATCATTTTTGGTACAGTCCAAAAAATCCATTTTCGGATGAAAAACAATGACTCCGGACCTGTCGAACGATCCCAAAATGGTCAATATGGATGAAATTTTAACATTTAATCTTTTGACTCTAAATGACTGTTGGATGTGAATTATGACTTTGTCAACTAAAAAAGAGTGTGTTTAAAGTCATTTCTGTGCCTGAAACTGGTCAAAATTGAAGCTTTTGAGTAAGCAAAACTCTGTAAAAATGGCAATTTTGGTCACTGTGAGGGTTTAAAAAGTGGTTATTCAACATGAGGCACGATCCAATTGACATTTTGAATCATTTTTGGTACAGTCCAAAAAATCAATTTTCGGATAAAAAACGATGACTCCGGACCTGTCGAATGATCCTAAAATGGTAAATATGGATGAAATTTTAACATTTAATCTTTTGACTCTAAATGACTGTTGGATGTGAATTATGACTTTGTCACCTATAATGAGTGTGTTTAAAGTCATTTCTGTGCCTGAAACTGGTCAAAATTGAAGCATTTGAGTAAGCAAAACTCTGTAAAAATGGCAGTTTTGGTCACTGTGAGAGTTTAAAAAGTGGTTATTCAACATGAGGCACGATCCAATAGACATTTTGAATCATTTTTGGTACAGTCCCAAAAATCAATTTTCCGATGAAAAACGATGACTCCGGACCTGTCGAACGATCCCAAAATGGTCAATATGGATGAAATTTTAACATTTAATCTTTTGACTCTAAATGACTGTTGGATGTGAATCATGACTTTGTCAACTAAAATAAGTGTGTTTAATGTCATTTCTGTGCCTGAAATGGGTCAAAATTGAAGCTTTTGAGTAAGCAAAACTCTGTAAAAATGGCAATTTTGGTCACTGTGAGGGTTTAAAAAGTGGTTATTCATCATGAGGCACGATCCAATTGACATTTTGAATCATTTTTGGTACAGTTTAAAAAATCAATTTTCGGATGAAAAACGATGACTCCGGACCTGTCGAACGTTCCCAAAATGGTTTATAATGATGAAATTTTAACATTTAATCTTTTGACTCTAAATGACTGTTGGATGCGAATTATGACTTTTTCAACTAAAATAACTGTGTTTAAAGTCATTTCTGTGTCTGAAACGAGTCAAAATTGAAGCTTTTGAGTAAGCAAAACTCTGTAAAAATGGCAATTTTGGTCACTGTGAGGGTTTAAAAAGTGGTTATTCAACATGAGGCACGATCCAATTGACATTTTGAATCATTTTTGGTACAGTCCAAAAAATCCATTTTCGGATGAAAAACGATGACTCCGGACCTGTCGAACGATCCCAAAATGGTCAATATGGATGAAAATTTAACATTTATTCTTTTGACTCTAAATGACTGTTGGATGTGAATTGACTTTGTCAACTAAAATAAGTGTGTTTAAAGTCATTTCTGTGCCTGAAATGGGTCAAAATTGAAGCTTTTGAGTAAGCAAAACTCTGTAAAAATGGCAATTTTGGTCACTGTGAGTGTTTAAAAAGTGGTTATTCAACATGAGGCACGATCCAATTGACATTTTGAATCATTTTTGGTACAGTCCCAAAAATCTATTTTCCGATGAAAAACGATGACTCCGGACCTGTCGAACCTTCCCAAAATGGTCTATAATGATGAAATTTTAACATTTAATCTTTTGACTCTAAATGACTGTTGGATGTGAATTATGACTTTGTCACCTATAATGAGTGTGTTTAAAGTCATTTCTGTGCCTGAAACTGGTCAAAATTGAAGCATTTGAGTAAGCAAAACTCTGTGAAAATGGCAGTTTTGGTCACTGTGAGAGTTTAAAAAGTGGTTATTCAACATGAGGCACGATCCAATAGACATTTTGAATCATTTTTGGTACAGTCCCAAAAATCAATTTTCCGATGAAAAACGATGACTCCGGACCTGTCGAACGATCCCAAAATGGTCAATATGGATGAAATTTTAACATTTAATCTTTTGACTCTAAATGACTGTTGGATGTGAATTATGACTTTGTCAACTAAAATAAGTGTGTTTAATGTCATTTCTGTGCCTGAAATGGGTCAAAATTGAAGCTTTTGAGTAAGCAAAACTCTGTAAAAATGGCAATTTTGGTCACTGTGAGGGTTTAAAAAGTGGTTATTCAACATGAGGCACGATCCAATTGACATTTTGAATCATTTTTGGTACAATTTAAAAAAACAATTTTCGGATGAAAAACAATGACTCCACCTGTCGAACGTTCCCAAAATGGTTTATAATGATGAAATTTTAACATTTAATCTTTTGACTCTAAATGACTGTTGGATGCGAATTATGACTTTTCCAACTAAAATAACTGTGTTTAAAGTCATTTCTGTGCCTGAAATGGGTCAAAATTGAAGCTTTTGAGTAAGCAAAACTCTGTAAAAATGGCAATTTTGGTCACTGTGAGGGTTTAAAAAGTGGTTATTCAACATGAGGCACGATCCAATTGACATTTTGAATCATTTTTGGTACAGTCCAAAAAATCCATTTTCGGATGAAAAACGATGACTCCGGACCTGTCGAACGATCCCAAAATGGTCAATATGGATGAAAATTTAACATTTATTCTTTTGACTCTAAATGACTGTTGGATGTGAATTGACTTTGTCAACTAAAATAAGTGTGTTTAATGTCATTTCTGTGCCTGAAATGGGTCAAAATTGAAGCTTTTGAGTAAGCAAAACTCTGTAAAAATGGCAATTTTGGTCACTGTGAGAGTTTAAAAAGTGGTTATTCAACATGAGGCACGATCCATAGACATTTTGAATCATTTTTGGTACAGTCCCAAAAATCAATTTTCCGATGAAAAACGATGACTCCGGACCTGTCGAACGTTCCCAAAATGGTCTATAATGATGACATTTTAACATTTATTCTTTTGACTCTAAATGACTGTTGGATGTGAATTATGGCTTTGTCAAACTAAAATAAGTGTGTTTAAAGTCATTCCTGTGCCTGAAAAGGGTCAAAATTGAAGCTTTTGAGAAAGCAAAACTCTGTAAAAATGTCAATTTTGGTCACTGTGAGGGTTTAAAAAGTGGTTATTCAACATGAGGCACGATCCAATTGACATTTTGAATCATTTTTGGTACGGTCCAAAAAATCCATTTTCGGATGAAAAACGATGACTCCGGACCTGTCGAACGATCCCAAAATGGTCAATATGGATGAAATTTTAACATTTAATCTTTTGACTCTAAATGACTGTTGGATGTGAATTATGACTTTGTCAACTAAAATGAGTGTGTTTAAAGTCATTTCTGTGCCTGAAACTGGTCAAAATTGAAGCTTTTGAGTAAGCAAAACTCTGTAAAAATGGCAATTTTGGTCACTGTGAGGGTTTAAAAAGTGGTTATTCAACATGAGGCACGATCCAATTGACATTTTGAATCATTTTTGGTACAGTTTAAAAAATCAATTTTCGGATGAAAAACAATGACTCCGGACCTGTCGAACGTTCCCAAAATGGTCTATAATGATGAAATTTTAACATTTAATCTTTTGACTCTAAATGACTGTTGGATGTGAATTATGACTTTTTCAACTAAAATAACTGTGTTTAAAGTCATTTCTGTGCCTGAAACTGGTCAAAATTGAAGCTTTTGAGTAAGCAAAACACTGTAAAAATGGCAATTTTGGTCACTGTGAGGGTTTAAAAAGTGGTTATTCAACATGAGGCACGATCCAATTGACATTTTGAATCATTTTTGGTACAGTCCAAAAAATCAATTTTCGGATAAAAAACGATGACTCCGGACCTGTCGAATGATCCTAAAATGGTAAATATGGATGAAATTTTAACATTTAATCTTTTGACTCTAAATGACTGTTGGATGTGAATTATGACTTTGTCAACTAAAATAAGTGTGTTTAAAGTCATTTCTGTGCTTGAAATGGGTCAAAATTGAAGCTTTTGAGTAAGCAAAACTCTGTAAAAACGGCAATTTTGGTCACTGTGAGGGTTTAAAAAGTGGTTATTCAACATGAGGCACGATCCAATTGACATTTTGAATCATTTTTGGTACAGTCCAAAAAATCCATTTTCGGATGAAAAACGATGACTCCGGACCTGTCGAACGATCCCAAAATGGTCAATATGGATGAAATTTTAACATTTAATCTTTTGACTCTAAATGACTGTTGGATGTGAATTATGACTTTGTCAACTAAAATAAGTGTGTTTAATGTCATTTCTGTGCCTGAAATGGGTCAAAATTGAAGCTTTTGAGTAAGCAAAACTCTGTAAAAATGACAATTTTGGTCGCTGTGAGGGTTTAAAAAGTGGTTATTCAACATGAGGCACGATCCAATTGACATTTTGAATCATTTTTGGTACAGTTTAAAAAATCAATTTTCGGATGAAAAACAATGACTCCGGACCTGTCGAACGTTCCCAAAATGGTCTATAATGATGAAATTTTAACATTTAATCTTTTGACTCTAAATGACTGTTGGATGCGAATTATGACTTTTTCAACTAAAATAACTGTGTTCAATGTCATTTCTGTGCCTGAAATGGGTCAAAATTGAAGCTTTTGAGTAAGCAAAACTCTGTAAAAATGGCAATTTTGGTCACTGTGAGGGTTTAAAAAGTGGGTATTCAACATGAGGCACGATCCAATTGACATTTTGAATCATTTTTGGTACAGTTTAAAAAATCAATTTTCGGATGAAAAACGATGACTCCGGACCTGTCGAACGTTCCCAAAATGGTCTATAATGATGAAATTTTAACATTTAATCTTTTGACTCTAAATGACTGTTGGATGCGAATTATGACTTTTTCAACTAAAATAACTGTGTTTAAAGTCATTTCTGTGCCTGAAACTGGTCAAAATTGAAGCTTTTGAGTAAGCAAAACTCTGTAAAAATGGCAATTTTGGTCACTGTGAGGGTTTAAAAAGTGGTTATTCAACATGAGGCACGATCCAATTGACATTTTGAATCATTTTTGGTACAGTCCAAAAAATCCATTTTCGGATGAAAAACGATGACTCCGGACCTGTCGAACGATCCCAAAATGGTCAATATGGATGAAAATTTAACATTTATTCTTTTGACTCTAAATGACTGTTGGATGTGAATTGACTTTGTCAACTAAAATAAGTGTGTTTAAAGTCATTTCTGTGCCTGAAATGGGTCAAAATTGAAGCTTTTGAGTAAGCAAAACTCTGTAAAAATGGCAATTTTGGTCACTGTGAGAGTTTAAAAAGTGGTTATTCAACATGAGGCACGATCCAATAGACATTTTGAATCATTTTTGGTACAGTCCCAAAAATCAATTTTCCGATGAAAAACGATGACTCCGGACCTGTCGAACGTTCCCAAAATGGTCTATAATGATGACATTTTAACATTTATTCTTTTGACTCTAAATGACTGTTGGATGTGAATTATGGCTTTGTCAAACTAAAATAAGTGTGTTTAAAGTCATTCCTGTGCCTGAAATGGGTCAAAATTGAAGCTTTTGAGAAAGCAAAACTCTGTAAAAATGTCAATTTTGGTCACTGTGAGGGTTTAAAAAGTGGTTATTCAACATGAGGCACGATCCAATTGACATTTTGAATCATTTTTGGTACGGTCCAAAAAATCCATTTTCGGATGAAAAACGATGACTCCGGACCTGTCGAACGTTCCCAAAATGGTCTATAATGATGAAATTTTAACATTTAATCTTTTGACTCTAAATGACTGTTGGATGTGAATTATGACTTTGTCAACTAAAATGAGTGTGTTTAAAGTAATTTCTGTGCCTGAAACTGGTCAAAATTGAAGCTTTTGAGTAAGCAAAACTCTGTAAAAATGGCAATATTGGTCACTGTGAGAGTTTAAAAAGTGGTTATTCAACATGAGGCACGATCCAATAGACATTTTGAATCATTTTTGGTACAGTCCCAAAAATCAATTTTCCGATGAAAAACGATGACTCCGGACCTGTCGAACGTTCCCAAAATGGTCTATAATGATGAAATTTTAACATTTAATCTTTTGACTCTAAATGACTGTTGGATGTGAATTATGACTTTGTCAAACTAAAATAAGTGTGTTTAAAGTCATTTCTGTGCCTGAAACGAGTCAAAATTGAAGCTTTTGAGTAAGCAGAACTCTGTAAAAATGGCAATTTTGGTCACTGTGAGGGTTTAAAAAGTGGTTATTCAACATGAGGCACGATCCAATTGACATTTTGAATCATTTTTGGCACAGTCCAAAAAATCCATTTTCGGATGAAAAACGATGACTCCGGACCTGTCGAACGATCCCAAAATGGTCAATGTGGATGAAATTTTAACATTTAATCTTTTGACTCTAAATGACTGTTGGATGTGAATTATGACTTTGTCAACTAAAATGAGTGTGTTTAAAGTCATTTCTGTGCCTGAAACTGGTCAAAATTGAAGCTTTTGACTAAGCAAAACTCTGTAAAAATGGCAATTTTGGTCTCTGTGAGGGTTTAAAAAGTGGTTATTCAACATGAGGCACGATCCAATTGACATTTTGAATCATTTTTGGTACAGTTTAAAAAATCAATTTTCGGATGAAAAACAATGACTCCGGACCTGTCGAACGTTCCCAAAATGGTCTATAATGATGAAATTTTAACATTTAATCTTTTGACTCTAAATGACTGTTGGATGTGAATTATGACTTTTTCAACTAAAATAACTATGTTTAAAGTCATTTCTGTGCCTGAAACGAGTCAAAATTGAAGCTTTTGAGTAAGCAAAACTCTGTAAAAATGGCAATTTTGGTCACTGTGAGGGTTTAAAAGTGGTTATTCAACATGAGGCACAATCCAATTGACATTTTGAATCATTTTTGGTACAGTCCAAAAAATCCATTTTCGGATGAAAAACAATGACTCCGGACCTGTCGAACGATCCCAAAATGGTCAATATGGATGAAATTTTAACATTTAATCTTTTGACTCTAAATGACTGTTGGATGTGAATTATGACTTTGTCAACTAAAAAAGAGTGTGTTTAAAGTCATTTCTGTGCCTGAAACTGGTCAAAATTGAAGCTTTTGAGTAAGCAAAACTCTGTAAAAATGGCAATTTTGGTCACTGTGAGGGTTTAAAAAGTGGTTATTCAACATGAGGCACGATCCAATTAACATTTTGAATCATTTTTGGTACAGTCCAAAAAATCAATTTTCGGATAAAAAACGATGACTCCGGACCTGTCGAATGATCCTAAAATGGTAAATATGGATGAAATTTTAACATTTAATCTTTTGACTCTAAATGACTGTTGGATGTGAATTATGACTTTGTCAACTAAAATAAGTGTGTTTAAAGTCATTTCTGTGCTTGAAATGGGTCAAAATTGAAGCTTTTGAGTAAGCAAAACTCTGTAAAAATGGCAATTTTGGTCACTGTGAGAGTTTAAAAAGTGGTTATTCAACATGAGGCACGATCCAATAGACATTTTGAATCATTTTTGGTACAGTCCCAAAAATCAATTTTCCGATGAAAAACGATGACTCCGGACCTGTCGAACGTTCCCAAAATGGTCTATAATTATGACATTTTAACATTTATTCTTTTGACTCTAAATGACTGTTGGATGTGAATTATGGCTTTGTCAAACTAAAATAAGTGTGTTTAAAGTCATTCCTGTGCCTGAAATGGGTCAAAATTGAAGCTTTTGAGAAAGCAAAACTCTGTAAAAATGTCAATTTTGGTCACCGTGAGGGTTTAAAAAGTGGTTATTCAACATGAGGCACGATCCAATTGACATTTTGAATCATTTTTGGTACGGTCCAAAAAATCCATTTTCGGATGAAAAACGATGACTCCGGACCTGTCGAACGTTCCCAAAATGGTCTATAATGATGAAATTTTAACATTTAATCTTTTGACTCTAAATGACTGTTGGATGTGAATTATGACTTTGTCAACTAAAATGAGTGTGTTTAAAGTAATTTCTGTGCCTGAAACTGGTCAAAATTGAAGCATTTGAGTAAGCAAAACTCTGTAAAAATGGCAATTTTGGTCACTGTGAGAGTTTAAAAAGTGGTTATTCAACATGAGGCACGATCCAATAGACATTTTGAATCATTTTTGGTACAGTCCCAAAAATCAATTTTCCGATGAAAAACGATGACTCCGGACCTGTCGAACGTTCCCAAAATGGTCTATAATGATGAAATTTTAACATTTAATCTTTTGACTCTAAATGACTGTTGGATGTGAATTATGACTTTGTCAAACTAAAATAAGTGTGTTTAAAGTCATTTCTGTGCCTGAAACGAGTCAAAATTGAAGCTTTTGAGTAAGCAGAACTCTGTAAAAATGGCAATTTTGGTCACTGAGAGGGTTTAAAAAGTGGTTATTCAACATGAGGCACGATCCAATTGACATTTTGAATCATTTTTGGCACAGTCCAAAAAATCCATTTTCGGATGAAAAACGATGACTCCGGACCTGTCGAACGATCCCAAAATGGTCAATATGGATGAAATTTTAACATTTAATCTTTTGACTCTAAATGACTGTTGGATGTGAATTATGACTTTGTCAACTAAAATGAGTGTGTTTAAAGTCATTTCTGTGCCTGAAACTGGTCAAAATTGAAGCTTTTGAGAAAGCAAAACTCTGTAAAAATGTCAATTTTGGTCACTGTGAGGGTTTAAAAAGTGGTTATTCAACATGAGGCACGATCCAATTGACATTTTGAATCATTTTTGGTACAGTCCAAAAAATCCATTTTCGGATGAAAAACAATGACTCCGGACCTGTCGAACGATCCCAAAATGGTCAATATGGATGAAATTTTAACATTTAATCTTTTGACTCTAAATGACTGTTGGATGTGAATTATGACTTTGTCAACTAAAAAAGAGTTTGCTTAAAGTCATTTCTGTGCCTGAAACTGGTCAAAATTGAAGCTTTTGAGTAAGCAAAACTCTGTAAAAATGGCAATTTTGGTCACTGTGAGGGTTTAAAAAGTGGTTATTCAACATGAGGCACGATCCAATTGACATTTTGAATCATTTTTGGTACAGTCCAAAAAATCCATTTTCGGATGAAAAACGATGACTCCGGACCTGTCGAACGATCCCAAAATGGTCAATATGGATGAAATTTTAACATTTAATCTTTTGACTCTAAATGACTGTTGGATGTGAATTATGACTTTGTCAACTAAAATAAGTGTGTTTAATGTCATTTCTGTGCCTGAAATGGGTCAAAATTGAAGCTTTTGAGTAAGCAAAACTCTGTAAAAATGACAATTTTGGTCGCTGTGAGGGTTTAAAAAGTGGTTATTCAACATGAGGCACGATCCAATTGACATTTTGAATCATTTTTGGTACAGTCCCAAAAATCTATTTTCCGATGAAAAACGATGACTCCGGACCTGTCGAACGTTCCCAAAATGGTCTATAATGATGAAATTTTAACATTTAATCTTTTGACTCTAAATGACTGTTGGATGTGAATTATGACTTTGTCAAACTAAAATAAGTGTGTTTAAAGTCATTTCTGTGCCTGAAACAAGTCAAAATTGAAGCTTTTGAGTAAGCAGAACTCTGTAAAAATGGCAATTTTGGTCACTGAGAGGGTTTAAAAAGTGGTTATTCAACATGAGGCACGATCCAATTGACATTTTGAATCATTTTTGGCACAGTCCAAAAAATCCATTTTCGGATGAAAAACGATGACTCCAGACCTGTCGAACGATCCCAAAATGGTCAATATGGATGAAATTTTAACATTTAATCTTTTGACTCTAAATGACTGTTGGATGTGAATTATGACTTTGTCAACTAAAATGAGTGTGTTTAAAGTCATTTCTGTGCCTGAAACTGGTCAAAATTGAAGCTTTTGAGAAAGCAAAACTCTGTAAAAATGTCAATTTTGGTCACTGTGAGGGTTTAAAAAGTGGTTATTCAACATGAGGCACGATCCAATTGACATTTTGAATCATTTTTGGTACAGTCCAAAAAATCCATTTTCGGATGAAAAACAATGACTCCGGACCTGTCGAACGATCCCAAAATGGTCAATATGGATGAAATTTTAACATTTAATCTTTTGACTCTAAATGACTGTTGGATGTGAATTATGACTTTGTCAACTAAAAAAGAGTTTGCTTAAAGTCATTTCTGTGCCTGAAACTGGTCAAAATTGAAGCTTTTGAGTAAGCAAAACTCTGTAAAAATGGCAATTTTGGTCACTGTGAGGGTTTAAAAAGTGGTTATTCAACATGAGGCACGATCCAATTGACATTTTGAATCATTTTTGGTACAGTCCAAAAAATCCATTTTCGGATGAAAAACGATGACTCCGGACCTGTCGAACGATCCCAAAATTGTCAATATGGATGAAATTTTAACATTTATTCTTTTGACTCTAAATGACTGTTGGATGTGAATTATGACTTTGTCAACTAAAATAAGTGTGTTTAAAGTCATTTCTGTGCCTGAAATGGTTCAAAATTGAAGCTTTTGAGTAAGCAAAACTCTGTAAAAATGACAATTTTGGTCGCTGTGAGGGTTTAAAAAGTGGTTATTCAACATGAGGCACGATCCAATTGACATTTTGAATCATTTTTGGTACAGTCCCAAAAATCTATTTTCCGATGAAAAACGATGACTCCGGACCTGTCGAACGTTCCCAAAATGGTCTATAATGATGAAATTTTAACATTTAATCTTTTGACTCTAAATGACTGTTGGATGTGAATTATGACTTTGTCAAACTAAAATAAGTGTGTTTAAAGTCATTTCTGTGCCTGAAACAAGTCAAAATTGAAGCTTTTGAGTAAGCAGAACTCTGTAAAAATGGCAATTTTGGTCACTGAGAGGGTTTAAAAAGTGGTTATTCAACATGAGGCACGATCCAATTGACATTTTGAATCATTTTTGGTACAGTCCCAAAAATCTATTTTCCGATGAAAAACGATGACTCCGGACCTGTCGAACGATCCCAAAATGGTCAATATGGATGAAATTTTAACATTTAATCTTTTGACTCTAAATGACTGTTGGATGTGAATTATGACTTTGTCAACTAAAATGAGTGTGTTTAAAGTCATTTCTGTGCCTGAAACTGGTCAAAATTGAAGCTTTTGAGAAAGCAAAACTCTGTAAAAATGTCAATTTTGGTCACTGTGAGGGTTTAAAAAGTGGTTATTCAACATGAGGCACGATCCAATTGACATTTTGAATCATTTTTGGCACAGTCCAAAAAATCCATTTTCGGATGAAAAACGATGACTCCGGACCTGTCGAACGATCCCAAAATGGTCAATGTGGATGAAATTTTAACATTTAATCTTTTGACTCTAAATGACTGTTGGATGTGAATTATGACTTTGTCAACTAAAATGAGTGTGTTTAAAGTCATTTCTGTGCCTGAAACTGGTCAAAATTGAAGCTTTTGACTAAGCAAAACTCTGTAAAAATGGCTATTTTGGTCTCTGTGAGGGTTTAAAAAGTGGTTATTCAACATGAGGCACGATCCAATTGACATTTTGAATCATTTTTGGTACAGTTTAAAAAATCAATTTTCGGATGAAAAACAATGACTCCGGACCTGTCGAACGTTCCCAAAATGGTCTATAATGATGAAATTTTAACATTTAATCTTTTGACTCTAAATGACTGTTGGATGTGAATTATGACTTTTTCAACTAAAATAACTATGTTTAAAGTCATTTCTGTGCCTGAAACGAGTCAAAATTGAAGCTTTTGAGTAAGCAAAACTCTGTAAAAATGGCAATTTTGGTCACTGTGAGGGTTTAAAAGTGGTTATTCAACATGAGGCACAATCCAATTGACATTTTGAATCATTTTTGGTACAGTCCAAAAAATCCATTTTCGGATGAAAAACAATGACTCCGGACCTGTCGAACGATCCCAAAATGGTCAATATGGATGAAATTTTAACATTTAATCTTTTGACTCTAAATGACTGTTGGATGTGAATTATGACTTTGTCAACTAAAAAAGAGTGTGTTTAAAGTCATTTCTGTGCCTGAAACTGGTCAAAATTGAAGCTTTTGAGTAAGCAAAACTCTGTAAAAATGGCAATTTTGGTCACTGTGAGGGTTTAAAAAGTGGTCATTCAACATGAGGCACGATCCAATTAACATTTTGAATCATTTTTGGTACAGTCCAAAAAATCAATTTTCGGATAAAAAACGATGACTCCGGACCTGTCGAATGATCCTAAAATGGTAAATATGGATGAAATTTTAACATTTAATCTTTTGACTCTAAATGACTGTTGGATGTGAATTATGACTTTGTCAACTAAAATAAGTGTGTTTAAAGTCATTTCTGTGCTTGAAATGGGTCAAAATTGAAGCTTTTGAGTAAGCAAAACTCTGTAAAAATGGCAATTTTGGTCACTGTGAGAGTTTAAAAAGTGGTTATTCAACATGAGGCACGATCCAATAGACATTTTGAATCATTTTTGGTACAGTCCCAAAAATCAATTTTCCGATGAAAAACGATGACTCCGGACCTGTCGAACGTTCCCAAAATGGTCTATAATTATGACATTTTAACATTTATTCTTTTGACTCTAAATGACTGTTGGATGTGAATTATGGCTTTGTCAAACTAAAATAAGTGTGTTTAAAGTCATTCCTGTGCCTGAAATGGGTCAAAATTGAAGCTTTTGAGAAAGCAAAACTCTGTAAAAATGTCAATTTTGGTCACCGTGAGGGTTTAAAAAGTGGTTATTCAACATGAGGCACGATCCAATTGACATTTTGAATCATTTTTGGTACGGTCCAAAAAATCCATTTTCGGATGAAAAACGATGACTCCGGACCTGTCGAACGTTCCCAAAATGGTCTATAATGATGAAATTTTAACATTTAATCTTTTGACTCTAAATGACTGTTGGATGTGAATTATGACTTTGTCAACTAAAATGAGTGTGTTTAAAGTAATTTCTGTGCCTGAAACTGGTCAAAATTGAAGCATTTGAGTAAGCAAAACTCTGTAAAAATGGCAATTTTGGTCACTGTGAGAGTTTAAAAAGTGGTTATTCAACATGAGGCACGATCCAATAGACATTTTGAATCATTTTTGGTACAGTCCCAAAAATCAATTTTCCGATGAAAAACGATGACTCCGGACCTGTCGAACGTTCCCAAAATGGTCTATAATGATGAAATTTTAACATTTAATCTTTTGACTCTAAATGACTGTTGGATGTGAATTATGACTTTGTCAAACTAAAATAAGTGTGTTT
The DNA here is from genome assembly GCF_964263255.1 of Lissotriton vulgaris. NCBI lineage: Eukaryota > Metazoa > Chordata > Amphibia > Caudata > Salamandridae > Lissotriton > Lissotriton vulgaris. The sequence continues at coordinate 2,553,854 of NW_028252942.1, forward strand.
AAAGTCATTTCTGTGCCTGAAACGAGTCAAAATTGAAGCTTTTGAGTAAGCAGAACTCTGTAAAAATGGCAATTTTGGTCACTGAGAGGGTTTAAAAAGTGGTTATTCAACATGAGGCACGATCCAATTGACATTTTGAATCATTTTTGGCACAGTCCAAAAAATCCATTTTCGGATGAAAAACGATGACTCCGGACCTGTCGAACGATCCCAAAATGGTCAATATGGATGAAATTTTAACATTTAATCTTTTGACTCTAAATGACTGTTGGATGTGAATTATGACTTTGTCAACTAAAATGAGTGTGTTTAAAGTCATTTCTGTGCCTGAAACTGGTCAAAATTGAAGCTTTTGAGAAAGCAAAACTCTGTAAAAATGTCAATTTTGGTCACTGTGAGGGTTTAAAAAGTGGTTATTCAACATGAGGCACGATCCAATTGACATTTTGAATCATTTTTGGTACAGTCCAAAAAATCCATTTTCGGATGAAAAACAATGACTCCGGACCTGTAGAACGATCCCAAAATGGTCAATATGGATGAAATTTTAACATTTAATCTTTTGACTCTAAATGACTGTTGGATGTGAATTATGACTTTGTCAACTAAAAAAGAGTTTGCTTAAAGTCATTTCTGTGCCTGAAACTGGTCAAAATTGAAGCTTTTGAGTAAGCAAAACTCTGTAAAAATGGCAATTTTGGTCACTGTGAGGGTTTAAAAAGTGGTTATTCAACATGAGGCACGATCCAATTGACATTTTGAATCATTTTTGGTACAGTCCAAAAAATCCATTTTCGGATGAAAAACGATGACTCCGGACCTGTCGAACGATCCCAAAATGGTCAATATGGATGAAATTTTAACATTTAATCTTTTGACTCTAAATGACTGTTGGATGTGAATTATGACTTTGTCAACTAAAATAAGTGTGTTTAATGTCATTTCTGTGCCTGAAATGGGTCAAAATTGAAGCTTTTGAGTAAGCAAAACTCTGTAAAAATGACAATTTTGGTCGCTGTGAGGGTTTAAAAAGTGGTTATTCAACATGAGGCACGATCCAATTGACATTTTGAATCATTTTTGGTACAGTCCCAAAAATCTATTTTCCGATGAAAAACGATGACTCCGGACCTGTCGAACGTTCCCAAAATGGTCTATAATGATGAAATTTTAACATTTAATCTTTTGACTCTAAATGACTGTTGGATGTGAATTATGACTTTGTCAAACTAAAATAAGTGTGTTTAAAGTCATTTCTGTGCCTGAAACAAGTCAAAATTGAAGCTTTTGAGTAAGCAGAACTCTGTAAAAATGGCAATTTTGGTCACTGAGAGGGTTTAAAAAGTGGTTATTCAACATGAGGCACGATCCAATTGACATTTTGAATCATTTTTGGCACAGTCCAAAAAATCCATTTTCGGATGAAAAACGATGACTCCGGACCTGTCGAACGATCCCAAAATGGTCAATATGGATGAAATTTTAACATTTAATCTTTTGACTCTAAATGACTGTTGGATGTGAAATATGACTTTGTCAACTAAAATGAGTGTGTTTAAAGTCATTTCTGTGCCTGAAACTGGTCAAAATTGAAGCTTTTGAGAAAGCAAAACTCTGTAAAAATGTCAATTTTGGTCACTGTGAGGGTTTAAAAAGTGGTTATTCAACATGAGGCACGATCCAATTGACATTTTGAATCATTTTTGGTACAGTCCAAAAAATCCATTTTCGGATGAAAAACAATGACTCCGGACCTGTCGAACGATCCCAAAATGGTCAATATGGATGAAATTTTAACATTTAATCTTTTGACTCTAAATGACTGTTGGATGTGAATTATGACTTTGTCAACTAAAAAAGAGTTTGCTTAAAGTCATTTCTGTGCCTGAAACTGGTCAAAATTGAAGCTTTTGAGTAAGCAAAACTCTGTAAAAATGGCAATTTTGGTCACTGTGAGGGTTTAAAAAGTGGTTATTCAACATGAGGCACGATCCAATTGACATTTTGAATCATTTTTGGTACAGTCCAAAAAATCCATTTTCGGATGAAAAACGATGACTCCGGACCTGTCGAACGATCCCAAAATGGTCAATATGGATGAAATTTTAACATTTATTCTTTTGACTCTAAATGACTGTTGGATGTGAATTATGACTTTGTCAACTAAAATAAGTGTGTTTAAAGTCATTTCTGTGCCTGAAATGGTTCAAAATTGAAGCTTTTGAGTAAGCAAAACTCTGTAAAAATGACAATTTTGGTCGCTGTGAGGGTTTAAAAAGTGGTTATTCAACATGAGGCACGATCCAATTGACATTTTGAATCATTTTTGGTACAGTCCCAAAAATCTATTTTCCGATGAAAAACGATGACTCCGGACCTGTCGAACGTTCCCAAAATGGTCTATAATGATGAAATTTTAACATTTAATCTTTTGACTCTAAATGACTGTTGGATGTGAATTATGACTTTGTCAAACTAAAATAAGTGTGTTTAAAGTCATTTCTGTGCCTGAAACAAGTCAAAATTGAAGCTTTTGAGTAAGCAGAACTCTGTAAAAATGGCAATTTTGGTCACTGAGAGGGTTTAAAAAGTGGTTATTCAACATGAGGCACGATCCAATTGACATTTTGAATCATTTTTGGCACAGTCCAAAAAATCCATTTTCGGATGAAAAACGATGACTCCGGACCTGTCGAACGATCCCAAAATGGTCAATATGGATGAAATTTTAACATTTAATCTTTTGACTCTAAATGACTGTTGGATGTGAATTATGACTTTGTCAACTAAAATGAGTGTGTTTAAAGTCATTTCTGTGCCTGAAACTGGTCAAAATTGAAGCTTTTGAGAAAGCAAAACTCTGTAAAAATGTCAATTTTGGTCACTGTGAGGGTTTAAAAAGTGGTTATTCAACATGAGGCACGATCCAATTGACATTTTGAATCATTTTTGGTACAGTCCAAAAAATCCATTTTCGGATGAAAAACAATGACTCCGGACCTGTCGAACGATCCCAAAATGGTCAATATGGATGAAATTTTAACATTTAATCTTTTGACTCTAAATGACTGTTGGATGTGAATTATGACTTTGTCAACTAAAAAAGAGTTTGCTTAAAGTCATTTCTGTGCCTGAAACTGGTCAAAATTGAAGCTTTTGAGTAAGCAAAACTCTGTAAAAATGGCGATTTTGGTCACTGTGAGGGTTTAAAAAGTGGTTATTCAACATGAGGCACGATCCAATTGACATTTTGAATCATTTTTGGTACAGTCCAAAAAATCCATTTTCGGATGAAAAACGATGACTCCGGACCTGTCGAACGATCCCAAAATGGTCAATATGGATGAAATTTTAACATTTATTCTTTTGACTCTAAATGACTGTTGGATGTGAATTATGACTTTGTCAACTAAAATAAGTGTGTTTAAAGTCATTTCTGTGCCTGAAATGGTTCAAAATTGAAGCTTTTGAGTAAGCAAAACTCTGTAGAAATGGCAATTTTGGTCACTGTGAGAGTTTAAAAAGTGGTTATTCAACATGAGGCACGATCCAATTGACATTTTGAATCATTGTTGGTACAGTTTAAAAAATCAGTTTTCGGATGAAAAACAATGACTCCGGACCTGTCGAACGTTCCCAAAATGGTCTATAATGATGAAATTTTAACATTTAATCTTTTGACTCTAAATGACTGTTGGATGTGACTTATGACTTTTTCAACTAAAATAACTGTGTTTAAAGTCATTTCTGTGCCTGAAACGAGTCAAAATTGAAGCTTTTGAGTAAGCAAAACTCTGTAAAAATGGCAATTTTGGTCACTGTGAGGGTTTAAAAAGTGGTTATCAACATGAGGCACGATCCAATTGACATTTTGAATCATTTTTGGTACAGTCCAAAAAATCCATTTTCGGATGAAAAACGATGACTCCGGACCTGTCGAACGATCCCAAAATGGTCAATATGGATGAAATTTGACATTTATTCTTTTGACTCTATAAATGACTGATGGATGTGAATTATGACTTTGTCAACTAAAATAAGTGTGTTTAAAGTCATTTCTGTGCCTGAAATGGGTCAAAATTGAAGCTTTTGAGTAAGCAAAACTCTGTAAAAATGGCAATTTTGGTCACTGTGAGAGTTTAAAAAGTGGTTATTCAACATGAGGCACGATCCAATTGACATTTTGAATCATTGTTGGTACAGTTTAAAAAATCAGTTTTCGGATGAAAAACAATGACTCCGGACCTGTCGAACGTTCCCAAAATGGTCTATAATGATGAAATTTTAACATTTAATCTTTTGACTCTAAATGACTGTTGGATGTGAATTATGACTTTGTCAACTAAAATAAGTGTGTTTAAAGTCATTTCTGTGCTTGAAATGGGTCAAAATTGAAGCTTTTGAGTAAGCAAAACTCTGTAAAAATGGCAATTATGGTCACTGTGAGGGTTTAAAAAGTGGTTATTCAACATGAGGCACGATCCAATTGACATTTTGAATCATTTTTGGTACAGTTTAAAAAATCAATTTTCGGCTGAAAAACGATGACTCCGGACCTGTCGAACGTTCCCAAAATGGTCTATAATGATGAAATTTTAACATTTAATCTTTTGACTCTAAATGACTATTGGATGTGAATTATGACTTTTTCAACTAAAATAACTGTGTTTAAAGTCATTTCTGTGCCTGAAACTAGTCAAAATTGAAGCTTTTGAGTAAGCAAAACTCTGTAAAAATGGCAATTTTGGTCACTGTGAGGGTTTAAAAAGTGGTTATTCAACATGAGGCACAATCCAATTGACATTTTGAATTATTTTTGGTACAGTCCAAAAAATCCATTTTCGGATGAAAAACGATGACTCCGGACCTGTCGAACGATCCCAAAATGGTCAATATGGATGAAATTTTAACATTTATTCTTTTGACTCTAAATGACTGTTGGATGTGAATTATGACTTTGTCAACTAAAATAAGTGTGTTTAAAGTCATTTCTGTGCCTGAAATGGGTCAAAATTGAAGATTTTGAGTAAGGAAAACTCTGTAAAAATGGCAATTTTGGTCACTGTGAGAGTTTAAAAAGTGGTTATTCAACATGAGGCACGATCCAATAGACATTTTGAATCATTTTTGGTACAGTCCCAAAAATCAATTTTCCGATGAAAAACGATGACTCCGGACCTGTCGAACGTTCCCAAAATGGTCTATAATGATGAAATGTTAACATTTAATCTTTTGACTCTAAATGACTGTTGGATGTGAATTATGACTTTGTCAAACTAAAATAAGTGTGTTTAAAGTCATTTCTGTGCCTGAAATGGGTCAAAATTGAAGGTTTTGAGAAAGCAAAACTCTGTAAAAATGGCAATTTTGGTCACTGTGAGGGTTTAAAAAGTGGTTATTCCACATGAGGCACGATCCAATTTACATTTTGAATCATTTTTGGTACGGTCCAAAAAATCCATTTTCGGATGAAAAACGATGACTCCGGACCTGTCGAACGTTCCCAAAATGGTCTATAATGATGAAATTTTAACATTTAATCTTTTGACTCTAAATGACTGTTGGATGTGAATTATGACTTTGTCAACTAAAATGAGTGTGTTTAAAGTCATTTCTGTGCCTGAAACTGGTCAAAATTGAAGCTTTTGAGTAAGCAAAACTCTGTAAAAATGGCAATTTTGGTCACTGTGAGGGTTTAAAAAGTGGTTATTCAACATGAGGCACGATCCAATTGACATTTTGAATCATTTTTGGTACAGTCCAAAAAATCCATTTTCGGATGAAAAACGATGACTCCGGACCTGTCGAACGATCCCAAAATGGTCAATATGGATGAAAATTTAACATTTATTCTTTTGACTCTAAATGACTGTTGGATGTGAATTGACTTTGTCAACTAAAATAAGTGTGTTTAAAGTCATTTCTGTGCCTGAAATGGGTCAAAATTGAAGCTTTTGAGTAAGCAAAACTCTGTAAAAATGGCAATTTTGGTCACTGTGAGAGTTTAAAAAGTGGTTATTCAACATGAGGCACGATCCAATTGACATTTTGAATCATTGTTGGTACAGTTTAAAAAATCAGTTTTCGGATGAAAAACAATGACTCCGGACCTGTCGAACGTTCCCAAAATGGTCTATAATGATGAAATTTTAACATTTAATCTTTTGACTCTAAATGACTGTTGGATGTGAATTATGACTTTGTCAACTAAAATAAGTGTGTTTAAAGTCATTTCTGTGCTTGAAATGGGTCAAAATTGAAGCTTTTGAGTAAGCAAAACTCTGTAAAAATGGCAATTATGGTCACTGTGAGGGTTTAAAAAGTGGTTATTCAACATGAGGCACGATCCAATTGACATTTTGAATCATTTTTGGTACAGTTTAAAAAATCAATTTTCGGCTGAAAAACGATGACTCCGGACCTGTCGAACGTTCCCAAAATGGTCTATAATGATGAAATTTTAACATTTAATCTTTTGACTCTAAATGACTATTGGATGTGAATTATGACTTTTTCAACTAAAATAACTGTGTTTAAAGTCATTTCTGTGCCTGAAACTAGTCAAAATTGAAGCTTTTGAGTAAGCAAAACTCTGTAAAAATGGCAATTTTGGTCACTGTGAGGGTTTAAAAAGTGGTTATTCAACATGAGGCACAATCCAATTGACATTTTGAATTATTTTTGGTACAGTCCAAAAAATCCATTTTCGGATGAAAAACGATGACTCCGGACCTGTCGAACGATCCCAAAATGGTCAATATGGATGAAATTTTAACATTTATTCTTTTGACTCTAAATGACTGTTGGATGTGAATTATGACTTTGTCAACTAAAATAAGTGTGTTTAAAGTCATTTCTGTGCCTGAAATGGGTCAAAATTGAAGATTTTGAGTAAGGAAAACTCTGTAAAAATGGCAATTTTGGTCACTGTGAGAGTTTAAAAAGTGGTTATTCAACATGAGGCACGATCCAATAGACATTTTGAATCATTTTTGGTACAGTCCCAAAAATCAATTTTCCGATGAAAAACGATGACTCCGGACCTGTCGAACGTTCCCAAAATGGTCTATAATGATGAAATGTTAACATTTAATCTTTTGACTCTAAATGACTGTTGGATGTGAATTATGACTTTGTCAAACTAAAATAAGTGTGTTTAAAGTCATTTCTGTGCCTGAAATGGGTCAAAATTGAAGGTTTTGAGAAAGCAAAACTCTGTAAAAATGGCAATTTTGGTCACTGTGAGGGTTTAAAAAGTGGTTATTCCACATGAGGCACGATCCAATTTACATTTTGAATCATTTTTGGTACGGTCCAAAAAATCCATTTTCGGATGAAAAACGATGACTCCGGACCTGTCGAACGTTCCCAAAATGGTCTATAATGATGAAATTTTAACATTTAATCTTTTGACTCTAAATGACTGTTGGATGTGAATTATGACTTTGTCAACTAAAATGAGTGTGTTTAAAGTCATTTCTGTGCCTGAAACTGGTCAAAATTGAAGCTTTTGAGTAAGCAAAACTCTGTAAAAATGGCAATTTTGGTCACTGTGAGGGTTTAAAAAGTGGTTATTCAACATGAGGCACGATCCAATTGACATTTTGAATCATTTTTGGTACAGTCCAAAAAATCCATTTTCGGATGAAAAACAATGACTCCGGACCTGTCGAACGATCCCAAAATGGTCAATATGGATGAAAATTTAACATTTATTCTTTTGACTCTAAATGACTGTTGGATGTGAATTGACTTTGTCAACTAAAATAAGTGTGTTTAAAGTCATTTCTGTGCCTGAAATGGGTCAAAATTGAAGCTTTTGAGTAAGCAAAACTCTGTAAAAATGGCAATTTTGGTCACTGTGAGAGTTTAAAAAGTGGTTATTCAACATGAGGCACGATCCAATAGACATTTTGAATCATTTTTGGTACAGTCCCAAAAATCAATTTTCCGATGAAAAACGATGACTCCGGACCTGTCGAACGTTCCCAAAATGGTCTATAATGATGACATTTTAACATTTATTCTTTTGACTCTAAATGACTGTTGGATGTGAATTATGGCTTTGTCAAACTAAAATAAGTGTGTTTAAAGTCATTCCTGTGCCTGAAATGGGTCAAAATTGAAGCTTTTGAGAAAGCAAAACTCTGTAAAAATGTCAATTTTGGTCACTGTGAGGGTTTAAAAAGTGGTTATTCAACATGAGGCACGATCCAATTGACATTTTGAATCATTTTTGGTACGGTCCAAAAAATCCATTTTCGGATGAAAAACGATGACTCCGGACCTGTCGAACGTTCCCAAAATGGTCTATAATGATGAAATTTTAACATTTAATCTTTTGACTCTAAATGACTGTTGGATGTGAATTATGACTTTGTCAACTAAAATGAGTGTGTTTAAAGTAATTTCTGTGCCTGAAACTGGTCAAAATTGAAGCATTTGAGTAAGCAAAACTCTGTAAAAATGGCAATTTTGGTCACTGTGAGAGTTTAAAAAGTGGTTATTCAACATGAGGCACGATCCAATAGACATTTTGAATCATTTTTGGTACAGTCCCAAAAATCAATTTTCCGATGAAAAACGATGACTCCGGACCTGTCGAACGTTCCCAAAATGGTCTATAATGATGAAATTTTAACATTTAATCTTTTGACTCTAAATGACTGTTGGATGTGAATTATGACTTTGTCAAACTAAAATAAGTGTGTTTAAAGTCATTTCTGTGCCTGAAACGAGTCAAAATTGAAGCTTTTGAGTAAGCAGAACTCTGTAAAAATGGCAATTTTGGTCACTGTGAGGGTTTAAAAAGTGGTTATTCAACATGAGGCACGATCCAATTGACATTTTGAATCATTTTTGGCACAGTCCAAAAAATCCATTTTCGGATGAAAAACGATGACTCCGGACCTGTCGAACGATCCCAAAATGGTCAATATGGATGAAATTTTAACATTTAATCTTTTGACTCTAAATGACTGTTGGATGTGAATTATGACTTTGTCAACTAAAATGAGTGTGTTTAAAGTCATTTCTGTGCCTGAAACTGGTCAAAATTGAAGCTTTTGAGTAAACAAAACTCTGTAAAAATGGCAATTTTGGTCACTGTGAGGGTTTAAAAAGTGGTTATTCAACATGAGGCACGATCCAATTGACATTTTGAATCATTTTTGGTACAGTTTAAAAAATCAATTTTCTGATGAAAAACAATGACTCCGGACCTGTCGAACGTTCCCAAAATGGTCTATAATGATGAAATTTTAACATTTAATCTTTTGACTCTAAATGACTGTTGGATGTGAATTATGACTTTTTCAACTAAAATAACTGTGTTTAAAGTCATTTCTGTGCCTGAAACGAGTCAAAATTGAAGCTTTTGAGTAAGCAAAACTCTGTAAAAATGGCAATTTTGGTCACTGTGAGGGTTTAAAAGTGGTTATTCAACATGAGGCACAATCCAATTGACATTTTGAATCATTTTTGGTACAGTCCAAAAAATCCATTTTCGGATGAAAAACAATGACTCCGGACCTGTCGAACGATCCCAAAATGGTCAATATGGATGAAATTTTAACATTTAATCTTTTGACTCTAAATGACTGTTGGATGTGAATTATGACTTTGTCAACTAAAAAAGAGTGTGTTTAAAGTCATTTCTGTGCCTGAAACTGGTCAAAATTGAAACTTTTGAGTAAGCAAAACTCTGTAAAAATGGCAATTTTGGTCACTGTGAGGGTTTAAAAAGTGGTTATTCAACATGAGGCACGATCCAATTGACATTTTGAATCATTTTTGGTACAGTCCAAAAAATCAATTTTCGGATAAAAAAACGATGACTCCGGACCTGTCGAATGATCCTAAAATGGTAAATATGGATGAAATTTTAACATTTAATCTTTTGACTCTAAATGACTGTTGGATGTGAATTATGACTTTGTCAACTAAAATAAGTGTGTTTAAAGTCATTTCTGTGCTTGAAATGGGTCAAAATTGAAGCTTTTGAGTAAGCAAAACTCTGTAAAAACGGCAATTTTGGTCACTGTGAGGGTTTAAAAAGTGGTTATTCAACATGAGGCACGATCCAATTGACATTTTGAATCATTTTTGGTACAGTCCAAAAAATCCATTTTCGGATGAAAAACGATGACTCCAGACCTGTCGAACGATCCCAAAATGGTCAATATGGATGAAATTTTAACATTTAATCTTTTGACTCTAAATGACTGTTGGATGTGAATTATGACTTTGTTAACTAAAATAAGTGTGTTTAATGTCATTTCTGTGCCTGAAATGGGTCAAAATTGAAGCTTTTGAGTAAGCAAAACTCTGTAAAAATGACAATTTTGGTCGCTGTGAGGGTTTAAAAAGTGGTTATTCAACATGAGGCACGATCCAATTGACATTTTGAATCATTTTTGGTACAGTTTAAAAAATCAATTTTCGGATGAAAAATGATGGCTCCGGACCTGTCGAACGTTCCCAAAATGGTCTATAATGATGAAATTTTAACATTTAATCTTTTGACTCTAAATGACTGTTGGATGTGAATTATGACTTTGTCAAACTAAAATAAGTGTGTTTAAAGTCATTTCTGTGCCTGAAACGAGTCAAAATTGAAGCTTTTGAGTAAGCAGAACTCTGTAAAAATGGCAATTTTGGTCACTGTGAGGGTTTAAAAAGTGGTTATTCAACATGAGGCACGATCCAATTGACATTTTGAATCATTTTTGGCACAGTCCAAAAAATCCATTTTCGGATGAAAAACGATGACTCCGGACCTGTCGAACGATCCCAAAATGGTCAATATGGATGAAATTTTAACATTTAATCTTTTGACTCTAAATGACTGTTGGATGTGAATTATGACTTTGTCAACTAAAATGAGTGTGTTTAAAGTCATTTCTGTGCCTGAAACTGGTCAAAATTGAAGCTTTTGAGTAAACAAAACTCTGTAAAAATGGCAATTTTGGTCACTGTGAGGGTTTAAAAAGTGGTTATTCAACATGAGGCACGATCCAATTGACATTTTGAATCATTTTTGGTACAGTTTAAAAAATCAATTTTCTGATGAAAAACAATGACTCCGGACCTGTCGAACGTTCCCAAAATGGTCTATAATGATGAAATTTTAACATTTAATCTTTTGACTCTAAATGACTGTTGGATGTGAATTATGACTTTTTCAACTAAAATAACTGTGTTTAAAGTCATTTCTGTGCCTGAAACGAGTCAAAATTGAAGCTTTTGAGTAAGCAAAACTCTGTAAAAATGGCAATTTTGGTCACTGTGAGGGTTTAAAAGTGGTTATTCAACATGAGGCACAATCCAATTGACATTTTGAATCATTTTTGGTACAGTCCAAAAAATCCATTTTCGGATGAAAAACAATGACTCCGGACCTGTCGAACGATCCCAAAATGGTCAATATGGATGAAATTTTAACATTTAATCTTTTGACTCTAAATGACTGTTGGATGTGAATTATGACTTTGTCAACTAAAAAAGAGTGTGTTTAAAGTCATTTCTGTGCCTGAAACTGGTCAAAATTGAAACTTTTGAGTAAGCAAAACTCTGTAAAAATGGCAATTTTGGTCACTGTGAGGGTTTAAAAAGTGGTTATTCAACATGAGGCACGATCCAATTGACATTTTGAATCATTTTTGGTACAGTCCAAAAAATCAATTTTCGGATAAAAAAACGATGACTCCGGACCTGTCGAATGATCCTAAAATGGTAAATATGGATGAAATTTTAACATTTAATCTTTTGACTCTAAATGACTGTTGGATGTGAATTATGACTTTGTCAACTAAAATAAGTGTGTTTAAAGTCATTTCTGTGCTTGAAATGGGTCAAAATTGAAGCTTTTGAGTAAGCAAAACTCTGTAAAAACGGCAATTTTGGTCACTGTGAGGGTTTAAAAAGTGGTTATTCAACATGAGGCACGATCCAATTGACATTTTGAATCATTTTTGGTACAGTCCAAAAAATCCATTTTCGGATGAAAAACGATGACTCCAGACCTGTCGAACGATCCCAAAATGGTCAATATGGATGAAATTTTAACATTTAATCTTTTGACTCTAAATGACTGTTGGATGTGAATTATGACTTTGTTAACTAAAATAAGTGTGTTTAATGTCATTTCTGTGCCTGAAATGGGTCAAAATTGAAGCTTTTGAGTAAGCAAAACTCTGTAAAAATGACAATTTTGGTCGCTGTGAGGGTTTAAAAAGTGGTTATTCAACATGAGGCACGATCCAATTGACATTTTGAATCATTTTTGGTACAGTTTAAAAAATCAATTTTCGGATGAAAAATGATGGCTCCGGACCTGTCGAACGTTCCCAAAATGGTCTATAATGATGAAATTTTAACATTTAATCTTTTGACTCTAAATGACTGTTGGATGCGAATTATGACTTTTTCAACTAAAATAACTGTGTTTAATGTCATTTCTGTGCCTGAAATGGGACAAAATTGAAGCTTTTGAGTAAGCAAAACTCTGTAAAAATGGCAATTTTGGTCACTGTGAGGGTTTAAAAGTGGTTATTCAACATGAGGCACAATCCAATTGACATTTTGAATCATTTTTGGTACAGTCCAAAAAATCAATTTTCGGATGAAAAACAATGACTCCGGACCTGTCGAACGATCCCAAAATGGTCAATATGGATGAAATTTTAACATTTAATCTTTTGACTCTAAATGACTGTTGGATGTGAATTATGACTTTGTCAAACTAAAATAAGTGTGTTTAAAGTCATTTCTGTGCCTGAAACGAGTCAAAATTGAAACTTTTGAGTAAGCAAAACTCTGTAAAAATGGCAATTTTGGTCACTGTGAGGGTTTAAAAAGTGGTTATTCAACATGAGGCACGATCCAATAGACATTTTGAATCATTTTTGGTACAGTCCCAAAAATCAATTTTCCGATGAAAAACGATGACTCCGGACCTGTCGAACGTTCCCAAAATGGTCTATAATGATGAAATTTTAACATTTAATCTTTTGACTCTAAATGACTGTTGGATGTGAATTATGACTTTGTCAAACTAAAATAAGTGTGTTTAAAGTCATTTCTGTGCCTGAAACGAGTCAAAATTGAAGCTTTTGAGTAAGCAGAACTCTGTAAAAATGGCAATTTTGGTCACTGTGAGGGTTTAAAAAGTGGTTATTCAACATGAGGCACGATCCAATTGACATTTTGAATCATTTTTGGCACAGTCCAAAAAATCCATTTTCGGATGAAAAACGATGACTCCGGACCTGTCGAACGATCCCAAAATGGTCAATATGGATGAAATTTTAACATTTAATCTTTTGACTCTAAATGACTGTTGGATGTGAATTATGACTTTGTCAACTAAAATGAGTGTGTTTAAAGTCATTTCTGTGCCTGAAACTGGTCAAAATTGAAGCTTTTGAGTAAACAAAACTCTGTAAAAATGGCAATTTTGGTCACTGTGAGGGTTTAAAAAGTGGTTATTCAACATGAGGCACGATCCAATTGACATTTTGAATCATTTTTGGTACAGTTTAAAAAATCAATTTTCTGATGAAAAACAATGACTCCGGACCTGTCGAACGTTCCCAAAATGGTCTATAATGATGAAATTTTAACATTTAATCTTTTGACTCTAAATGACTGTTGGATGTGAATTATGACTTTTTCAACTAAAATAACTGTGTTTAAAGTCATTTCTGTGCCTGAAACGAGTCAAAATTGAAGCTTTTGAGTAAGCAAAACTCTGTAAAAATGGCAATTTTGGTCACTGTGAGGGTTTAAAAGTGGTTATTCAACATGAGGCACAATCCAATTGACATTTTGAATCATTTTTGGTACAGTCCAAAAAATCCATTTTCGGATGAAAAACAATGACTCCGGACCTGTCGAACGATCCCAAAATGGTCAATATGGATGAAATTTTAACATTTAATCTTTTGACTCTAAATGACTGTTGGATGTGAATTATGACTTTGTCAACTAAAAAAGAGTGTGTTTAAAGTCATTTCTGTGCCTGAAACTGGTCAAAATTGAAACTTTTGAGTAAGCAAAACTCTGTAAAAATGGCAATTTTGGTCACTGTGAGGGTTTAAAAAGTGGTTATTCAACATGAGGCACGATCCAATTGACATTTTGAATCATTTTTGGTACAGTCCAAAAAATCAATTTTCGGATAAAAAAACGATGACTCCGGACCTGTCGAATGATCCTAAAATGGTAAATATGGATGAAATTTTAACATTTAATCTTTTGACTCTAAATGACTGTTGGATGTGAATTATGACTTTGTCAACTAAAATAAGTGTGTTTAAAGTCATTTCTGTGCTTGAAATGGGTCAAAATTGAAGCTTTTGAGTAAGCAAAACTCTGTAAAAACGGCAATTTTGGTCACTGTGAGGGTTTAAAAAGTGGTTATTCAACATGAGGCACGATCCAATTGACATTTTGAATCATTTTTGGTACAGTCCAAAAAATCCATTTTCGGATGAAAAACGATGACTCCAGACCTGTCGAACGATCCCAAAATGGTCAATATGGATGAAATTTTAACATTTAATCTTTTGACTCTAAATGACTGTTGGATGTGAATTATGACTTTGTTAACTAAAATAAGTGTGTTTAATGTCATTTCTGTGCCTGAAATGGGTCAAAATTGAAGCTTTTGAGTAAGCAAAACTCTGTAAAAATGACAATTTTGGTCGCTGTGAGGGTTTAAAAAGTGGTTATTCAACATGAGGCACGATCCAATTGACATTTTGAATCATTTTTGGTACAGTTTAAAAAATCAATTTTCGGATGAAAAATGATGGCTCCGGACCTGTCGAACGTTCCCAAAATGGTCTATAATGATGAAATTTTAACATTTAATCTTTTGACTCTAAATGACTGTTGGATGCGAATTATGACTTTTTCAACTAAAATAACTGTGTTTAATGTCATTTCTGTGCCTGAAATGGGACAAAATTGAAGCTTTTGAGTAAGCAAAACTCTGTAAAAATGGCAATTTTGGTCACTGTGAGGGTTTAAAAAGTGGTTATTCAACATGAGGCACGATCCAATTGACATTTTGAATCATTTTTGGTACAGTTTAAAAAATCAATTTTCGGATGAAAAACGATGACTCCGAACCTGTCGAACGTTCCCAAAATGGTCTATAATGATGAAATTTTAACATTTAATCTTTTGACTCTAAATGACTGTTGGATGCGAATTATGACTTTTTCAACTAAAATAACTGTGTTTAAAGTCATTTCTGTGCCTGAAACGAGTCAAAATTGAAGCTTTTGAGTAAGCAAAACTCTGTAAAAATGGCAATTTTGGTCACTGTGAGGGTTTAAAAAGTGGTTATTCAACATGAGGCACGATCCAATTGACATTTTGAATCATTTTTGGTACAGTCCAAAAAATCCATTTTCGGATGAAAAACGATGACTCCGGACCTGTCGAACGATCCCAAAATGGTCAATATGGATGAAAATTTAACATTTATTCTTTTGACTCTAAATGACTGTTGGATGTGAATTGACTTTGTCAACTAAAATAAGTGTGTTTAAAGTCATTTCTGTGCCTGAAATGGGTCAAAATTGAAGCTTTTGAGTAAGCAAAACTCTGTAAAAATGGCAATTTTGGTCACTGTGAGAGTTTAAAAAGTGGTTATTCAACATGAGGCACGATCCAATAGACATTTTGAATCATTTTTGGTACAGTCCCAAAAATCAATTTTCCGATGAAAAACGATGACTCCGGACCTGTCGAACGTTCCCAAAATGGTCTATAATGATGACATTTTAACATTTATTCTTTTGACTCTAAATGACTGTTGGATGTGAATTATGGCTTTGTCAAACTAAAATAAGTGTGTTTAAAGTCATTCCTGTGCCTGAAATGGGTCAAAATTGAAGCTTTTGAGAAAGCAAAACTCTGTAAAAATGTCAATTTTGGTCACTGTGAGGGTTTAAAAAGTGGTTATTCAACATGAGGCACGATCCAATTAACATTTTGAATCATTTTT
This sequence comes from Lissotriton vulgaris, assembly GCF_964263255.1. Classification (NCBI taxonomy): domain Eukaryota; kingdom Metazoa; phylum Chordata; class Amphibia; order Caudata; family Salamandridae; genus Lissotriton; species Lissotriton vulgaris. The sequence goes on from NW_028252942.1 coordinate 2,569,872, forward strand.
GGTACGGTCCAAAAAATCCATTTTCGGATGAAAAACGATGACTCCGGACCTGTCGAACGTTCCCAAAATGGTCTATAATGATGAAATTTTAACATTTAATCTTTTGACTCTAAATGACTGTTGGATGTGAATTATGACTTTGTCAACTAAAATGAGTGTGTTTAAAGTAATTTCTGTGCCTGAAACTGGTCAAAATTGAAGCATTTGAGTAAGCAAAACTCTGTAAAAATGGCAATTGTGGTCACTGTGAGAGTTTAAAAAGTGGTTATTCAACATGAGGCACGATCCAATAGACATTTTGAATCATTTTTGGTACAGTCCCAAAAATCAATTTTCCGATGAAAAACGATGACTCCGGACCTGTCGAACGTTCCCAAAATGGTCTATAATGATGAAATTTTAACATTTAATCTTTTGACTCTAAATGACTGTTGGATGTGAATTATGACTTTGTCAAACTAAAATAAGTGTGTTTAAAGTCATTTCTGTGCCTGAAACGAGTCAAAATTGAAGCTTTTGAGTAAGCAGAACTCTGTAAAAATGGCAATTTTGGTCACTGTGAGGGTTTAAAAAGTGGTTATTCAACATGAGGCACGATCCAATTGACATTTTGAATCATTTTTGGCACAGTCCAAAAAATCCATTTTGGGATGAAAAACGATGACTCCGGACCTGTCGAACGATCCCAAAATGGTCAATATGGATGAAATTTTAACATTTAATCTTTTGACTCTAAATGACTGTTGGATGTGAATTATGACTTTGTCAACTAAAATGAGTGTGTTTAAAGTCATTTCTGTGCCTGAAACTGGTCAAAATTGAAGCTTTTGAGTAAGCAAAACTCTGTAAAAATGGCAATTTTGGTCACTGTGAGGGTTTAAAAGTGGTTATTCAACATGAGGCACAATCCAATTGACATTTTGAATCTTTTTTGGTACAGTCCAAAAAATCCATTTTCGGATGAAAAACAATGACTCCGGACCTGTCGAACGATCCCAAAATGGTCAATATGGATGAAATTTTAACATTTAATCTTTTGACTCTAAATGACTGTTGGATGTGAATTATGACTTTGTCAACTAAAAAAGAGTGTGTTTAAAGTCATTTCTGTGCCTGAAACTGGTCAAAATTGAAGCTTTTGAGTAAGCAAAACTCTGTAAAAATGGCAATTTTGGTCACTGTGAGGGTTTAAAAAGTGGTTATTCAACATGAGGCACGATCCAATTGACATTTTGAATCATTTTTGGTACAGTCCAAAAAATCAATTTTCGGACAAAAAACGATGACTCCGGACCTGTCGAATGATCCTAAAATGGTAAATATGGATGAAATTTTAACATTTAATCTTTTGACTCTAAATGACTGTTGGATGTGAATTATGACTTTGTCAACTAAAATAAGTGTGTTTAAAGTCATTTCTGTGCTTGAAATGGGTCAAAATTGAAGCTTTTGAGTAAGCAAAACTCTGTAAAAACTGCAATTTTGGTCACTGTGAGGGTTTAAAAAGTGGTTATTCAACATGAGGCACGATCCAATTGACATTTTGAATCATTTTTGGTACAGTCCAAAAAATCCATTTTCGGATGAAAAACGATGACTCCGGACCTGTCGAACGATCCCAAAATGGTCAATATGGATGAAATTTTAACATTTAATCTTTTGACTCTAAATGACTGTTGGATGTGAATTATGACTTTGTCAACTAAAATAAGTGTGTTTAATGTCATTTCTGTGCCTGAAATGGGTCAAAATTGAAGCTTTTGAGTAAGCAAAACTCTGTAAAAATGACAATTTTGGTCGCTGTGAGGGTTTAAAAAGTGGTTATTCAACATGAGGCACGATCCAATTGACATTTTGAATCATTTTTGGTACAGTTTAAAAAATCAATTTTCGGATGAAAAACGATGACTCCGGACCTGTCGAACGTTCCCAAAATGGTCTATAATGATGAAATTTTAACATTTAATCTTTTGACTCTAAATGACTGTTGGATGCGAATTATGACTTTTTCAACTAAAATAACTGTGTTTAAAGTCATTTCTGTGCCTGAAACGAGTCAAAATTGAAGCTTTTGAGTAAGCAAAACTCTGTAAAAATGGCAATTTTGGTCACTGTGAGGGTTTAAAAAGTGGTTATTCAACATGAGGCACGATCCAATTGACATTTTGAATCATTTTTGGTACAGTCCAAAAAATCAATTTTCGGATGAAAAACGATGACTCCGGACCTGTCGAACGATCCCAAAATGGTCAATATGGATGAAATTTTAACATTTATTCTTTTGACTCTAAATGACTGTTGGATGTGAATTATGACTTTGTCAACTAAAATAAGTGTGTTTAAAGTCATTTCTGTGCCTGAAATGGTTCAAAATTGAAGCTTTTGAGTAAGCAAAACTCTGTAGAAATGGCAATTTTGGTCACTGTGAGAGTTTAAAAAGTGGTTATTCAACATGAGGCACGATCCAATAGACATTTTGAATCATTTTTGGTACAGTCCCAAAAATCAATTTTCCGATGAAAAACGATGACTCCGGACCTGTCGAACGTTCCCAAAATGGTCTATAATGATGAAATTTTAACATTTAATCTTTTGACTCTAAATGACTGTTGGATGTGAATTATGACTTTGTCAAACTAAAATAAGTGTGTTTAAAGTCATTTCTGTGCCTGAAACGAGTCAAACGTGAAGCTTTTGAGTAAGCAAAACTCTGTAAAAATGGCAATTTTGGTCACTGTGAGGGTTTAAAAAGTGGTTATTCAACATGAGGCACGATCCAATTGACATTTTGAATCATTTTTGGTACAGTCCAAAAAATCCATTTTCGGATGAAAAACGATGACTCCGGACCTGTCGAACGATCCCAAAATGGTCAATATGGATGAAATTTTAACATTTAATCTTTTGACTCTAAATGACTGTTGGATATGAATTATGACTTTGTCAACTAAAATGAGTGTGTTTAGAGTCATTTCTGTGCCTGAAACTGGTCAAAATTGAAGCTTTTGAGTAAGCAAAACTCTGTAAAAATGGCAATTTTGGTCACTGTGAGGGTTTAAAAAGTGGTTATTCAACATGAGGCACGATCCAATTGACATTTTGAATCATTGTTGGTACAGTTTAAAAAATCAGTTTTCGGATGAAAAACAATGACTCCGGACCTGTCGAACGTTCCCAAAATGGTCTATAATGATGAAATTTTAACATTTAATCTTTTGACTCTAAATGACTGTTGGATGTGAATTATGACTTTTTCAACTAAAATAACTGTGTTTAAAGTCATTTCTGTGCCTGAAACGAGTCAAAATTGAAGCTTTTGAGTAAGCAAAACTCTGTAAAAATGGCAATTTTGGTCACTGTGAGGGTTTAAAAGTGGTTATCAACATGAGGCACGATCCAATTGACATTTTGAATCATTTTTGGTACAGTCCAAAAAATCCATTTTCGGATGAAAAACGATGACTCCGGACCTGTCGAACGATCCCAAAATGGTCAATATGGATGAAATTTGACATTTATTCTTTTGACTCTATAAATGACTGTTGGATGTGAATTATGACTTTGTCAACTAAAATAAGTGTGTTTAAAGTCATTTCTGTGCCTGAAATGGGTCAAAATTGAAGCTTTTGAGTAAGCAAAACTCTGTAAAAATGGCAATTTTGGTCACTATGAGAGTTTAAAAAGTGGTTATTCAACATGAGGCACGATCCAATTGACATTTTGAATCATTGTTGGTACAGTTTAAAAAATCAGTTTTCGGATGAAAAACAATGACTCCGGACCTGTCGAACGTTCCCAAAATGGTCTATAATGATGAAATTTTAACATTTAATCTTTTGACTCTAAATGACTGTTGGATGTGAATTATGACTTTGTCAACTAAAATGAGTGTGTTTATTGTCATTTCTGTGCCTGAAATGGGTCAAAATTGAAGCTTTTGAGTAAGCAAAACTCTGTAAAAATGGCAATTTTGGTCACTGTGAGGGTTTAAAAAGTGGTTATTCAACATGAGGCACAATCCAATTGACATTTTGAATCATTTTTGGTACAGTCCAAAAAATCAATTTTCGGATGAAAAACGATGACTCCGGACCTGTCGAACGATCCCAAAATGGTCAATATGGATGAAATTTTAACATTTAATCTTTTGACTCTAAATGACTGTTGGATGTGAATTATGACTTTGTCAACTAAAATGAGTGTTTTTAAAGTCATTTCTGTGCCTGAAACTGGTCAAAATTGAAGCTTTTGAGTAAGCAAAACTCTGTAAAAATGGCAATTTTGGTCACTGTGAGGGTTTAAAAAGTGGTTATTCAACATGAGGCACGATCCAATTGACATTTTGAATCATTTTTGGTACAGTTCAAAAAATCCATTTTCGGATGAAAAACGATGACTCCGGACCTGTCGAACGTTCCCAAAATGGTCTATAATGATGACATTTTAACATTTATTCTTTTGACTCTAAATGACTGTTGAATGTGAATTATGGCTTTGTCAAACTAAAATAAGTGTGTTTAAAGTCATTCCTGTGCCTGAAATGGGTCAAAATTGAAGCTTTTGAGAAAGCAAAACTCTGTAAAAATGTCAATTTTGGTCACTGTGAGGGTTTAAAAAGTGGTTATTCAACATGAGGCTCGATCCAATTGACATTTTGAATCATTTTTGGTACGGTCCAAAAAATCCATTTTCGGATGAAAAACGATGACTCCGGACCTGTCGAACGTTCCCAAAATGGTCTATAATGATGAAATTTTAACATTTAATCTTTTGACTCTAAATGACTGTTGGATGTGAATTATGACTTTGTCAACTAAAATGAGTGTGTTTAAAGTAATTTCTGTGCCTGAAACTGGTCAAAATTGAAGCATTTGAGTAAGCAAAACTCTGTAAAAATGGCAATTTTGGTCACTGTGAGAGTTTAAAAAGTGGTTATTCAACATGAGGCACGATCCAATAGACATTTTGAATCATTTTTGGTACAGTCCCAAAAATCAATTTTCCGATGAAAAACGATGACTCCGGACCTGTCGAACGTTCCCAAAATGGTCTATATGGATGAAATTTTAACATTTAATCTTTTGACTCTAAATGACTGTTGGATGTGAATTATGACTTTGTCAACTAAAAAAGAGTGTGTTTAAAGTAATTTCTGTGCCTGAAACTGGTCAAAATTGAAGCTTTTGAGTAAGCAAAACTCTGTAAAAATGGCAATTTTGGTCACTGTGAGAGTTTAAAAAGTGGTTATTCAACATGAGGCACGATCCAATAGACATTTTGAATCATTTTTGGTACAGTCCAAAAAATCCATTTTCGGATGAAAAACGATGACTCCGGACCTGTCGAACGATCCCAAAATGGTCAATATGGATGAAAATTTAACATTTATTCTTTTGACTCTAAATGACTGTTGGATGTGAATTGACTTTGTCAACTAAAATAAGTGTTTAAAGTCATTTCTGTGCCTGAAATGGGTCAAAATTGAAGCTTTTGAGTAAGCAAAACTCTGTAAAAATGGCAATTTTGGTCACTGTGAGAGTTTAAAAAGTGGTTATTCAACATGAGGCACGATCCAATAGACATTTTGAATCATTTTTGGTACAGTCCCAAAAATCAATTTTCCGATGAAAAACGATGACTCCGGACCTGTCGAACGTTCCCAAAATGGTCTATAATGATGACATTTTAACATTTATTCTTTTGACTCTAAATGACTGTTGGATGTGAATTATGGCTTTGTCAAACTAAAATAAGTGTGTTTAAAGTCATTCCTGTGCCTGAAATGGGTCAAAATTGAAGCTTTTGAGAAAGCAAAACTCTGTAAAAATGTCAATTTTGGTCACTGTGAGGGTTTAAAAAGTGGTTATTCAACATGAGGCACGATCCAATTGACATTTTGAATCATTTTTGGTACGGTCCAAAAAATCCATTTTGGGATGAAAAACGATGACTCCGGACCTGTCGAACGTTCCCAAAATGGTCTATAATGATGAAATTTTAACATTTAATCTTTTGACTCTAAATGACTGTTGGATGTGAATTATGACTTTGTCAAACTAAAATAAGTGTGTTTAAAGTCATTTCTGTGCCTGAAACGAGTCAAAATTGAAGCTTTTGAGTAAGCAGAACTCTGTAAAAATGGCAATTTTGGTCACTGTGAGGGTTTAAAAAGTGGTTATTCAACATGAGGCACGATCCAATTGACATTTTGAATCATTTTTGGCACAGTCCAAAAAATCCATTTTGGGATGAAAAACGATGACTCCGGACCTGTCGAACGATCCCAAAATGGTCAATATGGATGAAATTTTAACATTTAATCTTTTGACTCTAAATGACTGTTGGATGTGAATTATGACTTTGTCAACTAAAATGAGTGTGTTTAAAGTCATTTCTGTGCCTGAAACTGGTCAAAATTGAAGCTTTTGAGTAAGCAAAACTCTGTAAAAATGGCAATTTTGGTCACTGTGAGGGTTTAAAAGTGGTTATTCAACATGAGGCACAATCCAATTGACATTTTGAATCATTTTTGGTACAGTCCAAAAAATCCATTTTCGGATGAAAAACAATGACTCCGGACCTGTCGAACGATCCCAAAATGGTCAATATGGATGAAATTTTAACATTTAATCTTTTGACTCTAAATGACTGTTGGATGTGAATTATGACTTTGTCAACTAAAAAAGAGTGTGTTTAAAGTCATTTCTGTGCCTGAAACTGGTCAAAATTGAAGCTTTTGAGTAAGCAAAACTCTGTAAAAATGGCAATTTTGGTCACTGTGAGGGTTTAAAAAGTGGTTATTCAACATGAGGCACGATCCAATTGACATTTTGAATCATTTTTGGTACAGTCCAAAAAATCAATTTTCGGACAAAAAACGATGACTCCGGACCTGTCGAATGATCCTAAAATGGTAAATATGGATGAAATTTTAACATTTAATCTTTTGACTCTAAATGACTGTTGGATGTGAATTATGACTTTGTCAACTAAAATAAGTGTGTTTAAAGTCATTTTTGTGCTTGAAATGGGTCAAAATTGAAGCTTTTGAGTAAGCAAAACTCTGTAAAAACTGCAATTTTGGTCACTGTGAGGGTTTAAAAAGTGGTTATTCAACATGAGGCACGATCCAATTGACATTTTGAATCATTTTTGGTACAGTCCAAAAAAAATCAATTTTCGGATAAAAAACGATGACTCCGGACCTGTCGAATGATCCTAAAATGGTAAATATGGATGAAATTTTAACATTTAATCTTTTGACTCTAAATGACTGTTGGATGTGAATTATGACTTTGTCAACTAAAATAAGTGTGTTTAAAGTCATTTCTGTGCTTGAAATGGGTCAAAATTGAAGCTTTTGAGTAAGCAAAACTCTGTAAAAACGGCAATTTTGGTCACTGTGAGGGTTTAAAAAGTGGTTATTCAACATGAGGCACGATCCAATTGACATTTTGAATCATTTTTGGTACAGTTTAAAAAATCAGTTTTCGGATGAAAAACAATGACTCCGGACCTGTCGAACGTTCCCAAAATGGTCTATAATGATGAAATTTTAACATTTAATCTTTTGACTCTAAATGACTGTTGGATGTGAATTATGACTTTTTCAACTAAAATAACTGTGTTTAAAGTCATTTCTGTGCCTGAAACGAGTCAAAATTGAAGCTTTTGAGTAAGCAAAACTCTGTAAAAATGGCAATTTTGGTCACTGTGAGGGTTTAAAAGTGGTTATCAACATGAGGCACGATCCAATTGACATTTTGAATCATTTTTGGTACAGTCCAAAAAATCCATTTTCGGATGAAAAACGATGACTCCGGACCTGTCGAACGATCCCAAAATGGTCAATATGGATGAAATTTTAACATTTATTCTTTTGACTCTAAATGACTGTTGGATGTGAATTATGACTTTGTCAACTAAAATAAGTGTGTTTAAAGTCATTTCTGTGCCTGAAATGGTTCAAAATTGAAGCTTTTGAGTAAGCAAAACTCTGTAGAAATGGCAATTTTGGTCACTGTGAGAGTTTAAAAAGTGGTTATTCAACATGAGGCACGATCCAATAGACATTTTGAATCATTTTTGGTACAGTCCCAAAAATCAATTTTCCGATGAAAAACGATGACTCCGGACCTGTCGAACGTTCCCAAAATGGTCTATAATGATGAAATTTTAACATTTAATCTTTTGACTCTAAATGACTGTTGGATGTGAATTATGACTTTGTCAAACTAAAATAAGTGTGTTTAAAGTCATTTCTGTGCCTGAAACGAGTCAAACGTGAAGCTTTTGAGTAAGCAAAACTCTGTAAAAATGGCAATTTTGGTCACTGTGAGGGTTTAAAAAGTGGTTATTCAACATGAGGCACGATCCAATTGACATTTTGAATCATTTTTGGTACAGTCCAAAAAATCCATTTTCGGATGAAAAACGATGACTCCGGACCTGTCGAACGATCCCAAAATGGTCAATATGGATGAAATTTTAACATTTAATCTTTTGACTCTAAATGACTGTTGGATGTGAATTATGACTTTGTCAACTACAATGAGTGTGTTTAGAGTCATTTCTGTGCCTGAAACTGGTCAAAATTGAAGCTTTTGAGTAAGCAAAACTCTGTAAAAATGGCAATTTTGGTCACTGTGAGGGTTTAAAAAGTGGTTATTCAACATGAGGCACGATCCAATTGACATTTTGAATCATTGTTGGTACAGTTTAAAAAATCAGTTTTCGGATGAAAAACAATGACTCCGGACCTGTCGAACGTTCCCAAAATGGTCTATAATGATGAAATTTTAACATTTAATCTTTTGACTCTAAATGACTGTTGGATGTGAATTATGACTTTTTCAACTAAAATAACTGTGTTTAAAGTCATTTCTGTGCCTGAAACAAGTCAAAATTGAAGCTTTTGAGTAAGCAAAACTCTGTAAAAATGGCAATTTTGGTCACTGTGAGGGTTTAAAAGTGGTTATCAACATGAGGCACGATCCAATTGACATTTTGAATCATTTTTGGTACAGTCCAAAAAATCCATTTTCGGATGAAAAACGATGATTCCGGACCTGTCGAACGATCCCAAAATGGTCAATATGGATGAAATTTGACATTTATTCTTTTGACTCTATAAATGACTGTTGGATGTGAATTATGACTTTGTCAACTAAAATAAGTGTGTTTAAAGTCATTTCTGTGCCTGAAATGGGTCAAAATTGAAGCTTTTGAGTAAGCAAAACTCTGTAAAAATGGCAATTTTGGTCACTGTGAGAGTTTAAAAAGTGGTTATTCAACATGAGGCACGATCCAATTGACATTTTGAATCATTGTTGGTACAGTTTAAAAAATCAGTTTTCGGATGAAAAACAATGACTCCGGACCTGTCGAACGTTCCCAAAATGGTCTATAATGATGAAATTTTAACATTTAATCTTTTTACTCTAAATGACTGTTGCATGTGAATTATGACTTTGTCAACTAAAATAAGTGTGTTTAAAGTCATTTCTGTGCTTGAAATGGGTCAAAATTGAAGCTTTTGAGTAAGCAAAACTCTGTAAAAATGGCAATTATGGTCACTGTGAGGGTTTAAAAAGTGGTTATTCAACATGAGGCACGATCCAATTGACATTTTGAATCATTTTTGGTACAGTCCAAAAAATCCATTTTCGGATGAAAAACGATGACTCCGGACCTGTCGAACGATCCCAAAATGGTCAATATGGATGAAATTTTAACATTTAATCTTTTGACTCTAAATGACTGTTGGATGTGAATTATGACTTTGTCAACTAAAATAAGTGTGTTTAATGTCATTTCTGTGCCTGAAATGGGTCAAAATTGAAGCTTTTGAGTAAGCAAAACTCTGTAAAAATGACAATTTTGGTCGCTGTGAGGGTTTAAAAAGTGGTTATTCAACATGAGGCACGATCCAATTGACATTTTGAATCATTTTTGGTACAGTTTAAAAAATCAATTTTCGGATGAAAAACGATGACTCCGGACCTGTCGAACGTTCCCAAAATGGTCTATAATGATGAAATTTTAACATTTAATCTTTTGACTCTAAATGACTGTTGGATGCGAATTATGACTTTTTCAACTAAAATAACTGTGTTTAAAGTCATTTCTGTGCCTGAAACGAGTCAAAATTGAAGCTTTTGAGTAAGCAAAACTCTGTAAAAATGGCAATTTTGGTCACTGTGAGGGTTTAAAAAGTGGTTATTCAACATGAGGCACGATCCAATTGACATTTTGAATCATTTTTGGTACAGTCCAAAAAATCAATTTTCGGATGAAAAACGATGACTCCGGACCTGTCGAACGATCCCAAAATGGTCAATATGGATGAAATTTTAACATTTATTCTTTTGACTCTAAATGACTGTTGGATGTGAATTATGACTTTGTCAACTAAAATAAGTGTGTTTAAAGTCATTTCTGTGCCTGAAATGGTTCAAAATTGAAGCTTTTGAGTAAGCAAAACTCTGTAGAAATGGCAATTTTGGTCACTGTGAGAGTTTAAAAAGTGGTTATTCAACATGAGGCACGATCCAATAGACATTTTGAATCATTTTTGGTACAGTCCCAAAAATCAATTTTCCGATGAAAAACGATGACTCTGGACCTGTCGAACGTTCCCAAAATGGTCTATAATGATGAAATTTTAACATTTAATCTTTTGACTCTAAATGACTGTTGGATGTGAATTATGACTTTGTCAAACTAAAATAAGTGTGTTTAAAGTCATTTCTGTGCCTGAAACGAGTCAAACGTGAAGCTTTTGAGTAAGCAAAACTCTGTAAAAATGGCAATTTTGGTCACTGTGAGGGTTTAAAAAGTGGTTATTCAACATGAGGCACGATCCAATTGACATTTTGAATCATTTTTGGTACAGTCCAAAAAATCCATTTTCGGATGAAAAACGATGACTCCGGACCTGTCGAACGATCCCAAAATGGTCAATATGGATGAAATTTTAACATTTAATCTTTTGACTCTAAATGACTGTTGGATGTGAATTATGACTTTGTCAACTACAATGAGTGTATTTAGAGTCATTTCTGTGCCTGAAACTGGTCAAAATTGAAGCTTTTGAGTAAGCAAAACTCTGTAAAAATGGCAATTTTGGTCACTGTGAGGGTTTAAAAAGTGGTTATTCAACATGAGGCACGATCCAATTGACATTTTGAATCATTGTTGGTACAGTTTAAAAAATCAGTTTTCGGATGAAAAACAATGACTCCGGACCTGTCGAACGTTCCCAAAATGGTCTATAATGATGAAATTTTAACATTTAATCTTTTGACTCTAAATGACTGTTGGATGTGAATTATGACTTTTTCAACTAAAATAACTGTGTTTAAAGTCATTTCTGTGCCTGAAACAAGTCAAAATTGAAGCTTTTGAGTAAGCAAAACTCTGTAAAAATGGCAATTTTGGTCACTGTGAGGGTTTAAAAGTGGTTATCAACATGAGGCACGATCCAATTGACATTTTGAATCATTTTTGGTACAGTCCAAAAAATCCATTTTCGGATGAAAAACGATGACTCCGGACCTGTCGAACGATCCCAAAATGGTCAATATGGATGAAATTTGACATTTATTCTTTTGACTCTATAAATGACTGTTGGATGTGAATTATGACTTTGTCAACTAAAATAAGTGTGTTTAAAGTCATTTCTGTGCCTGAAATGGGTCAAAATTGAAGCTTTTGAGTAAGCAAAACTCTGTAAAAATGGCAATTTATGTCACTGTGAGAGTTTAAAAAGTGGTTATTCAACATGAGGCACGATCCAATTGACATTTTGAATCATTGTTGGTACAGTTTAAAAAATCAGTTTTCGGATGAAAAACAATGACTCCGGACCTGTCGAACGTTCCCAAAATGGTCTATAATGATGAAATTTTAACATTTAATCTTTTTACTCTAAATGACTGTTGGATGTGAATTATGACTTTGTCAACTAAAATAAGTGTGTTTAAAGTCATTTCTGTGCTTGAAATGGGTCAAACGTGAAGCTTTTGAGTAAGCAAAACTCTGTAAAAATGGCAATTTTGGTCACTGTGAGGGTTTAAAAAGTGGTTATTCAACATGAGGCACGATCCAATTGACATTTTGAATCATTTTTGGTACAGTCCAAAAAATCCATTTTCGGATGAAAAACGATGACTCCGGACCTGTCGAACGATCCCAAAATGGTCAATATGGATGAAATTTTAACATTTAATCTTTTGACTCTAAATGACTGTTGGATATGAATTATGACTTTGTCAACTAAAATGAGTGTGTTTAGAGTCATTTCTGTGCCTGAAACTGGTCAAAATTGAAGCTTTTGAGTAAGCAAAACTCTGTAAAAATGGCAATTTTGGTCACTGTGAGGGTTTAAAAAGTGGTTATTCAACATGAGGCACGATCCAATTGACATTTTGAATCATTGTTGGTACAGTTTAAAAAATCAGTTTTCGGATGAAAAACAATGACTCCGGACCTGTCGAACGTTCCCAAAATGGTCTATAATGATGAAATTTTAACATTTAATCTTTTGACTCTAAATGACTGTTGGATGTGAATTATGACTTTTTCAACTAAAATAACTGTGTTTAAAGTCATTTCTGTGCCTGAAACGAGTCAAAATTGAAGCTTTTGAGTAAGCAAAACTCTGTAAAAATGGCAATTTTGGTCACTGTGAGGGTTTAAAAGTGGTTATCAACATGAGGCACGATCCAATTGACATTTTGAATCATTTTTGGTACAGTCCAAAAAATCCATTTTCGGATGAAAAACGATGACTCCGGACCTGTCGAACGATCCCAAAATGGTCAATATGGATGAAATTTTAACATTTATTCTTTTGACTCTAAATGACTGTTGGATGTGAATTATGACTTTGTCAACTAAAATAAGTGTGTTTAAAGTCATTTCTGTGCCTGAAATGGTTCAAAATTGAAGCTTTTGAGTAAGCAAAACTCTGTAGAAATGGCAATTTTGGTCACTGTGAGAGTTTAAAAAGTGGTTATTCAACATGAGGCACGATCCAATAGACATTTTGAATCATTTTTGGTACAGTCCCAAAAATCAATTTTCCGATGAAAAACGATGACTCCGGACCTGTCGAACATTCCCAAAATGGTCTATAATGATGAAATTTTAACATTTAATCTTTTGACTCTAAATGACTGTTGGATGTGAATTATGACTTTGTCAAACTAAAATAAGTGTGTTTAAAGTCATTTCTGTGCCTGAAACGAGTCAAACGTGAAGCTTTTGAGTAAGCAAAACTCTGTAAAAATGGCAATTTTGGTCACTGTGAGGGTTTAAAAAGTGGTTATTCAACATGAGGCACGATCCAATTGACATTTTGAATCATTTTTGGTACAGTCCAAAAAATCCATTTTCGGATGAAAAACGATGACTCCGGACCTGTCGAACGATCCCAAAATGGTCAATATGGATGAAATGTTAACATTTAATCTTTTGACTCTAAATGACTGTTGGATGTGAATTATGACTTTGTCAACTACAATGAGTGTGTTTAGAGTCATTTCTGTGCCTGAAACTGGTCAAAATTGAAGCTTTTGAGTAAGCAAAACTCTGTAAAAATGGCAATTTTGGTCACTGTGAGGGTTTAAAAAGTGGTTATTCAACATGAGGCACGATCCAATTGACATTTTGAATCATTGTTGGTACAGTTTAAAAAATCAGTTTTCGGATGAAAAACAATGACTCCGGACCTGTCGAACGTTCCCAAAATGGTCTATAATGATGAAATTTTAACATTTAATCTTTTGACTCTAAATGACTGTTGGATGTGAATTATGACTTTTTCAACTAAAATAACTGTGTTTAAAGTCATTTCTGTGCCTGAAACAAGTCAAAATTTAAGCTTTTGAGTAAGCAAAACTCTGTAAAAATGGCAATTTTGGTCACTGTGAGGGTTTAAAAGTGGTTATCAACATGAGGCACGATCCAATTGACATTTTGAATCATTTTTGGTACAGTCCAAAAAATCCATTTTCGGATGAAAAACGATGACTCCGGACCTGTCGAACGATCCCAAAATGGTCAATATGGATGAAATTTGACATTTATTCTTTTGACTCTATAAATGACTGTTGGATGTGAATTATGACTTTGTCAACTAAAATAAGTGTGTTTAAAGTCATTTCTGTGCCTGAAATGGGTCAAAATTGAAGCTTTTGAGTAAGCAAAACTCTGTAAAAATGGCAATTTTGGTCACTGTGAGAGTTTAAAAAGTGGTTATTCAACATGAGGCACGATCCAATTGACATTTTGAATCATTGTTGGTACAGTTTAAAAAATCAGTTTTCGGATGAAAAACAATGACTCCGGACCTGTCGAACGTTCCCAAAATGGTCTATAATGATGAAATTTTAACATTTAATCTTTTTACTCTAAATGACTGTTGCATGTGAATTATGACTTTGTCAACTAAAATAAGTGTGTTTAAAGTCATTTCTGTGCTTGAAATGGGTCAAAATTGAAGCTTTTGAGTAAGCAAAACTCTGTAAAAATGGCAATTATGGTCACTGTGAGGGTTTAAAAAGTGGTTATTCAACATGAGGCACGATCCAATTGACATTTTGAATCATTTTTGGTACAGTCCAAAAAATCCATTTTCGGATGAAAAACGATGACTCCGGACCTGTCGAACGATCCCAAAATGGTCAATATGGATGAAATTTTAACATTTAATCTTTTGACTCTAAATGACTGTTGGATATGAATTATGACTTTGTCAACTAAAATGAGTGTGTTTAGAGTCATTTCTGTGCCTGAAACTGGTCAAAATTGAAGCTTTTGAGTAAGCAAAACTCTGTAAAAATGGCAATTTTGGTCACTGTGAGGGTTTAAAAAGTGGTTATTCAACATGAGGCACGATCCAATTGACATTTTGAATCATTTTTGGTACAGTCCAAAAAATCCATTTTCGGATGAAAAACGATGACTCCGGACCTGTCGAACGTTCCCAAAATGGTCAATATGGATGAAATTTGACATTTAATCTTTTGACTCTAAATGACTGTTGGATGTGAATTATGACTTTGTCAACTAAAATAAGTGTGTTTAAAGTCATTTCTGTGCTTGAAATGGGTCAAAATTGAAGCTTTTGAGTAAGCAAAACTCTGTAAAAATGGCAATTATGGTCACTGTGAGGGTTTAAAAAGTGGTTATTCAACATGAGGCACGATCCAATTGACATTTTGAATCATTTTTGGTACAGTTTAAAAAATCAATTTTCGGATGAAAAACGATGACTCCGGACCTGTCGAACGTTCCCAAAATGGTCTATAATGATGAAATTTTAACATTTAATCTTTTGACTCTAAATGACTATTGGATGTGAATTATGACTTTTTCAACTAAAATAACTGTGTTTAAAGTCATTTCTGTGCCTGAAACTAGTCAAAATTGAAGCTTTTGAGTAAGCAAAACTCTGTAAAAATGGCAATTTTGGTCACTGTGAGGGTTTAAAAAGTGGGTATTCAACATGAGGCACAATCCAATTGACATTTTGAATCATTTTTGGTACAGTCCAAAAAATCCATTTTCGGATGAAAAACGATGACTCCGGACCTGTCGAACGATCCCAAAATGGTCAATATGGATGAAATTTTAACATTTAATCTTTTGACTCTAAATGACTGTTGGATGTGAATTATGACTTTGTCAACTAAAATAAGTGTGTTTATTGTCATTTCTGTGCCTGAAATGGGTCAAAATTGAAGCTTTTGAATAAGCAAAACTCTGTAAAAATGGCAATTTTGGTCACTTTCAGGGTTTAAAAAGTGGTTATTCAACATGATGCACGATCCAATTGACATTTTGAATCATTTTTGGTACAGTTTAAAAAATCAATTTTCGGATGAAAAACGATGACTCCGGACCTGTCGAACGTTCCCAAAATGGTCTATAATGATGAAATTTTAACATTTAATCTTTTGACTCTAAATGACTGTTGGATGCGAATTATGACTTTTTCAACTAAAATAACTGTGTTTAAAGTCATTTCTGTGCCTGAAACGAGTCAAAATTGAAGATTTTGAGTAAGGAAAACTCTGTAAAAATGGCAATTTTGATCACTGTGAGAGTTTAAAAAGTGGTTATTCAACATGAGGCACGATCCAATTGACATTTTGAATCATTTTTGGTACAGTCCAAAAAATCCATTTTCGGATGAAAAACGATGACTCCGGACCTGTCGAACGATCCCAAAATGGTCAATATGGATGAAAATTTAACATTTATTCTTTTGACTCTAAATGACTGTTGGATGTGAATTATGACTTTGTCAACTAAAATGAGTGTGTTTAAAGTCATTTCTGTGCCTGAAACTGGTCGAAATTGAAGCTTTTGAGTAAGCAAAACTCTGTAAAAATGGCAATTTTGGTCACTGTGAGGGTTTAAAAAGTGGTTATTCAACATGAGGCACAATCCAATTGACATTTTGAATCATTTTTGGTACAGTCCAAAAAATCCATTTTCGGATGAAAAACGATGACTCCGGACCTGTCGAACGATCCCAAAATGGTCAATATGGATGAAATTTTAACATTTAATCTTTTGACTCTAAATGACTGTTGGATGTGAATTATGACTTTGTCAACTAAAATGAGTGTGTTTAAAGTCATTTCTGTGCCTGAAACTGGTCAAAATTGAAGCTTTTGAGTAAGCAAAACTCTGTAAAAATGGCAATTTTGGTCACTGTGAGGGTTTAAAAAGTGGTTATTCAACATGAGGCACGATCCAATTGACATTTTGAATCATTTTTGGTACAGTCCAAAAAATCCATTTTCGGATGAAAAACGATGACTCCGGACCTGTCGAACGATCCCAAAATGGTCAATATGGATGAAAATTTAACATTAATTCTTTTGACTCTAAATGACTGTTGGATGTGAATTGACTTTGTCAACTAAAATAAGTGTGTTTAAAGTCATTTCTGTGCCTGAAATGGGTCAAAATTGAAGCTTTTGAGTAAGCAAAACTCTGTAAAAATGGCAATTTTGGTCACTGTGGGGGTTTAAAAAGTGGTTATTCAACATGAGGCACGATCCAATTGACATTTTGAATCATTTTTGGTACAGTCCAAAAAATCAATTTTCGGATAAAAAACGATGACTCCGGACCTGTCGAATGATCCTAAAATGGTAAATATGGATGAAATTTTAACATTTAATCTTTTGACTCTAAATGACTGTTGGATGTGAATTATGACTTTGTCAACTAAAAAAGAGTGTGTTTAAAGTCATTTCTGTGCCTGAAACTGGTCAAAATTGAAGCTTTTGAGTAAGCAAAACTCTGTAAAAATGGCAATTTTGGTCACTGTGAGGGTTTAAAAAGTGGTTATTCAACATGAGGCACGATCCAATTGACATTTTGAATCATTTTTGGTACAGTCCAAAAAATCAATTTTCGGATAAAAAACGATGACTCCGGACCTGTCGAATGATCCTAAAATGGTAAATATGGATGAAATTTTAACATTTAATCTTTTGACTCTAAATGACTGTTGGATGTGAATTATGACTTTGTCAACTAAAATAAGTGTGTTTAAAGTCATTTCTGTGCTTGAAATGGGTCAAAATTGAAGCTTTTGAGTAAGCAAAACTCTGTAAAAACGGCAATTTTGGTCACTGTGAGGGTTTAAAAAGTGGTTATTCAACATGAGGCACGATCCAATTGACATTTTGAATCATTTTTGGTACAGTTTAAAAAATCAGTTTTCGGATGAAAAACAATGACTCCGGACCTGTCGAACGTTCCCAAAATGGTCTATAATGATGAAATTTTAACATTTAATCTTTTGACTCTAAATGACTGTTGGATGTGAATTATGACTTTTTCAACTAAAATAACTGTGTTTAAAGTCATTTCTGTGCCTGAAACGAGTCAAAATTGAAGCTTTTGAGTAAGCAAAACTCTGTAAAAATGGCAATTTTGGTCACTGTGAGGGTTTAAAAGTGGTTATCAACATGAGGCACGATCCAATTGACATTTTGAATCATTTTTGGTACAGTCCAAAAAATCCATTTTCGGATGAAAAACGATGACTCCGGACCTGTCGAACGATCCCAAAATGGTCAATATGGATGAAATTTTAACATTTATTCTTTTGACTCTAAATGACTGTTGGATGTGAATTATGACTTTGTCAACTAAAATAAGTGTGTTTAAAGTCATTTCTGTGCCTGAAATGGTTCAAAATTGAAGCTTTTGAGTAAGCAAAACTCTGTAGAAATGGCAATTTTGGTCACTGTGAGAGTTTAAAAAGTGGTTATTCAACATGAGGCACGATCCAATAGACATTTTGAATCATTTTTGGTACAGTCCCAAAAATCAATTTTCCGATGAAAAACGATGACTCCGGACCTGTCGAACGTTCCCAAAATGGTCTATAATGATGAAATTTTAACATTTAATCTTTTGACTCTAAATGACTGTTGGATGTGAATTATGACTTTGTCAAACTAAAATAAGTGTGTTTAAAGTCATTTCTGTGCCTGAAACGAGTCAAACGTGAAGCTTTTGAGTAAGCAAAACTCTGTAAAAATGGCAATTTTGGTCACTGTGAGGGTTTAAAAAGTGGTTATTCAACATGAGGCACGATCCAATTGACATTTTGAATCATTTTTGGTACAGTCCAAAAAATCCATTTTCGGATGAAAAACGATGACTCCGGACCTGTCGAACGATCCCAAAATGGTCAATATGGATGAAATTTTAACATTTAATCTTTTGACTCTAAATGACTGTTGGATGTGAATTATGACTTTGTCAACTACAATGAGTGTGTTTAGAGTCATTTCTGTGCCTGAAACTGGTCAAAATTGAAGCTTTTGAGTAAGCAAAACTCTGTAAAAATGGCAATTTTGGTCACTGTGAGGGTTTAAAAAGTGGTTATTCAACATGAGGCACGATCCAATTGACATTTTGAATCATTGTTGGTACAGTTTAAAAAATCAGTTTTCGGATGAAAAACAATGACTCCGGACCTGTCGAACGTTCCCAAAATGGTCTATAATGATGACATTTTAACATTTAATCTTTTGACTCTAAATGACTGTTGGATGTGAATTATGACTTTTTCAACTAAAATAACTGTGTTTAAAGTCATTTCTGTGCCTGAAACAAGTCAAAATTGAAGCTTTTGAGTAAGCAAAACTCTGTAAAAATGGCAATTTTGGTCACTGTGAGGGTTTAAAAGTGGTTATCAACATGAGGCACGATCCAATTGACATTTTGAATCATTTTTGGTACAGTCCAAAAAATCCATTTTCGGATGAAAAACGATGATTCCGGACCTGTCGAACGATCCCAAAATGGTCAATATGGATGAAATTTGACATTTATTCTTTTGACTCTATAAATGACTGTTGGATGTGAATTATGACTTTGTCAACTAAAATAAGTGTGTTTAAAGTCATTTCTGTGCCTGAAATGGGTCAAAATTGAAGCTTTTGAGTAAGCAAAACTCTGTAAAAATGGCAATTTTGGTCACTGTGAGAGTTTAAAAAGTGGTTATTCAACATGAGGCACGATCCAATTGACATTTTGAATCATTGTTGGTACAGTTTAAAAAATCAGTTTTCGGATGAAAAACAATGACTCCGGACCTGTCGAACGTTCCCAAAATGGTCTATAATGATGAAATTTTAACATTTAATCTTTTTACTCTAAATGACTGTTGCATGTGAATTATGACTTTGTCAACTAAAATAAGTGTGTTTAAAGTCATTTCTGTGCTTGAAATGGGTCAAAATTGAAGCTTTTGAGTAAGCAAAACTCTGTAAAAATGGCAATTATGGTCACTGTGAGGGTTTAAAAAGTGGTTATTCAACATGAGGCACGATCCAATTGACATTTTGAATCATTTTTGGTACAGTCCAAAAAATCCATTTTCGGATGAAAAACGATGACTCCGGACCTGTCGAACGATCCCAAAATGGTCAATATGGATGAAATTTTAACATTTAATCTTTTGACTCTAAATGACTGTTGGATATGAATTATGACTTTGTCAACTAAAATGAGTGTGTTTAGAGTCATTTCTGTGCCTGAAACTGGTCAAAATTGAAGCTTTTGAGTAAGCAAAACTCTGTAAAAATGGCAATTTTGGTCACTGTGAGGGTTTAAAAAGTGGTTATTCAACATGAGGCACGATCCAATTGACATTTTGAATCATTTTTGGTACAGTCCAAAAAATCCATTTTCGGATGAAAAACGATGACTCCGGACCTGTCGAACGTTCCCAAAATGGTCAATATGGATGAAATTTGACATTTAATCTTTTGACTCTAAATGACTGTTGGATGTGAATTATGACTTTGTCAACTAAAATAAGTGTGTTTAAAGTCATTTCTGTGCTTGAAATGGGTCAAAATTGAAGCTTTTGAGTAAGCAAAACTCTGTAAAAATGGCAATTATGGTCACTGTGAGGGTTTAAAAAGTGGTTATTCAACATGAGGCACGATCCAATTGACATTTTGAATCATTTTTGGTACAGTTTAAAAAATCAATTTTCGGATGAAAAACGATGACTCCGGACCTGTCGAACGTTCCCAAAATGGTCTATAATGATGAAATTTTAACATTTAATCTTTTGACTCTAAATGACTATTGGATGTGAATTATGACTTTTTCAACTAAAATAACTGTGTTTAAAGTCATTTCTGTGCCTGAAACTAGTCAAAATTGAAGCTTTTGAGTAAGCAAAACTCTGTAAAAATGGCAATTTTGGTCACTGTGAGGGTTTAAAAAGTGGGTATTCAACATGAGGCACAATCCAATTGACATTTTGAATCATTTTTGGTACAGTCCAAAAAATCCATTTTCGGATGAAAAACGATGACTCCGGACCTGTCGAACGATCCCAAAATGGTCAATATGGATGAAAATTTAACATTTATTCTTTTGACTCTAAATGACTGTTGGATGTGAATTATGACTTTGTCAACTAAAATGAGTGTGTTTAAAGTCATTTCTGTGCCTGAAACTGGTCAAAATTGAAGCTTTTGAGTAAGCAAAACTCTGTAAAAATGGCAATTTTGGTCACTGTGAGGGTTTAAAAAGTGGTTATTCAACATGAGGCACAATCCAATTGACATTTTGAATCATTTTTGGTACAGTCCAAAAAATCCATTTTCGGATGAAAAACGATGACTCCGGACCTGTCGAACGATCCCAAAATGGTCAATATGGATGAAATTTTAACATTTAATCTTTTGACTCTAAATGACTGTTGGATGTGAATTATGACTTTGTCAACTAAAATGAGTGTGTTTAAAGTCATTTCTGTGCCTGAAACTGGTCAAAATTGAAGCTTTTGAGTAAGCAAAACTCTGTAAAAATGGCAATTTTGGTCACTGTGAGGGTTTAAAAAGTGGTTATTCAACATGAGGCACGATCCAATTGACATTTTGAATCATTTTTGGTACAGTCCAAAAAATCCATTTTCGGATGAAAAACGATGACTCCGGACCTGTCAAACGATCCCAAAATGGTCAATATGGATGAAAATTTAACATTTATTCTTTTGACTCTAAATGACTGTTGGATGTGAATTGACTTTGTCAACTAAAATAAGTGTGTTTAAAGTCATTTCTGTGCCTGAAATGGGTCAAAATTGAAGCTTTTGAGTAAGCAAAACTCTGTAAAAATGACAATTTTGGTCGCTGTGAGGGTTTAAAAAGTGGTTATTCAACATGAGGCACGATCCAATTGACATTTTGAATCATTTTTGGTACAGTTTAAAAAATCAATTTTCGGATAAAAAACGATGACTCCGGACCTGTCGAATGATCCTAAAATGGTAAATATGGATGAAATTTTAACATTTAATCTTTTGACTCTAAATGACTGTTGGATGTGAATTATGACTTTGTCAAATAAAATAAGTGTGTTTAAAGTCATTTCTGTGCTTGAAATGGGTCAAAATTGAAGCTTTTGAGTAAGCAAAACTCTGTAAAAACGGCAATTTTGGTCACTGTGAGGGTTTAAAAAGTGGTTATTCAACATGAGGCACGATCCAATTGACATTTTGAATCATTTTTGGTAGAGTCCAAAAAATCCATTTTCGGATGAAAAACGATGACTCCGGACCTGTCGAACGATCCCAAAATGGTCAATATGGATGAAATTTTAACATTTAATCTTTTGACTCTAAATGACTGTTGGATGTGAATTATGACTTTGTCAACTAAAATAAGTGTGTTTAATGTCATTTCTGTGCCTGAAATGGGTCAAAATTGAAGCTTTTGAGTAAGCAAAACTCTGTAAAAATGACAATTTTGGTCGCTGTGAGGGTTTAAAAAGTGGTTATTCAACATGAGGCACGATCCAATTGACATTTTGAATCATTTTTGGTACAGTTTAAAAAATCAATTTTCGGATGAAAAACGATGACTCCGGACCTGTCGAACGTTCCCAAAATGGTCTATAATGATGAAATTTTAACATTTAATCTTTTGACTCTAAATGACTGTTGGATGCGAATTATGACTTTTTCAACTAAAATAACTGTGTTTAAAGTCATTTCTGTGCCTGAAACGAGTCAAAATTGAAGCTTTTGAGTAAGCAAAACTCTGTAAAAATGGCAATTTTGGTCACTGTGAGGGTTTAAAAAGTGGTTATTCAACATGAGGCACGATCCAATTGACATTTTGAATCATTTTTGGTACAGTCCAAAAAATCCATTTTCGGATGAAAAACGATGACTCCGGACCTGTCGAACGATCCCAAAATGGTCAATATGGATGAAAATTTAACATTTATTCTTTTGACTCTAAATGACTGTTGGATGTGAATTATGACTTTGTCAACTAAAATGAGTGTGTTTAAAGTCATTTCTGTGCCTGAAACTGGTCAAAATTGAAGCTTTTGAGTAAGCAAAACTCTGTAAAAATGGCAATTTTGGTCACTGTGAGGGTTTAAAAAGTGGTTATTCAACATGAGGCACAATCCAATTGACATTTTGAATCATTTTTGGTACAGTCCAAAAAATCCATTTTCGGATGAAAAACGATGACTCCGGACCTGTCGAACGATCCCAAAATGGTCAATATGGATGAAATTTTAACATTTAATCTTTTGACTCTAAATGACTGTTGGATGTGAATTATGACTTTGTCAACTAAAATGAGTGTGTTTAAAGTCATTTCTGTGCCTGAAACTGGTCAAAATTGAAGCTTTTGAGTAAGCAAAACTCTGTAAAAATGGCAATTTTGGTCACTGTGAGGGTTTAAAAAGTGGTTATTCAACATGAGGCACGATCCAATTGACATTTTGAATCATTTTTGGTACAGTCCAAAAAATCCATTTTCGGATCAAAAACGATGACTCCGGACCTGTCGAACGATCCCAAAATGGTCAATATGGATGAAAATTTAACATTTATTCTTTTGACTCTAAATGACTGTTGGATGTGAATTGACTTTGTCAACTAAAATAAGTGTGTTTAAAGTCATTTCTGTGCCTGAAATGGGTTAAAATTGAAGCTTTTGAGTAAGCAAAACTCTGTAAAAATGGCAATTTTGGTCACTGTGAGAGTTTAAAAAGTGGTTATTCAACATGAGGCACGATCCAATAGACATTTTGAATCATTTTTGGTACAGTCCCAAAAATCAATTTTCCGATGAAAAACGATCACTCCGGACCTGTCGAACGTTCCCAAAATGGTCTATAATGATGACATTTTAACATTTATTCTTTTGACTCTAAATGACTGTTGAATGTGAATTATGGCTTTGTCAAACTAAAATAAGTGTGTTTAAAGTCATTCCTGTGCCTGAAATGGGTCAAAATTGAAGCTTTTGAGAAAGCAAAACTCTGTAAAAATGTCAATTTTGGTCACTGTGAGGGTTTAAAAAGTGGTTATTCAACATGAGGCACGATCCAATTGACATTTTGAATCATTGTTGGTACAGTTTAAAAAATCAGTTTTCGGATGAAAAACAATGACTCCGGACCTGTCGAACGTTCCCAAAATGGTCTATAATGATGAAATTTTAACATTTAATCTTTTTACTCTAAATGACTGTTGCATGTGAATTATGACTTTGTCAACTAAAATAAGTGTGTTTAAAGTCATTTCTGTGCTTGAAATGGGTCAAAATTGAAGCTTTTGAGTAAGCAAAACTCTGTAAAAATGGCAATTATGGTCACTGTGAGGGTTTAAAAAGTGGTTATTCAACATGAGGCACGATCCAATTGACATTTTGAATCATTTTTGGTACAGTCCAAAAAATCCATTTTCGGATGAAAAACGATGACTCCGGACCTGTCGAACGATCCCAAAATGGTCAATATGGATGAAATTTTAACATTTAATCTTTTGACTCTAAATGACTGTTGGATATGAATTATGACTTTGTCAACTAAAATGAGTGTGTTTAGAGTCATTTCTGTGCCTGAAACTGGTCAAAATTGAAGCTTTTGAGTAAGCAAAACTCTGTAAAAATGGCAATTTTGGTCACTGTGAGGGTTTAAAAAGTGGTTATTCAACATGAGGCACGATCCAATTGACATTTTGAATCATTTTTGGTACAGTCCAAAAAATCCATTTTCGGATGAAAAACGATGACTCCGGACCTGTCGAACGTTCCCAAAATGGTCAATATGGATGAAATTTGACATTTAATCTTTTGACTCTAAATGACTGTTGGATGTGAATTATGACTTTGTCAACTAAAATAAGTGTGTTTAAAGTCATTTCTGTGCTTGAAATGGGTCAAAATTGAAGCTTTTGAGTAAGCAAAACTCTGTAAAAATGGCAATTATGGTCACTGTGAGGGTTTAAAAAGTGGTTATTCAACATGAGGCACGATCCAATTGACATTTTGAATCATTTTTGGTACAGTTTAAAAAATCAATTTTCGGATGAAAAACGATGACTCCGGACCTGTCGAACGTTCCCAAAATGGTCTATAATGATGAAATTTTAACATTTAATCTTTTGACTCTAAATGACTATTGGATGTGAATTATGACTTTTTCAACTAAAATAACTGTGTTTAAAGTCATTTCTGTGCCTGAAACTAGTCAAAATTGAAGCTTTTGAGTAAGCAAAACTCTGTAAAAATGGCAATTTTGGTCACTGTGAGGGTTTAAAAAGTGGGTATTCAACATGAGGCACAATCCAATTGACATTTTGAATCATTTTTGGTACAGTCCAAAAAATCCATTTTCGGATGAAAAACGATGACTCCGGACCTGTCGAACGATCCCAAAATGGTCAATATGGATGAAATTTTAACATTTAATCTTTTGACTCTAAATGACTGTTGGATGTGAATTATGACTTTGTCAACTAAAATAAGTGTGTTTATTGTCATTTCTGTGCCTGAAATGGGTCAAAATTGAAGCTTTTGAATAAGCAAAACTCTGTAAAAATGGCAATTTTGGTCACTTTCAGGGTTTAAAAAGTGGTTTTTCAACATGATGCACGATCCAATTGACATTTTGAATCATTTTTGGTACAGTTTAAAAAATCAATTTTCGGATGAAAAACGATGACTCCGGACCTGTCGAACGTTCCCAAAAAGGTCTATAATGATGAAATTTTAACATTTAATCTTTTGACTCTAAATGACTGTTGGATGCGAATTATGACTTTTTCAACTAAAATAACTGTGTTTAAAGTCATTTCTGTGCCTGAAACGAGTCAAAATTGAAGATTTTGAGTAAGGAAAACTCTGTAAAAATGGCAATTTTGATCACTGTGAGAGTTTAAAAAGTGGTTATTCAACATGAGGCACGATCCAATTGACATTTTGAATCATTTTTGGTACAGTCCAAAAAATCCATTTTCGGATGAAAAACGATGACTCCGGACCTGTCGAACGATCCCAAAATGGTCAATATGGATGAAAATTTAACATTTATTCTTTTGACTCTAAATGACTGTTGGATGTGAATTATGACTTTGTCAACTAAAATGAGTGTGTTTAAAGTCATTTCTGTGCCTGAAACTGGTCAAAATTGAAGCTTTTGAGTAAGCAAAACTCTGTAAAAATGGCAATTTTGGTCACTGTGAGGGTTTAAAAAGTGGTTATTCAACATGAGGCACAATCCAATTGACATTTTGAATCATTTTTGGTACAGTCCAAAAAATCCATTTTCGGATGAAAAACGATGACTCCGGACCTGTCGAACGATCCCAAAATGGTCAATATGGATGAAATTTTAACATTTAATCTTTTGACTCTAAATGACTGTTGGATGTGAATTATGACTTTGTCAACTAAAATGAGTGTGTTTAAAGTCATTTCTGTGCCTGAAACTGGTCAAAATTGAAGCTTTTGAGTAAGCAAAACTCTGTAAAAATGGCAATTTTGGTCACTGTGAGGGTTTAAAAAGTGGTTATTCAACATGAGGCACGATCCAATTGACATTTTGAATCATTTTTGGTACAGTCCAAAAAATCCATTTTCGGATGAAAAACGATGACTCCGGACCTGTCGAACGATCCCAAAATGGTCAATATGGATGAAAATTTAACATTTATTCTTTTGACTCTAAATGACTGTTGGATGTGAATTGACTTTGTCAACTAAAATAAGTGTGTTTAAAGTCATTTCTGTGCCTGAAATGGGTCAAAATTGAAGCTTTTGAGTAAGCAAAACTCTGTAAAAATGGCAATTTTGGTCACTGTGAGGGTTTAAAAAGTGGTTATTCAACATGAGGCACGATCCAATTGACATTTTGAATCATTTTTGGTACAGTCCAAAAAATCAATTTTCGGATAAAAAACGATGACTCCGGACCTGTCGAATGATCCTAAAATGGTAAATATGGATGAAATTTTAACATTTAATCTTTTGACTCTAAATGACTGTTGGATGTGAATTATGACTTTGTCAACTAAAAAAGAGTGTGTTTAAAGTCATTTCTGTGCCTGAAACTGGTCAAAATTGAAGCTTTTGAGTAAGCAAAACTCTGTAAAAATGGCAATTTTGGTCACTGTGAGGGTTTAAAAAGTGGTTATTCAACATGAGGCACGATCCAATTGACATTTTGAATCATTTTTGGTACAGTCCAAAAAATCAATTTTCGGATAAAAAACGATGACTCCGGACCTGTCGAATGATCCTAAAATGGTAAATATGGATGAAATTTTAACATTTAATCTTTTGACTCTAAATGACTGTTGGATGTGAATTATGACTTTGTCAACTAAAATAAGTGTGTTTAAAGTCATTTCTGTGCTTGAAATGGGTCAAAATTGAAGCTTTTGAGTAAGCAAAACTCTGTAAAAACGGCAATTTTGGTCACTGTGAGGGTTTAAAAAGTGGTTATTCAACATGAGGCACGATCCAATTGACATTTTGAATCATTTTTGGTACAGTTTAAAAAATCAGTTTTCGGATGAAAAACAATGACTCCGGACCTGTCGAACGTTCCCAAAATGGTCTATAATGATGAAATTTTAACATTTAATCTTTTGACTCTAAATGACTGTTGGATGTGAATTATGACTTTTTCAACTAAAATAACTGTGTTTAAAGTCATTTCTGTGCCTGAAACGAGTCAAAATTGAAGCTTTTGAGTAAGCAAAACTCTGTAAAAATGGCAATTTTGGTCACTGTGAGGGTTTAAAAGTGGTTATCAACATGAGGCACGATCCAATTGACATTTTGAATCATTTTTGGTACAGTCCAAAAAATCCATTTTCGGATGAAAAACGATGACTCCGGACCTGTCGAACGATCCCAAAATGGTCAATATGGATGAAATTTTAACATTTATTCTTTTGACTCTAAATGACTGTTGGATGTGAATTATGACTTTGTCAACTAAAATAAGTGTGTTTAAAGTCATTTCTGTGCCTGAAATGGTTCAAAATTGAAGCTTTTGAGTAAGCAAAACTCTGTAGAAATGGCAATTTTGGTCACTGTGAGAGTTTAAAAAGTGGTTATTCAACATGAGGCACGATCCAATAGACATTTTGAATCATTTTTGGTACAGTCCCAAAAATCAATTTTCCGATGAAAAACGATGACTCCGGACCTGTCGAACGTTCCCAAAATGGTCTATAATGATGAAATTTTAACATTTAATCTTTTGACTCTAAATGACTGTTGGATGTGAATTATGACTTTGTCAAACTAAAATAAGTGTGTTTAAAGTCATTTCTGTGCCTGAAACGAGTCAAACGTGAAGCTTTTGAGTAAGCAAAACTCTGTAAAAATGGCAATTTTGGTCACTGTGAGGGTTTAAAAAGTGGTTATTCAACATGAGGCACGATCCAATTGACATTTTGAATCATTTTTGGTACAGTCCAAAAAATCCATTTTCGGATGAAAAACGATGACTCCGGACCTGTCGAACGATCCCAAAATGGTCAATATGGATGAAATTTTAACATTTAATCTTTTGACTCTAAATGACTGTTGGATGTGAATTATGACTTTGTCAACTACAATGAGTGTGTTTAGAGTCATTTCTGTGCCTGAAACTGGTCAAAATTGAAGCTTTTGAGTAAGCAAAACTCTGTAAAAATGGCAATTTTGGTCACTGTGAGGGTTTAAAAAGTGGTTATTCAACATGAGGCACGATCCAATTGACATTTTGAATCATTGTTGGTACAGTTTAAAAAATCAGTTTTCGGATGAAAAACAATGACTCCGGACCTGTCGAACGTTCCCAAAATGGTCTATAATGATGAAATTTTAACATTTAATCTTTTGACTCTAAATGACTGTTGGATGTGAATTATGACTTTTTCAACTAAAATAACTGTGTTTAAAGTCATTTCTGTGCCTGAAACAAGTCAAAATTGAAGCTTTTGAGTAAGCAAAACTCTGTAAAAATGGCAATTTTGGTCACTGTGAGGGTTTAAAAGTGGTTATCAACATGAGGCACGATCCAATTGACATTTTGAATCATTTTTGGTACAGTCCAAAAAATCCATTTTCGGATGAAAAACGATGATTCCGGACCTGTCGAACGATCCCAAAATGGTCAATATGGATGAAATTTGACATTTATTCTTTTGACTCTATAAATGACTGTTGGATGTGAATTATGACTTTGTCAACTAAAATAAGTGTGTTTAAAGTCATTTCTGTGCCTGAAATGGGTCAAAATTGAAGCTTTTGAGTAAGCAAAACTCTGTAAAAATGGCAATTTTGGTCACTGTGAGAGTTTAAAAAGTGGTTATTCAACATGAGGCACGATCCAATTGACATTTTGAATCATTGTTGGTACAGTTTAAAAAATCAGTTTTCGGATGAAAAACAATGACTCCGGACCTGTCGAACGTTCCCAAAATGGTCTATAATGATGAAATTTTAACATTTAATCTTTTTACTCTAAATGACTGTTGCATGTGAATTATGACTTTGTCAACTAAAATAAGTGTGTTTAAAGTCATTTCTGTGCTTGAAATGGGTCAAAATTGAAGCTTTTGAGTAAGCAAAACTCTGTAAAAATGGCAATTATGGTCACTGTGAGGGTTTAAAAAGTGGTTATTCAACATGAGGCACGATCCAATTGACATTTTGAATCATTTTTGGTACAGTCCAAAAAATCCATTTTCGGATGAAAAACGATGACTCCGGACCTGTCGAACGATCCCAAAATGGTCAATATGGATGAAATTTTAACATTTAATCTTTTGACTCTAAATGACTGTTGGATATGAATTATGACTTTGTCAACTAAAATGAGTGTGTTTAGAGTCATTTCTGTGCCTGAAACTGGTCAAAATTGAAGCTTTTGAGTAAGCAAAACTCTGTAAAAATGGCAATTTTGGTCACTGTGAGGGTTTAAAAAGTGGTTATTCAACATGAGGCACGATCCAATTGACATTTTGAATCATTTTTGGTACAGTCCAAAAAATCCATTTTCGGATGAAAAACGATGACTCCGGACCTGTCGAACGTTCCCAAAATGGTCAATATGGATGAAATTTGACATTTAATCTTTTGACTCTAAATGACTGTTGGATGTGAATTATGACTTTGTCAACTAAAATAAGTGTGTTTAAAGTCATTTCTGTGCTTGAAATGGGTCAAAATTGAAGCTTTTGAGTAAGCAAAACTCTGTAAAAATGGCAATTATGGTCACTGTGAGGGTTTAAAAAGTGGTTATTCAACATGAGGCACGATCCAATTGACATTTTGAATCATTTTTGGTACAGTTTAAAAAATCAATTTTCGGATGAAAAACGATGACTCCGGACCTGTCGAACGTTCCCAAAATGGTCTATAATGATGAAATTTTAACATTTAATCTTTTGACTCTAAATGACTATTGGATGTGAATTATGACTTTTTCAACTAAAATAACTGTGTTTAAAGTCATTTCTGTGCCTGAAACTAGTCAAAATTGAAGCTTTTGAGTAAGCAAAACTCTGTAAAAATGGCAATTTTGGTCACTGTGAGGGTTTAAAAAGTGGGTATTCAACATGAGGCACAATCCAATTGACATTTTGAATCATTTTTGGTACAGTCCAAAAAATCCATTTTCGGATGAAAAACGATGACTCCGGACCTGTCGAACGATCCCAAAATGGTCAATATGGATGAAATTTTAACATTTAATCTTTTGACTCTAAATGACTGTTGGATGTGAATTATGACTTTGTCAACTAAAATAAGTGTGTTTATTGTCATTTCTGTGCCTGAAATGGGTCAAAATTGAAGCTTTTGAATAAGCAAAACTCTGTAAAAATGGCAATTTTGGTCACTTTCAGGGTTTAAAAAGTGGTTATTCAACATGATGCACGATCCAATTGACATTTTGAATCATTTTTGGTACAGTTTAAAAAATAAATTTTCGGATGAAAAACGATGACTCCGGACCTGTCGAACGTTCCCAAAATGGTCTATAATGATGAAATTTTAACATTTAATCTTTTGACTCTAAATGACTGTTGGATGCGAATTATGACTTTTTCAACTAAAATAACTGTGTTTAAAGTCATTTCTGTGCCTGAAACGAGTCAAAATTGAAGATTTTGAGTAAGGAAAACTCTGTAAAAATGGCAATTTTGATCACTGTGAGAGTTTAAAAAGTGGTTATTCAACATGAGGCACGATCCAATTGACATTTTGAATCATTTTTGGTACAGTCCAAAAAATCCATTTTCGGATGAAAAACGGTGACTCCGGACCTGTCGAACGATCCCAAAATGGTCAATATGGATGAAAATTTAACATTTATTCTTTTGACTCTAAATGACTGTTGGATGTGAATTATGACTTTGTCAACTAAAATGAGTGTGTTTAAAGTCATTTCTGTGCCTGAAACTGGTCAAAATTGAAGCTTTTGAGTAAGCAAAACTCTGTAAAAATGGCAATTTTGGTCACTGTGAGGGTTTAAAAAGTGGTTATTCAACATGAGGCACAATCCAATTGACATTTTGAATCATTTTTGGTACAGTCCAAAAAATCCATTTTCGGATGAAAAACGATGACTCCGGACCTGTCGAACGATCCCAAAATGGTCAATATGGATGAAATTTTAACATTTAATCTTTTGACTCTAAATGACTGTTGGATGTGAATTATGACTTTGTCAACTAAAATGAGTGTGTTTAAAGTCATTTCTGTGCCTGAAACTGGTCAAAATTGAAGCTTTTGAGTAAGCAAAACTCTGTAAAAATGGCAATTTTGGTCACTGTGAGGGTTTAAAAAGTGGTTATTCAACATGAGGCACGATCCAATTGACATTTTGAATCATTTTTGGTACAGTCCAAAAAATCCATTTTCGGATGAAAAACGATGACTCCGGACCTGTCAAACGATCCCAAAATGGTCAATATGGATGAAAATTTAACATTTATTCTTTTGACTCTAAATGACTGTTGGATGTGAATTGACTTTGTCAACTAAAATAAGTGTGTTTAAAGTCATTTCTGTGCCTGAAATGGGTCAAAATTGAACCTTTTGAGTAAGCAAAACTCTGTAAAAATGGCAATTTTGGTCACTGTGAGGGTTTAAAAAGTGGTTATTCAACATGAGGCACGATCCAATTGACATTTTGAATCATTTTTGGTACAGTCCAAAAAATCAATTTTCGGATAAAAAACGATGACTCCGGACCTGTCGAATGATCCTAAAATGGTAAATATGGATGAAATTTTAACATTTAATCTTTTGACTCTAAATGACTGTTGGATGTGAATTATGACTTTGTCAACTAAAAAAGAGTGTGTTTAAAGTCATTTCTGTGCCTGAAACTGGTCAAAATTGAAGCTTTTGAGTAAGCAAAACTCTGTAAAAATGGCAATTTTGGTCACTGTGAGGGTTTAAAAAGTGGTTATTCAACATGAGGCACGATCCAATTGACATTTTGAATCATTTTTGGTACAGTCCAAAAAATCAATTTTCGGATAAAAAACGATGACTCCGGACCTGTCGAATGATCCTAAAATGGTAAATATGGATGAAATTTTAACATTTAATCTTTTGACTCTAAATGACTGTTGGATGTGAATTATGACTTTGTCAACTAAAATAAGTGTGTTTAAAGTCATTTCTGTGCTTGAAATGGGTCAAAATTGAAGCTTTTGAGTAAGCAAAACTCTGTAAAAACGGCAATTTTGGTCACTGTGAGGGTTTAAAAAGTGGTTATTCAACATGAGGCACGATCCAATTGACATTTTGAATCATTTTTGGTAGAGTCCAAAAAATCCATTTTCGGATGAAAAACGATGACTCCGGACCTGTCGAACGATCCCAAAATGGTCAATATGGATGAAATTTTAACATTTAATCTTTTGACTCTAAATGACTGTTGGATGTGAATTATGACTTTGTCAACTAAAATAAGTGTGTTTAATGTCATTTCTGTGCCTGAAATGGGTCAAAATTGAAGCTTTTGAGTAAGCAAAACTCTGTAAAAATGACAATTTTGGTCGCTGTGAGGGTTTAAAAAGTGGTTATTCAACATGAGGCACGATCCAATTGACATTTTGAATCATTTTTGGTACAGTTTAAAAAATCAATTTTCGGATGAAAAACGATGACTCCGGACCTGTCGAACGTTCCCAAAATGGTCTATAATGATGAAATTTTAACATTTAATCTTTTGACTCTAAATGACTGTTGGATGCGAATTATGACTTTTTCAACTAAAATAACTGTGTTTAAAGTCATTTCTGTGCCTGAAACGAGTCAAAATTGAAGCTTTTGAGTAAGCAAAACTCTGTAAAAATGGCAATTTTGGTCAC
Organism: Lissotriton vulgaris; assembly: GCF_964263255.1. Taxonomy (NCBI): domain Eukaryota; kingdom Metazoa; phylum Chordata; class Amphibia; order Caudata; family Salamandridae; genus Lissotriton; species Lissotriton vulgaris. The sequence goes on from NW_028252942.1 coordinate 2,603,068, forward strand.
TGTGAGGGTTTAAAAAGTGGTTATTCAACATGAGGCACGATCCAATTGACATTTTGAATCATTTTTGGTACAGTCCAAAAAATCCATTTTCGGATGAAAAACGATGACTCCGGACCTGTCGAACGATCCCAAAATGGTCAATATGGATGAAAATTTAACATTTATTCTTTTGACTCTAAATGACTGTTGGATGTGAATTATGACTTTGTCAACTAAAATGAGTGTGTTTAAAGTCATTTCTGTGCCTGAAACTGGTCAAAATTGAAGCTTTTGAGTAAGCAAAACTCTGTAAAAATGGCAATTTTGGTCACTGTGAGGGTTTAAAAAGTGGTTATTCAACATGAGGCACAATCCAATTGACATTTTGAATCATTTTTGGTACAGTCCAAAAAATCCATTTTCGGATGAAAAACGATGACTCCGGACCTGTCGAACGATCCCAAAATGGTCAATATGGATGAAATTTTAACATTTAATCTTTTGACTCTAAATGACTGTTGGATGTGAATTATGACTTTGTCAACTAAAATGAGTGTGTTTAAAGTCATTTCTGTGCCTGAAACTGGTCAAAATTGAAGCTTTTGAGTAAGCAAAACTCTGTAAAAATGGCAATTTTGGTCACTGTGAGGGTTTAAAAAGTGGTTATTCAACATGAGGCACGATCCAATTGACATTTTGAATCATTTTTGGTACAGTCCAAAAAATCCATTTTCGGATGAAAAACGATGACTCCGGACCTGTCGAACGATCCCAAAATGGTCAATATGGATGAAAATTTAACATTATTCTTTTGACTCTAAATGACTGTTGGATGTGAATTGACTTTGTCAACTAAAATAAGTGTGTTTAAAGTCATTTCTGTGCCTGAAATGGGTTAAAATTGAAGCTTTTGAGTAAGCAAAACTCTGTAAAAATGGCAATTTTGGTCACTGTGAGAGTTTAAAAAGTGGTTAGTCAACATGAGGCACGATCCAATAGACATTTTGAATCATTTTTGGTACAGTCCCAAAAATCAATTTTCCGATGAAAAACGATCACTCCGGACCTGTCGAACGTTCCCAAAATGGTCTATAATGATGACATTTTAACATTTATTCTTTTGACTCTAAATGACTGTTGAATGTGAATTATGGCTTTGTCAAACTAAAATAAGTGTGTTTAAAGTCATTCCTGTGCCTGAAATGGGTCAAAATTGAAGCTTTTGAGAAAGCAAAACTCTGTAAAAATGTCAATTTTGGTCACTGTGAGGGTTTAAAAAGTGGTTATTCAACATGAGGCACGATCCAATTGACATTTTGAATCATTTTTGGTACGGTCCAAAAAATCCATTTTCGGATGAAAAACGATGACTCCGGACCTGTCGAACGTTCCCAAAATGGTCTATAATGATGAAATTTTAACATTTAATCTTTTGACTCTAAATGACTGTTGGATGTGAATTATGACTTTGTCAACTAAAATGAGTGTGTTTAAAGTACTTTCTGTGCCTGAAACTGGTCAAAATTGAAGCATTTGAGTAAGCAAAACTCTGTAAAAATGGCAATTTTGGTCACTGTGAGAGTTTAAAAAGTGGTTATTCAACATGAGGCACGATCCAATAGACATTTTGAATCATTTTTGGTACAGTCCCAAAAATCAATTTTCCGATGAAAAACGATGACTCCGGACCTGTCGAACGTTCCCAAAATGGTCTATATGGATGAAATTTTAACATTTAATCTTTTGACTCTAAATGACTGTTGGATGTGAATTATGACTTTGTCAACTAAAAAAGAGTGTGTTTAAAGTCATTTCTGTGCCTGAAACTGGTCAAAATTGAAGCTTTTGAGTAAGCAAAACTCTGTAAAAATGGCAATTTTGGTCACTGTGAGGGTTTAAAAAGTGGTTATTCAACATGAGGCACGATCCAATTGACATTTTGAATCATTTTTGGTACAGTCCAAAAAATCAATTTTCGGATAAAAAACGATGACTCCGGACCTGTCGAATGATCCTAAAATGGTAAATATGGATGAAATTTTAACATTTAATCTTTTGACTCTAAATGACTGTTGGATGTGAATTATGACTTTGTCAACTAAAATAAGTGTGTTTAAAGTCATTTCTGTGCTTGAAATGGGTCAAAATTGAAGCTTTTGAGTAAGCAAAACTCTGTAAAAACGGCAATTTTGGTCACTGTGAGGGTTTAAAAAGTGGTTATTCAACATGAGGCACGATCCAATTGACATTTTGAATCATTTTTGGTAGAGTCCAAAAAATCCATTTTCGGATGAAAAACGATGACTCCGGACCTGTCGAACGATCCCAAAATGGTCAATATGGATGAAATTTTAACATTTAATCTTTTGACTCTAAATGACTGTTGGATGTGAATTATGACTTTGTCAACTAAAATAAGTGTGTTTAATGTCATTTCTGTGCCTGAAATGGGTCAAAATTGAAGCTTTTGAGTAAGCAAAACTCTGTAAAAATGACAATTTTGGTCACTGTGAGGGTTTAAAAAGTGGTTATTCAACATGAGGCACGATCCAATTGACATTTTGAATCATTTTTGGTACAGTTTAAAAAATCAATTTTCGGATGAAAAACGATGACTCCGGACCTGTCGAACGTTCCCAAAATGGTCTATAATGATGAAATTTTAACATTTAATCTTTTGACTCTAAATGACTGTTGGATGCGAATTATGACTTTTTCAACTAAAATAACTGTGTTTAAAGTCATTTCTGTGCCTGAAACGAGTCAAAATTGAAGCTTTTGAGTAAGCAAAACTCTGTAAAAATGGCAATTTTGGTCACTGTGAGGGTTTAAAAAGTGGTTATTCAACATGAGGCACGATCCAATTGACATTTTGAATCATTTTTGGTACAGTCCCAAAAATCAATTTTCCGATGAAAAACGATGACTCCGGACCTGTCGAACGTTCCCAAAATGGTCTATAATGATGAAATTTTAACATTTAATCTTTTGACTCTAAATGACTGTTGGATGTGAATTATGACTTTTTCATCTAAAATAAGTGTGTTTAAAGTCATTTCTGTGCCTGAAACAGGTCAAAATTGAAGCTTTTGAGTAAGCAAAACTCTGTAAAAATGGCAATTTTGGTCACTGTGAGGGTTTAAAAAGTGGTTATTCAACATGAGGCACGATCCAATTGACATTTTGAATCATTTTTGGTACAGTCCAAAAAATCCATTTTCGGATGAAAAACGATGACTCCGGACCTGTCGAACGATCCCAAAATGGTCAATATGGATGAAATTTTAACATTTAATCTTTTGACTCTAAATGACTGTTGGATGTGAATTATGACTTTGTCAACTAAAATGAGTGTGTTTAGAGTCATTTCTGTGCCTGAAACTGGTCAAAATTGAAGCTTTTGAGTAAGCAAAACTCTGTAAAAATGGCAATTTTGGTCACTTTGAGGGTTTAAAAAGTGGTTATTCAACATGAGGCACGATCCAATTGACATTTTGAATCATTTTTGGTACAGTTTAAAAAATCAATTTTCGGATGAAAAACGATGACTCCGGACCTGTCGAACGATCCCAAAATGGTCAATATGGATGAAATTTGACATTTATTCTTTTGACTCTATAAATGACTGTTGGATGTGAATTATGACTTTGTCAACTAAAATAAGTGTGTTTAAAGTCATTTCTGTGCCTGAAATGGGTCAAAATTGAAGCTTTTGAGTAAGCAAAACTCTGTAAAAATGGCAATTTTGGTCACTGTGAGAGTTTAAAAAGTGGTTATTCAACATGAGGCACGATCCAATTGACATTTTGAATCATTGTTGGTACAGTTTAAAAAATCAGTTTTCGGATGAAAAACAATGACTCCGGACCTGTCGAACGTTCCCAAAATGGTCTATAATGATGAAATTTTAACATTTAATCTTTTGACTCTAAATGACTGTTGGATGTGAATTATGACTTTGTCAACTAAAATAAGTGTGTTTAAAGTCATTTCTGTGCTTGAAATGGGTCAAAATTGAAGCTTTTGAGTAAGCAAAACTCTGTAAAAATGGCAATTATGGTCACTGTGAGGGTTTAAAAAGTGGTTATTCAACATGAGGCACGATCCAATTGACATTTTGAATCATTTTTGGTACAGTTTAAAAAATCAATTTTCGGATGAAAAACGATGACTCCGGACCTGTTGAACGTTCCCAAAATGGTCTATAATGATGAAATTTTAACATTTAATCTTTTGACTCTAAATGACTATTGGATGTGAATTATGACTTTTTCAACTAAAATAACTGTGTTTAAAGTCATTTCTGTGCCTGAAACTAGTCAAAATTGAAGCTTTTGAGTAAGCAAAACTCTGTAAAAATGGCGATTTTGGTCACTGTGAGGGTTTAAAAAGTGGGTATTCAACATGAGGCACAATCCAATTGACATTTTGAATCATTTTTGGTACAGTCCAAAAAATCCATTTTCGGATGAAAAACGATGACTCCGGACCTGTCGAACGATCCCAAAATGGTCAATATGGATGAAATTTTAACATTTAATCTTTTGACTCTAAATGACTGTTGGATGTGAATTATGACTTTGTCAACTAAAATAAGTGTGTTTATTGTCATTTCTGTGCCTGAAATGGGTCAAAATTGAAGCTTTTGAGTAAGCAAAACTCTGTAAAAATGGCAATTTTGGTCACTTTGAGGGTTTAAAAAGTGGTTATTCAACATGAGGCACGATCCAATTGACATTTTGAATCATTTTTGGTACAGTTTAAAAAATCAATTTTCGGATGAAAAACGATGACTCCGGACCTGTCGAACGTTCCCAAAATGGTCTATAATGATGAAATTTTAACATTTAATCTTTTGACTCTAAATGACTGTTGGATGCGAATTATGACTTTTTCAACTAAAATAACTGTGTTTAAAGTCATTTCTGTGCCTGAAACGAGTCAAAATTGAAGATTTTGAGTAAGGAAAACTCTGTAAAAATGGCAATTTTGGTCACTGTGAGAGTTTAAAAAGTGGTTATTCAACATGAGGCACGATCCAATTGACATTTTGAATCATTTTTGGTACAGTCCAAAAAATCCATTTTCGGATGAAAAACGATGACTCCGGACCTGTCGAACGATCCCAAAATGGTCAATATGGATGAAAATTTAACATTTATTCTTTTGACTCTAAATGACTGTTGGATGTGAATTATGACTTTGTCAACTAAAATGAGTGTGTTTAAAGTCATTTCTGTGCCTGAAACTGGTCAAAATTGAAGCTTTTGAGTAAGCAAAACTCTGTAAAAATGGCAATTTTGGTCACTGTGAGGGTTTAAAAAGTGGTTATTCAACATGAGGCACAATCCAATTGACATTTTGAATCATTTTTGGTACAGTCCAAAAAATCCATTTTCGGATGAAAAACGATGACTCCGGACCTGTCGAACGATCCCAAAATGGTCAATATGGATGAAATTTTAACATTTAATCTTTTGACTCTAAATGACTGTTGGATGTGAATTATGACTTTGTCAACTAAAATGAGTGTGTTTAAAGTCATTTCTGTGCCTGAAACTGGTCAAAATTGAAGCTTTTGAGTAAGCAAAACTCTGTAAAAATGGCAATTTTGGTCACTGTGAGAGTTTAAAAAGTGGTTATTCAAATGAGGCACGATCCAATAGACATTTTGAATCATTTTTGGTACAGTCCCAAAAATCAATTTTCCGATGAAAAACGATGACTCCGGACCTGTCGAACGTTCCCAAAATGGTCTATAATGATGACATTTTAACATTTATTCTTTTGACTCTAAATGACTGTTGGATGTGAATTATGGCTTTGTCAAACTAAAATAAGTGTGTTTAAAGTCATTCCTGTGCCTGAAATGGGTCAAAATTGAAGCTTTTGAGAAAGCAAAACTCTGTAAAAATGTCAATTTTGGTCACTGTGAGGGTTTAAAAAGTGGTTATTCAACATGAGGCACGATCCAATTGACATTTTGAATCATTTTTGGTACGGTCCAAAAAATCCATTTTCGGATGAAAAACGATGACTCCGGACCTGTCGAACGTTCCCAAAATGGTCTATAATGATGAAATTTTAACATTTAATCTTTTGACTCTAAATGACTGTTGGATGTGAATTATGACTTTGTCAACTAAAATGAGTGTGTTTAAAGTAATTTCTGTGCCTGAAACTGGTCAAAATTGAAGCATTTGAGTAAGCAAAACTCTGTAAAAATGGCAAATTTGGTCACTGTGAGAGTTTAAAAAGTGGTTATTCAACATGAGGCACGATCCAATAGACATTTTGAATCATTTTTGGTACAGTCCCAAAAATCAATTTTCCGATGAAAAACGATGACTCCGGACCTGTCGAACGTTCCCAAAATGGTCTATAATGATGACATTTTAACATTTAATCTTTTGACTCTAAATGACTGTTGGATGTGAATTATGACTTTGTCAAACTAAAATAAGTGTGTTTAAAGTCATTTCTGTGCCTGAAACGAGTCAAAATTGAAGCTTTTGAGTAAGCAGAACTCTGTAAAAATGGCAATTTTGGTCACTGTGAGGGTTTAAAAAGTGGTTATTCAACATGAGGCACGATCCAATTGACATTTTGAATCATTTTTGGCACAGTCCAAAAAATCCATTTTCGGATGAAAAACGATGACTCCGGACCTGTCGAACGATCCCAAAATGGTCAATATGGTTGAAATTTTAACATTTAATCTTTTGACTCTAAATGACTGTTGGATGTGAATTATGACTTTGTCAACTAAAATGAGTGTGTTTAAAGTCATTTCTGTGCCTGAAACTGGTCAAAATTGAAGCTTTTGAGTAAGCAAAACTCTGTAAAAATGGCAATTTTGGTCACTGTGAGGGTTTAAAAAGTGGTTATTCAACATGAGGCACGATCCAATTGACATTTTGAATCATTTTTGGTACAGTTTAAAAAATCAATTTTCGGATGAAAAACAATGACTCCGGACCTGTCGAACGTTCCCAAAATGGTCTATAATGATGAAATTTTAACATTTAATCTTTTGACTCTAAATGACTGTTGGATGTGAATTATGACTTTTTCAACTAAAATAACTGTGTTTAAAGTCATTTCTGTGCCTGAAACGAGTCAAAATTGAAGCTTTTGAGTAAGCAAAACTCTGTAAAAATGGCAATTGTGGTCACTGTGAGGGTTTAAAAGTGGTTATTCAACATGAGGCACAATCCAATTGACATTTTGAATCATTTTTGGTACAGTCCAAAAAATCCATTTTCGGATGAAAAACAATGGCTCCGGACCTGTCGAACGATCTCAAAATGGTCAATATGGATGAAATTTTAACATTTAATCTTTTGACTCTAAATGACTGTTGGATGTGAATTATGACTTTGTCAACTAAAAAAGAGTGTGTTTAAAGTAATTTCTGTGCCTGAAACTGGTCAAAATTGAAGCTTTTGAGTAAGCAAAACTCTGTAAAAATGGCAATTTTGGTCACTGTGAGGGTTTAAAAAGTGGTTATTCAACATGAGGCACGATCCAATTGACATTTTGAATCATTTTTGGTACAGTCCAAAAAATCAATTTTCGGATAAAAAACGATGACTCCGGACCTGTCGAATGATCCTAAAATGGTAAATATGGATGAAATTTTAACATTTAATCTTTTGACTCTAAATGACTGTTGGATGTGAATTATGACTTTGTCAACTAAAATAAGTGTGTTTAATGTCATTTCTGTGCCTGAAATGGGTCAAAATTGAAGCTTTTGAGTAAGCAAAACTCTGTAAAAATGGCAATTTTGGTCACTTTGAGGGTTTAAAAAGTGGTTATTCAACATGAGGCACGATCCAATTGACATTTTGAATCATTTTTGGTACAGTTTAAAAAATCAATTTTCGGATGAAAAACGATGACTCCGGACCTGTCGAACGTTCCCAAAATGGTCTATAATGATGAAATTTTAACATTTAATCTTTTGACTCTAAATGACTGTTGGATGCGAATTATGACTTTTTCAACTAAAATAACTGTGTTTAAAGTCATTTCTGTGCCTGAAACGAGTCAAAATTGAAGATTTTGAGTAAGGAAAACTCTGTAAAAATGGCAATTTTGGTCACTGTGAGAGTTTAAAAAGTGGTTATTCAACATGAGGCACGATCCAATTGACATTTTGAATCATTTTTGGTACAGTCCAAAAAATCCATTTTCGGATGAAAAACGATGACTCCGGACCTGTCGAACGATCCCAAAATGGTCAATATGGATGAAAATTTAACATTTATTCTTTTGACTCTAAATGACTGTTGGATGTGAATTATGACTTTGTCAACTAAAATGAGTGTGTTTAAAGTCATTTCTGTGCCTGAAACTGGTCAAAATTGAAGCTTTTGAGTAAGCAAAACTCTGTAAAAATGGCAATTTTGGTCACTGTGAGGGTTTAAAAAGTGGTTATTCAACATGAGGCACAATCCAATTGACATTTTGAATCATTTTTGGTACAGTCCAAAAAATCCATTTTCGGATGAAAAACGATGACTCCGGACCTGTCGAACGATCCCAAAATGGTCAATATGGATGAAATTTTAACATTTAATCTTTTGACTCTAAATGACTGTTGGATGTGAATTATGACTTTGTCAACTAAAATGAGTGTGTTTAAAGTCATTTCTGTGCCTGAAACTGGTCAAAATTGAAGCTTTTGAGTAAGCAAAACTCTGTAAAAATGGCAATTTTGGTCACTGTGAGGGTTTAAAAAGTGGTTATTCAACATGAGGCACGATCCAATTGACATTTTGAATCATTTTTGGTACAGTCCAAAAAATCCATTTTCGGATGAAAAACGATGACTCCGGACCTGTCGAACGATCCCAAAATGGTCAATATGGATGAAAATTTAACATTTATTCTTTTGACTCTAAATGACTGTTGGATGTGAATTGACTTTGTCAACTAAAATAAGTGTGTTTAAAGTCATTTCTGTGCCTGAAATGGGTCAAAATTGAAGCTTTTGAGTAAGCAAAACTCTGTAAAAATGGCAATTTTGGTCACTGTGAGGGTTTAAAAAGTGGTTATTCAACATGAGGCACGATCCAATTGACATTTTGAATCATTTTTGGTACAGTCCAAAAAATCAATTTTCGGATAAAAAACGATGACTCCGGACCTGTCGAATGATCCTAAAATGGTAAATATGGATGAAATTTTAACATTTAATCTTTTGACTCTAAATGACTGTTGGATGTGAATTATGACTTTGTCAACTAAAAAAGAGTGTGTTTAAAGTCATTTCTGTGCCTGAAACTGGTCAAAATTGAAGCTTTTGAGTAAGCAAAACTCTGTAAAAATGGCAATTTTGGTCACTGTGAGGGTTTAAAAAGTGGTTATTCAACATGAGGCACGATCCAATTGACATTTTGAATCATTTTTGGTACAGTCCAAAAAATCAATTTTCGGATAAAAAACTATGACTCCGGACCTGTCGAATGATCCTAAAATGGTAAATATGGATGAAATTTTAACATTTAATCTTTTGACTCTAAATGACTGTTGGATGTGAATTATGACTTTGTCAACTAAAATAAGTGTGTTTAAAGTCATTTCTGTGCTTGAAATGGGTCAAAATTGAAGCTTTTGAGTAAGCAAAACTCTGTAAAAACGGCAATTTTGGTCACTGTGAGGGTTTAAAAAGTGGTTATTCAACATGAGGCACGATCCAATTGACATTTTGAATCATTTTTGGTACAGTTTAAAAAATCAGTTTTCGGATGAAAAACAATGACTCCGGACCTGTCGAACGTTCCCAAAATGGTCTATAATGATGAAATTTTAACATTTAATCTTTTGACTCTAAATGACTGTTGGATGTGAATTATGACTTTTTCAACTAAAATAACTGTGTTTAAAGTCATTTCTGTGCCTGAAACGAGTCAAAATTGAAGCTTTTGAGTAAGCAAAACTCTGTAAAAATGGCAATTTTGGTCACTGTGAGGGTTTAAAAGTGGTTATCAACATGAGGCACGATCCAATTGACATTTTGAATCATTTTTGGTACAGTCCAAAAAATCCATTTTCGGATGAAAAACGATGACTCCGGACCTGTCGAACGATCCCAAAATGGTCAATATGGATGAAATTTTAACATTTATTCTTTTGACTCTAAATGACTGTTGGATGTGAATTATGACTTTGTCAACTAAAATAAGTGTGTTTAAAGTCATTTCTGTGCCTGAAATGGTTCAAAATTGAAGCTTTTGAGTAAGCAAAACTCTGTAGAAATGGCAATTTTGGTCACTGTGAGAGTTTAAAAAGTGGTTATTCAACATGAGGCACGATCCAATAGACATTTTGAATCATTTTTGGTACAGTCCCAAAAATCAATTTTCCGATGAAAAACGATGACTCCGGACCTGTCGAACGTTCCCAAAATGGTCTATAATGATGAAATTTTAACATTTAATCTTTTGACTCTAAATGACTGTTGGATGTGAATTATGACTTTGTCAAACTAAAATAAGTGTGTTTAAAGTCATTTCTGTGCCTGAAACGAGTCAAACGTGAAGCTTTTGAGTAAGCAAAACTCTGTAAAAATGGCAATTTTGGTCACTGTGAGGGTTTAAAAAGTGGTTATTCAACATGAGGCACGATCCAATTGACATTTTGAATCATTTTTGGTACAGTCCAAAAAATCCATTTTCGGATGAAAAACGATGACTCCGGACCTGTCGAACGATCCCAAAATGGTCAATATGGATGAAATTTTAACATTTAATCTTTTGACTCTAAATGACTGTTGGATGTGAATTATGACTTTGTCAACTACAATGAGTGTGTTTAGAGTCATTTCTGTGCCTGAAACTGGTCAAAATTGAAGCTTTTGAGTAAGCAAAACTCTGTAAAAATGGCAATTTTGGTCACTGTGAGGGTTTAAAAAGTGGTTATTCAACATGAGGCACGATCCAATTGACATTTTGAATCATTGTTGGTACAGTTTAAAAAATCAGTTTTCGGATGAAAAACAATGACTCCGGACCTGTCGAACGTTCCCAAAATGGTCTATAATGATGAAATTTTAACATTTAATCTTTTGACTCTAAATGACTGTTGGATGTGAATTATGACTTTTTCAACTAAAATAACTGTGTTTAAAGTCATTTCTGTGCCTGAAACAAGTCAAAATTGAAGCTTTTGAGTAAGCAAAACTCTGTAAAAATGGCAATTTTGGTCACTGTGAGGGTTTAAAAGTGGTTATCAACATGAGGCACGATCCAATTGACATTTTGAATCATTTTTTGGTACAGTCCAAAAAATCAATTTTCGGATGAAAAACGATGATTCCGGACCTGTCGAACGATCCCAAAATGGTCAATATGGATGAAATTTGACATTTATTCTTTTGACTCTATAAATGACTGTTGGATGTGAATTATGACTTTGTCAACTAAAATAAGTGTGTTTAAAGTCATTTCTGTGCCTGAAATGGGTCAAAATTGAAGCTTTTGAGTAAGCAAAACTCTGTAAAAATGGCAATTTTGGTCACTGTGAGAGTTTAAAAAGTGGTTATTCAACATGAGGCACGATCCAATTGACATTTTGAATCATTGTTGGTACAGTTTAAAAAATCAGTTTTCGGATGAAAAACAATGACTCCGGACCTGTCGAACGTTCCCAAAATGGTCTATAATGATGAAATTTTAACATTTAATCTTTTTACTCTAAATGACTGTTGCATGTGAATTATGACTTTGTCAACTAAAATAAGTGTGTTTAAAGTCATTTCTGTGCTTGAAATGGGTCAAAATTGAAGCTTTTGAGTAAGCAAAACTCTGTAAAAATGGCAATTATGGTCACTGTGAGGGTTTAAAAAGTGGTTATTCAACATGAGGCACGATCCAATTGACATTTTGAATCATTTTTGGTACAGTCCAAAAAATCCATTTTCGGATGAAAAACGATGACTCCGGACCTGTCGAACGATCCCAAAATGGTCAATATGGATGAAATTTTAACATTTAATCTTTTGACTCTAAATGACTGTTGGATATGAATTATGACTTTGTCAACTAAAATGAGTGTGTTTAGAGTCATTTCTGTGCCTGAAACTGGTCAAAATTGAAGCTTTTGAGTAAGCAAAACTCTGTAAAAATGGCAATTTTGGTCACTGTGAGGGTTTAAAAAGTGGTTATTCAACATGAGGCACGATCCAATTGACATTTTGAATCATTTTTGGTACAGTCCAAAAAATCCATTTTCGGATGAAAAACGATGACTCCGGACCTGTCGAACGTTCCCAAAATGGTCAATATGGATGAAATTTGACATTTAATCTTTTGACTCTAAATGACTGTTGGATGTGAATTATGACTTTGTCAACTAAAATAAGTGTGTTTAAAGTCATTTCTGTGCTTGAAATGGGTCAAAATTGAAGCTTTTGAGTAAGCAAAACTCTGTAAAAATGGCAATTATGGTCACTGTGAGGGTTTAAAAAGTGGTTATTCAACATGAGGCACGATCCAATTGACATTTTGAATCATTTTTGGTACAGTTTAAAAAATCAATTTTCGGATGAAAAACGATGACTCCGGACCTGTCGAACGTTCCCAAAATGGTCTATAATGATGAAATTTTAACATTTAATCTTTTGACTCTAAATGACTATTGGATGTGAATTATGACTTTTTCAACTAAAATAACTGTGTTTAAAGTCATTTCTGTGCCTGAAACTAGTCAAAATTGAAGCTTTTGAGTAAGCAAAACTCTGTAAAAATGGCAATTTTGGTCACTGTGAGGGTTTAAAAAGTGGGTATTCAACATGAGGCACAATCCAATTGACATTTTGAATCATTTTTGGTACAGTCCAAAAAATCCATTTTCGGATGAAAAACGATGACTCCGGACCTGTCGAACGATCCCAAAATGGTCAATATGGATGAAATTTTAACATTTAATCTTTTGACTCTAAATGACTGTTGGATGTGAATTATGACTTTGTCAACTAAAATAAGTGTGTTTATTGTCATTTCTGTGCCTGAAATGGGTCAAAATTGAAGCTTTTGAATAAGCAAAACTCTGTAAAAATGGCAATTTTGGTCACTTTCAGGGTTTAAAAAGTGGTTATTCAACATGATGCACGATCCAATTGACATTTTGAATCATTTTTGGTACAGTTTAAAAAATCAATTTTCGGATGAAAAACGATGACTCCGGACCAGTCGAACGTTCCCAAAATGGTCTATAATGATGAAATTTTAACATTTAATCTTTTGACTCTAAATGACTGTTGGATGCGAATTATGACTTTTTCAACTAAAATAACTGTGTTTAAAGTCATTTCTGTGCCTGAAACGAGTCAAAATTGAAGATTTTGAGTAAGGAAAACTCTGTAAAAATGGCAATTTTGATCACTGTGAGAGTTTAAAAAGTGGTTATTCAACATGAGGCACGATCCAATTGACATTTTGAATCATTTTTGGTACAGTCCAAAAAATCCATTTTCGGATGAAAAACGATGACTCCGGACCTGTCGAACGATCCCAAAATGGTCAATATGGATGAAAATTTAACATTTATTCTTTTGACTCTAAATGACTGTTGGATGTGAATTATGACTTTGTCAACTAAAATGAGTGTGTTTAAAGTCATTTCTGTGCCTGAAACTGGTCAAAATTGAAGCTTTTGAGTAAGCAAAACTCTGTAAAAATGGCAATTTTGGTCACTGTGAGGGTTTAAAAAGTGGTTATTCAACATGAGGCACAATCCAATTGACATTTTGAATCATTTTTGGTACAGTCCAAAAAATCCATTTTCGGATGAAAAACGATGACTCCGGACCTGTCGAACGATCCCAAAATGGTCAATATGGATGAAATTTTAACATTTAATCTTTTGACTCTAAATGACTGTTGGATGTGAATTATGACTTTGTCAACTAAAATGAGTGTGTTTAAAGTCATTTCTGTGCCTGAAACTGGTCAAAATTGAAGCTTTTGAGTAAGCAAAACTCTGTAAAAATGGCAATTTTGGTCACTGTGAGGGTTTAAAAAGTGGTTATTCAACATGAGGCACGATCCAATTGACATTTTGAATCATTTTTGGTACAGTCCAAAAAATCCATTTTCGGATGAAAAACGATGACTCCGGACCTGTCGAACGATCCCAAAATGGTCAATATGGATGAAAATTTAACATTTATTCTTTTGACTCTAAATGACTGTTGGATGTGAATTGACTTTGTCAACTAAAATAAGTGTGTTTAAAGTCATTTCTGTGCCTGAAATGGGTCAAAATTGAAGCTTTTGAGTAAGCAAAACTCTGTAAAAATGGCAATTTTGGTCACTGTGAGGGTTTAAAAAGTGGTTATTCAACATGAGGCACGATCCAATTGACATTTTGAATCATTTTTGGTACAGTCCAAAAAATCAATTTTCGGATAAAAAACGATGACTCCGGACCTGTCGAATGATCCTAAAATGGTAAATATGGATGAAATTTTAACATTTAATCTTTTGACTCTAAATGACTGTTGGATGTGAATTATGACTTTGTCAACTAAAAAAGAGTGTGTTTAAAGTCATTTCTGTGCCTGAAACTGGTCAAAATTGAAGCTTTTGAGTAAGCAAAACTCTGTAAAAATGGCAATTTTGGTCACTGTGAGGGTTTAAAAAGTGGTTATTCAACATGAGGCACGATCCAATTGACATTTTGAATCATTTTTGGTACAGTCCAAAAAATCAATTTTCGGATAAAAAACGATGACTCCGGACCTGTCGAATGATCCTAAAATGGTAAATATGGATGAAATTTTAACATTTAATCTTTTGACTCTAAATGACTGTTGGATGTGAATTATGACTTTGTCAACTAAAATAAGTGTGTTTAAAGTCATTTCTGTGCTTGAAATGGGTCAAAATTGAAGCTTTTGAGTAAGCAAAACTCTGTAAAAACGGCAATTTTGGTCACTGTGAGGGTTTAAAAAGTGGTTATTCAACATGAGGCACGATCCAATTGACATTTTGAATCATTTTTGGTAGAGTCCAAAAAATCCATTTTCGGATGAAAAACGATGACTCCGGACCTGTCGAACGATCCCAAAATGGTCAATATGGATGAAATTTTAACATTTAATCTTTTGACTCTAAATGACTGTTGGATGTGAATTATGACTTTGTCAACTAAAATAAGTGTGTTTAATGTCATTTCTGTGCCTGAAATGGGTCAAAATTGAAGCTTTTGAGTAAGCAAAACTCTGTAAAAATGACAATTTTGGTCGCTGTGAGGGTTTAAAAAGTGGTTATTCAACATGAGGCACGATCCAATTGACATTTTGAATCATTTTTGGTACAGTTTAAAAAATCAATTTTCGGATGAAAAACGATGACTCCGGACCTGTCGAACGTTCCCAAAATGGTCTATAATGATGAAATTTTAACATTTAATCTTTTGACTCTAAATGACTGTTGGATGCGAATTATGACTTTTTCAACTAAAATAACTGTGTTTAAAGTCATTTCTGTGCCTGAAACGAGTCAAAATTGAAGCTTTTGAGTAAGCAAAACTCTGTAAAAATGGCAATTTTGGTCACTGTGAGGGTTTAAAAAGTGGTTATTCAACATGAGGCACGATCCAATTGACATTTTGAATCATTTTTGGTACAGTCCAAAAAATCCATTTTCGGATGAAAAACGATGACTCCGGACCTGTCGAACGATCCCAAAATGGTCAATATGGATGAAAATTTAACATTTATTCTTTTGACTCTAAATGACTGTTGGATGTGAATTATGACTTTGTCAACTAAAATGAGTGTGTTTAAAGTCATTTCTGTGCCTGAAACTGGTCAAAATTGAAGCTTTTGAGTAAGCAAAACTCTGTAAAAATGGCAATTTTGGTCACTGTGAGGGTTTAAAAAGTGGTTATTCAACATGAGGCACAATCCAATTGACATTTTGAATCATTTTTGGTACAGTCCAAAAAATCCATTTTCGGATGAAAAACGATGACTCCGGACCTGTCGAACGATCCCAAAATGGTCAATATGGATGAAATTTTAACATTTAATCTTTTGACTCTAAATGACTGTTGGATGTGAATTATGACTTTGTCAACTAAAATGAGTGTGTTTAAAGTCATTTCTGTGCCTGAAACTGGTCAAAATTGAAGCTTTTGAGTAAGCAAAACTCTGTAAAAATGGCAATTTTGGTCACTGTGAGGGTTTAAAAAGTGGTTATTCAACATGAGGCACGATCCAATTGACATTTTGAATCATTTTTGGTACAGTCCAAAAAATCCATTTTCGGATGAAAAACGATGACTCCGGACCTGTCGAACGATCCCAAAATGGTCAATATGGATGAAAATTTAACATTTATTCTTATGACTCTAAATGACTGTTGGATGTGAATTGACTTTGTCAACTAAAATAAGTGTGTTTAAAGTCATTTCTGTGCCTGAAATGGGTTAAAATTGAAGCTTTTGAGTAAGCAAAACTCTGTAAAAATGGCAATTTTGGTCACTGTGAGAGTTTAAAAAGTGGTTATTCAACATGAGGCACGATCCAATAGACATTTTGAATCATTTTTGGTACAGTCCCAAAAATCAATTTTCCGATGAAAAACGATCACTCCGGACCTGTCGAACGTTCCCAAAATGGTCTATAATGATGACATTTTAACATTTATTCTTTTGACTCTAAATGACTGTTGAATGTGAATTATGGCTTTGTCAAACTAAAATAAGTGTGTTTAAAGTCATTCCTGTGCCTGAAATGGGTCAAAATTGAAGCTTTTGAGAAAGCAAAACTCTGTAAAAATGTCAATATTGGTCACTGTGAGGGTTTAAAAAGTGGTTATTCAACATGAGGCACGATCCAATTGACATTTTGAATCATTTTTGGTACGGTCCAAAAAATCCATTTTCGGATGAAAAACGATGACTCCGGACCTGTCGAACGTTCCCAAAATGGTCTATAATGATGAAATTTTAACATTTAATCTTTTGACTCTAAATGACTGTTGGATGTGAATTATGACTTTGTCAACTAAAATGAGTGTGTTTAAAGTACTTTCTGTGCCTGAAACTGGTCAAAATTGAAGCATTTGAGTAAGCAAAACTCTGTAAAAATGGCAATTTTGGTCACTGTGAGAGTTTAAAAAGTGGTTATTCAACATGAGGCACGATCCAATAGACATTTTGAATCATTTTTGGTACAGTCCCAAAAATCAATTTTCCGATGAAAAACGATGACTCCGGACCTGTCGAACGTTCCCAAAATGGTCTATATGGATGAAATTTTAACATTTAATCTTTTGACTCTAAATGACTGTTGGATGTGAATTATGACTTTGTCAACTAAAAAAGAGTGTGTTTAAAGTCATTTCTGTGCCTGAAACTGGTCAAAATTGAAGCTTTTGAGTAAGCAAAACTCTGTAAAAATGGCAATTTTGGTCACTGTGAGGGTTTAAAAAGTGGTTATTCAACATGAGGCACGATCCAATTGACATTTTGAATCATTTTTGGTACAGTCCAAAAAATCAATTTTCGGATAAAAAACGATGACTCCGGACCTGTCGAATGATCCTAAAATGGTAAATATGGATGAAATTTTAACATTTAATCTTTTGACTCTAAATGACTGTTGGATGTGAATTATGACTTTGTCAACTAAAATAAGTGTGTTTAAAGTCATTTCTGTGCTTGAAATGGGTCAAAATTGAAGCTTTTGAGTAAGCAAAACTCTGTAAAAACGGCAATTTTGGTCACTGTGAGGGTTTAAAAAGTGGTTATTCAACATGAGGCACGATCCAATTGACATTTTGAATCATTTTTGGTAGAGTCCAAAAAATCCATTTTCGGATGAAAAACGATGACTCCGGACCTGTCGAACGATCCCAAAATGGTCAATATGGATGAAATTTTAACATTTAATCTTTTGACTCTAAATGACTGTTGGATGTGAATTATGACTTTGTCAACTAAAATAAGTGTGTTTAATGTCATTTCTGTGCCTGAAATGGGTCAAAATTGAAGCTTTTGAGTAAGCAAAACTCTGTAAAAATGACAATTTTGGTCGCTGTGAGGGTTTAAAAAGTGGTTATTCAACATGAGGCACGATCCAATTGACATTTTGAATCATTTTTGGTACAGTTTAAAAAATCAATTTTCGGATGAAAAACGATGACTCCGGACCTGTCGAACGTTCCCAAAATGGTCTATAATGATGAAATTTTAACATTTAATCTTTTGACTCTAAATGACTGTTGGATGCGAATTATGACTTTTTCAACTAAAATAACTGTGTTTGAAGTCATTTCTGTGCCTGAAACGAGTCAAAATTGAAGCTTTTGAGTAAGCAAAACTCTGTAAAAATGGCAATTTTGGTCACTGTGAGGGTTTAAAAAGTGGTTATTCAACATGAGGCACGATCCAATTGACATTTTGAATCATTTTTGGTACAGTCCCAAAAATCAATTTTCCGATGAAAAACGATGACTCCGGACCTGTCGAACGTTCCCAAAATGGTCTATAATGATGAAATTTTAACATTTAATCTTTTGACTCTAAATGACTGTTGGATGTGAATTATGACTTTTTCATCTAAAATAAGTGTGTTTAAAGTCATTTCTGTGCCTGAAACAGGTCAAAATTGAAGCTTTTGAGTAAGCAAAACTCTGTAAAAATGGCAATTTTGGTCACTGTGAGGGTTTAAAAAGTGGTTATTCAACATGAGGCACGATCCAATTGACATTTTGAATCATTTTTGGTACAGTCCAAAAAATCCATTTTCGGATGAAAAACGATGACTCCGGACCTGTCGAACGATCCCAAAATGGTCAATATGGATGAAATTTTAACATTTAATCTTTTGACTCTAAATGACTGTTGGATGTGAATTATGACTTTGTCAACTAAAATGAGTGTGTTTAGAGTCATTTCTGTGCCTGAAACTGGTCAAAATTGAAGCTTTTGAGTAAGCAAAACTCTGTAAAAATGGCAATTTTGGTCACTGTGAGGGTTTAAAAAGTGGTTATTCAACATGAGGCACGATCCAATTGACATTTTGAATCATTGTTGGTACAGTTTAAAAAATCAGTTTTCGGATGAAAAACAATGACTCCGGACCTGTCGAACGTTCCCAAAATGGTCTATAATGATGAAATTTTAACATTTAATCTTTTGACTCTAAATGACTGTTGGATGTGAATTATGACTTTTTCAACTAAAATAACTGTGTTTAAAGTCATTTCTGTGCCTGAAACGAGTCAAAATTGAAGCTTTTGAGTAAGCAAAACTCTGTAAAAATGGCAATTTTGGTCACTGTGAGGGTTTAAAAGTGGTTATCAACATGAGGCACGATCCAATTGACATTTTGAATCATTTTTGGTACAGTCCAAAAAATCCATTTTCGGATGAAAAACGATGACTCCGGACCTGTCGAACGATCCCAAAATGGTCAATATGGATGAAATTTGACATTTATTCTTTTGACTCTATAAATGACTGTTGGATGTGAATTATGACTTTGTCAACTAAAATAAGTGTGTTTAAAGTCATTTCTGTGCCTGAAATGGGTCAAAATTGAAGCTTTTGAGTAAGCAAAACTCTGTAAAAATGGCAATTTTGGTCACTGTGAGAGTTTAAAAAGTGGTTATTCAACATGAGGCACGATCCAATTGACATTTTGAATCATTGTTGGTACAGTTTAAAAAATCAGTTTTCGGATGAAAAACAATGACTCCGGACCTGTCGAACGTTCCCAAAATGGTCTATAATGATGAAATTTTAACATTTAATCTTTTGACTCTAAATGACTGTTGGATGTGAATTATGACTTTGTCAACTAAAATAAGTGTGTTTAAAGTCATTTCTGTGCTTGAAATGGGTCAAAATTGAAGCTTTTGAGTAAGCAAAACTCTGTAAAAATGGCAATTATGGTCACTGTGAGGGTTTAAAAAGTGGTTATTCAACATGAGGCACGATCCAATTGACATTTTGAATCATTTTTGGTACAGTTTAAAAAATCAATTTTCGGATGAAAAACGATGACTCCGGACCTGTCGAACGTTCCCAAAATGGTCTATAATGATGAAATTTTAACATTTAATCTTTTGACTCTAAATGACTATTGGATGTGAATTATGACTTTTTCAACTAAAATAACTGTGTTTAAAGTCATTTCTGTGCCTGAAACTAGTCAAAATTGAAGCTTTTGAGTAAGCAAAACTCTGTAAAAATGGCAATTTTGGTCACTGTGAGGGTTTAAAAAGTGGGTATTCAACATGAGGCACAATCCAATTGACATTTTGAATCATTTTTGGTACAGTCCAAAAAATCCATTTTCGGATGAAAAACGATGACTCCGGACCTGTCGAACGATCCCAAAATGGTCAATATGGATGAAATTTTAACATTTAATCTTTTGACTCTAAATGACTGTTGGATGTGAATTATGACTTTGTCAACTAAAATAAGTGTGTTTATTGTCATTTCTGTGCCTGAAATGGGTCAAAATTGAAGCTTTTGAGTAAGCAAAACTCTGTAAAAATGGCAATTTTGGTCACTTTGAGGGTTTAAAAAGTGGTTATTCAACATGAGGCACGATCCAATTGACATTTTGAATCATTTTTGGTACAGTTTAAAAAATCAATTTTCGGATGAAAAACGATGACTCCGGACCTGTCGAACGATCCCAAAATGGTCAATATGGATGAAAATTTAACATTTATTCTTTTGACTCTAAATGACTGTTGGATGTGAATTATGACTTTGTCAACTAAAATGAGTGTGTTTAAAGTCATTTCTGTGCCTGAAACTGGTCAAAATTGAAGCTTTTGAGTAAGCAAAACTCTGTAAAAATGGCAATTTTGGTCACTGTGAGGGTTTAAAAAGTGGTTATTCAACATGAGGCACAATCCAATTGACATTTTGAATCATTTTTGGTACAGTCCAAAAAATCCATTTTCGGATGAAAAACGATGACTCCGGACCTGTCGAACGATCCCAAAATGGTCAATATGGATGAAATTTTAACATTTAATCTTTTGACTCTAAATGACTGTTGGATGTGAATTATGACTTTGTCAACTAAAATGAGTGTGTTTAAAGTCATTTCTGTGCCTGAAACTGGTCAAAATTGAAGCTTTTGAGTAAGCAAAACTCTGTAAAAATGGCAATTTTGGTCACTGTGAGGGTTTAAAAAGTGGTTATTCAACATGAGGCACGATCCAATTGACATTTTGAATCATTTTTGGTACAGTCCAAAAAATCCATTTTCGGATGAAAAACGATGACTCCGGACCTGTCGAACGATCCCAAAATGGTCAATATGGATGAAAATTTAACATTTATTCTTTTGACTCTAAATGACTGTTGGATGTGAATTGACTTTGTCAACTAAAATAAGTGTGTTTAAAGTCATTTCTGTGCCTGAAATGGGTCAAAATTGAAGCTTTTGAGTAAGCAAAACTCTGTAAAAATGGCAATTTTGGTCACTGTGAGAGTTTAAAAAGTGGTTATTCAAATGAGGCACGATCCAATAGACATTTTGAATCATTTTTGGTACAGTCCCAAAAATCAATTTTCCGATGAAAAACGATGACTCCGGACCTGTCGAACGTTCCCAAAATGGTCTATAATGATGACATTTTAACATTTATTCTTTTGACTCTAAATGACTGTTGGATGTGAATTATGGCTTTGTCAAACTAAAATAAGTGTGTTTAAAGTCATTCCTGTGCCTGAAATGGGTCAAAATTGAAGCTTTTGAGAAAGCAAAACTCTGTAAAAATGTCAATTTTGGTCACTGTGAGGGTTTAAAAAGTGGTTATTCAACATGAGGCACGATCCAATTGACATTTTGAATCATTTTTGGTACGGTCCAAAAAATCCATTTTCGGATGAAAAACGATGACTCCGGACCTGTCGAACGTTCCCAAAATGGTCTATAATGATGAAATTTTAACATTTAATCTTTTGACTCTAAATGACTGTTGGATGTGAATTATGACTTTGTCAACTAAAATGAGTGTGTTTAAAGTAATTTCTGTGCCTGAAACTGGTCAAAATTGAAGCATTTGAGTAAGCAAAACTCTGTAAAAATGGCAATTTTGGTCACTGTGAGAGTTTAAAAAGTGGTTATTCAACATGAGGCACGATCCAATAGACATTTTGAATCATTTTTGGTACAGTCCCAAAAATCAATTTTCCGATGAAAAACGATGACTCCGGACCTGTCGAACGTTCCCAAAATGGTCTATAATGATGAAATTTTAACATTTAATCTTTTGACTCTAAATGACTGTTGGATGTGAATTATGACTTTGTCAAACTAAAATAAGTGTGTTTAAAGTCATTTCTGTGCCTGAAACGAGTCAAAATTGAAGCTTTTGAGTAAGCAGAACTCTGTAAAAATGGCAATTTTGGTCACTGTGAGGGTTTAAAAAGTGGTTATTCAACATGAGGCACGATCCAATTGACATTTTGAATCATT
Organism: Lissotriton vulgaris; assembly: GCF_964263255.1. Taxonomy (NCBI): domain Eukaryota; kingdom Metazoa; phylum Chordata; class Amphibia; order Caudata; family Salamandridae; genus Lissotriton; species Lissotriton vulgaris. Next base: position 2,625,518 of record NW_028252942.1, read on the forward strand.
TTTGGCACAGTCCAAAAAATCCATTTTCGGATGAAAAACGATGACTCCGGACCTGTCGAACGATCCCAAAATGGTCAATATGGTTGAAATTTTAACATTTAATCTTTTGACTCTAAATGACTGTTGGATGTGAATTATGACTTTGTCAACTAAAATAAGTGTGTTTATTGTCATTTCTGTGCCTGAAATGGGTCAAAATTGAAGCTTTTGAGTAAGCAAAACTCTGTAAAAATGGCAATTTTGGTCACTTTGAGGGTTTAAAAAGTGGTTATTCAACATGAGGCACGATCCAATTGACATTTTGAATCATTTTTGGTACAGTTTAAAAAATCAATTTTCGGATGAAAAACGATGACTCCGGACCTGTCGAACGATCCCAAAATGGTCAATATGGATGAAAATTTAACATTTATTCTTTTGACTCTAAATGACTGTTGGATGTGAATTATGACTTTGTCAACTAAAATGAGTGTGTTTAAAGTCATTTCTGTGCCTGAAACTGGTCAAAATTGAAGCTTTTGAGTAAGCAAAACTCTGTAAAAATGGCAATTTTGGTCACTGTGAGGGTTTAAAAAGTGGTTATTCAACATGAGGCACAATCCAATTGACATTTTGAATCATTTTTGGTACAGTCCAAAAAATCCATTTTCGGATGAAAAACGATGACTCCGGACCTGTCGAACGATCCCAAAATGGTCAATATGGATGAAATTTTAACATTTAATCTTTTGACTCTAAATGACTGTTGGATGTGAATTATGACTTTGTCAACTAAAATGAGTGTGTTTAAAGTCATTTCTGTGCCTGAAACTGGTCAAAATTGAAGCTTTTGAGTAAGCAAAACTCTGTAAAAATGGCAATTTTGGTCACTGTGAGGGTTTAAAAAGTGGTTATTCAACATGAGGCACGATCCAATTGACATTTTGAATCATTTTTGGTACAGTCCAAAAAATCCATTTTCGGATGAAAAACGATGACTCCGGACCTGTCGAACGATCCCAAAATGGTCAATATGGATGAAAATTTAACATTTATTCTTTTGACTCTAAATGACTGTTGGATGTGAATTGACTTTGTCAACTAAAATAAGTGTGTTTAAAGTCATTTCTGTGCCTGAAATGGGTCAAAATTGAAGCTTTTGAGTAAGCAAAACTCTGTAAAAATGGCAATTTTGGTCACTGTGAGAGTTTAAAAAGTGGTTATTCAAATGAGGCACGATCCAATAGACATTTTGAATCATTTTTGGTACAGTCCCAAAAATCAATTTTCCGATGAAAAACGATGACTCCGGACCTGTCGAACGTTCCCAAAATGGTCTATAATGATGACATTTTAACATTTATTCTTTTGACTCTAAATGACTGTTGGATGTGAATTATGGCTTTGTCAAACTAAAATAAGTGTGTTTAAAGTCATTCCTGTGCCTGAAATGGGTCAAAATTGAAGCTTTTGAGAAAGCAAAACTCTGTAAAAATGTCAATTTTGGTCACTGTGAGGGTTTAAAAAGTGGTTATTCAACATGAGGCACGATCCAATTGACATTTTGAATCATTTTTGGTACGGTCCAAAAAATCCATTTTCGGATGAAAAACGATGACTCCGGACCTGTCGAACGTTCCCAAAATGGTCTATAATGATGAAATTTTAACATTTAATCTTTTGACTCTAAATGACTGTTGGATGTGAATTATGACTTTGTCAACTAAAATGAGTGTGTTTAAAGTAATTTCTGTGCCTGAAACTGGTCAAAATTGAAGCATTTGAGTAAGCAAAACTCTGTAAAAATGGCAATTTTGGTCACTGTGAGAGTTTAAAAAGTGGTTATTCAACATGAGGCACGATCCAATAGACATTTTGAATCATTTTTGGTACAGTCCCAAAAATCAATTTTCCGATGAAAAACGATGACTCCGGACCTGTCGAACGTTCCCAAAATGGTCTATAATGATGAAATTTTAACATTTAATCTTTTGACTCTAAATGACTGTTGGATGTGAATTATGACTTTGTCAAACTAAAATAAGTGTGTTTAAAGTCATTTCTGTGCCTGAAACGAGTCAAAATTGAAGCTTTTGAGTAAGCAGAACTCTGTAAAAATGGCAATTTTGGTCACTGTGAGGGTTTAAAAAGTGGTTATTCAACATGAGGCACGATCCAATTGACATTTTGAATCATTTTTGGCACAGTCCAAAAAATCCATTTTCGGATGAAAAACGATGACTCCGGACCTGTCGAACGATCCCAAAATGGTCAATATGGTTGAAATTTTAACATTTAATCTTTTGACTCTAAATGACTGTTGGATGTGAATTATGACTTTGTCAACTAAAATGAGTGTGTTTAAAGTCATTTCTGTGCCTGAAACTGGTCAAAATTGAAGCTTTTGAGTAAGCAAAACTCTGTAAAAATGGCAATTTTGGTCACTGTGAGGGTTTAAAAAGTGGTTATTCAACATGAGGCACGATCCAATTGACATTTTGAATCATTTTTGGTACAGTTTAAAAAATCAATTTTCGGATGAAAAACAATGACTCCGGACCTGTCGAACGTTCCCAAAATGGTCTATAATGATGAAATTTTAACATTTAATCTTTTGACTCTAAATGACTGTTGGATGTGAATTATGACTTTTTCAACTAAAATAACTGTGTTTAAAGTCATTTCTGTGCCTGAAACGAGTCAAAATTGAAGCTTTTGAGTAAGCAAAACTCTGTAAAAATGGCAATTTTGGTCACTGTGAGGGTTTAAAAGTGGTTATTCAACATGAGGCACAATCCAATTGACATTTTGAATCATTTTTGGTACAGTCCAAAAAATCAATTTTCGGATGAAAAACAATGACTCCGGACCTGTCGAACGATCTCAAAATGGTCAATATGGATGAAATTTTAACATTTAATCTTTTGACTCTAAATGACTGTTGGATGTGAATTATGACTTTGTCAACTAAAAAAGAGTGTGTTTAAAGTAATTTCTGTGCCTGAAACTGGTCAAAATTGAAGCTTTTGAGTAAGCAAAACTCTGTAAAAATGGCAATTTTGGTCACTGTGAGGGTTTAAAAAGTGGTTATTCAACATGAGGCACGATCCAATTGACATTTTGAATCATTTTTGGTACAGTCCAAAAAATCAATTTTCGGATAAAAAACGATGACTCCGGACCTGTCGAATGATCCTAAAATGGTAAATATGGATGAAATTTTAACATTTAATCTTTTGACTCTAAATGACTGTTGGATGTGAATTATGACTTTGTCAACTAAAATAAGTGTGTTTAATGTCATTTCTGTGCCTGAAATGGGTCAAAATTGAAGCTTTTGAGTAAGCAAAACTCTGTAAAAATGACAATTTTGGTCGCTGTGAGGGTTTAAAAAGTGGTTATTCAACATGAGGCACGATCCAATTGACATTTTGAATCATTTTTGGTACAGTTTAAAAAATCAATTTTCGGATGAAAAACGATGACTCCGGACCTGTCGAACGTTCCCAAAATGGTCTATAATGATGAAATTTTAACATTTAATCTTTTGACTCTAAATGACTGTTGGATGCGAATTATGACTTTTTCAACTAAAATAACTGTGTTTAAAGTCATTTCTGTGCCTGAAACGAGTCAAAATTGAAGCTTTTGAGTAAGCAAAACTCTGTAAAAATGGCAATTTTGGTCACTGTGAGGGTTTAAAAAGTGGTTATTCAACATGAGGCACGATCCAATTGACATTTTGAATCATTTTTGGTACAGTCCAAAAAATCAATTTTCGGATGAAAAACGATGACTCCGGACCTGTCGAACGATCCCAAAATGGTCAATATGGATGAAATTTTAACATTTATTCATTTGACTCTAAATGACTGTTGGATGTGAATTATGACTTTGTCAACTAAAATAAGTGTGTTTAAAGTCATTTCTGTGCCTGAAATGGTTCAAAATTGAAGCTTTTGAGTAAGCAAAACTCTGTAGAAATGGCAATTGTGGTCACTGTGAGAGTTTAAAAAGTGGTTATTCAACATGAGGCACGATCCAATAGACATTTTGAATCATTTTTGGTACAGTCCCAAAAATCAATTTTCCGATGAAAAACGATGACTCCGGACCTGTCGAACGTTCCCAAAATGGTCTATAATGATGAAATTTTAACATTTAATCTTTTGACTCTAAATGACTGTTGGATGTGAATTATGACTTTGTCAAACTAAAATAAGTGTGTTTAAAGTCATTTCTGTGCCTGAAACGAGTCAAACGTGAAGCTTTTGAGTAAGCAAAACTCTGTAAAAATGGCAATTTTGGTCACTGTGAGGGTTTAAAAAGTGGTTATTCAACATGAGGCACGATCCAATTGACATTTTGAATCATTTTTGGTACAGTCCAAAAAATCCATTTTCGGATGAAAAACGATGACTCCGGACCTGTCGAACGATCCCAAAATGGTCAATATGGATGAAATTTTAACATTTAATCTTTTGACTCTAAATGACTGTTGGATGTGAATTATGACTTTGTCAACTAAAATGAGTGTGTTTAGAGTCATTTCTGTGCCTGAAACTGGTCAAAATTGAAGCTTTTGAGTAAGCAAAACTCTGTAAAAATGGCAATTTTGGTCACTGTGAGGGTTTAAAAAGTGGTTATTCAACATGAGGCACGATCCAATTGACATTTTGAATCATTGTTGGTACAGTTTAAAAAATCAGTTTTCGGATGAAAAACAATGACTCCGGACCTGTCGAACGTTCCCAAAATGGTCTATAATGATGAAATTTTAACATTTAATCTTTTGACTCTAAATGACTGTTGGATGTGAATTATGACTTTTTCAACTAAAATAACTGTGTTTAAAGTCATTTCTGTGCCTGAAACGAGTCAAAATTGAAGCTTTTGAGTAAGCAAAACTCTGTAAAAATGGCAATTTTGGTCACTGTGAGGGTTTAAAAAGTGGTTATCAACATGAGGCACGATCCAATTGACATTTTGAATCATTTTTGGTACAGTCCAAAAAATCCATTTTCGGATGAAAAACGATGACTCCGGACCTGTCGAACGATCCCAAAATGGTCAATATGGATGAAATTTGACATTTATTCTTTTGACTCTATAAATGACTGTTGGATGTGAATTATGACTTTGTCAACTAAAATAAGTGTGTTTAAAGTCATTTCTGTGCCTGAAATGGGTCAAAATTGAAGCTTTTGAGTAAGCAAAACTCTGTAAAAATGGCAATTTTGGTCACTGTGAGAGTTTAAAAAGTGGTTATTCAACATGAGGCACGATCCAATTGACATTTTGAATCATTGTTGGTACAGTTTAAAAAATCAGTTTTCGGATGAAAAACAATGACTCCGGACCTGTCGAACGTTCCCAAAATGGTCTATAATCATAAAATTTTAACATTTAATCTTTTGACTCTAAATAACTGTTGGATGTGAATTATGACTTTGTCAACTAAAATAAGTGTGTTTAAAGTCATTTCTGTGCTTGAAATGGGTCAAAATTGAAGCTTTTGAGTAAGCAAAACTCTGTAAAAATGGCAATTATGGTCACTGTGAGGGTTTAAAAAGTGGTTATTCAACATGAGGCACGATCCAATTGACATTTTGAATCATTTTTGGTACAGTTTAAAAAATCAATTTTCGGATGAAAAACGATGACTCCGGACCTGTCGAACGTTCCCAAAATGGTCTATAATGATGAAATTTTAACATTTAATCTTTTGACTCTAAATGACTATTGGATGTGAATTATGACTTTTTCAACTAAAATAACTGTGTTTAAAGTCATTTCTGTGCCTGAAACTAGTCAAAATTGAAGCTTTTGAGTAAGCAAAACTCTGTAAAAATGGCAATTTTGGTCACTGTGAGGGTTTAAAAAGTGGTTATTCAACATGAGGCACAATCCAATTGACATTTTGAATCATTTTTGGTACAGTCCAAAAAATCCATTTTCGGATGAAAAACGATGACTCCGGACCTGTCGAACGATCCCAAAATGGTCAATATGGATGAAATTTTAACATTTAATCTTTTGACTCTAAATGACTGTTGGATGTGAATTATGACTTTGTCAACTAAAATAAGTGTGTTTATTGTCATTTCTGTGCCTGAAATGGGTCAAAATTGAAGCTTATGAGTAAGCAAAACTCTGTAAAAATGGCAATTTTGGTCACTTTGAGGGTTTAAAAAGTGGTTATTCAACATGAGGCACGATCCAATTGACATTTTGAATCATTTTTGGTACAGTTTAAAAAATCAATTTTCGGATGAAAAACGATGACTCCGGACCTGTCGAACGTTCCCAAAATGGTCTATAATGATGAAATTTTAACATTTAATCTTTTGACTCTAAATGACTGTTGGATGCGAATTATGACTTTTTCAACTAAAATAACTGTGTTTAAAGTCATTTCTGTGCCTGAAACGAGTCAAAATTGAAGATTTTGAGTAAGGAAAACTCTGTAAAAATGGCAATTTTGGTCACTGTGAGAGTTTAAAAAGTGGTTATTCAACATGAGGCACGATCCAATTGACATTTTGAATCATTTTTGGTACAGTCCAAAAAATCCATTTTCGGATGAAAAACGATGACTCCGGACCTGTCGAACGATCCCAAAATGGTCAATATGGATGAAAATTTAACATTTATTCTTTTGACTCTAAATGACTGTTGGATGTGAATTATGACTTTGTCAACTAAAATAAATGTGTTTAAAGTCATTTCTGTGCCTGAAATGGGTCAAAATTGAAGATTTTGAGTAAGGAAAACTCTGTAAAAATGGCAATTTTGGTCACTGTGAGAGTTTAAAAAGTGGTTATTCAACATGAGGCACGATCCAATAGACATTTTGAATCATTTTTGGTACAGTCCCAAAAATCAATTTTCCGATGAAAAACGATGACTCCGGACCTGTCGAACGTTCCCAAAATGGTCTATAATGATGAAATGTTAACATTTAATCTTTTGACTCTAAATGACTGTTGGATGTGAATTATGACTTTGTCAAACTAAAATAAGTGTGTTTAAAGTCATTTCTGTGCCTGAAATGGGTCAAAATTGAAGCTTTTGAGAAAGCAAAACTCTGTAAAAATGGCAATTTTGGTCACTGTGAGGGTTTAAAAAGTGGTTATTCAACATGAGGCACGATCCAATTTACATTTTGAATCATTTTTGGTACGGTCCAAAAAATCCATTTTCGGATGAAAAACGATGACTCCGGACCTGTCGAACGTTCCCAAAATGGTCTATAATGATGAAATTTTAACATTTAATCTTTTGACTCTAAATGACTGTTGGATGTGAATTATGACTTTGTCAACTAAAATGAGTGTGTTTAAAGTCATTTCTGTGCCTGAAACTGGTCAAAATTGAAGCTTTTGAGTAAGCAAAACTCTGTAAAAATGGCAATTTTGGTCACTGTGAGGGTTTAAAAAGTGGTTATTCAACATGAGGCACAATCCAATTGACATTTTGAATCATTTTTGGTACAGTCCAAAAAATCCATTTTCGGATGAAAAACGATGACTCCGGACCTGTCGAATGATCCCAAAATGGTCAATATGGATGAAATTTTAACATTTAATCTTTTGACTCTAAATGACTGTTGGATGTGAATTATGACTTTGTCAACTAAAATGAGTGTGTTTAAAGTCATTTCTGTGCCTGAAACTGGTCAAAATTGAAGCTTTTGAGTAAGCAAAACTCTGTAAAAACTGCAATTTTGGTCACTGTGAGGGTTTAAAAAATGGTTATTCAACATGAGGCACGATCCAATTGACATTTTGAATCATTTTTGGTACAGTCCAAAAAATCCATTTTCGGATGAAAAACGATGACTCCGGACCTGTCGAACGATCCCAAAATGGTCAATATGGATGAAATTTTAACATTTAATCTTTTGACTCTAAATGACTGTTGGATGTGAATTATGACTTTGTCAACTAAAATAAGTGTGTTTAATGTCATTTCTGTGCCTGAAATGGGTCAAAATTGAAGCTTTTGAGTAAGCAAAACTCTGTAAAAACGCCAATTTTGGTCACTGTGAGGGTTTAAAAAGTGGTTATTCAACATGAGGCACGATCCAATTGACATTTTGAATCATTTTTGGTACAGTCCAAAAAATCCATTTTCGGATGAAAAACGATGACTCCGGACCTGTCGAACGATCCCAAAATGCTCAATATGGATGAAATTTTAACATTTAATCTTTTGACTCTAAATGACTGTTGGATATGAATTATGACTTTGTCAACTAAAATAAGTGTGTTTAATGTCATTTCTGTGCCTGAAATGGGTCAAAATTGAAGCTTTTGAGCAAGCAAAACTCTGTAAAAATGGCAATATTGGTCAATGTGAGGGTTTAAAAAGTGGTTATACAACATGAGGCACGATCCAATAGACATTTTGAATCATTTTTGGTACAGTCCCAAAAATCAATTTTCCGATGAAAAACGATGACTCCGGACCTGTCGAACGTTCCCAAAATGGTCTATAATGATGAAATTTTAACATTTAATCTTTTGACTCTAAATGACTGTTGGATGTGAATTATGACTTTGTCAACTAAAATGAGTGTGTTTAAAGTCATTTCTGTGCCTGAAACTGGTCAAAATTGAAGCATTTGAGTAAGCAAAACTCTGTAAAATGGCAATTTTGGTCACTGTGAGAGTTTAAAAAGTGGTTATTCAACATGAGGCACGATCCAATAGACATTTTGAATCATTTTTGGTACAGTCCCAAAAATCAATTTTCCGATGAAAAACGATGACTCCGGACCTGTCGAACGTTCCCAAAATGGTCTATAATAATGAAATTTTAACATTTAATCTTTTGACTCTAAATGACTGTTGGATGTGAATTATGACTTTGTCAAACTAAAATAAGTGTGTTTAAAGTCATTTCTGTGCTTGAAATGGGTCAAAATTGAAGCTTTTGAGTAAGCAAAACTCTGTAAAAACGGCAATTTTGGTCACTGTAAGGGTTTAAAAAGTGGTTATTCAACATGAGGCACGATCCAATTGACATTTTGAATCATTTTTGGTACAGTCCAAAAAATCCATTTTCGGATGAAAAACGATGACTCCAGACCTGTCGAACGATCCCAAAATGGTCAATATGGATGAAATTTTAACATTTAATCTTTTGACTCTAAATGACTGTTGGATGTGAATTATGACTTTGTCAACTAAAATAAGTGTGTTTAATGTCATTTCTGTGCCTGAACAAAATTGAAGCTTTTGAGTAAGCAAAACTCTGTAAAAATGGCAATTTTGGTCACTGTGAGGGTTTAAAAAGTGGTTATTCAACATGAGGCACGATCCAATTGACATTTTGAATCATTTTTGGTACAGTCCAAAAAATCAATTTTCCGATGAAAAACGATGACTCCGGACCTGTCGAACGTTCCCAAAATGGTCTATAATGATGAAATTTTAACATTTAATCTTTTGACTCTAAATGACTTTTGGATGTGAATTATGACTTTGTCAAACTAAAATAAGTGTGTTTAAAGTCATTTCTGTGCCTGAAATGGGTCAAAATTGAAGCTTTTGAGAAAGCAAAACTCTGTAAAAATGGCAATTTTGGTCACTGTGAGGGTTTAAAAAGTGGTTATTCAACATGAGGCACGATCCAATTTACATTTTGAATCATTTTTGGTACGGTCCAAAAAATCCATTTTCGGATGAAAAACGATGACTCCGGACCTGTCGAACGTTCCCAAAATGGTCTATAATGATGAAATTTTAACATTTAATCTTTTGACTCTAAATGACTGTTGGATGTGAATTATGACTTTGTCAACTAAAATGAGTGTGTTTAAAGTCATTTCTGTGCCTGAAACTGGTCAAAATTGAAGCTTTTGAGTGAGCAAAACTCTGTAAAAATGGCAATTTTGGTCACTGTGAGGGTTTAAAAAGTGGTTATTCAACATGAGGCACAATCCAATTGACATTTTGAATCATTTTTGGTACAGTCCAAAAAATCCATTTTCGGATGAAAAACGATGACTCCGGACCTGTCGAACGATCCCAAAATGGTCAATATGGATGAAATTTTAACATTTAATCTTTTGACTCTAAATGACTGTTGGATGTGAATTATGACTTTGTCAACTAAAATGAGTGTGTTTAAAGTCATTTCTGTGCCTGAAACTGGTCAAAATTGAAGCTTTTGAGTAAGCAAAACTCTGTAAAAACTGCAATTTTGGTCACTGTGAGGGTTTAAAAAATGGTTATTCAACATGAGGCACGATCCAATTGACATTTTGAATCATTTTTGGTACAGTCCAAAAAATCCATTTTCGGATGAAAAACGATGACTCCGGACCTGTCGAACGATCCCAAAATGGTCAATATGGATGAAATTTTAACATTTAATCTTTTGACTCTAAATGACTGTTGGATGTGAATTATGACTTTGTCAACTAAAATAAGTGTGTTTAATGTCATTTCCGTGCCTGAAATGGGTCAAAATTGAAGCTTTTGAGTAAGCAAAACTCTGTAAAAACGCCTATTTTGGTCACTGTGAGGGTTTAAAAAGTGGTTATTCAACATGAGGCACGATCCAATTGACATTTTGAATCATTTTTGGTACAGTCCAAAAAATCCATTTTCGGATGAAAAACGATGACTCCGGACCTGTCGAACGATCCCAAAATGCTCAATATGGATGAAATTTTAACATTTAATCTTTTGACTCTAAATGACTGTTGGATGTGAATTATGACTTTGTCAACTAAAATAAGTGTGTTTAATGTCATTTCTGTGCCTGAAATGGGTCAAAATTGAAGCTTTTGAGCAAGCAAAACTCTGTAAAAATGGCAATTTTGGTCACTGTGAGGGTTTAAAAAGTGGTTATACAACATGAGGCACGATCCAATAGACATTTTGAATCATTTTTGGTACAGTCCCAAAAATCAATTTTCCGATGAAAAACGATGACTCCGGACCTGTCGAACGTTCCCAAAATGGTCTATAATGATGAAATTTTAACATTTAATCTTTTGACTCTAAATGACTGTTGGATGTGAATTATGACTTTTTCAACTAAAATAAGTGTGTTTAAAGTCATTTCTGTGCCTGAAACTGGTCAAAATTGAAGCTTTTGAGTAAGCAAAACTCTGTAAAAACTGCAATTTTGGTCACTGTGAGGGTTTAAAAAGTGGTTATTCAACATGAGGCACGATCCAATTGACATTTTGAATCATTTTTGGTACAGTCCAAAAAATCCATTTTCGTATGAAAAACGATGACTCCGGACCTGTCGAACGATCCCAAAATGGTCAATATGGATGAAATTTTAACATTTAATCTTTTGACTCTAAATGACTGTTGGATGTGAATTATGACTTTGTCAACTAAAATAAGTGTGTTTAATGTCATTTCTGTGCCTGAAATGGGTCAAAATTGAAGCTTTTGAGTAAGCAAAACTCTGTAAAAACGCCAATTTTGGTCACTGTGAGGGTTTAAAAAGTGGTTATTCAACATGAGGCACGATCCAATTGACATTTTGAATCATTTTTGGTACAGTCCAAAAAATCCATTTTCGGATGAAAAACGATGACACCGGACCTGTCGAACGATCCCAAAATGGTCTATAATGATGAAATTTTAACATTTAATCTTTTGACTCTAAATGACTGTTGGATGTGAATTATGACTTTGTCAACTAAAATGAGTGTGTTTAAAGTCATTTCTGTGCCTGAAACTGGTCAAAATTGAAGCATTTGAGTAAGCAAAACTCTGTAAAAATGGCAATTTTGGTCACTGTGAGAGTTTAAAAAGTGGTTATTCAACATGAGGCACGATCCAATAGACATTTTGAATCATTTTTGGTACAGTCCCAAAAATCAATTTTCCGATGAAAAACGATGACTCCGGACCTGTCGAACGTTCCCAAAATGGTCTATAATGATGAAATTTTAACATTTAATCTTTTGACTCTAAATGACTGTTGGATGTGAATTATGACTTTGTCAACTAAAATAAGTGTGTTTAAAGTCATTTCTGTGCTTGAAATGGTTCAAAATTGAAGCTTTTGAGTAAGCAAAACTCTGTAAAAATGGCAATTTTGGTCACTGTGAGGGTTTAAAAAGTGGTTATTCAACATGAGGCACGATCCAATTGACATTTTGAATCATTTTTGGTACAGTTTAAAAAATCAATTTTCGGATGAAAAACGATGACTCCGGACCTGTCGAACGTTCCCAAAATGGTCTATAATGATGAAATTTTAACATTTAATCTTTTGACTCTAAATGACTGTTGGATGTGAATTATGACTTTTTCAACTAAAATAACTGTGTTTAAAGTCATTTCTGTGCCTGAAACGAGTCAAAATTGAAGCTTTTGAGTAAGCAAAACTCTGTAAAAATGGCAATTTTGGTCACTGTGAGGGTTTAAAAAGTGGTTATTCAACATGAGGCACAATCCAATTGACATTTTGAATCATTTTTGGTACAGTCCAAAAAATCCATTTTCGGATGAAAAACGATGACTCCGGACCTGTCGAACGATCCCAAAATGGTCAATATGGATGAAATTTTAACATTTAATCTTTTGACTCTAAATGACTGTTGGATGTGAATTATGACTTTGTCAACTAAAATGAGTGTGTTTAGAGTCATTTCTGTGCCTGAAACTGGTCAAAATTGAAGCTTTTGAGTAAGCAAAACTCTGTAAAAATGGCAATTTTGGTCACTGTGAGGGTTTAAAAAGTGGTTATTCAACATGAGGCACGATCCAATTGACATTTTGAATCATTGTTGGTACAGTTTAAAAAATCAGTTTTCGGATGAAAAACAATGACTCCGGACCTGTCGAACGTTCCCAAAATGGTCTATAATGATGAAATTTTAACATTTAATCTTTTGACTCTAAATGACTGTTGGATGTGAATTATGACTTTTTCAACTAAAATAACTGTGTTTAAAGTCATTTCTGTGCCTGAAACGAGTCAAAATTGAAGCTTTTGAGTAAGCAAAACTCTGTAAAAATGGCAATTTTGGTCACTGTGAGGGTTTAAAAAGTGGTTATCAACATGAGGCACGATCCAATTGACATTTTGAATCATTTTTGGTACAGTCCAAAAAATCCATTTTCGGATGAAAAACGATGACTCCGGACCTGTCGAACGATCCCAAAATGGTCAATATGGATGAAATTTGACATTTATTCTTTTGACTCTATAAATGACTGTTGGATGTGAATTATGACTTTGTCAACTAAAATAAGTGTGTTTAAAGTCATTTCTGTGCCTGAAATGGGTCAAAATTGAAGCTTTTGAGTAAGCAAAACTCTGTAAAAATGGCAATTTTGGTCACTGTGAGAGTTTAAAAAGTGGTTATTCATCATGAGGCACGATCCAATTGACATTTTGAATCATTGTTGGTACAGTTTAAAAAATCAGTTTTCGGATGAAAAACAATGACTCCGGACCTGTCGAACGTTCCCAAAATGGTCTATAATCATGAAATTTTAACATTTAATCTTTTGACTCTAAATAACTGTTGGATGTGAATTATGACTTTGTCAACTAAAATAAGTGTGTTTAAAGTCATTTCTGTGCTTGAAATGGGTCAAAATTGAAGCTTTTGAGTAAGCAAAACTCTGTAAAAATGGCAATTATGGTCACTGTGAGGGTTTAAAAAGTGGTTATTCAACATGAGGCACGATCCAATTGACATTTTGAATCATTTTTGGTACAGTTTAAAAAATCAATTTTCGGATGAAAAACGATGACTCCGGACCTGTCGAACGTTCCCAAAATGGTCTATAATGATGAAATTTTAACATTTAATCTTTTGACTCTAAATGACTATTGGATGTGAATTATGACTTTTTCAACTAAAATAACTGTGTTTAAAGTCATTTCTGTGCCTGAAACTAGTCAAAATTGAAGCTTTTGAGTAAGCAAAACTCTGTAAAAATGGCAATTTTGGTCACTGTGAGGGTTTAAAAAGTGGTTATTCAACATGAGGCACAATCCAATTGACATTTTGAATCATTTTTGGTACAGTCCAAAAAATCCATTTTCGGATGAAAAACGATGACTCCGGACCTGTCGAACGATCCCAAAATGGTCAATATGGATGAAATTTTAACATTTAATCTTTTGACTCTAAATGACTGTTGGATGTGAATTATGACTTTGTCAACTAAAATAAGTGTGTTTATTGTCATTTCTGTGCCTGAAATGGGTCAAAATTGAAGCTTATGAGTAAGCAAAACTCTGTAAAAATGGCAATTTTGGTCACTTTGAGGGTTTAAAAAGTGGTTATTCAACATGAGGCACGATCCAATTGACATTTTGAATCATTTTTGGTACAGTTTAAAAAATCAATTTTCGGATGAAAAACGATGACTCCGGACCTGTCGAACGTTCCCAAAATGGTCTATAATGATGAAATTTTAACATTTAATCTTTTGACTCTAAATGACTGTTGGATGCGAATTATGACTTTTTCAACTAAAATAACTGTGTTTAAAGTCATTTCTGTGCTGAAACGAGTCAAAATTGAAGATTTTGAGTAAGGAAAACTCTGTAAAAATGGCAATTTTGGTCACTGTGAGGGTTTAAAAAGTGGTTATTCAACATGAGGCACGATCCAATTGACATTTTGAATCATTTTTGGTACAGTCCAAAAAATCCATTTTCGGATGAAAAACGATGACTCCGGACCTGTCGAACGATCCCAAAATGGTCAATATGGATGAAATTTTAACATTTAATCTTTTGACTCTAAATGACTGTTGGATGTGAATTATGACTTTGTCAACTAAAATAAGTGTGTTTAATGTCATTTCCGTGCCTGAAATGGGTCAAAATTGAAGCTTTTGAGTAAGCAAAACTCTGTAAAAACGCCTATTTTGGTCACTGTGAGGGTTTAAAAAGTGGTTATTCAACATGAGGCACGATCCAATTGACATTTTGAATCATTTTTGGTACAGTCCAAAAAATCCATTTTCGGATGAAAAACGATGACTCCGGACCTGTCGAACGATCCCAAAATGCTCAATATGGATGAAATTTTAACATTTAATCTTTTGACTCTAAATGACTGTTGGATGTGAATTATGACTTTGTCAACTAAAATAAGTGTGTTTAATGTCATTTCTGTGCCTGAAATGGGTCAAAATTGAAGCTTTTGAGCAAGCAAAACTCTGTAAAAATGGCAATTTTGGTCACTGTGAGGGTTAAAAAGTGGTTATACAACATGAGGCACGATCCAATAGACATTTTGAATCATTTTTGGTACAGTCCCAAAAATCAATTTTCCGATGAAAAACGATGACTCCGGACCTGTCGAACGTTCCCAAAATGGTCTATAATGATGAAATTTTAACAGTTAATCTTTTGACTCTAAATGACTGTTGGATGTGAATTATGACTTTTTCAACTAAAATAAGTGTGTTTAAAGTCATTTCTGTGCCTGAAACTGGTCAAAATTGAAGCTTTTGAGTAAGCAAAACTCTGTAAAAACTGCAATTTTGGTCACTGTGAGGGTTTAAAAAGTGGTTATTCAACATGAGGCACGATCCAATTGGCATTTTGAATCATTTTTGGTACAGTCCAAAAAATCCATTTTCGTATGAAAAACGATGACTCCGGACCTGTCGAACGATCCCAAAATGGTCAATATGGATGAAATTTTAACATTTAATCTTTTGACTCTAAATGACTGTTGGATGTGAATTATGACTTTGTCAACTAAAATAAGTGTGTTTAAAGTCATTTCTGTGCCTGAAACGAGTCAAACGTGAAGCTTTTGAGTAAGCAAAACTCTGTAAAAATGGCAATTTTGGTCACTGTGAGGGTTTAAAAAGTGGTTATTCAACATGAGGCACGATCCAATTGACATTTTGAATCATTTTTGGTACAGTCCAAAAAATCCATTTTCGGATGAAAAACGATGACTCCAGACCTGTCGAACGATCCCAAAATGGTCAATATGGATGAAATTTTAACATTTAATCTTTTGACTCTAAATGACTGTTGGATGTGAATTATGACTTTGTCAACTAAAATAAGTGTGTTTAATGTCATTTCTGTGCCTGAACAAAATTGAAGCTTTTGAGTAAGCAAAACTCTGTAAAAATGGCAATTTTGGTCACTGTGAGGGTTTAAAAAGTGGTTATTCAACATGAGGCACGATCCAATTGACATTTTGAATCATTTTTGGTACAGTCCAAAAAATCAATTTTCATATGAAAAACGATGACTCCGGACCTGTCGAACGTTCCCAAAATGGTCTATAATGATGAAATTTTAACATTTAATCTTTTGACTCTAAATGACTTTTGGATGTGAATTATGACTTTGTCAAACTAAAATAAGTGTGTTTAAAGTCATTTCTGTGCCTGAAATGGGTCAAAATTGAAGCTTTTGAGAAAGCAAAACTCTGTAAAAATGGCAATTTTGGTCACTGTGAGGGTTTAAAAAGTGGTTATTCAACATGAGGCACGATCCAATTTACATTTTGAATCATTTTTGGTACGGTCCAAAAAATCCATTTTCGGATGAAAAACGATGACTCCGGACCTGTCGAACGTTCCCAAAATGGTCTATAATGATGAAATTTTAACATTTAATCTTTTGACTCTAAATGACTGTTGGATGTGAATTATGACTTTGTCAACTAAAATGAGTGTGTTTAAAGTCATTTCTGTGCCTGAAACTGGTCAAAATTGAAGCTTTTGAGTAAGCAAAACTCTGTAAAAATGGCAATTTTGGTCACTGTGAGGGTTTAAAAAGTGGTTATTCAACATGAGGCACAATCCAATTGACATTTTGAATCATTTTTGGTACAGTCCAAAAAATCCATTTTCGGATGAAAAACGATGACTCCGGACCTGTCGAACGATCCCAAAATGGTCAATATGGATGAAATTTTAACATTTAATCTTTTGACTCTAAATGACTGTTGGATGTGAATTATGACTTTGTCAACTAAAATGAGTGTGTTTAAAGTCATTTCTGTGCCTGAAACTGGTCAAAATTGAAGCTTTTGAGTAAGCAAAACTCTGTAAAAACTGCAATTTTGGTCACTGTGAGGGTTTAAAAAATGGTTATTCAACATGAGGCACGATCCAATTGACATTTTGAATCATTTTTGGTACAGTCCAAAAAATCCATTTTCGGATGAAAAACGATGACTCCGGACCTGTCGAACGATCCCAAAATGGTCAATATGGATGAAATTTTAACATTTAATCTTTTGACTCTAAATGACTGTTGGATGTGAATTATGACTTTGTCAACTAAAATAAGTGTGTTTAATGTCATTTCCGTGCCTGAAATGGGTCAAAATTGAAGCTTTTGAGTAAGCAAAACTCTGTAAAAACGCCTATTTTGGTCACTGTGAGGGTTTAAAAAGTGGTTATTCAACATGAGGCACGATCCAATTGACATTTTGAATCATTTTTGGTACAGTCCAAAAAATCCATTTTCGGATGAAAAACGATGACTCCGGACCTGTCGAACGATCCCAAAATGGTCTATAATGATGAAATTTTAACATTTAATCTTTTGACTCTAAATGACTGTTGGATGTGAATTATGACTTTGTCAACTAAAATAAGTGTGTTTAAAGTCATTTCTGTGCTTGAAATGGTTCAAAATTGAAGCTTTTGAGTAAGCAAAACTCTGTAAAAATGGCAATTTTGGTCACTGTGAGGGTTTAAAAAGTGGTTATTCAACATGAGGCACGATCCAATTGACATTTTGAATCATTTTTGGTACAGTTTAAAAAATCAATTTTCGGATGAAAAACGATGACTCCGGACCTGTCGAACGTTCCCAAAATGGTCTATAATGATGAAATTTTAACATTTAATCTTTTGACTCTAAATGACTGTTGGATGTGAATTATGACTTTTTCAACTAAAATAACTGTGTTTAAAGTCATTTCTGTGCCTGAAACGAGTCAAAATTGAAGCTTTTGAGTAAGCAAAACTCTGTAAAAATGGCAATTTTGGTCACTGTGAGGGTTTAAAAAGTGGTTATTCAACATGAGGCACAATCCAATTGACATTTTGAATCATTTTTGGTACAGTCCAAAAAATCCATTTTCGGATGAAAAACGATGACTCCGGACCTGTCGAACGATCCCAAAATGGTCAATATGGATGAAATTTTAACATTTAATCTTTTGACTCTAAATGACTGTTGGATGTGAATTATGACTTTGTCAACTAAAATAAGTGTGTTTAAAGTCATTTCTGTGCCTGAAACTGGTCAAAATTGAAGCTTTTGAGTAAGCAAAACTCTGTAAAAACTGCAATTTTGGTCACTGTGAGGGTTTCAAAAGTGGTTATTCAACATGAGGCACGATCCAATTGACATTTTGAATCATTTTTGGTACAGTCCAAAAAATCCATTTTCGGATGAAAAACGATGACTCCGGACCTGTCGAACGATCCCAAAATGCTCAATATGGATGAAATTTTAACATTTAATCTTTTGACTCTAAATGACTGTTGGATGTGAATTATGACTTTGTCAACTAAAATAAGTGTGTTTAATGTCATTTCTGTGCCTGAAATGGGTCAAAATTGAAGCTTTTGAGCAAGCAAAACTCTGTAAAAATGGCAATTTTGGTCACTGTGAGGGTTTAAAAAGTGGTTATACAACATGAGGCACGATCCAATAGACATTTTGAATCATTTTTGGTACAGTCCCAAAAATCAATTTTCCGATGAAAAACGATGACTCCGGACCTGTCGAACGTTCCCAAAATGGTCTATAATGATGAAATTTTAACATTTAATCTTTTGACTCTAAATGACTGTTGGATGTGAATTATGACTTTTTCAACTAAAATAAGTGTGTTTAAAGTCATTTCTGTGCCTGAAACTGGTCAAAATTGAAGCTTTTGAGTAAGCAAAACTCTGTAAAAACTGCAATTTTGGTCACTGTGAGGGTTTAAAAAGTGGTTATTCAACATGAGGCACGATCCAATTGACATTTTGAATCATTTTTGGTACAGTCCAAAAAATCCATTTTCGTATGAAAAATGATGACTCCGGACCTGTCGAACGATCCCAAAATGGTCAATATGGATGAAATTTTAACATTTAATCTTTTGACTCTAAATGACTGTTGGATGTGAATTATGACTTTGTCAACTAAAATAAGTGTGTTTAATGTCATTTCTGTGCCTGAAATGGGTCAAAATTGAAGCTTTTGAGTAAGCAAAACTCTGTAAAAACGCCAATTTTGGTCACTGTGAGGGTTTAAAAAGTGGTTATTCAACATGAGGCACGATCCAATTGACATTTTGAATCATTTTTGGTACAGTCCAAAAAATCCATTTTCGGATGAAAAACGATGACACCGGACCTGTCGAACGATCCCAAAATGGTCTATAATGATGAAATTTTAACATTTAATCTTTTGACTCTAAATGACTGTTGGATGTGAATTATGACTTTGTCAACTAAAATGAGTGTGTTTAAAGTCATTTCTGTGCCTGAAACTGGTCAAAATTGAAGCATTTGAGTAAGCAAAACTCTGTAAAAATGGCAATTTTGGTCACTGTGAGAGTTTAAAAAGTGGTTATTCAACATGAGGCACGATCCAATAGACATTTTGAATCATTTTTGGTACAGTCCAAAAAATCCATTTTCGGATGAAAAACGATGACTCCGGACCTGTCGAACGATACCAAAATGGTCAATATGGATGAAATTTTAACATTTAATCTTTTGACTCTAAATGACTGTTGGATGTGAATTATGACTTTGTCAACTAAAATAAGTGTGTTTAATGTCATTTCTGTGCCTGAAATGGGTCAAAATTGAAGCTTTTGAGTAAGCAAAACTCTGTAAAAATGGCAATTTTGGTCACTTTGAGGGTTTAAAAAGTGGTTATTCAACATGAGGCACGATCCAATTGACATTTTGAATCATTTTTGGTACAGTTTAAAAAATCAATTTTCGGATGAAAAACGATGACTCCGGACCTGTCGAACGTTCCCAAAATGGTTTATAATGATGAAATTTTAACATTTAATCTTTTGACTCTAATTGACTGTTGGATGCGAATTATGACTTTTTCAACTAAAATAACTGTGTTTAAAGTCATTTCTGTGCCTGAAACGAGTCAAAATTGAAGCTTTTGAGTAAGCAAAACTCTGTAAAAATGGCAATTTTGGTCACTGTGAGGGTTTAAAAAGTGGTTATTCAACATGAGGCACGATCCAATTGACATTTTGAATCATTTTTCGTACGGTCCAAAAAATCCATTTTCGGATGAAAAACGATGACTCCGGACCTGTCGAACGTTGCCAAAATGGTCTATAATGATGAAATTTTAACATTTAATCTTTTGACTCTAAATGACTGTTGGATGTGAATTATGACTTTGTCAACTAAAATGAGTGTGTTTAAAGTCATTTCTGTGCCTGAAACTGGTCAAAATTGAAGCTTTTGAGTAAGCAAAACTCTGTAAAAATGGCAATTTTGGTCACTGTGAGGGTTTAAAAAGTGGTTATTCAACATGAGGCACAATCCAATTGACATTTTGAATCATTTTTGGTACAGTCCAAAAAATCCATTTTCGGATGAAAAACGATGACTCCGGACCTGTCGAACGATCCCAAAATGGTCAATATGGATGAAATTTTAACATTTAATCTTTTGACTCTAAATGACTGTTGGATGTGAATTATGACTTTGTCAACTAAAATGAGTGTGTTTAAAGTCATTTCTGTGCCTGAAATGGGTCAAAATTGAAGCTTTTGAGTAAGCAAAACTCTGTAAAAACTGCAATTTTGGTCACTGTGAGGGTTTAAAAAGTGGTTATTCAACATGAGGCACGATCCAATTGACATTTTGAATCATTTTTGGTACAGTCCAAAAAATCCATTTTCGGATGAAAAACGATGACTCCGGACCTGTCGAACGATCCCAAAATGGTCAATATGGATGAAATTTTAACATTTAATCTTTTGACTCTAAATGACTGTTGGATGTGAATTATGACTTTGTCAACTAAAATAAGTGTGTTTAATGTCATTTCTGTACCTGAAATGGGTCAAAATTGAAGCTTTTGAGTAAGCAAAACTCTGTAAAAACGCCAATTTTGGTCACTGTGAGGGTTTAAAAAGTGGTTATTCAACATGAGGCACGATCCAATTGACATTTTGAATCATTTTTGGTACAGTCCAAAAAATCCATTTTCGGATGAAAAACGATGACTCCGGACCTGTCGAACGATCCCAAAATGGTCAATATGGATGAAATTTTAACATTTAATCTTTTGACTCTAAATGACTGTTGGATGTGAATTATGACTTTGTCAACTAAAATAAGTGTGTTTAATGTCATTTCTGTGCCTGAAATGGGTCAAAATTGAAGCTTTTGAGTAAGCAAAACTGTGTAAAAACGCCAATTTTGGTCACTGTGAGGGTTTAAAAAGTGGTTATTCAACATGAGGCACGATCCAATTGACATTTTGAATCATTTTTGGTACAGTCCAAAAAATCAATTTTCGGATGAAAAACGATGACTCCGGACCTGTCGAACGATCCCAAAATGCTCAATATGGATGAAATTTTAACATTTAATCTTTTGACTCTAAATGACTGTTGGATGTGAATTATGACTTTGTCAACTAAAATAAGTGTGTTTAATGTCATTTCTGTGCCTGAAATGGGTCAAAATTGAAGCTTTTGAGTAAGCAAAACTCTGTAAAAATGGCAATTTTGGTCACTGTGAGGGTTTAAAAAGTGGTTATTCAACATGAGGCATGATCCAATTGACATTTTGAATCATTTTTCGTACGGTCCAAAAAATCCATTTTCGGATGAAAAACGATGACTCCGGACCTGTCGAACGTTCCCAAAATGGTCTATAATGATGAAATTTTAACATTTAATCTTTTGACTCTAAATGACTGTTGGATGTGAATTATGACTTTGTCAACTAAAATGAGTGTGTTTAAAGTCATTTCTGTGCCTGAAACTGGTCAAAATTGAAGCTTTTGAGTAAGCAAAACTCTGTAAAAATGGCAATTTTGGTCACTGTGAGGGTTTAAAAAGTGGTTATTCAACATGAGGCACAATCCAATTGACATTTTGAATCATTTTTGGTACAGTCCAAAAAATCCATTTTCGGATGAAAAACGATGACTCCGGACCTGTCGAACGATCCCAAAATGGTCAATATGGATGAAATTTTAACATTTAATCTTTTGACTCTAAATGACTGTTGGATGTGAATTATGACTTTGTCAACTAAAATAAGTGTGTTTAATGTCATTTCTGTGCCTGAAATGGGTCAAAATTGAAGCTTTTGAGTAAGCAAAACTCTGTAAAAACGCCAATTTTGGTCACTGTGAGGGTTTAAAAAGTGGTTATTCAACATGAGGCACGATCCAATTGACATTTTGAATCATTTTTGGTACAGTCCAAAAAATCCATTTTCGGATGAAAAACGATGACTCCGGACCTGTCGAACGATCCCAAAATGGTCAATATGGATGAAATTTTAACATTTAATCTTTTGACTCTAAATGACTGTTGGATGTGAATTATGACTTTGTCAAACTAAAATAAGTGTGTTTAAAGTCATTTCTGTGCTTGAAATGGGTCAAAATTGAAGCTTTTGAGTAAGCAAAACTCTGTAAAAACGGCAATTTTGGTCACTGTAAGGGTTTAAAAAGTGGTTATTCAACATGAGGCACGATCTAATTGACATTTTGAATCATTTTTGGTACAGTCCAAAAAATCCATTTTCGGATGAAAAACGATGACTCCGGACCTGTCGAACGATCCCAAAATGGTCAATATGGATGAAATTTTAACATTTAATCTTTTGACTCTAAATGACTGTTGGATGTGAATTATGACTTTGTCAACTAAAATAAGTGTGTTTAATGTCATTTCTGTGCCTGAAATGGGTCAAAATTGAAGCTTTTGAGTAAGCAAAACTGTGTAAAAACGCCAATTTTGGTCACTGTGAGGGTTTAAAAAGTGGTTATTCAACATGAGGCACGATCCAATTGACATTTTGAATCATTTTTGGTACAGTCCAAAAAATCAATTTTCGGATGAAAAACGATGACTCCGGACCTGTCGAACGATCCCAAAATGCTCAATATGGATGAAATTTTAACATTTAATCTTTTGACTCTAAATGACTGTTGGATGTGAATTATGACTTTGTCAACTAAAATAAGTGTGTTTAATGTCATTTCTGTGCCTGAAATGGGTCAAAATTGAAGCTTTTGAGTAAGCAAAACTCTGTAAAAATGGCAATTTTGGTCACTGTGAGGGTTTAAAAAGTGGTTATTCAACATGAGGCATGATCCAATTGACATTTTGAATCATTTTTCGTACGGTCCAAAAAATCCATTTTCGGATGAAAAACGATGACTCCGGACCTGTCGAACGTTCCCAAAATGGTCTATAATGATGAAATTTTAACATTTAATCTTTTGACTCTAAATGACTGTTGGATGTGAATTATGACTTTGTCAACTAAAATGAGTGTGTTTAAAGTCATTTCTGTGCCTGAAACTGGTCAAAATTGAAGCTTTTGAGTAAGCAAAACTCTGTAAAAATGGCAATTTTGGTCACTGTGAGGGTTTAAAAAGTGGTTATTCAACATGAGGCACAATCCAATTGACATTTTGAATCATTTTTGGTACAGTCCAAAAAATCCATTTTCGGATGAAAAACGATGACTCCGGACCTGTCGAACGATCCCAAAATGGTCAATATGGATGAAATTTTAACATTTAATCTTTTGACTCTAAATGACTGTTGGATGTGAATTATGACTTTGTCAACTAAAATAAGTGTGTTTAATGTCATTTCTGTGCCTGAAATGGGTCAAAATTGAAGCTTTTGAGTAAGCAAAACTCTGTAAAAACGCCAATTTTGGTCACTGTGAGGGTTTAAAAAGTGGTTATTCAACATGAGGCACGATCCAATTGACATTTTGAATCATTTTTGGTACAGTCCAAAAAATCCATTTTCGGATGAAAAACGATGACTCCGGACCTGTCGAACGATCCCAAAATGGTCAATATGGATGAAATTTTAACATTTAATCTTTTGACTCTAAATGACTGTTGGATGTGAATTATGACTTTGTCAAACTAAAATAAGTGTGTTTAAAGTCATTTCTGTGCTTGAAATGGGTCAAAATTGAAGCTTTTGAGTAAGCAAAACTCTGTAAAAACGGCAATTTTGGTCACTGTAAGGGTTTAAAAAGTGGTTATTCAACATGAGGCACGATCTAATTGACATTTTGAATCATTTTTGGTACAGTCCAAAAAATCCATTTTCGGATGAAAAACGATGACTCCGGACCTGTCGAACGATCCCAAAATGGTCAATATGGATGAAATTTTAACATTTAATCTTTTGACTCTAAATGACTGTTGGATGTGAATTATGACTTTGTCAACTAAAATAAGTGTGTTTAATGTCATTTCTGTGCCTGAAATGGGTCAAAATTGAAGCTTTTGAGTAAGCAAAACTGTGTAAAAACGCCAATTTTGGTCACTGTGAGGGTTTAAAAAGTGGTTATTCAACATGAGGCACGATCCAATTGACATTTTGAATCATTTTTGGTACAGTCCAAAAAATCAATTTTCGGATGAAAAACGATGACTCCGGACCTGTCGAACGATCCCAAAATGCTCAATATGGATGAAATTTTAACATTTAATCTTTTGACTCTAAATGACTGTTGGATGTGAATTATGACTTTGTCAACTAAAATAAGTGTGTTTAATGTCATTTCTGTGCCTGAAATGGGTCAAAATTGAAGCTTTTGAGTAAGCAAAACTCTGTAAAAATGGCAATTTTGGTCACTGTGAGGGTTTAAAAAGTGGTTATTCAACATGAGGCATGATCCAATTGACATTTTGAATCATTTTTCGTACGGTCCAAAAAATCCATTTTCGGATGAAAAACGATGACTCCGGACCTGTCGAACGTTCCCAAAATGGTCTATAATGATGAAATTTTAACATTTAATCTTTTGACTCTAAATGACTGTTGGATGTGAATTATGACTTTGTCAACTAAAATGAGTGTGTTTAAAGTCATTTCTGTGCCTGAAACTGGTCAAAATTGAAGCTTTTGAGTAAGCAAAACTCTGTAAAAATGGCAATTTTGGTCACTGTGAGGGTTTAAAAAGTGGTTATTCAACATGAGGCACAATCCAATTGACATTTTGAATCATTTTTGGTACAGTCCAAAAAATCCATTTTCGGATGAAAAACGATGACTCCGGACCTGTCGAACGATCCCAAAATGGTCAATATGGATGAAATTTTAACATTTAATCTTTTGACTCTAAATGACTGTTGGATGTGAATTATGACTTTGTCAACTAAAATAAGTGTGTTTAATGTCATTTCTGTGCCTGAAATGGGTCAAAATTGAAGCTTTTGAGTAAGCAAAACTCTGTAAAAACGCCAATTTTGGTCACTGTGAGGGTTTAAAAAGTGGTTATTCAACATGAGGCACGATCCAATTGACATTTTGAATCATTTTTGGTACAGTCCAAAAAATCCATTTTCGGATGAAAAACGATGACTCCGGACCTGTCGAACGATCCCAAAATGGTCAATATGGATGAAATTTTAACATTTAATCTTTTGACTCTAAATGACTGTTGGATGTGAATTATGACTTTGTCAAACTAAAATAAGTGTGTTTAAAGTCATTTCTGTGCTTGAAATGGGTCAAAATTGAAGCTTTTGAGTAAGCAAAACTCTGTAAAAACGGCAATTTTGGTCACTGTAAGGGTTTAAAAAGTGGTTATTCAACATGAGGCACGATCTAATTGACATTTTGAATCATTTTTGGTACAGTCCAAAAAATCCATTTTCGGATGAAAAACGATGACTCCGGACCTGTCGAACGATCCCAAAATGGTCAATATGGATGAAATTTTAACATTTAATCTTTTGACTCTAAATGACTGTTGGATGTGAATTATGACTTTGTCAACTAAAATAAGTGTGTTTAATGTCATTTCTGTGCCTGAACAAAATTGAAGCATTTGAGTAAGCAAAACTCTGTAAAAATGGCAATTTTGGTCACTGTGAGAGTTTAAAAAGTGGTTATTCAACATGAGGCACGATCCAATAGACATTTTGAATCATTTTTGGTACAGTCCAAAAAATCCATTTTCGGATGAAAAACGATGACTCCGGACCTGTCGAACGATCCCAAAATGGTCAATATGGATGAAATTTTAACATTTAATCTTTTGACTCTAAATGACTGTTGGATGTGAATTATGACTTTGTCAACTAAAATAAGTGTGTTTAAAGTCATTTCTGTGCTTGAAATGGGTCAAAATTGAAGCTTTTGAGTAACCAAAACTCTGTAAAAATTTCAATTTTGGTCACTGTGAGGGTTTAAAAAGTGGTTATTCAACATGAGGCACGATCCAATTGACATTTTGAATCATTTTTGGTACAGTTTAAAAAATCAATTTTCGGATGAAAAACGATGACTCCGGACCTGTCGATCGTTCCCAAAATGGTCTATAATGATGAAATTTTAACATTTAATCTTTTGACTCTAAATGACTGTTGGATGTGAATTATGACTTTTTCAACTAAAATAACTGTGTTTAAAGTCATTTCTGTGCCTGAAACGAGTCAAAATTGAAGCTTTTGAGTAAGCAAAACTCTGTAAAAATGGCAATTTTGGTCACTGTGAGGGTTTAAAAAGTGGTTATTCAACATGAGGCACAATCCAATTGACATTTTGAATCATTTTTGGTACAGTCCAAAAAATCCATTTTCGGATGAAAAACGATGACTCCGGACCTGTCGAACGATCCCAAAATGGTCAATATGGATGAAATTTTAACATTTATTCTTTTGACTCTAAATGACTGTTGGATGTGAATTATGACTTTGTCAACTAAAATAAGTGTGTTTATTGTCATTTCTGTGCCTGAAATGGGTCAAAATTGAAGCTTTTGAGTAAGCAAAACTCTGTAAAAATGGCAATTTTGGTCACTTTGAGGGTTTAAAAAGTGGTTATTCAACATGAGGCACGATCCAATTGACATTTTGAATCATTTTTGGTACAGTTTAAAAAATCAATTTTCGGATGAAAAACGATGACTCCGGACCTGTCGAACGATCCCAAAATGGTCAATATGGATGACATTTTAACATTTAATCTTTTGACTCTAAATGACTGTTGGATGTGAATTATGACATTGTCAACTAAAATGAGTGTGTTTAAAGTCATTTCTGTGCCTGAAACTGGTCAAAATTGAAGCTTTTGAGTAAGCAAAACTCTGTAAAAACTGCAATTTTGGTCACTGTGAGGGTTTAAAAAGTGGTTATTCAACATGAGGCACGATCCAATTGACATTTTGAATCATTTTTGGTACAGTCCAAAAAATCCATTTTCGGATGAAAAACGATGACTCCGGACCTGTCGAACGATCCCAAAATGGTCAATATGGATGAAATTTTAACATTTAATCTTTTGACTCTAAATGACTGTTGGATGTGAATTATGACTTTGTCAACTAAAATAAGTGTGTTTAATGTCATTTCTCTGCCTGAAATGGGTCAAAATTGAAGCTTTTGAGTAAGCAAAACTCTGTAAAAACGCCAATTTTGGTCACTGTGAGGGTTTAAAAAGTGGTTATTCAACATGAGGCACGATCCAATTGACATTTTGAATCATTTTTGGTACAGTCCAAAAAATCCATTTTCGGATGAAAAACGATGACTCCGGACCTGTCGAACGATCCCAAAATGGTCAATATGGATGAAATTTTAACATTTAATCTTTTGACTCTAAATGACTGTTGGATGTGAATTATGACTTTGTCAACTAAAATAAGTGTGTTTAATGTCATTTCTGTGCCTGAAATGGGTCAAAATTGAAGCTTTTGAGTAAGCAAAACTCTGTAAAAACGCCAATTTTGGTCACTGTGAGGGTTTAAAAAGTGGTTATTCAACATGAGGCACGATCCAATTGACATTTTGAATCATTTTTGGTACAGTCCAAAAAATCCATTTTCGGATGAAAAACGATGACTCCGGACCTGTCGAACGATCCCAAAATGCTCAATATGGATGAAATTTTAACATTTAATCTTTTGACTCTAAATGACTGTTGGATGTGAATTATGACTTTGTCAACTAAAATAAGTGTGTTTAATGTCATTTCTGTGCCTGAAATGGGTCAAAATTGAAGCTTTTGAGCAAGCAAAACTCTGTAAAAATGGCAATTTTGGTCACTGTGAGGGTTTAAAAAGTGGTTATACAACATGAGGCACGATCCAATAGACATTTTGAATCATTTTTGGTACAGTCCCAAAAATCAATTTTCCGATGAAAAACGATGACTCCGGACCTGTCGAACGTTCCCAAAATGGTCTATAATGATGAAATTTTAACATTTAATCTTTTGACTCTAAATGACTGTTGGATGTGAATTATGACTTTTTCAACTAAAATAAGTGTGTTTAAAGTCATTTCTGTGCCTGAAACTGGTCAAAATTGAAGCTTTTGAGTAAGCAAAACTCTGTAAAAATGGCAATTTTGGTCACTGTGAGGGTTTAAAAAGTGGTTATTCAACATGAGGCATGATCCAATTGACATTTTGAATCATTTTTGGTACAGTCCAAAAAATCAATTTTCGGATGAAAAACGATGACTCCGGACCTGTCGAACGATCCCAAAATGGTCAGTATGGATGAAATTTTAACATTTAATCTTTTGACTCTAAATGACTGTTGGATGTGAATTATGACTTTGTCAACTAAAATGAGTGTGTTTAAAGTCATTTCTGTGCCTGAAACTGGTCAAAATTGAAGCATTTGAGTAAGCAAAACTCTGTAAAAATGGCAATTTTGGTCACTGTGAGAGTTTAAAAAGTGGTTATTCAACATGAGGCACGATCCAATAGACATTTTGAATCATTTTCGGTACAGTCCCAAAAATCAATTTTCCGATGAAAAACGATGACTCCGGACCTGTCGAACGTTCCCAAAATGGTCTATAATAATGAAATTTTAACATTTAATCTTTTGACTCTAAATGACTGTTGGATGTGAATTATGACTTTGTCAAACTAAAATAAGTGTGTTTAAAGTCATTTCTGTGCTTGAAATGGGTCAAAATTGAAGCTTTTGAGTAAGCAAAACTCTGTAAAAACGGCAATTTTGGTCACTGTAAGGGTTTAAAAAGTGGTTATTCAACATGAGGCACGATCTAATTGACATTTTGAATCATTTTTGGTACAGTCCAAAAAATCCATTTTCGGATGAAAAACGATGACTCCGGACCTGTCGAACGATCCCAAAATGGTCAATATGGATGAAATTTTAACATTTAATCTTTTGACTCTAAATGACTGTTGGATGTGAATTATGACTTTGTCAACTAAAATAAGTGTGTTTAATGTCATTTCTGTGCCTGAACAAAATTGAAGCATTTGAGTAAGCAAAACTCTGTAAAAATGGCAATTTTGGTCACTGTGAGAGTTTAAAAAGTGGTTATTCAACATGAGGCACGATCCAATAGACATTTTGAATCATTTTTGGTACAGTCCCAAAAATCAATTTTCCGATGAAAAACGATGACTCCGGACCTGTCGAACGTTCCCAAAATGGTCTATAATGATGAAATTTTAACATTTAATCTTTTGACTCTAAATGACTGTTGGATGTGAATTATGACTTTGTCAACTAAAATAAGTGTGTTTAAAGTCATTTCTGTGCTTGAAATGGGTCAAAATTGAAGCTTTTGAGTAACCAAAACTCTGTAAAAATTTCAATTTTGGTCACTGTGAGGGTTTAAAAAGTGGTTATTCAACATGAGGCACGATCCAATTGACATTTTGAATCATTTTTGGTACAGTTTAAAAAATCAATTTTCGGATGAAAAACGATGACTCCGGACCTGTCGAACGTTCCCAAAATGGTCTATAATGATGAAATTTTAACATTTAATCTTTTGACTCTAAATGACTGTTGGATGTGAATTATGACTTTTTCAACTAAAATAACTGTGTTTAAAGTCATTTCTGTGCCTGAAACGAGTCAAAATTGAAGCTTTTGAGTAAGCAAAACTCTGTAAAAATGGCAATTTTGGTCACTGTGAGGGTTTAAAAAGTGGTTATTCAACATGAGGCACAATCCAATTGACATTTTGAATCATTTTTGGTACAGTCCAAAAAATCCATTTTCGGATGAAAAACGATGACTCCGGACCTGTCGAACGATCCCAAAATGGTCAATATGGATGAAATTTTAACATTTATTCTTTTGACTCTAAATGACTGTTGGATGTGAATTATGACTTTGTCAACTAAAATAAGTGTGTTTATTGTCATTTCTGTGCCTGAAATGGGTCAAAATTGAAGCTTTTGAGTAAGCAAAACTCTGTAAAAATGGCAATTTTGGTCACTTTGAGGGTTTAAAAAGTGGTTATTCAACATGAGGCACGATCCAATTGACATTTTGAATCATTTTTGGTACAGTTTAAAAAATCAATTTTCGGATGAAAAACGATGACTCCGGACCTGTCGAACGATCCCAAAATGGTCAATATGGATGAAATTTTAACATTTAATCTTTTGACTCTAAATGACTGTTGGATGTGAATTATGACATTGTCAACTAAAATGAGTGTGTTTAAAGTCATTTCTGTGCCTGAAACTGGTCAAAATTGAAGCTTTTGAGTAAGCAAAACTCTGTAAAAACTGCAATTTTGGTCACTGTGAGGGTTTAAAAAGTGGTTATTCAACATGAGGCACGATCCAATTGACATTTTGAATCATTTTTGGTACAGTCCAAAAAATCCATTTTCGGATGAAAAACGATGACTCCGGACCTGTCGAACGATCCCAAAATGGTCAATATGGATGAAATTTTAACATTTAATCTTTTGACTCTAAATGACTGTTGGATGTGAATTATGACTTTGTCAACTAAAATAAGTGTGTTTAATGTCATTTCTGTGCCTGAAATGGGTCAAAATTGAAGCTTTTGAGTAAGCAAAACTCTGTAAAAACGCCAATTTTGGTCACTGTGAGGGTTTAAAAAGTGGTTATTCAACATGAGGCACGATCCAATTGACATTTTGAATCATTTTTGGTACAGTCCAAAAAATCCATTTTCGGATGAAAAACGATGACTCCGGACCTGTCGAACGATCCCAAAATGG
Organism: Lissotriton vulgaris; assembly: GCF_964263255.1. NCBI lineage: Eukaryota > Metazoa > Chordata > Amphibia > Caudata > Salamandridae > Lissotriton > Lissotriton vulgaris. Next base: position 2,656,673 of record NW_028252942.1, read on the forward strand.
TCAATATGGATGAAATTTTAACATTTAATCTTTTGACTCTAAATGACTGTTGGATGTGAATTATGACTTTGTCAACTAAAATAAGTGTGTTTAATGTCATTTCTGTGCCTGAAATGGGTCAAAATTGAAGCTTTTGAGTAAGCAAAACTCTGTAAAAACGCCAATTTTGGTCACTGTGAGGGTTTAAAAAGTGGTTATTCAACATGAGGCACGATCCAATTGACATTTTGAATCATTTTTGGTACAGTCCAAAAAATCCATTTTCGGATGAAAAACGATGACTCCGGACCTGTCGAACGATCCCAAAATGCTCAATATGGATGAAATTTTAACATTTAATCTTTTGACTCTAAATGACTGTTGGATGTGAATTATGACTTTGTCAACTAAAATAAGTGTGTTTAATGTCATTTCTGTGCCTGAAATGGGTCAAAATTGAAGCTTTTGAGCAAGCAAAACTCTGTAAAAATGGCAATTTTGGTCACTGTGAGGGTTTAAAAAGTGGTTATTCAACATGAGGCATGATCCAATTGACATTTTGAATCATTTTTGGTACAGTCCAAAAAATCAATTTTCGGATGAAAAACGATGACTCCGGACCTGTCGAACGATCCCAAAATGTTCAGTATGGATGAAATTTTAACATTTAATCTTTTGACTCTAAATGACTGTTGGATGTGAATTATGACTTTTTCAACTAAAATAAGTGTGTTTAAAGTCATTTCTGTGCCTGAAACTGGTCAAAATTGAAGCTTTTGAGTAAGCAAAACTCTGTAAAAATGGCAATTTTGGTCACTGTGAGGGTTTAAAAAGTGGTTATTCAACATGAGGCATGATCCAATTGACATTTTGAATCATTTTTGGTACAGTCCAAAAAATCAATTTTCGGATGAAAAACGATGACTCCGGACCTGTCGAACGATCCCAAAATGTTCAGTATGGATGAAATTTTAACATTTAATCTTTTGACTCTAAATGACTGTTGGATGTGAATTATGACTTTGTCAACTAAAATGAGTGTGTTTAAAGTCATTTCTGTGCCTGAAACTGGTCAAAATTGAAGCATTTGAGTAAGCAAAACTCTGTAAAAATGGCAATTTTGGTCACTGTGAGAGTTTAAAAAGTGGTTATTCAACATGAGGCACGATCCAATAGACATTTTGAATCATTTTCGGTACAGTCCCAAAAATCAATTTTCCGATGAAAAACGATGACTCCGGACCTGTCGAACGTTCCCAAAATGGTCTATAATGATGAAATTTTAACATTTAATCTTTTGACTCTAAATGACTGTTGGATGTGAATTATGACTTTTTCAACTAAAATAAGTGTGTTTAAAGTCATTTCTGTGCCTGAAACTGGTCAAAATTGAAGCTTTTGAGTAAGCAAAACTCTGTAAAAATGGCAATTTTGGTCACTGTGAGGGTTTAAAAAGTGGTTATTCAACATGAGGCATGATCCAATTGACATTTTGAATCATTTTTGGTACAGTCCAAAAAATCAATTTTCGGATGAAAAACGATGACTCCGGACCTGTCGAACGATCCCAAAATGTTCAGTATGGATGAAATTTTAACATTTAATCTTTTGACTCTAAATGACTGTTGGATGTGAATTATGACTTTGTCAACTAAAATGAGTGTGTTTAAAGTCATTTCTGTGCCTGAAACTGGTCAAAATTGAAGCATTTGAGTAAGCAAAACTCTGTAAAAATGGCAATTTTGGTCACTGTGAGAGTTTAAAAAGTGGTTATTCAACATGAGGCACGATCCAATAGACATTTTGAATCATTTTCGGTACAGTCCCAAAAATCAATTTTCCGATGAAAAACGATGACTCCGGACCTGTCGAACGTTCCCAAAATGGTCTATAATAATGAAATTTTAACATTTAATCTTTTGACTCTAAATGACTGTTGGATGTGAATTATGACTTTGTCAAACTAAAATAAGTGTGTTTAAAGTCATTTCTGTGCTTGAAATGGGTCAAAATTGAAGCTTTTGAGTAAGCAAAACTCTGTAAAAACGGCAATTTTGGTCACTGTAAGGGTTTAAAAAGTGGTTATTCAACATGAGGCACGATCTAATTGACATTTTGAATCATTTTTGGTACAGTCCAAAAAATCCATTTTCGGATGAAAAACGATGACTCCGGACCTGTCGAACGATCCCAAAATGGTCAATATGGATGAAATTTTAACATTTAATCTTTTGACTCTAAATGACTGTTGGATGTGAATTATGACTTTGTCAACTAAAATAAGTGTGTTTAATGTCATTTCTGTGCCTGAACAAAATTGAAGCATTTGAGTAAGCAAAACTCTGTAAAAATGGCAATTTTGGTCACTGTGAGAGTTTAAAAAGTGGTTATTCAACATGAGGCACGATCCAATAGACATTTTGAATCATTTTTGGTACAGTCCCAAAAATCAATTTTCCGATGAAAAACGATGACTCCGGACCTGTCGAACGTTCCCAAAATGGTCTATAATGATGAAATTTTAACATTTAATCTTTTGACTCTAAATGACTGTTGGATGTGAATTATGACTTTGTCAACTAAAATAAGTGTGTTTAAAGTCATTTCTGTGCTTGAAATGGGTCAAAATTGAAGCTTTTGAGTAACCAAAACTCTGTAAAAATGGCAATTTTGGTCACTGTGAGGATTTAAAAAGTGGTTATTCAACATGAGGCACGATCCAATTGACATTTTGAATCATTTTTGGTACAGTTTAAAAAATCAATTTTCGGATGAAAAACGATGACTCCGGACCTGTCGAACGTTCCCAAAATGGTCTATAATGATGAAATTTTAACATTTAATCTTTTGACTCTAAATGACTGTTGGATGTGAATTATGACTTTTTCAACTAAAATAACTGTGTTTAAAGTCATTTCTGTGCCTGAAACGAGTCAAAATTGAAGCTTTTGAGTAAGCAAAACTCTGTAAAAATGGCAATTTTGGTCACTGTGAGGGTTTAAAAAGTGGTTATTCAACATGAGGCACAATCCAATTGACATTTTGAATCATTTTTGGTACAGTCCAAAAAATCCATTTTCGGATGAAAAACGATGACTCCGGACCTGTCGAACGATCCCAAAATGGTCAATATGGATGAAATTTTAACATTTAATCTTTTGACTCTAAATGACTGTTGGATGTGAATTATGACTTTGTCAACTAAAATAAGTGTGTTTAATGTCATTTCTGTGCCTGAACAAAATTGAAGCATTTGAGTAAGCAAAACTCTGTAAAAATGGCAATTTTGGTCACTGTGAGAGTTTAAAAAGTGGTTATTCAACATGAGGCACGATCCAATAGACATTTTGAATCATTTTTGGTACAGTCCAAAAAATCCATTTTCGGATGAAAAACGATGACTCCGGACCTGTCGAACGATCCCAAAATGGTCAATATGGATGAAATTTTAACATTTAATCTTTTGACTCTAAATGACTGTTGGATGTGAATTATGACTTTGTCAACTAAAATGAGTGTGTTTAAAGTCATTTCTGTGCCTGAAACTGGTCAAAATTGAAGCTTTTGAGTAAGCAAAACTCTGTAAAAATGGCAATTTTGGTCACTGTGAGGGTTTAAAAAGTGGTTATTCAACATGAGGCACAATCCAATTGACATTTTGAATCATTTTTGGTACAGTCCAAAAAATCCATTTTCGGATGAAAAACGATGACTCCGGACCTGTCGAACGTTCCCAAAATGGTCTATAATAATGAAATTTTAACATTTAATCTTTTGACTCTAAATGACTGTTGGATGTGAATTATGACTTTGTCAAACTAAAATAAGTGTGTTTAAAGTCATTTCTGTGCTTGAAATGGGTCAAAATTGAAGCTTTTGAGTAAGCAAAACTCTGTAAAAACGGCAATTTTGGTCACTGTAAGGGTTTAAAAAGTGGTTATTCAACATGAGGCACGATCCAATTGACATTTTGAATCATTTTTGGTACAGTCCAAAAAATCCATTTTCGGATGAAAAACGATGACTCCGGACCTGTCGAACGATCCCAAAATGGTCAATATGGATGAAATTTTAACATTTAATCTTTTGACTCTAAATGACTGTTGGATGTGAATTATGACTTTGTCAACTAAAATAAGTGTGTTTATTGTCATTTCTGTGCCTGAAATGGGTCAAAATTGAAGCTTTTGAGTAAGCAAAACTCTGTAAAAATGGCAATTTTGGTCACTTTGAGGGTTTAAAAAGTGGTTATTCAACATGAGGCACGATCCAATTGACATTTTGAATCATTTTTGGTACAGTTTAAAAAATCAATTTTCGGATGAAAAACGATGACTCCGGACCTGTCGAAGGTTCCCAAAATGGTCTATAATGATGAAATTTTAACATTTAATCTTTTGACTCTAAATGACTGTTGGATGCGAATTATGACTTTTTCAACTAAAATAACTGTGTTTAAAGTCATTTCTGTGCCTGAAACTGGTCAAAATTGAAGCTTTTGAGTAAGCAAAACTCTGTAAAAATGGCAATTTTGGTCACTGTGAGGGTTTAAAAAGTGGTTATTCAACATGAGGCACAATCCAATTGACATTTTGAATCATTTTTGGTACAGTCCAAAAAATCCATTTTCGGATGAAAAACGATGACTCCAGGACCTGTCGAACGATCCCAAAATGGTCAATATGGATGAAATTTTAACATTTAATCTTTTGACTCTAAATGACTGTTGGATGTGAATTATGACTTTGTCAAACTAAAATAAGTGTGTTTAAAGTCATTTCTGTGCCTGAAATGGGTCAAAATTGAAGCTTTTGAGAAAGCAAAACTCTGTAAAAATGGCAATTTTGGTCACTGTGAGGGTTTAAAAAGTGGTTATTCAACATGAGGCACGATCCAATTGACATTTTGAATCATTTTTCGTACGGTCCAAAAAATCCATTTTCGGATGGAAAACGATGACTCAAGACCTGTCGAACGTTCCCAAAATGGTCTATAATGATGAAATTTTAACATTTAATCTTTTGACTCTAAATGACTGTTGGATGTGAATTATGACTTTGTCAACTAAAATGAGTGTGTTTAAAGTCATTTCTGTGCCTGAAACTGGTCAAAATTGAAGCTTTTGAGTAAGCAAAACTCTGTAAAAATGGCAATTTTGGTCACTGTGAGGGTTTAAAAAGTGGTTATTCATCATGAGGCACAATCCAATTGACATTTTGAATCATTTTTGGTACAGTCCAAAAAATCCATTTTCGGATGAAAAACGATGACTCCGGACCTGTCGAACGATCCCAAAATGGTCAATATGGATGAAATTTTAACATTTAATCTTTTGACTCTAAATGACTGTTGGATGTGAATTATGACTTTGTCAACTAAAATAAGTGTGTTTAATGTCATTTCTGTGCCTGAAATGAGTCAAAATTGAAGCTTTTGAGTAAGCAAAACTCTGTAAAAATGCCAATTTTGGTCACTGTGAGGGTTTAAAAAGTGGTTATTCAACATGAGGCACGATCCAATTGACATTTTGAATCATTTTTGGTACAGTACAAAAAATCCATTTTCGGATGAAAAACGATGACTCCGGACCTGTCGAACGATCCCAAAATGCTCAATATGGATGAAATTTTAACATTTAATCTTTTGACTCTAAATGACTGTTGGATGTGAATTATGACTTTGTCAACTAAAATAAGTGTGTTTAATGTCATTTCTGTGCCTGAAATGGGTCAAAATTGAAGCTTTTGAGTAAGCAAAACTCTGTAAAAATGGCAATTTTGGTCACTGTGAGGGTTTAAAAAGTGGTTATTCAACATGAGGCACGATCCAATTGACATTTTGAATCATTTTTGGTACAGTCCAAAAAATCCATTTTCGGATGAAAAACGATGACTCCGGACCTGTCGAACGTTCCCAAAATGGTCTATAATGATGAAATTTTAACATTTAATCTTTTGACTCTAAATGACTGTTGGATGTGAATTATGACTTTTTCAACTAAAATAAGTGTGTTTAAAGTCATTTCTGTGCCTGAAACAGGTCAAAATTGAAGCTTTTGAGTAAGCAAAACTCTGTAAAAATGGCAATTTTGGTCACTGTGAGGGTTTAAAAAGTGGTTATTCAACATGAGGCACGATCCAATAGACATTTTGAATCATTTTTGGTACAGTCCCAAAAATCAATTTTCCGATGAAAAACGATGACTCCGGACCTGTCGAACGTTCCCAAAATGGTCTATAATAATGAAATTTTAACATTTAATCTTTTGACTCTAAATGACTGTTGGATGTGAATTATGACTTTGTCAAACTAAAATAAGTGTGTTTAAAGTAATTTCTGTGCTTGAAATGGGTCAAAATTGAAGCTTTTGAGTAAGCAAAACTCTGTAAAAACGGCAATTTTGGTCACTGTAAGGGTTTAAAAAGTGGTTATTCAACATGAGGCACGATCCAATTGACATTTTGAATCATTTTTGGTACAGTTCAAAAAATCCATTTTCGGATGAAAAACGATGACTCCGGACCTGTCGAACGATCCCAAAATGGTCAATATGGATGAAATTTTAACATTTAATCTTTTGACTCTAAATGACTGTTGGATGTGAATTATGACTTTGTCAACTAAAATAAGTGTGTTTAATGTCATTTCTGTGCCTGAACAAAATTGAAGCTTTTGAGTAAGCAAAACTCTGTAAAAACGCCAATTTTGGTCACTGTGAGGGTTTAAAAAGTGGTTATTCAACATGAGGCACGATCCAATTGACATTTTGAATCATTTTTGGTACAGTCCCAAAAATCAATTTTCCGATGAAAAACGATGAGTCCGGACCTGTCGAACGTTCCCAAAATGGTCTATAATAATGAAATTTTAACATTTAATCTTTTGACTCTAAATGACTGTTGGATGTGAATTATGACTTTGTCAAACTAAAATAAGTGTGTTTAAAGTCATTCCTGTGCCTGAAATGGGTCAAAATTGAAGCTTTTGAGAAAGCAAAACTCTGTAAAAATGGCAATTTTGGTCACTGTGAGGGTTTAAAAAGTGGTTATTCAACATGAGGCACGATCCAATTGACATTTTGAATCATTTTTGGTACAGTCCAAAAAATCAATTTTCGGATAAAAAACGATGACTCCGGACCTGTCGAATAATCCCAAAATGGTCAATATGGATGAAATTTTAACATTTAATCTTTTGACTCTAAATGACTGTTGGATGTGAATTATGACTTTGTCAACTAAAATAAGTGTGTTTAATATCATTTCTGTGCCTGAACAAAATTGAAGCTTTTGAGTAAGCAAAACTCTGTAAAAATGGCAATTTTGGTCACTTGAGGGTTTAAAAAGTGGTTATTCAACATGAGGCACGATCCAATTGACATTTTGAATCATTTTTGGTACAGTCCAAAAAATCAATTTTCGGATGAAAAACGATGACTCCGGACCTGTCGAACGTTCCCAAAATGGTCTATAATGATGAAATTTTAACATTTAATCTTTTGACTCTAAATGACTGTTGGATGTGAATTATGACTTTGTCAACTAAAATAAGTGTGTTTAAAGTCATTTCTGTGCTTGAAATGGGTCAAAATTGAAGCTTTTGAGTAAGCAAAACTCTGTAAAAATTGCAATTTTGGTCACTGTGAGGGTTTAAAAAGTGGTTTTTCAACATGAGGCACAATCCAATTGACATTTTGAATCATTTTTGGTACAGTCCAAAAAATCCATTTTCGGATGAAAAACGATGACTCCGGACCTGTCGAACGATCCCAAAATGGTCAATATGGATGAAATTTTAACATTTAATCTTTTGACTCTAAATGACTGTTGGATGTGAATTATGACTTTGTCAACTAAAATGAGTGTGTTTAAAGTCATTTCTGTGCCTGAAACTGGTCAAAATTGAAGCTTTTGAGTAAGCAAAACTCTGTAAAAACGGCAATTTTGGTCACTGTGAGGGTTTAAAAAGTGGTTATTCAACATGAGGCACGATCCAATTGACATTTTGAATCATTTTTGGTACAGTCCAAAAAATCCATTTTCGGATGAAAAACGATGACTCCGGACCTGTCGAACGATCCCAAAATGGTCAATATGGATGAAAATTTAACATTTATTCTTTTGACTCTAAATGACTGTTGGATGTGAATTATGACTTTGTCAACTAAAATAAGTGTGTTTAAAGTCATTTCTGTGCCTGAAACTGGTCAAAATTGAAGCATTTGAGTAAGCAAAACTCTGTAAAAATGGCAATTTTGGTCACTGTGAGAGTTTAAAAAGTGGTTATTCAACATGAGGCACGATCCAATAGACATTTTGAATCATTTTTGGTACAGTCCCAAAAATCAATTTTCCGATGAAAAACGATGACTCCGGACCTGTCGAACGTTCCCAAAATGGTCTATAATGATGAAATTTTAACATTTAATCTTTTGACTCTAAATGACTGTTGGATGTGAATTATGACTTTTTCAACTAAAATAACTGTGTTTAAAGTCATTTCTGTGCCTAAAATGGGTCAAAATTGAAGCTTTTGAGAAAGCAAAACTCTGTAAAAATGGCAATTTTGGTCACTGTGAGGGTTTAAAAAGTGGTTATTCAACATGAGGCACGATCCAATTGACATTTTGAATCATTTTTGGTACGGTCCAAAAATTCCATTTTCGGATGAAAAACGATGACTCCGGACCTGTCGAACGTTCCCAAAATGGTCTATAATGATGAAATTTTAACATTTAATCTTTTGACTCTAAATGACTGTTGGATGTGAATTATGACTTTGTCAAACTAAAATAAGTGTGTTTAAAGTCATTCCTGTGCCTGAAATGGGTCAAAATTGAAGCTTTTGAGAAAGCAAAACTCTGTAAAAATGGCAATTTTGGTCACTGTGAGGGTTTAAAAAGTGGTTATTCAACATGAGGCACGATCCAATTGACATTTTGAATCATTTTTGGTACAGTCCAAAAAATCAATTTCCGGATAAAAAACGATGACTCCGGACCTGTCGAATGATCCTAAAATGGTAAATATGGATGAAATTTTAACATTTAATCTTTTGACTCTAAATGACTGTTGGATGTGAATTATGACTTTGTCAACTAAAATAAGTGTGTTTAAAGTCATTTCTGTGCTTGAAATGGGTCAAAATTGAAGCTTTTGAGTAAGCAAAACTCTGTAAAAACGGCAATTTTGGTCACTGTAAGGGTTTAAAAAGTGGTTATTCAACATGAGGCACGATCCAATTGACATTTTGAATCATTTTTGGTACAGTCCAAAAAATCCATTTTCGGATGAAAAACGATGACTCCGGACCTGTCGAACGATCCCAAAATGGTCAATATGGATGACATTTTAACATTTAATCTTTTGACTCTAAATGACTGTTGGATGTGAATTATGACTTTGTCAACTAAAATAAGTGTGTTTAATGTCATTTCTGTGCCTGAACAAAATTGAAGCTTTTGAGTAAGCAAAACTCTGTAAAAATGGCAATTTTGGTCACTGTGAGGGTTTAAAAAGTGGTTATTCAACATGAGGCACGATCCAATTGACATTTTGAATCATTTTTGGTACGGTCCAAAAATTCCATTTTCGGATGAAAAACGATGACTCCGGACCTGTCGAACGTTCCCAAAATGGTCTATAATGATGAAATTTTAACATTTAATCTTTTGACTCTAAATGACTGTTGGATGTGAATTATGACTTTGTCAAACTAAAATAAGTGTGTTTAAAGTCATTCCTGTGCCTGAAATGGGTCAAAATTGAAGCTTTTGAGAAAGCAAAACTCTGTAAAAATGGCAATTTTGGTCACTGTGAGGGTTTAAAAAGTGGTTATTCAACATGAGGCACGATCCAATTGACATTTTGAATCATTTTTGGTACAGTCCAAAAAATCAATTTTCGGATAAAAAACGATGACTCCGGACCTGTCGAATGATCCTAAAATGGTAAATATGGATGAAATTTTAACATTTAATCTTTTGACTCTAAATGACTGTTGGATGTGAATTATGACTTTGTCAACTAAAATAAGTGTGTTTAAAGTCATTTCTGTGCTTGAAATGGGTCAAAATTGAAGCTTTTGAGTAAGCAAAACTCTGTAAAAACGGCAATTTTGGTCACTGTAAGGGTTTAAAAAGTGGTTATTCAACATGAGGCACGATCCAATTGACATTTTGAATCATTTTTGGTACAGTCCAAAAAATCCATTATCGGATGAAAAACGATGACTCCGGAACTGTCGAACGATCCCAAAATGGTCAATATGGATGAAATTTTAACATTTAATCTTTTGACTCTAAATGACTGTTGGATGTTAATTATGACTTTGTCAACTAAAATAAGTGTGTTTAAAGTCATTTCTGTGCCTGAAATGGGTCAAAATTGAAGCTTTTGAGTAAGCAAAACTCTGTAAAAATGGCGATTTTGGTCACTGTGAGGGTTTAAAAAGTGGTTATTCAACATGAGGCACAATCCAATTGACATTTTGAATCATTTTTGGTACAGTCCAAAAAATCCATTTTCGGATGAAAAACGATGACTCCGGACCTGTCGAACGATCCCAAAATGATCAATATGGATGAAATTTTAACATTTAATCTTTTGACTCTAAATGACTGTTGGATGTGAACTATGACTTTGTCAACTAAAATGAGTGTGTTTAAAGTCATTTCTGTGCCTGAAACTGGTCAAAATTGAAGCTTTTGAGTAAGCAAAACTCTGTAAAAACGGCAATTTTGGTCACTGTGAGGGTTTAAAAAGTGGTTATTCAACATGAGGCACGATCCAATTGACATTTTGAATCATTTTTGGTACAGTCCAAAAAATCCAGTTTCGGATGAAAAACGATGACTCCGGACCTGTCGAACGATCCCAAAATGGTCAATATGGATGAAATTTTAACATTTAATCTTTTGACTCTAAATGACTGTTGGATGTGAATTATGACTTTGTCAACTAAAATAAGTGTATTTAATGTCATTTCTGTGCCTGAAATGGGTCAAAATTGAAGCTTTTGAGTAAGCAAAACTCTGTAAAAATGGCAATTTTGGTCACTTTGAGGGTTTAAAAAGTGGTTATTCAACATGAGGCACGATCCAATTGACATTTTGAATCATTTTTGGTACAGTTTAAAAAATCAATTTTCGGATGAAAAACGATGACTCCGGACCTGTCGAACGTTCCCAAAATGGTCTATAATGATGAAGTTTTAACATTTAATCTTTTGACTCTAAATGACTGTTGGATGCGAATTATGACTTTTTCAACTAAAATAACTGTGTTTAAAGTCATTTCTGTGCCTGAAACGAGTCAAAATTGAAGCTTTTGAGTAAGCAAAACTCTGTAAAAATGGCAATTTTGGTCACTGTGAGGGTTTAAAAAGTGGTTATTCAACATGAGGCACGATCCAATTGACATTTTGAATCATTTTTGGTACAGTCCAAAAAATCCATTTTCGGATGAAAAACGATGACTCCGGACCTGTCGAACGATCCCAAAATGGTCAATATGGATGAAATTTTAACATTTAATCTTTTGACTCTAAATGACTGTTGGATGTGAATTATGACTTTGTCAACTAAAATAAGTGTGTTTAATGTCATTTCTGTGCCTGAAATGGGTCAAAATTGAAGCTTTTGAGAAAGCAAAACTCTGTAAAAATGGCAATTTTGGTCACTGTGAGGATTTAAAAAGTGGTTATTCAACATGAGGCACGATCCAATTGACATTTTGAATCATTTTTGGTACGGTCCAAAAATTCCATTTTCGGATGAAAAACGATGACTCCGGACCTGTCGAACGTTCCCAAAATGGTCTATAATGATGAAATTTTAACATTTAATCTTTTGACTCTAAATGACTGTTGGATGTGAATTATGACTTTGTCAAACTAAAATAAGTGTGTTTAAAGTCATTCCTGTGCCTGAAATGGGTCAAAATTGAAGCTTTTGAGAAAGCAAAACTCTGTAAAAATGGCAATTTTGGTCACTGTGAGGGTTTAAAAAGTGGTTATTCAACATGAGGCACGATCCAATTGACATTTTGAATCATTTTTGGTACAGTCCAAAAAATCCATTTTCGGATGAAAAACGATGACTCCGGACCTGTCGAACGATCCCAAAATGGTCAATATGGATGACATTTTAACATTTAATCTTTTGACTCTAAATGACTGTTGGATGTGAATTATGACTTTGTCAACTAAAATAAGTGTGTTTAATGTCATTTCTGTGCCTGAAATGGGTCAAAATTGAAGCTTTTGAGTAAGCAAAACTCTGTAAAAACGCCAATTTTGGTCACTGTGAGGGTTTAAAAAGTGGTTATTCAACATGAGGCACGATCCAATTGACATTTTGAATCATTTTTGGTACAGTCCAAAAAATCAATTTTCGGATGAAAAACGATGACTCCGGACCTGTCGAACGATCCCAAAATGCTCAATATGGATGAAATTTTAACATTTAATCTTTTGACTCTAAATGACTGTTGGATGTGAATTATGACTTTGTCAACTAAAATAAGTGTGTTTAATGTCATTTCTGTGCCTGAAATGGGTCAAAATTGAAGCTTTTGAGTAAGCAAAACTCTGTAAAAATGGCAATTTTGGTCACTGTGAGGGTTTAAAAAGTGGTTATTCAACATGAGGCACGATCCAATTGACATTTTGAATCATTTTTCGTACGGTCCAAAAAATCCATTTTCGGATGAAAAACGATGACTCCGGACCTGTCGAACGTTCCCAAAATGGTCTATAATGATGAAATTTTAACATTTAATCTTTTGACTCTAAATGACTGTTGGATGTGAATTATGACTTTGTCAACTAAAATGAGTGTGTTTAAAGTCATTTCTGTGCCTGAAATGGGTCAAAATTGAAGCTTTTGAGTAAGCAAAACTCTGTAAAAATGGCAATTTTGGTCACTGTGAGGGTTTAAAAAGTGGTTATTCAACATGAGGCACAATCCAATTGACATTTTGAATCATTTTTGGTACAGTCCAAAAAATCCATTTTCGGATGAAAAACGATGACTCCGGACCTGTCGAACGATCCCAAAATGGTCAATATGGATGAAATTTTAACATTTAATCTTTTGACTCTAAATGACTGTTGGATGTGAATTATGACTTTGTCAACTAAAATAAGTGTGTTTAATGTCATTTCTGTGCCTGAAATGGGTCAAAATTGAAGCTTTTGAGTAAGCAAAACTCTGTAAAAACGCCAATTTTGGTCACTGTGAGGGTTTAAAAAGTGGTTATTCAACATGAGGCACGATCCAATTGACATTTTGAATCATTTTTGGTACAGTCCAAAAAATCCATTTTCGGATGAAAAACGATGACTCCGGACCTGTCGAACGATCCCAAAATGGTCAATATGGATGAAATTTTAACATTTAATCTTTTGACTCTAAATGACTGTTGGATGTGAATTATGACTTTGTCAACTAAAATAAGTGTGTTTAATGTCATTTCTGTGCCTGAAATGGGTCAAAATTGAAGCTTTTGAGTAAGCAAAACTCTGTAAAAACGCCAATTTTGGTCACTGTGAGGGTTTAAAAAGTGGTTATTCAACATGAGGCATGATCCAATTGACATTTTGAATCATTTTTGGTACAGTCCAAAAAATCCATTTTCGGATGAAAAACGATGACTCCGGACCTGTCGAACGATCCCAAAATGCTCAATATGGATGAAATTTTAACATTTAATCTTTTGACTCTAAATGACTGTTGGATGTGAATTATGACTTTGTCAACTAAAATAAGTGTGTTTAATGTCATTTCTGTACCTGAAATGGGTCAAAATTGAAGCTTTTGAGCAAGCAAAACTCTGTAAAAATGGCAATTTTGGTCACTGTGAGGGTTTAAAAAGTGGTTATACAACATGAGGCACGATCCAATAGACATTTTGAATCATTTTTGGTACAGTCCCAAAAATCAATTTTCCGATGAAAAACGATGACTCCGGACCTGTCGAACGTTCCCAAAATGGTCTATAATGATGAAATTTTAACATTTAATCTTTTGACTCTAAATGACTGTTGGATGTGAATTATGACTTTGTCAACTAAAATGAGTGTGTTTAAAGTCATTTCTGTGCCTGAAACTGGTCAAAATTGAAGCTTTTGAGTAAGCAAAACTCTGTAAAAACTGCAATTTTGGTCACTGTGAGGGTTTAAAAAGTGGTTATTCAACATGAGGCACGATCCAATTGACATTTTGAATCATTTTTGGTAAAGTCCAAAAAATCCATTTTCGGATGAAAAACGATGACTCCGGACCTGTCGAACGATCCCAAAATGGTCAATATGGATGAAATTTTAACATTTAATCTTTTGACTCTAAATGACTGTTGGATGTGAATTATGACTTTGTCAACTAAAATAAGTGTGTTTAATGTCATTTCTGTGCCTGAAATGGGTCAAAATTGAAGCTTTTGAGTAAGCAAAACTCTGTAAAAACGCCAATTTTGGTCACTGTGAGGGTTTAAAAAGTGGTTATTCAACATGAGGCACGATCCAATTGACATTTTGAATCATTTTTGGTACAGTCCAAAAAATCCATTTTCGGATGAAAAACGATGACTCCGGACCTGTCGAACGATCCCAAAATGGTCAATATGGATGAAATTTTAACATTTAATCTTTTGACTCTAAATGACTGTTGGATGTGAATTATGACTTTGTCAACTAAAATAAGTGTGTTTAATGTCATTTCTGTGCCTGAAATGGGTCAAAATTGAAGCTTTTGAGTAAGCAAAACTCTGTAAAAACGCCAATTTTGGTCACTGTGAGGGTTTAAAAAGTGGTTATTCAACATGAGGCACGATCCAATTGACATTTTGAATCATTTTTGGTACAGTCCAAAAAATCCATTTTCGGATGAAAAACGATGACTCCGGACCTGTCGAACGATCCCAAAATGCTCAATATGGATGAAATTTTAACATTTAATCTTTTGACTCAAAATGACTGTTGGATGTGAATTATGACTTTGTCAACTAAAATAAGTGTGTTTAATGTCATTTCTGTGCCTGAAATGGGTCAAAATTGAAGCTTTTGAGCAAGCAAAACTCTGTAAAAATGGCAATTTTGGTCACTGTGAGGGTTTAAAAAGTGGTTATACAACATGAGGCACGATCCAATAGACATTTTGAATCATTTTTGGTACAGTCCCAAAAATCAATTTTCCGATGAAAAACGATGACTCCGGACCTGTCGAACGTTCCCAAAATGGTCTATAATGATGAAATTTTAACATTTAATCTTTTGACTCTAAATGACTGTTGGATGTGAATTATGACTTTTTCAACTAAAATAAGTGTGTTTAAAGTCATTTCTGTGCCTGAAACTGGTCAAAATTGAAGCTTTTGAGTAAGCAAAACTCTGTAAAAATGGCAATTTTGGTCACTGTGAGGGTTTAAAAAGTGGTTATTCAACATGAGGCATGATCCAATTGACATTTTGAATCATTTTTGGTACAGTCCAAAAAATCAATTTTCGGATGAAAAACGATGACTCCGGACCTGTCGAACGATCCCAAAATGGTCAGTATGGATGAAATTTTAACATTTAATCTTTTGACTCTAAATGACTGTTGGATGTGAATTATGACTTTGTCAACTAAAATGAGTGTGTTTAAAGTCATTTCTGTGCCTGAAACTGGTCAAAATTGAAGCATTTGAGTAAGCAAAACTCTGTAAAAATGGCAATTTTGGTCACTGTGAGAGTTTAAAAAGTGGTTATTCAACATGAGGCACGATCCAATAGACATTTTGAATCATTTTCGGTACAGTCCCAAAAATCAATTTTCCGATGAAAAACGATGACTCCGGACCTGTCGAACGTTCCCAAAATGGTCTATAATAATGAAATTTTAACATTTAATCTTTTGACTCTAAATGACTGTTGGATGTGAATTATGACTTTGTCAAACTAAAATAAGTGTGTTTAAAGTCATTTCTGTGCTTGAAATGGGTCAAAATTGAAGCTTTTGAGTAAGCAAAACTCTGTAAAAACGGCAATTTTGGTCACTGTAAGGGTTTAAAAAGTGGTTATTCAACATGAGGCACGATCTAATTGACATTTTGAATCATTTTTGGTACAGTCCAAAAAATCCATTTTCGGATGAAAAACGATGACTCCGGACCTGTCGAACGATCCCAAAATGGTCAATATGGATGAAATTTTAACATTTAATCTTTTGACTCTAAATGACTGTTGGATGTGAATTATGACTTTGTCAACTAAAATAAGTGTGTTTAATGTCATTTCTGTGCCTGAACAAAATTGAAGCATTTGAGTAAGCAAAACTCTGTAAAAATGGCAATTTTGGTCACTGTGAGAGTTTAAAAAGTGGTTATTCAACATGAGGCACGATCCAATAGACATTTTGAATCATTTTTGGTACAGTCCCAAAAATCAATTTTCCGATGAAAAACGATGACTCCGGACCTGTCGAACGTTCCCAAAATGGTCTATAATGATGAAATTTTAACATTTAATCTTTTGACTCTAAATGACTGTTGGATGTGAATTATGACTTTGTCAACTAAAATAAGTGTGTTTAAAGTCATTTCTGTGCTTGAAATGGGTCAAAATTGAAGCTTTTGAGTAACCAAAACTCTGTAAAAATTTCAATTTTGGTCACTGTGAGGGTTTAAAAAGTGGTTATTCAACATGAGGCACGATCCAATTGACATTTTGAATCATTTTTGGTACAGTTTAAAAAATCAATTTTCGGATGAAAAACGATGACTCCGGACCTGTCGAACGTTCCCAAAATGGTCTATAATGATGAAATTTTAACATTTAATCTTTTGACTCTAAATGACTGTTGGATGTGAATTATGACTTTTTCAACTAAAATAACTGTGTTTAAAGTCATTTCTGTGCCTGAAACGAGTCAAAATTGAAGCTTTTGAGTAAGCAAAACTCTGTAAAAATGGCAATTTTGGTCACTGTGAGGGTTTAAAAAGTGGTTATTCAACATGAGGCACAATCCAATTGACATTTTGAATCATTTTTGGTACAGTCCAAAAAATCCATTTTCGGATGAAAAACGATGACTCCGGACCTGTCGAACGATCCCAAAATGGTCAATATGGATGAAATTTTAACATTTATTCTTTTGACTCTAAATGACTGTTGGATGTGAATTATGACTTTGTCAACTAAAATAAGTGTGTTTATTGTCATTTCTGTGCCTGAAATGGGTCAAAATTGAAGCTTTTGAGTAAGCAAAACTCTGTAAAAATGGCAATTTTGGTCACTTTGAGGGTTTAAAAAGTGGTTATTCAACATGAGGCACGATCCAATTGACATTTTGAATCATTTTTGGTACAGTTTAAAAAATCAATTTTCGGATGAAAAACGATGACTCCGGACCTGTCGAACGATCCCAAAATGGTCAATATGGATGAAATTTTAACATTTAATCTTTTGACTCTAAATGACTGTTGGATGTGAATTATGACATTGTCAACTAAAATGAGTGTGTTTAAAGTCATTTCTGTGCCTGAAACTGGTCAAAATTGAAGCTTTTGAGTAAGCAAAACTCTGTAAAAACTGCAATTTTGGTCACTGTGAGGGTTTAAAAAGTGGTTATTCAACATGAGGCACAATCCAATTGACATTTTGAATCATTTTTGGTACAGTCCAAAAAATCCATTTTCGGATGAAAAACGATGACTCCGGACCTGTCGAACGATCCCAAAATGGTCAATATGGATGAAATTTTAACATTTAATCTTTTGACTCTAAATGACTGTTGGATGTGAATTATGACTTTGTCAACTAAAATAAGTGTGTTTAATGTCATTTCTGTGCCTGAAATGGGTCAAAATTGAAGCTTTTGAGTAAGCAAAACTCTGTAAAAACGCCAATTTTGGTCACTGTGAGGGTTTAAAAAGTGGTTATTCAACATGAGGCACGATCCAATTGACATTTTGAATCATTTTTGGTACAGTCCAAAAAATCCATTTTCGGATGAAAAACGATGACTCCGGACCTGTCGAACGATCCCAAAATGGTCAATATGGATGAAATTTTAACATTTAATCTTTTGACTCTAAATGACTGTTGGATGTGAATTATGACTTTGTCAACTAAAATAAGTGTGTTTAATGTCATTTCTGTGCCTGAAATGGGTCAAAATTGAAGCTTTTGAGTAAGCAAAACTCTGTAAAAACGCCAATTTTGGTCACTGTGAGGGTTTAAAAAGTGGTTATTCAACATGAGGCACGATCCAATTGACATTTTGAATCATTTTTGGTACAGTCCAAAAAATCCATTTTCAGATGAAAAACGATGACTCCGGACCTGTCGAACGATCCCAAAATGCTCAATATGGATGAAATTTTAACATTTAATCTTTTGACTCTAAATGACTGTTGGATGTGAATTATGACTTTGTCAACTAAAATAAGTGTGTTTAATGTCATTTCTGTGCCTGAAATGGGTCAAAATTGAAGCTTTTGAGCAAGCAAAACTCTTTAAAAATGGCAATTTTGGTCACTGTGAGGGTTTAAAAAGTGGTTATACAACATGAGGCACGATCCAATAGACATTTTGAATCATTTTTGGTACAGTCCAAAAAATCCATTTTCCGATGAAAAACGATGACTCCGGACCTGTCGAACGTTCCCAAAATGGTCTATAATGATGAAATTTTAACATTTAATCTTTTGACTCTAAATGACTGTTGGATGTGAATTATGACTTTTTCAACTAAAATAAGTGTGTTTAAAGTCATTTCTGTGCCTGAAACTGGTCAAAATTGAAGCTTTTGAGTAAGCAAAACTCTGTAAAAATGGCAATTTTGGTCACTGTGAGGGTTTAAAAAGTGGTTATTCAACATGAGGCATGATCCAATTGACATTTTGAATCATTTTTGGTACAGTCCAAAAAATCAATTTTCGGATGAAAAACGATGACTCCGGACCTGTCGAACGATCCCAAAATGTTCAGTATGGATGAAATTTTAACATTTAATCTTTTGACTCTAAATGACTGTTGGATGTGAATTATGACTTTGTCAACTAAAATGAGTGTGTTTAAAGTCATTTCTGTGCCTGAAACTGGTCAAAATTGAAGCATTGTAAGCAAAACTCTGTAAAAATGGCAATTTTGGTCACTGTGAGAGTTTAAAAAGTGGTTATTCAACATGAGGCACGATCCAATAGACATTTTGAATCATTTTCGGTACAGTCCCAAAAATCAATTTTCCGATGAAAAACGATGACTCCGGACCTGTCGAACGTTCCCAAAATGGTCTATAATAATGAAATTTTAACATTTAATCTTTTGACTCTAAATGACTGTTGGATGTGAATTATGACTTTGTCAAACTAAAATAAGTGTGTTTAAAGTCATTTCTGTGCTTGAAATGGGTCAAAATTGAAGCTTTTGAGTAAGCAAAACTCTGTAAAAACGGCAATTTTGGTCACTGTAAGGGTTTAAAAAGTGGTTATTCAACATGAGGCACGATCTAATTGACATTTTGAATCATTTTTGGTACAGTCCAAAAAATCCATTTTCGGATGAAAAACGATGACTCCGGACCTGTCGAACGATCCCAAAATGGTCAATATGGATGAAATTTTAACATTTAATCTTTTGACTCTAAATGACTGTTGGATGTGAATTATGACTTTGTCAACTAAAATAAGTGTGTTTAATGTCATTTCTGTGCCTGAACAAAATTGAAGCATTTGAGTAAGCAAAACTCTGTAAAAATGGCAATTTTGGTCACTGTGAGAGTTTAAAAAGTGGTTATTCAACATGAGGCACGATCCAATAGACATTTTGAATCATTTTTGGTACAGTCCCAAAAATCAATTTTCCGATGAAAAACGATGACTCAAGACCTGTCGAACGTTCCCAAAATGGTCTATAATGATGAAATTTTAACATTTAATCTTTTGACTCTAAATGACTGTTGGATGTGAATTATGACTTTGTCAACTAAAATAAGTGTGTTTAAAGTCATTTCTGTGCTTGAAATGGGTCAAAATTGAAGCTTTTGAGTAACCAAAACTCTGTAAAAATGGCAATTTTGGTCACTGTGAGGATTTAAAAAGTGGTTATTCAACATGAGGCACGATCCAATTGACATTTTGAATCATTTTTGGTACAGTTTAAAAAATCAATTTTCGGATGAAAAACGATGACTCCGGACCTGTCGAACGTTCCCAAAATGGTCTATAATGATGAAATTTTAACATTTAATCTTTTGACTCTAAATGACTGTTGGATGTGAATTATGACTTTTTCAACTAAAATAACTGTGTTTAAAGTCATTTCTGTGCCTGAAACGAGTCAAAATTGAAGCTTTTGAGTAAGCAAAACTCTGTAAAAATGGCAATTTTGGTCACTGTGAGGGTTTAAAAAGTGGTTATTCAACATGAGGCACAATCCAATTGACATTTTGAATCATTTTTGGTACAGTCCAAAAAATCCATTTTCGGATGAAAAACGATGACTCCGGACCTGTCGAACGATCCCAAAATGGTCAATATGGATGAAATTTTAACATTTAATCTTTTGACTCTAAATGACTGTTGGATGTGAATTATGACTTTGTCAACTAAAATAAGTGTGTTTATTGTCATTTCTGTGCCTGAAATGGGTCAAAATTGAAGCTTTTGAGTAAGCAAAACTCTGTAAAAATGGCAATTTTGGTCACTTTGAGGGTTTAAAAAGTGGTTATTCAACATGAGGCACGATCCAATTGACATTTTGAATCATTTTTGGTACAGTTTAAAAAATCAATTTTCGGATGAAAAACGATGACTCCGGACCTGTCGAAGGTTCCCAAAATGGTCTATAATGATGAAATTTTAACATTTAATCTTTTGACTCTAAATGACTGTTGGATGTGAATTATGACTTTGTCAACTAAAATGAGTGTGTTTAAAGTCATTTCTGTGCCTGAAACTGGTCAAAATTGAAGCTTTTGAGTAAGCAAAACTCTGTAAAAATGGCAATTTTGGTCACTGTGAGGGTTTAAAAAGTGGTTATTCAACATGAGGCACAATCCAATTGACATTTTGAATCATTTTTGGTACAGTCCAAAAAATCCATTTTCGGATGAAAAACGATGACTCCGGACCTGTCGAACGTTCCCAAAATGGTCTATAATAATGAAATTTTAACATTTAATCTTTTGACTCTAAATGACTGTTGGATGTGAATTATGACTTTGTCAAACTAAAATAAGTGTGTTTAAAGTCATTTCTGTGCTTGAAATGGGTCAAAATTGAAGCTTTTGAGTAAGCAAAACTCTGTAAAAACGGCAATTTTGGTCACTGTAAGGGTTTAAAAAGTGGTTATTCAACATGAGGCACGATCCAATTGACATTTTGAATCATTTTTGGTACAGTCCAAAAAATCCATTTTCGGATGAAAAACGATGACTCCGGACCTGTCGAACGATCCCAAAATGGTCAATATGGATGAAATTTTAACATTTAATCTTTTGACTCTAAATGACTGTTGGATGTGAATTATGACTTTGTCAACTAAAATAAGTGTGTTTATTGTCATTTCTGTGCCTGAAATGGGTCAAAATTGAAGCTTTTGAGTAAGCAAAACTCTGTAAAAATGGCAATTTTGGTCACTTTGAGGGTTTAAAAAGTGGTTATTCAACATGAGGCACGATCCAATTGACATTTTGAATCATTTTTGGTACAGTTTAAAAAATCAATTTTCGGATGAAAAACGATGACTCCGGACCTGTCGAAGGTTCCCAAAATGGTCTATAATGATGAAATTTTAACATTTAATCTTTTGACTCTAAATGACTGTTGGATGCGAATTATGACTTTTTCAACTAAAATAACTGTGTTTAAAGTCATTTCTGTGCCTGAAACGAGTCAAAATTGAAGCTTTTGAGTAAGCAAAACTCTGTAAAAATGGCAATTTTGGTCACTGTGAGGGTTTAAAAAGTGGTTATTCAACATGAGGCACGATCCAATTGACATTTTGAATCATTTTTGGTACAGTCCAAAAAATAAATTTTCGGATGAAAAACGATGACTCCAGGACCTGTCGAACGATCCCAAAATGGTCAATATGGATGAAATTTTAACATTTAATCTTTTGACTCTAAATGACTGTTGGATGTGAATTATGACTTTGTCAAACTAAAATAAGTGTGTTTAAAGTCATTTCTGTGCCTGAAATGGGTCAAAATTGAAGCTTTTGAGAAAGCAAAACTCTGTAAAAATGGCAATTTTGGTCACTGTGAGGGTTTAAAAAGTGGTTATTCAACATGAGGCACGATCCAATTGACATTTTGAATCATTTTTCGTACGGTCCAAAAAATCCATTTTCGGATGGAAAACGATGACTCAAGACCTGTCGAACGTTCCCAAAATGGTCTATAATGATGAAATTTTAACATTTAATCTTTTGACTCTAAATGACTGTTGGATGTGAATTATGACTTTGTCAACTAAAATGAGTGTGTTTAAAGTCATTTCTGTGCCTGAAACTGGTCAAAATTGAAGCTTTTGAGTAAGCAAAACTCTGTAAAAATGGCAATTTTGGTCACTGTGAGGGTTTAAAAAGTGGTTATTCATCATGAGGCACAATCCAATTGACATTTTGAATCATTTTTGGTACAGTCCAAAAAATCCATTTTCGGATGAAAAACGATGACTCCGGACCTGTCGAACGATCCCAAAATGGTCAATATGGATGAAATTTTAACATTTAATCTTTTGACTCTAAATGACTGTTGGATGTGAATTATGACTTTGTCAACTAAAATAAGTGTGTTTAATGTCATTTCTGTGCCTGAAATGAGTCAAAATTGAAGCTTTTGAGTAAGCAAAACTCTGTAAAAATGCCAATTTTGGTCACTGTGAGGGTTTAAAAAGTGGTTATTCAACATGAGGCACGATCCAATTGACATTTTGAATCATTTTTGGTACAGTACAAAAAATCCATTTTCGGATGAAAAACGATGACTCCGGACCTGTCGAACGATCCCAAAATGCTCAATATGGATGAAATTTTAACATTTAATCTTTTGACTCTAAATGACTGTTGGATGTGAATTATGACTTTGTCAACTAAAATGAGTGTGTTTAAAGTCATTTCTGTGCCTGAAACTGGTCAAAATTGAAGCTTTTGAGTAAGCAAAACTCTGTAAAAACTGCAATTTTGGTCACTGTGAGGGTTTAAAAAGTGGTTATTCAACATGAGGCACGATCCAATTGACATTTTGAATCATTTTTGGTACAGTCCAAAAAATCCATTTTCGGATGAAAAACGATGACTCCGGACCTGTCGAACGTTCCCAAAATGGTCTATAATGATGAAATTTTAACATTTAATCTTTTGACTCTAAATGACTGTTGGATGTGAATTATGACTTTTTCAACTAAAATAAGTGTGTTTAAAGTCATTTCTGTGCCTGAAACAGGTCAAAATTGAAGCTTTTGAGTAAGCAAAACTCTGTAAAAATGGCAATTTTGGTCACTGTGAGGGTTTAAAAAGTGGTTATTCAACATGAGGCACGATCCAATAGACATTTTGAATCATTTTTGGTACAGTCCCAAAAATCAATTTTCCGATGAAAAACGATGACTCCGGACCTGTCGAACGTTCCCAAAATGGTCTATAATAATGAAATTTTAACATTTAATCTTTTGACTCTAAATGACTGTTGGATGTGAATTATGACTTTGTCAAACTAAAATAAGTGTGTTTAAAGTAATTTCTGTGCTTGAAATGGGTCAAAATTGAAGCTTTTGAGTAAGCAAAACTCTGTAAAAACGGCAATTTTGGTCACTGTAAGGGTTTAAAAAGTGGTTATTCAACATGAGGCACGATCCAATTGACATTTTGAATCATTTTTGGTACAGTTCAAAAAATCCATTTTCGGATGAAAAACGATGACTCCGGACCTGTCGAACGATCCCAAAATGGTCAATATGGATGAAATTTTAACATTTAATCTTTTGACTCTAAATGACTGTTGGATGTGAATTATGACTTTGTCAACTAAAATAAGTGTGTTTAATGTCATTTCTGTGCCTGAACAAAATTGAAGCTTTTGAGTAAGCAAAACTCTGTAAAAACGCCAATTTTGGTCACTGTGAGGGTTTAAAAAGTGGTTATTCAACATGAGGCACGATCCAATTGACATTTTGAATCATTTTTGGTACAGTCCCAAAAATCAATTTTCCGATGAAAAACGATGAGTCCGGACCTGTCGAACGGTCCCAAAATGGTCTATAATAATGAAATTTTAACATTTAATCTTTTGACTCTAAATGACTGTTGGATGTGAATTATGACTTTGTCAAACTAAAATAAGTGTGTTTAAAGTCATTCCTGTGCCTGAAATGGGTCAAAATTGAAGCTTTTGAGAAAGCAAAACTCTGTAAAAATGGCAATTTTGGTCACTGTGAGGGTTTAAAAAGTGGTTATTCAACATGAGGCACGATCCAATTGACATTTTGAATCATTTTTGGTACAGTCCAAAAAATCAATTTTCGGATAAAAAACGATGACTCCGGACCTGTCGAATAATCCCAAAATGGTCAATATGGATGAAATTTTAACATTTAATCTTTTGACTCTAAATGACTGTTGGATGTGAATTATGACTTTGTCAACTAAAATAAGTGTGTTTAATATCATTTCTGTGCCTGAACAAAATTGAAGCTTTTGAGTAAGCAAAACTCTGTAAAAATGGCAATTTTGGTCACTTGAGGGTTTAAAAAGTGGTTATTCAACATGAGGCACGATCCAATTGACATTTTGAATCATTTTTGGTACAGTCCAAAAAATCAATTTTCGGATGAAAAACGATGACTCCGGACCTGTCGAACGTTCCCAAAATGGTCTATAATGATGAAATTTTAACATTTAATCTTTTGACTCTAAATGACTGTTGGATGTGAATTATGACTTTGTCAACTAAAATAAGTGTGTTTAAAGTCATTTCTGTGCTTGAAATGGGTCAAAATTGAAGCTTTTGAGTAAGCAAAACTCTGTAAAAATTGCAATTTTGGTCACTGTGAGGGTTTAAAAAGTGGTTTTTCAACATGAGGCACAATCCAATTGACATTTTGAATCATTTTTGGTACAGTCCAAAAAATCCATTTTCGGATGAAAAACGATGACTCCGGACCTGTCGAACGATCCCAAAATGGTCAATATGGATGAAATTTTAACATTTAATCTTTTGACTCTAAATGACTGTTGGATGTGAATTATGACTTTGTCAACTAAAATGAGTGTGTTTAAAGTTATTTCTGTGCCTGAAACTGGTCAAAATTGAAGCTTTTGAGTAAGCAAAACTCTGTAAAAACGGCAATTTTGGTCACTGTGAGGGTTTAAAAAGTGGTTATTCAACATGAGGCACGATCCAATTGACATTTTGAATCATTTTTGGTACAGTCCAAAAAATCCATTTTCGGATGAAAAACGATGACTCCGGACCTGTCGAACGATCCCAAAATGGTCAATATGGATGAAAATTTAACATTTATTCTTTTGACTCTAAATGACTGTTGGATGTGAAATATGACTTTGTCAACTAAAATAAGTGTGTTTAAAGTCATTTCTGTGCCTGAAACTGGTCAAAATTGAAGCATTTGAGTAAGCAAAACTCTGTAAAAATGGCAATTTTGGTCACTGTGAGAGTTTAAAAAGTGGTTATTCAACATGAGGCACGATCCAATAGACATTTTGAATCATTTTTGGTACAGTCCCAAAAATCAATTTTCCGATGAAAAACGATGATTCCGGACCTGTCGAACGTTCCCAAAATGGTCTATAATGATGAAATTTTAACATTTAATCTTTTGACTCTAAATGACTGTTGGATGTGAATTATGACTTTTTCAACTAAAATAACTGTGTTTAAAGTCATTTCTGTGCCTGAAATGGGTCAAAATTGAAGCTTTTGAGAAAGCAAAACTCTGTAAAAATGGCAATTTTGGTCACTGTGAGGGTTTAAAAAGTGGTTATTCAACATGAGGCACGATCCAATTGACATTTTGAATCATTTTTGGTACGGTCCAAAAATTCCATTTTCGGATGAAAAACGATGACTCCGGACCTGTCGAACGTTCCCAAAATGGTCTATAATGATGAAATTTTAACATTTAATCTTTTGACTCTAAATGACTGTTGGATGTGAATTATGACTTTGTCAAACTAAAATAAGTGTGTTTAAAGTCATTCCTGTGCCTGAAATGGGTCAAAATTGAAGCTTTTGAGAAAGCAAAACTCTGTAAAAATGGCAATTTTGGTCACTGTGAGGGTTTAAAAAGTGGTTATTCAACATGAGGCACGATCCAATTGACATTTTGAATCATTTTTGGTACAGTCCAAAAAATCAATTTCCGGATAAAAAACGATGACTCCGGACCTGTCGAATGATCCTAAAATGGTAAATATGGATGAAATTTTAACATTTAATCTTTTGACTCTAAATGACTGTTGGATGTGAATTATGACTTTGTCAACTAAAATAAGTGTGTTTAAAGTCATTTCTGTGCTTGAAATGGGTCAAAATTGAAGCTTTTGAGTAAGCAAAACTCTGTAAAAACGGCAATTTTGGTCCCTGTAAGGGTTTAAAAAGTGGTTATTCAACATGAGGCACGATCCAATTGACATTTTGAATCATTTTTGGTACAGTCCAAAAAATCCATTTTCGGATGAAAAACGATGACTCCGGACCTGTCGAACGATCCCAAAATGGTCAATATGGATGACATTTTAACATTTAATCTTTTGACTCTAAATGACTGTTGGATGTGAATTATGACTTTGTCAACTAAAATAAGTGTGTTTAATGTCATTTCTGTGCCTGAACAAAATTGAAGCTTTTGAGTAAGCAAAACTCTGTAAAAATGGCAATTTTGGTCACTGTGAGGGTTTAAAAAGTGGTTATTCAACATGAGGCATGATCCAATTGACATTTTGAATCATTTTTGGTACGGTCCAAAAATTCCATTTTCGGATGAAAAACGATGACTCCGGACCTGTCGAACGTTCCCAAAATGGTCTATAATGATGAAATTTTAACATTTAATCTTTTGACTCTAAATGACTGTTGGATGTGAATTATGACTTTGTCAAACTAAAATAAGTGTGTTTAAAGTCATTCCTGTGCCTGAAATGGGTCAAAATTGAAGCTTTTGAGAAAGCAAAACTCTGTAAAAATGGCAATTTTGGTCACTGTGAGGGTTTAAAAAGTGGTTATTCAACATGAGGCACGATCCAATTGACATTTTGAATCATTTTTGGTACAGTCCAAAAAATCAATTTTCGGATAAAAAACGATGACTCCGGACCTGTCGAACGATCCCAAAATGGTCTATAATGATGAAATTTTAACATTTAATCTTTTGACTCTAAATGACTGTTGGATGTGAATTATGACTTTGTCAAACTAAAATAAGTGTGTTTAAAGTCATTTCTGTGCCTGAAATGGGTCAAAATTGAAGCTTTTGAGTAAGCAAAACTCTGTAAAAACTGCAATTTTGGTCACTTTGAGGGTTTAAAAAGTGGTTATTCAACATGAGGCACGATCCAATTGACATTTTGAATCATTTTTGGTACAGTTTAAAAAATCAATTTTCGGATGAAAAACGATGACTCCGGACCTGTCGAACGTTCCCAAAATGGTCTATAATGATGAAATTTTAACATTTAGGGGCAGATTTATGTTAACTGGCGCATCCCGAGGGATGCGCCAGTTAACATGCGCCACACTGCGCCACAGCTACGCCACCCATGGTGCGCCGCATTTATGATGCGGCGCACCATGGGGCAAAAACGGCACAGATGCGTCACGCATCTGTGCCGTAAAAGTGACGCATTGCTGGAGTTGCGTCGCAAGCGCGACGCAGCTCCAGCAATGCTCTGGGGGGGCCTATTCTTTCAATGCTGCCTCAAGCCTTACGCCTGCTTCGAGCAGGCGCAGGGTTTTGACGCAGCATTGCCCTGAAAGTGACTGAGTGAAATCTCATAGATTTCACTCAGCAACTTTCAGGAGGCATTCCTGCGCAAGAACCCCCCCCCCTGCGCAGGAACGCCTCCTCATGGCGCAGTGCTGTACAACATGACGCATCTCCTAGATGCGTCACGTTGTAAATAGGGCGCAGGGATGAGCCACGTTTCCGTGCCGTTGCGTCACGCAACGGCGGCGTAAACGTAGCGCAAGCCCTTCATAAATCTGCCCCTTAATCTTTTGACTCTAAATGACTGTTGGATGCGAATTATGACTTTTTCAACTAAAATAACTGTGTTTAAAGTCATTTCTGTGCCTGAAACGAGTCAAAATTGAAGCTTTTGAGTAAGCAAAACTCTGTAAAAATGGCAATTTTGGTCACTGTGAGGGTTTAAAAAGTGGTTATTCAACATGAGGCACGATCCAATTGACATTTTGAATCATTTTTGGTACAGTCCAAAAAATCCATTTTCGGATGAAAAACGATGACTCCGGACCTGTCGAACGATCCCAAAATGGTCAATATGGATGAAATTTTAACATTTAATCTTTTGACTCTAAATGACTGTTGGATGTGAATTATGACTTTGTCAACTAAAATAAGTGTGTTTAATGTCATTTCTGTGCCTGAACAAAATTGAAGCTTTTGAGTAAGCAAAACTCTGTAAAAATGGCAATTTTGGTCACTGTGAGGGTTTAAAAAGTGGTTATTCAACATGAGGCACGATCCAATTGACATTTTGAATCATTTTTGGTACAGTCCAAAAAATCAATTTTCGGATGAAAAACGATGACTCCGGACCTGTCGAACGTTCCCAAAATGGTCTATAATGATGAAATTTTAACATTTATTCTTTTGACTCTATAAATGACTGTTGGATGTGAATTATGACTTTGTCAACTAAAATAACTGTGTTTAAAGTCATTTCTGTGCCTGAAACGAGTCAAAATTGAAGCTTTTGAGTAAGCAAAACTCTGTAAAAATGGCGATTTCGGTCACTGTGCGGGTTTAAAAAGTGGTTATTCAACATGAGGCACAATCCAATTGACATTTTGAATCATTTTTGGTACAGTCCAAAAAATCCATTTTCGGATGAAAAACGATGACTCCGGACCTGTCGAACGATCCCAAAATGGTCAATATGGATGAAATTTTAACATTTAATCTTTTGACTCTAAATGACTGTTGGATGTGAATTATGACTTTGTCAACTAAAATGAGTGTGTTTAAAGTCATTTCTGTGCCTGAAACTGGTCAAAATTGAAGCTTTTGAGTAAGCAAAACTCTGTAAAAATGGCAATTTTGGTCACTGTGAGGGTTTAAAAAGTGGTTATTCAACATGAGGCACGATCCAATTGACATTTTGAATCATTTTTGGTACAGTCCAAAAAATCCAGTTTCGGATGAAAAACGATGACTCCGGACCTGTCGAACGATCCCAAAATGGTCAATATGGATGAAATTTTAACATTTATTCTTTTGACTCTATAAATGACTGTTGGATGTGAATTATGACTTTGTCAACTAAAATAACTGTGTTTAAAGTCATTTCTGTGCCTGAAACGAGTCAAAATTGAAGCTTTTGAGTAAGCAAAACTCTGTAAAAATGGCGATTTCGGTCACTGTGCGGGTTTAAAAAGTGGTTATTCAACATGAGGCACAATCCAATTGACATTTTGAATCATTTTTGGTACAGTCCAAAAAATCCATTTTCGGATGAAAAACGATGACTCCGGACCTGTCGAACGATCCCAAAATGGTCAATATGGATGAAATTTTAACATTTAATCTTTTGACTCTAAATGACTGTTGGATGTGAATTATGACTTTGTCAACTAAAATGAGTGTGTTTAAAGTC
Organism: Lissotriton vulgaris; assembly: GCF_964263255.1. Classification (NCBI taxonomy): domain Eukaryota; kingdom Metazoa; phylum Chordata; class Amphibia; order Caudata; family Salamandridae; genus Lissotriton; species Lissotriton vulgaris. Next base: position 2,686,490 of record NW_028252942.1, read on the forward strand.
ATTTCTGTGCCTGAAACTGGTCAAAATTGAAGCTTTTGAGTAAGCAAAACTCTGTAAAAATGGCAATTTTGGTCACTGTGAGGGTTTAAAAAGTGGTTATTCAACATGAGGCACGATCCAATTGACATTTTGAATCATTTTTGGTACAGTCCAAAAAATCCAGTTTCGGATGAAAAACGATGACTCCGGACCTGTCGAACGATCCCAAAATGGTCAATATGGATGAAATTTTAACATTTAATCTTTTGACTCTAAATGACTGTTGGGTGTGAATTATGACTTTGTCAACTAAAATAAGTGTATTTAATTTCATTTCTGTGCCTGAAATGGGTCAAAATTGAAGCTTTTGAGTAAGCAAAACTCTGTAAAAATGGCAATTTTGGTCACTTTGAGGGTTTAAAAAGTGGTTATTCAACATGAGGCACGATCCAATTGACATTTTGAATCATTTTTGGTACAGTTTAAAAAATCAATTTTCGGATGAAAAACGATGACTCCGGACCTGTCGAACGTTCCCAAAATGGTCTATAATGATGAAATTTTAACATTTAATCTTTTGACTCTAAATGACTGTTGGATGCGAATTATGACTTTTTCAACTAAAATAACTGTGTTTAAAGTCATTTCTGTGCCTGAAACGAGTCAAAATTGAAGCTTTTGAGTAAGCAAAACTCTGTAAAAATGGCAATTTTGGTCACTGTGAGGGTTTAAAAAGTGGTTATTCAACATGAGGCACGATCCAATTGACATTTTGAATCATTTTTGGTACAGTCCAAAAAATCAATTTTCGGATGAAAAACGATGACTCCGGACCTGTCGAACGATCCCAAAATGGTCAATATGGATGAAATTTTAACATTTAATCTTTTGACTCTAAATGACTGTTGGATGTGAATTATGACTTTGTCAACTAAAATAAGTGTGTTTAATGTCATTTCTGTGCCTGAACAAAATTGAAGCTTTTGAGTAAGCAAAACTCTGTAAAAATGGCAATTTTGGACATTGTGAGGGTTTAAAAAGTGGTTATTCAACATGAGGCACGATCCAATTGACATTTTGAATCATTTTTGGTACAGTCCAAAAAATATATTTTCGGATGAAAAACGATGACTCCGGACCTGTCGAACGTTCCCAAAATGGTCTATAATGATGAAATTTTAACATTTAATCTTTTGACTCTAAATGACTGTTGGATGTGAATTATGACTTTTTCAACTAAAATAACTGTGTTTAAAGTCATTTCTGTGCCTGAAACGAGTCAAAATTGAAGCTTTTGAGTAAGCAAAACTCTGTAAAAATGGCAATTTTGGTCACTGTGAGGGTTTAAAAAGTGGTTATCAACATGAGGCACGATCCAATTGACATTTTGAATCATTTTGGGTACAGTCCAAAAAATCCATTTTCGGATGAAAAACGATGACTCCGGACCTGTCGAACGATCCCAAAATGGTCAATATGGATGAAATTTTAACATTTATTCTTTTGACTCTATAAATGACTGTTGGATGTGAATTATGACTTTGTCAACTAAAATAAGTGTGTTTAAAGTCATTTCTATGCTTGAAATGGGTCAAAATTGAAGCTTTTGAGTAAGCAAAACTCTGTAAAAATTGCAATTTTGGTCACAGTGAGGGTTTAAAAAGTGGTTATTCAACATGAGGCACGATCCAATTGACATTTTGAATCATTTTTGGTACAGTTTAAAAAATCAATTTTCGGATGAAAAACGATGACTCCGGACCTGTCGAACGTTCCCAAAATGGTCTATAATGATGAAATTTTAACATTTAATCTTTTGACTCTAAATGACTGTTGGATGTGAATTATGACTTTTTCAACTAAAATAACTGTGTTTAAAGTCATTTCTGTGCCTGAAACGAGTCAAAATTGAAGCTTTTGAGTAAGCAAAACTCTGTAAAAATGGCGATTTTGGTCACTGTGAGGGTTTAAAAAGTGGTTATTCAACATGAGGCACAATCCAATTGACATTTTGAATCATTTTTGGTACAGTCCAAAAAATCCATTTTCGGATGAAAAACGATGACTCCGGACCTGTCGAACGATCCCAAAATGGTCAATATGGATGAAATTTTAACATTTAATCTTTTGACTCTAAATGACTGTTGGATGTGAATTATGACTTTGTCAACTAAAATGAGTGTGTTTAAAGTCATTTCTGTGCCTGAAACTGGTCAAAATTGAAGCTTTTGAGTAAGCAAAACTCTGTAAAAACGGCAATTTTGGTCACTGTGAGGGTTTAAAAAGTGGTTATTCAACATGAGGCACGATCCAATTGACATTTTGAATCATTTTTGGTACAGTCCAAAAAATCCAGTTTCGGATGAAAAACGATGACTCCGGACCTGTCGAACGATCCCAAAATGGTCAATATGGATGAAATTTTAACATTTAATCTTTTGACTCTAAATGACTGTTGGGTGTGAATTATGACTTTGTCAACTAAAATAAGTGTATTTAATGTCATTTCTGTGCCTGAAATGGGTCAAAATTGAAGCTTTTGAGTAAGCAAAACTCTGTAAAAATGGCAATTTTGGTCACTTTGAGGGTTTAAAAAGTGGTTATTCAACATGAGGCACGATCCAATTGACATTTTGAATCATTTTTGGTACAGTTTAAAAAATAAATTTTCGGATGAAAAACGATGACTCCGGACCTGTCGAATGATCCCAAAATGGTCAATATGGATGAAATTTTAACATTTAATCTTTTGACTCTAAATGACTGTTGGATGTGAATTATGACTTTGTCAACTAAAATAAGTGTGTTTAATGTCATTTCTGTGCCTGAACAAAATTGAAGCTTTTGAGTAAGCAAAACTCTGTAAAAATGGCAATTTTGGTCACTGTGAGGGTTTAAAAAGTGGTTATCAACATGAGGCACGATCCAATTGACATTTTGAATCATTTTGGGTACAGTCCAAAAAATCTATTTTCGGATGAAAAACGATGACTCCGGACCTGTCGAACGATCCCAAAATGGTCAATATGGATGAAATTTTAACATTTATTCTTTTGACTCTATAAATGACTGTTGGATGTGAATTATGACTTTGTCAACTAAAATAAGTGTGTTTAAAGTCATTTCTGTGCTTGAAATGGGTCAAAATTGAAGCTTTTGAGTAAGCAAAACTCTGTAAAAATTGCAATTTTGGTCACTGTGAGGGTTTAAAGAGTGGTTATTCAACATGAGGCACGATCCAATTGACATTTTGAATCATTTTTGGTACAGTTTAAAAAATCAATTTTCGGATGAAAAACGATGACTCCGGACCTGTCGAACGTTCCCAAAATGGTCTATAATGATGAAATTTTAACATTTAATCTTTTGACTCTAAATGACTGTTGGATGTGAATTATGACTTTTTCAACTAAAATAACTGTGTTTAAAGTCATTTCTGTGCCTGAAACGAGTCAAAATTGAAGCTTTTGAGTAAGCAAAACTCTGTAAAAATGGCGATTTTGGTCACTGTGAGGGTTTAAAAAGTGGTTATTCAACATGAGGCACAATCCAATTGACATTTTGAATCATTTTTGGTACAGTCCAAAAAATCCATTTTCGGATGAAAAACGATGACTCCGGACCTGTCGAACGATCCCAAAATGGTCAATATGGATGAAATTTTAACATTTAATCTTTTGACTCTAAATGACTGTTGGATGTGAATTATGACTTTGTCAACTAAAATGAGTGTGTTTAAAGTCATTTCTGTGCCTTAAACTGGTCAAAATTGAAGCTTTTGAGTAAGCAAAACTCTGTAAAAACGGCAATTTTGGTCACTGTGAGGGTTTAAAAAGTGGTTATTCAACATGAGGCACGATCCAATTGACATTTTGAATCATTTTTGGTACAGTCCAAAAAATCCAGTTTCGGATGAAAAACGATGACTCCGGACCTGTCGAACGATCCCAAAATGGTCTATAATGATGAAATTTTAACATTTAATCTTTTGACTCTAAATGACTGTTGGATGCGAATTATGACTTTTTCAACTAAAATAACTGTGTTTAAAGTCATTTCTGTGCCTGAAACGAGTCAAAATTGAAGCTTTTGAGTAAGCAAAACTCTGTAAAAATGGCAATTTTGGTCACTGTGAGGGTTTAAAAAGTGGTTATTCAACATGAGGCACGATCCAATTGACATTTTGAATCATTTTTGGTACAGTCCAAAAAATCAATTTTCGGATGAAAAACGATGACTCCGGACCTGTCGAACGATCCCAAAATGGTCAATATGGATGAAATTTTAACATTTAATCTTTTGACTCTAAATGACTGTTGGATGTGAATTATGACTTTGTCAACTAAAATAAGTGTGTTTAATGTCATTTCTGTGCCTGAACAAAATTGAAGCTTTTGAGTAAGCAAAACTCTGTAAAAATGGCAATTTTGGTCATTGTGAGGGTTTAAAAAGTGGTTATTCAACATGAGGCACGATCCAATTGACATTTTGAATCATTTTTGGTACAGTCCAAAAAATCAATTTTCGGATGAAAAACGATGACTCCGGACCTGTCGAACGTTCCCAAAATGGTCTATAATGATGAAATTTTAACATTTAATCTTTTGACTCTAAATGACTGTTGGATGTGAATTATGACTTTGTCAAACTAAAATAAGTGTGTTTAAAGTCATTTCTGTGCCTGAAATGGGTCAAAATTGAAGCTTTTGAGTAAGCAAAACTCTGTAAAAATGGCAATTTTGGTCACTGTGAGGGTTTAAAAAGTGGTTATCAACATGAGGCACGATCCAATTGACATTTTGAATCATTTTGGGTACAGTCCAAAAAATCCATTTTCGGATGAAAAACGATGACTCCGGACCTGTCGAACGATCCCAAAATGGTCAATATGGATGAAATTTTAACATTTATTCTTTTGACTCTATAAATGACTGTTGGATGTGAATTATGACTTTGTCAACTAAAATAAGTGTGTTTAAAGTCATTTCTGTGCTTGAAATGGGTCAAAATTGAAGCTTTTGAGTAAGCAAAACTCTGTAAAAATTGCAATTTTGGTCACTGTGAGGGTTTAAAAAGTGGTTATTCAACATGAGGCACGATCCAATTGACATTTTGAATCATTTTTGGTACAGTTTAAAAAATCAATTTTCGGATGAAAAACGATGACTCCGGACCTGTCGAACGTTCCCAAAATGGTCTATAATGATGAAATTTTAACATTTAATCTTTTGACTCTAAATGACTGTTGGATGTGAATTATGACTTTTTCAACTAAAATAACTGTGTTTAAAGTCATTTCTGTGCCTGAAACGAGTCAAAATTGAAGCTTTTGAGTAAGCAAAACTCTGTAAAAATGGCAATTTTGGTCACTGTGAGGGTTTAAAAAGTGGTTATTCAACATGTGGCACAATCCAATTGACATTTTGAATCATTTTTGGTACAGTCCAAAAAATCCATTTTCGGATGAAAAACGATGACTCCGGACCTGTTGAACGATCCCAAAATGGTCTATAATGATGAAATTTTAACATTTAATCTTTTGACTCTAAATGACTGTTGGATGTGAATTATGACTTTGTCAAACTAAAATAAGTGTGTTTAAAGTCATTTCTGTGCCTGAAATGGGTCAAAATTGAAGCTTTTGAGTAAGCAAAACTCTGTAAAAATGGCAATTTTGGTCACTTTGAGGGTTTAAAAAGTGGTTATTCAACATGAGGCACGATCCAATTGACATTTTGAATCATTTTTGGTACTGTTTAAAAAATCAATTTTCGGATGAAAAACGATGACTCCGGACCTGTCGAACGTTCCCAAAATGGTCTATAATGATGAAATTTTAACATTTAGGGGCAGATTTATGTTAACTGGCGCATCCCGAGGGATGCGCCAGTTAACATGCGCCACACTGCGCCACAGCTACGCCACCCATGGTGCGCCGCATTTATGATGCGGCGCACCATGGGGCAAAAACGGCACAGATGCGTCACGCATCTGTGCCGTAAAAGTGACGCATTGCTGGAGTTGCGTCGCAAGCGCGACGCAGCTCCAGCAATGCTCTGGGGGGGCCTATTCTTTCAATGCTGCCTCAAGCCTTACGCCTGCTTCAAGCAGGCGCAGGGTTTTGACGCAGCATTGCCCTGAAAGTGACTGAGTGAAATCTCATAGATTTCACTCAGCAACTTTCAGGAGGCATTCCTGCGCAAGAACCCCCCCCCCTGCGCAGGAACGCCTCCTCATGGCGCAGTGCTGTACAACATGACGCATCTCCTAGATGCGTCACGTTGTAAATAGGGTGCAGGGATGAGCCACGTTTCTGTGCCGTTGCGTCACGCAACGGCGGCGTAAACGTAGCGCAAGCCCTTCATAAATCTGCCCCTTAATCTTTTGACTCTAAATGACTGTTGGATGCGAATTATGACTTTTTCAACTAAAATAACTGTGTTTAAAGTCATTTCTGTGCCTGAAACGAGTCAAAATTGAAGCTTTTGAGTAAGCAAAACTCTGTAAAAATGGCAATTTTGGTCACTGTGAGGGTTTAAAAAGTGGTTATTCAACATGAGGCACGATCCAATTGACATTTTGAATCATTTTTGGTACAGTCCAAAAAATCCATTTTCGGATGAAAAACGATGACTCCGGACCTGTCGAACGATCCCAAAATGGTCAATATGGATGAAATTTTAACATTTAATCTTTTGACTCTAAATGACTGTTGGATGTGAATTATGACTTTGTCAACTAAAATAAGTGTGTTTAATGTCATTTCTGTGCCTGAACAAAATTGAAGCTTTTGAGTAAGCAAAACTCTGTAAAAATTGCAATTTTGGTCACTGTGAGGGTTTAAAAAGTGGTTATTCAACATGAGGCACGATCCAATTGACATTTTGAATCATTTTTGGTACAGTCCAAAAAATCAATTTTCGGATGAAAAACGATGACTCCGGACCTGTCGAACGATCCCAAAATGGTCTATAATGATGAAATTTTAACATTTAATCTTTTGACTCTAAATGACTGTTGGATGTGAATTATGACTTTTTCAACTAAAATAACTGTGTTTAAAGTCATTTCTGTGCCTGAAACGAGTCAAAATTGAAGCTTTTGAGTAAGCAAAACTCTGTAAAAATGGCAATTTTGGTCACTGTGAGGGTTTAAAAAGTGGTTATTCAACATGTGGCACAATCCAATTGACATTTTGAATCATTTTTGGTACAGTCCAAAAAATCCATTTTCGGATGAAAAACGATGACTCCGGACCTGTCGAACGATCCCAAAATGGTCTATAATGATGAAATTTTAACATTTAATCTTTTGACTCTAAATGACTGTTGGATGTGAATTATGACTTTGTCAAACTAAAATAAGTGTGTTTAAAGTCATTTCTGTGCCTGAAATGGGTCAAAATTGAAGCTTTTGAGTAAGCAAAACTCTGTAAAAATGGCAATTTTGGTCACTTTGAGGGTTTAAAAAGTGGTTATTCAACATGAGGCACGATCCAATTGACATTTTGAATCATTTTTGGTACAGTTTAAAAAATCAATTTTCGGATGAAAAACGATGACTCCGGACCTGTCGAACGTTCCCAAAATGGTCTATAATGATGAAATTTTAACATTTAGGGGCAGATTTATGTTAACTGGCGCATCCCGAGGGATGCGCCAGTTAACATGCGCCACACTGCGCCACAGCTACGCCACCCATGGTGCGCCGCATTTATGATGCGGCGCACCATGGGGCAAAAACGGCACAGATGCGTCACGCATCTGTGCCGTAAAAGTGACGCATTGCTGGAGTTGCGTCGCAAGCGCGACGCAGCTCCAGCAATGCTCTGGGGGGGCCTATTCTTTCAATGCTGCCTCAAGCCTTACGCCTGCTTCAAGCAGGCGCAGGGTTTTGACGCAGCATTGCCCTGAAAGTGACTGAGTGAAATCTCATAGATTTCACTCAGCAACTTTCAGGAGGCATTCCTGCGCAAGAACCCCCCCCCCTGCGCAGGAACGCCTCCTCATGGCGCAGTGCTGTACAACATGACGCATCTCCTAGATGCGTCACGTTGTAAATAGGGCGCAGGGATGAGCCACGTTTCCGTGCCGTTGCGTCACGCAACGGCGGCGTAAACGTAGCGCAAGCCCTTCATAAATCTGCCCCTTAATCTTTTGACTCTAAATGACTGTTGGATGCGAATTATGACTTTTTCAACTAAAATAACTGTGTTTAAAGTCATTTCTGTGCCTGAAACGAGTCAAAATTGAAGCTTTTGAGTAAGCAAAACTCTGTAAAAATGGCAATTTTGGTCACTGTGAGGGTTTAAAAAGTGGTTATTCAACATGAGGCACGATCCAATTGACATTTTGAATCATTTTTGGTACAGTCCAAAAAATCCATTTTCGGATGAAAAACGATGACTCCGGACCTGTCGAACGATCCCAAAATGGTCAATATGGATGAAATTTTAACATTTAATCTTTTGACTCTAAATGACTGTTGGATGTGAATTATGACTTTGTCAACTAAAATAAGTGTGTTTAATGTCATTTCTGTGCCTGAACAAAATTGAAGCTTTTGAGTAAGCAAAACTCTGTAAAAATGGCAATTTTGGTCATTGTGAGGGTTTAAAAAGTGGTTATTCAACATGAGGCACGATCCAATTGACATTTTGAATCATTTTTGGTACAGTCCAAAAAATCAATTTTCGGATGAAAAACGATGACTCCGGACCTGTCGAACGTTCCCAAAATGGTCTATAATGATGAAATTTTAACATTTAATCTTTTGACTCTAAATGACTGTTGGATGTGAATTATGACTTTGTCAAACTAAAATAAGTGTGTTTAAAGTCATTTCTGTGCCTGAAATGGGTCAAAATTGAAGCTTTTGAGTAAGCAAAACTCTGTAAAAATGGCAATTTTGGTCACTGTGAGGGTTTAAAAAGTGGTTATCAACATGAGGCACGATCCAATTGACATTTTGAATCATTTTGGGTACAGTCCAAAAAATCCATTTTCGGATGAAAAACGATGACTCCGGACCTGTCGAACGATCCCAAAATGGTCAATATGGATGAAATTTTAACATTTATTCTTTTGACTCTATAAATGACTGTTGGATGTGAATTATGACTTTGTCAACTAAAATAAGTGTGTTTAAAGTCATTTCTGTGCTTGAAATGGGTCAAAATTGAAGCTTTTGAGTAAGCAAAACTCTGTAAAAATTGCAATTTTGGTCACTGTGAGGGTTTAAAAAGTGGTTATTCAACATGAGGCACGATCCAATTGACATTTTGAATCATTTTTGGTACAGTTTAAAAAATCAATTTTCGGATGAAAAACGATGACTCCGGACCTGTCGAACGTTCCCAAAATGGTCTATAATGATGAAATTTTAACATTTAATCTTTTGACTCTAAATGACTGTTGGATGTGAATTATGACTTTTTCAACTAAAATAACTGTGTTTAAAGTCATTTCTGTGCCTGAAACGAGTCAAAATTGAAGCTTTTGAGTAAGCAAAACTCTGTAAAAATGGCAATTTTGGTCACTGTGAGGGTTTAAAAAGTGGTTATTCAACATGTGGCACAATCCAATTGACATTTTGAATCATTTTTGGTACAGTCCAAAAAATCCATTTTCGGATGAAAAACGATGACTCCGGACCTGTTGAACGATCCCAAAATGGTCTATAATGATGAAATTTTAACATTTAATCTTTTGACTCTAAATGACTGTTGGATGTGAATTATGACTTTGTCAAACTAAAATAAGTGTGTTTAAAGTCATTTCTGTGCCTGAAATGGGTCAAAATTGAAGCTTTTGAGTAAGCAAAACTCTGTAAAAATGGCAATTTTGGTCACTTTGAGGGTTTAAAAAGTGGTTATTCAACATGAGGCACGATCCAATTGACATTTTGAATCATTTTTGGTACTGTTTAAAAAATCAATTTTCGGATGAAAAACGATGACTCCGGACCTGTCGAACGTTCCCAAAATGGTCTATAATGATGAAATTTTAACATTTAGGGGCAGATTTATGTTAACTGGCGCATCCCGAGGGATGCGCCAGTTAACATGCGCCACACTGCGCCACAGCTACGCCACCCATGGTGCGCCGCATTTATGATGCGGCGCACCATGGGGCAAAAACGGCACAGATGCGTCACGCATCTGTGCCGTAAAAGTGACGCATTGATGGAGTTGCGTCGCAAGCGCGACGCAGCTCCAGCAATGCTCTGGGGGGGCCTATTCTTTCAATGCTGCCTCAAGCCTTACGCCTGCTTCAAGCAGGCGCAGGGTTTTGACGCAGCATTGCCCTGAAAGTGACTGAGTGAAATCTCATAGATTTCACTCAGCAACTTTCAGGAGGCATTCCTGCGCAAGAACCCCCCCCCCTGCGCAGGAACGCCTCCTCATGGCGCAGTGCTGTACAACATGACGCATCTCCTAGATGCGTCACGTTGTAAATAGGGTGCAGGGATGAGCCACGTTTCCGTGCCGTTGCGTCACGCAACGGCGGCGTAAACGTAGCGCAAGCCCTTCATAAATCTGCCCCTTAATCTTTTGACTCTAAATGACTGTTGGATGCGAATTATGACTTTTTCAACTAAAATAACTGTGTTTAAAGTCATTTCTGTGCCTGAAACGAGTCAAAATTGAAGCTTTTGAGTAAGCAAAACTCTGTAAAAATGGCAATTTTGGTCACTGTGAGGGTTTAAAAAGTGGTTATTCAACATGAGGCACGATCCAATTGACATTTTGAATCATTTTTGGTACAGTCCAAAAAATCCATTTTCGGATGAAAAACGATGACTCCGGACCTGTCGAACGATCCCAAAATGGTCAATATGGATGAAATTTTAACATTTAATCTTTTGACTCTAAATGACTGTTGGATGTGAATTATGACTTTGTCAACTAAAATAAGTGTGTTTAATGTCATTTCTGTGCCTGAACAAAATTGAAGCTTTTGAGTAAGCAAAACTCTGTAAAAATGGCAATTTTGGTCATTGTGAGGGTTTAAAAAGTGGTTAATCAACATGAGGCACGATCCAATTGACATTTTGAATCATTTTTGGTACAGTCCAAAAAATCAATTTTCGGATGAAAAACGATGACTCCGGACCTGTCGAACGTTCCCAAAATGGTCTATAATGATGAAATTTTAACATTTAATCTTTTGACTCTAAATGACTGTTGGATGTGAATTATGACTTTGTCAAACTAAAATAAGTGTGTTTAAAGTCATTTCTGTGCCTGAAATGGGTCAAAATTGAAGCTTTTGAGTAAGCAAAACTCTGTAAAAATGGCAATTTTGGTCACTGTGAGGGTTTAAAAAGTGGTTATCAACATGAGGCACGATCCAATTGACATTTTGAATCATTTTGGGTACAGTCCAAAAAATCCATTTTCGGATGAAAAACGATGACTCCGGACCTGTCGAACGATCCCAAAATGGTCAATATGGATGAAATTTTAACATTTATTCTTTTGACTCTATAAATGACTGTTGGATGTGAATTATGACTTTGTCAACTAAAATAAGTGTGTTTAAAGTCATTTCTGTGCTTGAAATGGGTCAAAATTGAAGCTTTTGAGTAAGCAAAACTCTGTAAAAATTGCAATTTTGGTCACTGTGAGGGTTTAAAAAGTGGTTATTCAACATGAGGCACGATCCAATTGACATTTTGAATCATTTTTGGTACAGTTTAAAAAATCAATTTTCGGATGAAAAACGATGACTCCGGACCTGTCGAACGTTCCCAAAATGGTCTATAATGATGAAATTTTAACATTTAATCTTTTGACTCTAAATGACTGTTGGATGTGAATTATGACTTTTTCAACTAAAATAACTGTGTTTAAAGTCATTTCTGTGCCTGAAACGAGTCAAAATTGAAGCTTTTGAGTAAGCAAAACTCTGTAAAAATGGCAATTTTGGTCACTGTGAGGGTTTAAAAAGTGGTTATTCAACATGTGGCACAATCCAATTGACATTTTGAATCATTTTTGGTACAGTCCAAAAAATCCATTTTCGGATGAAAAACGATGACTCCGGACCTGTTGAACGATCCCAAAATGGTCTATAATGATGAAATTTTAACATTTAATCTTTTGACTCTAAATGACTGTTGGATGTGAATTATGACTTTGTCAAACTAAAATAAGTGTGTTTAAAGTCATTTCTGTGCCTGAAATGGGTCAAAATTGAAGCTTTTGAGTAAGCAAAACTCTGTAAAAATGGCAATTTTGGTCACTTTGAGGGTTTAAAAAGTGGTTATTCAACATGAGGCACGATCCAATTGACATTTTGAATCATTTTTGGTACTGTTTAAAAAATCAATTTTCGGATGAAAAACGATGACTCCGGACCTGTCGAACGTTCCCAAAATGGTCTATAATGATGAAATTTTAACATTTAGGGGCAGATTTATGTTAACTGGCGCATCCCGAGGGATGCGCCAGTTAACATGCGCCACACTGCGCCACAGCTACGCCACCCATGGTGCGCCGCATTTATGATGCGGCGCACCATGGGGCAAAAACGGCACAGATGCGTCACGCATCTGTGCCGTAAAAGTGACGCATTGCTGGAGTTGCGTCGCAAGCGCGACGCAGCTCCAGCAATGCTCTGGGGGGGCCTATTCTTTCAATGCTGCCTCAAGCCTTACGCCTGCTTCAAGCAGGCGCAGGGTTTTGACGCAGCATTGCCCTGAAAGTGACTGAGTGAAATCTCATAGATTTCACTCAGCAACTTTCAGGAGGCATTCCTGCGCAAGAACCCCCCCCCTGCGCAGGAACGCCTCCTCATGGCGCAGTGCTGTACAACATGACGCATCTCCTAGATGCGTCACGTTGTAAATAGGGTGCAGGGATGAGCCACGTTTCTGTGCCGTTGCGTCACGCAACGGCGGCGTAAACGTAGCGCAAGCCCTTCATAAATCTGCCCCTTAATCTTTTGACTCTAAATGACTGTTGGATGCGAATTATGACTTTTTCAACTAAAATAACTGTGTTTAAAGTCATTTCTGTGCCTGAAACGAGTCAAAATTGAAGCTTTTGAGTAAGCAAAACTCTGTAAAAATGGCAATTTTGGTCACTGTGAGGGTTTAAAAAGTGGTTATTCAACATGAGGCACGATCCAATTGACATTTTGAATCATTTTTGGTACAGTCCAAAAAATCCATTTTCGGATGAAAAACGATGACTCCGGACCTGTCGAACGATCCCAAAATGGTCAATATGGATGAAATTTTAACATTTAATCTTTTGACTCTAAATGACTGTTGGATGTGAATTATGACTTTGTCAACTAAAATAAGTGTGTTTAATGTCATTTCTGTGCCTGAACAAAATTGAAGCTTTTGAGTAAGCAAAACTCTGTAAAAATTGCAATTTTGGTCACTGTGAGGGTTTAAAAAGTGGTTATTCAACATGAGGCACGATCCAATTGACATTTTGAATCATTTTTGGTACAGTCCAAAAAATCAATTTTCGGATGAAAAACGATGACTCCGGACCTGTCGAACGATCCCAAAATGGTCTATAATGATGAAATTTTAACATTTAATCTTTTGACTCTAAATGACTGTTGGATGTGAATTATGACTTTTTCAACTAAAATAACTGTGTTTAAAGTCATTTCTGTGCCTGAAACGAGTCAAAATTGAAGCTTTTGAGTAAGCAAAACTCTGTAAAAATGGCAATTTTGGTCACTGTGAGGGTTTAAAAAGTGGTTATTCAACATGAGGCACAATCCAATTGACATTTTGAATCATTTTTGGTACAGTCCAAAAAATCCATTTTCGGATGAAAAACGATGACTCCGGACCTGTCGAACGATCCCAAAATGGTCAATATGGATGAAATTTTAACATTTAATCTTTTGACTCTAAATGACTGTTGGATGTGAATTATGACTTTGTCAACTAAAATGAGTGTGTTTAAAGTCATTTCTGTGCCTGAAACTGGTCAAAATTGAAGCTTTTGAGTAAGCAAAACTCTGTAAAAATGGCAATTTTGGTCACTGTGAGGGTTTAAAAAGTGGTTATTCAACATGAGGCACGATCCAATTGACATTTTGAATCATTTTTGGTACAGTCCAAAAAATCCAGTTTCGGATGAAAAACGATGACTCCGGACCTGTCGAACGATCCCAAAATGGTCTATAATGATGAAATTTTAACATTTAATCTTTTGACTCTAAATGACTGTTGGGTGTGAATTATGACTTTGTCAACTAAAATAAGTGTATTTAATTTCATTTCTGTGCCTGAAATGGGTCAAAATTGAAGCTTTTGAGTAAGCAAAACTCTGTAAACATGGCAATTTTGGTCACTTTGAGGGTTTAAAAAGTGGTTATTCAACATGAGGCACGATCCAATTGACATTTTGAATCATTTTTGGTACAGTTTAAAAAATCAATTTTCGGATGAAAAACGATGACTCCGGACCTGTCGAACGTTCCCAAAATGGTCTATAATGATGAAATTTTAACATTTAATCTTTTGACTCTAAATGACTGTTGGATGCGAATTATGACTTTTTCAACTAAAATAACTGTGTTTAAAGTCATTTCTGTGCCTGAAACGAGTCAAAATTGAAGCTTTTGAGTAAGCAAAACTCTGTAAAAATGGCAATTTTGGTCACTGTGAGGGTTTAAAAAGTGGTTATTCAACATGAGGCACGATCCAATTGACATTTTGAATCATTTTTGGTACAGTCCAAAAAATCAATTTTCGGATGAAAAACGATGACTCCGGACCTGTCGAACGATCCCAAAATGGTCAATATGGATGAAATTTTAACATTTAATCTTTTGACTCTAAATGACTGTTGGATGTGAATTATGACTTTGTCAACTAAAATAAGTGTGTTTAATGTCATTTCTGTGCCTGAACAAAATTGAAGCTTTTGAGTAAGCAAAACTCTGTAAAAATGGCAATTTTGGTCATTGTGAGGGTTTAAAAAGTGGTTATTCAACATGAGGCACGATCCAATTGACATTTTGAATCATTTTTGGTACAGTCCAAAAAATATATTTTCGGATGAAAAACGATGACTCCGGACCTGTCGAACGATCCCAAAATGGTCAATATGGATGAAATTTTAACATTTAATCTTTTGACTCTAAATGACTGTTGGATGTGAATTATGACTTTGTCAACTAAAATGAGTGTGTTTAAAGTCATTTCTGTGCCTGAAACTGGTCAAAATTGAAGCTTTTGAGTAAGCAAAACTCTGTAAAAACGGCAATTTTGGTCACTGTGAGGGTTTAAAAAGTGGTTATTCAACATGAGGCACGATCCAATTGACATTTTGAATCATTTTTGGTACAGTCCAAAAAATCCATTTTCGGATGAAAAACGATGACTCCGGACCTGTCGAACGATCCCAAAATGGTCAATATGGATGAAATTTTAACATTTAATCTTTTGACTCTAAATGACTGTTGGGTGTGAATTATGACTTTGTCAACTAAAATAAGTGTATTTAATGTCATTTCTGTGCCTGAAATGGGTCAAAATTGAAGCTTTTGAGTAAGCAAAACTCTGTAAAAATGGCAATTTTGGTCACTTTGAGGGTTTAAAAAGTGGTTATTCAACATGAGGCACGATCCAATTGACATTTTGAATCATTTTTGGTACAGTTTAAAAAATCAATTTTCGGATGAAAAACGATGACTCCGGACCTGTCGAATGATCCCAAAATGGTCAATATGGATGAAATTTTAACATTTAATCTTTTGACTCTAAATGACTGTTGGATGTGAATTATGACTTTGTCAACTAAAATAAGTGTGTTTAATGTCATTTCTGTGCCTGAACAAAATTGAAGCTTTTGAGTAAGCAAAACTCTGTAAAAATGGCAATTTTGGTCATTGTGAGGGTTTAAAAAGTGGTTATTCAACATGAGGCACGATCCAATTGACATTTTGAATCATTTTTGGTACAGTCCAAAAAATCAATTTTCAGATGAAAAACGATGACTCCGGACCTGTCGAACGTTCCCAAAATGGTCTATAATGATGAAAATGTAACATTTAATCTTTTGACTCTAAATGACTGTTGGATGTGAATTATGACTTTTTCAACTAAAATAACTGTGTTTAAAGTCATTTCTGTGCCTGAAACGAGTCAAAATTGAAGCTTTTGAGTAAGCAAAACTCTGTAAAAATGGCAATTTTGGTCACTGTGAGGGTTTAAAAAGTGGTTATCAACATGAGGCACGATCCAATTGACATTTTGAATCATTTTGGGTACAGTCCAAAAAATCCATTTTCGGATGAAAAACGATGACTCCGGACCTGTCGAACGATCCCAAAATGGTCAATATGGATGAAATTTTAACATTTATTCTTTTGACTCTATAAATGACTGTTGGATGTGAATTATGACTTTGTCAACTAAAATAAGTGTGTTTAAAGTCATTTCTGTGCTTGAAATGGGTCAAAATTGAAGCTTTTGAGTAAGCAAAACTCTGTAAAAATTGCAATTTTGGTCACTGTGAGGGTTTAAAAAGTGGTTATTCAACATGAGGCACGATCCAATTGACATTTTGAATCATTTTTGGTACAGTTTAAAAAATCAATTTTCGGATGAAAAACGATGACTCCGGACCTGTCGAACGTTCCCAAAATGGTCTATAATGATGAAATTTTAACATTTAATCTTTTGACTCTAAATGACTGTTGGATGTGAATTATGACTTTTTCAACTAAAATAACTGTGTTTAAAGTCATTTCTGTGCCTGAAACGAGTCAAAATTGAAGCTTTTGAGTAAGCAAAACTCTGTAAAAATGGCAATTTTGGTCACTGTGAGGGTTTAAAAAGTGGTTATTCAACATGAGGCACAATCCAATTGACATTTTGAATCATTTTTGGTACAGTCCAAAAAATCCATTTTCGGATGAAAAACGATGACTCCGGACCTGTCGAACTATCCCAAAATGGTCTATAATGATGAAATTTTAACATTTAATCTTTTGACTCTAAATGACTGTTGGATGTGAATTATGACTTTGTCAAACTAAAATAAGTGTGTTTAAAGTCATTTCTGTGCCTGAAATGGGTCAAAATTGAAGCTTTTGAGTAAGCAAAACTCTGTAAAAATGGCAATTTTGGTCACTGTGAGGGTTTAAAAAGTGGTTATCAACATGAGGCACGATCCAATTGACATTTTGAATCATTTTGGGTACAGTCCAAAAAATCCATTTTCGGATGAAAAACGATGACTCCGGACCTGTCGAACGATCCCAAAATGGTCAATATGGATGAAATTTTAACATTTATTCTTTTGACTCTATAAATGACTGTTGGATGTGAATTATGACTTTGTCAACTAAAATAAGTGTGTTTAAAGTCATTTCTGTGCTTGAAATGGGTCAAAATTGAAGCTTTTGAGTAAGCAAAACTCTGTAAAAATTGCAATTTTGGTCACTGTGAGGGTTTAAAAAGTGGTTATTCAACATGAGGCACGATCCAATTGACATTTTGAATCATTTTTGGTACAGTCCAAAAAATCCATTTTCGGATGAAAAACGATGACTCCGGACCTGTCGAACGATCCCAAAATGGTCTATAATGATGAAATTTTAACATTTAATCTTTTGACTCTAAATGACTGTTGGATGTGAATTATGACTTTGTCAAACTAAAATAAGTGTGTTTAAAGTCATTTCTGTGCTTGAAATGGGTCAAAATTGAAGCTTTTGAGTAAGCAAAACTCTGTAAAAATTGCAATTTTGGTCACTGTGAGGGTTTAAAAAGTGGTTATTCAACATGAGGCACGATCCAATTGACATTTTGAATCATTTTTGGTACAGTTTAAAAAATCAATTTTCGGATGAAAAACGATGACTCCGGACCTGTCGAACGTTCCCAAAATGGTCTATAATGATGAAATTTTAACATTTAGGGGCAGATTTATGTTAACTGGCGCATCCCGAGGGATGCGCCAGTTAACATGCGCCACACTGCGCCACAGCTACGCCACCCATGGTGCGCCGCATTTATGATGCGGCGCACCATGGGGCAAAAACGGCACAGATGCGTCACGCCTCTGTGCCGTAAAAGTGACGCATTGCTGGAGTTGCGTCGCAAGCGCGACGCAGCTCCAGCAATGCTCTGGGGGGGCCTATTCTTTCAATGCTGCCTCAAGCCTTACGCCTGCTTCAAGCAGGCGCAGGGTTTTGACGCAGCATTGCCCTGAAAGTGACTGAGTGAAATCTCATAGATTTCACTCAGCCACTTTCAGGAGGCGTTCCTGCGCAAGAACCCCCCCCCCTGCGCAGGAACGCCTCCTCATGGCGCAGTGCTGTACAACATGACGCATCTCCTAGATGCGTCACGTTGTATATAGGGCGCAGGGATGAGCCACGTTTCCGTGCCGTTGCGTCACGCAACGGCGGCGTAAACGTAGCGCAAGCCCTTCATAAATCTGCCCCTTAATCTTTTGACTCTAAATGACTGTTGGATGCGAATTATGACTTTTTCAACTAAAATAACTGTGTTTAAAGTCATTTCTGTGCCTGAAACGAGTCAAAATTGAAGCTTTTGAGTAAGCAAAACTCTGTAAAAATGGCAATTTTGGTCACTGTGAGGGTTTAAAAAGTGGTTATTCAACATGAGGCACGATCCAATTGACATTTTGAATCATTTTTGGTACAGTCCAAAAAATCCATTTTCGGATGAAAAACGATGACTCCGGACCTGTCGAACGATCCCAAAATGGTCAATATGGATGAAATTTTAACATTTAATCTTTTGACTCTAAATGACTGTTGGATGTGAATTATGACTTTGTCAACTAAAATAAGTGTGTTTAATGTCATTTCTGTGCCTGAACAAAATTGAAGCTTTTGAGTAAGCAAAACTCTGTAAAAATGGCAATTTTGGTCACTGTGAGGGTTTAAAAAGTGGTTATTCAACATGAGGCACGATCCAATTGACATTTTGAATCATTTTTGGTACAGTCCAAAAAATCAATTTTCGGATGAAAAACGATGACTCCGGACCTGTCGAACGTTCCCAAAATGGTCTATAATGATGAAATTTTAACATTTAATCTTTTGACTCTAAATGACTGTTGGATGTGAATTATGACTTTTTCAACTAAAATAACTGTGTTTAAAGTCATTTCTGTGCCTGAAACGAGTCAAAATTGAAGCTTTTGAGTAAGCAAAACTCTGTCAAAATTGCAATTTTGGTCACTGTGAGGGTTTAAAAAGTGGTTATCAACATGAGGCACGATCCAATTGACATTTTGAATCATTTTTGGTACAGTCCAAAAAATCCATTTTCGGATAAAAAACGATGACTCCGGACCTGTCGAACGATCCCAAAATGGTCAATATGGATGAAATTTTAACATTTATTCTTTTGACTCTATAAATGACTGTTGGATGTGAATTATGACTTTGTCAACTAAAATAAGTGTGTTTAAAGTCATTTCTGTGCCTGAAATGGGTCAAAATTGAAGCTTTTGAGTAAGCAAAACTCTGTAAAAATGGCAATTTTGGTCACTGTGAGAGTTTAAAAAGTGGTTATTCAACATGAGGCACGATCCAATAGACATTTTGAATCATTTTTGGTACAGTCCCAAAAATCAATTTTCCGATGAAAAACGATGACTCTGGACCTGTCGAATGTTCCCAAAATGGTCTATAATGATGACATTTTAACATTTAATCTTTTGACTCTAAATGACTGTTGGATGTGAATTATGACTTTGTCAACTAAAATGAGTGTGTTTAAAGTCATTTCTGTGCCTGAAACTGGTCAAAATTGAAGCTTTTGAGTAAGCAAAACTCTGTAAAAACTGCAATTTTGGTCACTGTGAGGGTTTAAAAAGTGGTTATTCAACATGAGGCACGATCCAATTGACATTTTGAATCATTTTTGGTACAGTCCAAAAAATCCATTTTCGGATGAAAAACAATGACTCCGGACCTGTCGAACGATTTAAAAATGGTCTATAATGATGATATTTTAACATTTAATCTTTTGACTCTAAATGACTGTTGGATGTGAATTATGACTTTTTCAACTAAAATAAGTGTGTTTAAAGTCATTTCTGTGCCTGAAACTGGTCAAAATTGAAGCTTTTGAGTAAGCAAAACTCTGTAAAAATGGCAATTTTGGTCACTGTGACAGTTTAAAAAGTGGTTATTCAACATGAGGCACGATCCAATTGACATTTTGAATCATTTTTGGTACAGTCCAAAAAATCAATTTTCGGATGAAAAACGATGACTCCGGACCTGTCGAACGATCCCAAAATGGTCAGTATGGATGAAATTTTAACATTTAATCATTTGACTCTAAATGACTGTTGGATGTGAATTATGACTTTGTCAACTAAAATGTCAAGTCAAGTCATAAAATTTATATAGCGCACTACATACCCAGAGGGTTTCAAGGCGCTTAGGAAGGGGAGGAGGATTATTTGTCAAATATCCACGTTTTAAGCTGCTTTCTGAACGCTAGGTGATTCTGGGTGAGGCGAAGGTAAGCGGGGAGTGAGTTCCATGTTTTGGCAGCCAGGTATGAGAAGGATCTGCCTCCCATGGTGGTCTTGTTGATGCGAGGTACAGTGGCGAAGGCTTGGCTGGAAGAGCGAAGTTGGCGGGAGGGGGTGTAGAAGGACAGTCGAGAGTTGAGGCAATCTGGTCCGATGTCGTAGAGTGATTTGTGTGCGTGGGTAAGCAGACGGAAAGTAATCCTCTTATTGACGGGTAGCCAGTGGAGGTCTTTAAGGTGACCAGAGATGTGTTCGTTGCGTGGGATGTCTAATATGAGCCTGGCTGAGGCGTTTTGGATTCGTTGTAGTTTCTTCTGGAGTTTAGCGGTGGTACCTGCGTAGAGGGTGTTTCCATAGTCCAGTCGGCTCGTGACTAGAGCGTGGGTGACTGTTTTCCTTGTTTCGGAGGGGATCCAGCGAAATGTTTTTCTGAGCATGCGAAGAATGTTAAAGCAGGAAGAGGATACGGCGCTGACTTGTCTGTTCATTGAGAGTGAAGAATCCAGGATGACGCCAAGGTTCCGTGCGTGGTCTGTCGGGATGGGTGCATTTCCGAGGGCTTCCGGCCACCAGGAGTCGTCCCATGCAGAGGGGGATTTACCTAAGATGAGGACTTCTGTTTTGTCTGAGTTCAGTTTCAGACGGCTTTGTTTCATCCATTCGGCGACTTCTTTCATTCCTTCGTGTAGGTTAGTTTTGGCGGTGCTGGGGTCCTTGGTAAGAGATAGGATCAGTTGAGTGTCATCCGCGTAAGAGATGATGTTGAGGTTGTGTTGGCGGGCGATGGCCGCGAGGGGGCTCATGTATACGTTGAAGAGGGTGGGACTGAGTGAGGATCCTTGTGGTACGCCGCAGATGATTTCAGAGGCCTCGGACTTGAATGGTGGGAGGCGGACTCTCTGGGTTCTTCCGGTGAGGAACGAGGTGATCCATTCCAGTGCCTTTCCTTGGATTCCGATGTTTCTGAGGCGTTGTAAAAGGGTGCTGTGGCAGACTGTGTCAAAGGCTGCAGAGAGGTCGAGGAGGATGAGGGCGACTGTGTCTCCATTGTCCAGTAGAGTTCGAATGTCGTCTGTTGCTGCGATGAGGGCGGTCTCAGTGCTGTGTTTGGCTCGGAAGCCAGATTGTGAGGGGTCGAGTGATTTGTTGGCTTCGAGGAAGGCGGCGAGCTGGTTGTTGACAGCTTTCTCGATGACTTTGGCCGGGAATGGAAGAAGCGAGATGGGGCGGTAGTTTTTGAGTTCGGTGGGGTCTGCTGTTGGTTTTTTCAGAAGGGCGGTGAGTTCAGCGTGTTTCCAGTCTTCTGGGAAGGTAGCGGAATTGAAGGAGCAGTTGATGACGTCTCGGAGGTGCGGAGCTATGACGGAGTCTGCTTTGTTGAAGATGTGGTGAGGGCATGGGTCTGTGGGGGATCCAGAGTGGATGGAATTCATCAGGCGGATGGTGTCCTCAGTGGAGATTGGGTTCCAGGCTATAAGGGTGTTAACGGGGGGAAGATGGTCAGCTGATGGTAGGGTGGGTTGGCTTCCGGGTTGGTTGTCAAAGCTGTTGTGGATGTCAGCAATCTTGTTGTGGAAAAAAGAGGCTAGGGAATCGCAGAGGGTTTGAGAGGGGGTGATGTCGTTGGAGTTGGCCGAGGGGTTGGAAAATTCCTTGACGATGTTGAAAAGTTCCTTGCTGTTGTGGGCGTTGTTGTCAAGTCGATCCTTGAATGCTGTTTTCTTGGCTTTTCGGATCAGTTGGTGGTGAGTGCGGATGGCGCTTTTGAAGGCGTCCTTGGTGCTGGTGGATGGGTCTTTTTTCCAGGCCTTTTCAAGGGAGCGGCAGAGTTTCTTGGACTTCTTGAGGTCATCGTTGAACCATGAGGCCTTCTTGATGCCAAGTTTGTGTTGACGTTTTTTCAGTGGTGCTAAGGTGTCGGCGGTGTTGGATAACCAAAGGGTGAGGTTGGAGGCGGCTTCGTTGGCGTTAGAAGAGAGGGCTGGGGAGGTTTGAAGGAGCGATGTGGAGATCTGCTCCGTGGTGATTTTGTTCCAGTTTCTTTGTAGAGTTGGTTGGAGGTGGATGATGGGTTTCGGCTTGTTGTAGGTGAAGTGAACGCAGCTGTGGTCAGTCCAGAGGAGATCCGTAGTGTGGCTGAAGGAGACATGGTTGCTGGAGGTGAAGATGGGGTCGAGTGTGTGACCTGCGATGTGGGTGGGGGAAGTGACCAGTTGTTTAAGTCCGAGGTTGGCGAGGTTGTCCAAGAGGGTGGTGGTGTTGCGGTCGTTGTTCTTTTCAAGGTGAAAGTTGAGGTCTCCCAGAAGGATGTAATCCTCGGAGGGGAGCGCGTGTGGAGTGATGAAGTCCGTGATGTCTTCACTAAATTGTGCGCGGGGTCCTGGTGGCCTGTAAAGGAGGGTGCCTCTGAGTGTGGTTTTGGGGTCGATGTGGATCTGGAAGTGAAGGTGTTCGGAGTTAGCGAGGTTGGTGTCAGAGCTGGTTGAGATGCGGATTGATTTCTTATGGACGATAGCGATTCCTCCTCGTGTATGGTCGGTGCGGTCTTTGCGTGTGATCTTATAGTCATCAGGGATAGCGATGGCGATGTCAGGGGCGGAGGAAGCGTTCATCCATGTTTCCGTTAGGAAGGCGACGTCAGGAGAGATGGTGTCTAGTAGGTTCCAAAGGTCAATGGCGTGCCTGTGGACCGAGCGGGTGTTGAGAAGGATGCATTCTAGGTGGTTGGGGTCGGGAGTCTGTGTTGTGGTCGTAGCGGAGATGTTGTCGGTGCCGCTGAATTTGCAGGAGTAGCATGAGAAAGGTCCATGGGTGCGTCCAGGAGCGGCTTGGACGCAGTTGGGGGCGCGACCGGGGTTAAGGGCTAGGAGGGTGGCGGCATCGTAGGTAACGTGGGGGGGCTGGGTAGCACGAGGGGCAGGGGGTCTGGCGCTGGGCGCGGTCCAGGCGCGGATGGGCGTAGACGGGCTTACCTTTGGCGCACCTTCGGCGCGGCCGAAGCGCGTGGACGCTGCGCGTGGGACCATTGGCCATAAATGGATGGTGGAGGGGGCGGAGCGTGGGAGGGGCAGCAGGGAGGCGGTAGTGTGGCTGAGGGGCGGGTCAGGGGAGAACAACAACAGCAAAATGGAGGGTCCGAGGGAAGGCAGGCAGGGGTAGCACTGATAACAAAAATGCAGCGAGTTAGCAGTAAGCGCAATTCGAGCCCAAGCGCTGGTGAAATAAACACTATCAGCACAGTTACAGAATATAATACAAGCCAATAGTCAAGTCAAAAGCTGAGCGAGGTCGCGTTGCGAGAGGCAGGTAATAACTAAAAGCGCTATGCAGGTAATTACTAAAAGCGCTATGCAGGTGAGGCGCTACAATGTTAGGCAGCGGCAGAATAGTGAACAGTGCGCTGAAAACGATACCAGGGAAGCACAGGAGGAACCTGGTGGAGCGACCGTCCGGAAGCAGGTCCAGGTGGTCACAGTTAGGCTGTGAGAGAGGAAGGCTCGATGACCGTGGGTGGGAGGGGCAGCAGGGAGGCGGTAGTGTGGCTGAGGGGCGGGTCAGGGGAGAACAACAACAGCAAAATGGAGGGTCCGAGGGACCAGTGTGTTTAAAGTCATTTCTGTGCCTGAAACTGGTCAAAATTGAAGCATTTGAGTAAGCAAAACTCTGTAAAAATGGCAATTTTGGTCACTGTGAGAGTTTAAAAAGTGGTTATTCAACATGAGGCACGATCCAATAGACATTTTGAATCATTTTTGGTACAGTCCCAAAAATCAATTTTCCGATGAAAAACGATGACTCCGGACCTGTCGAACGTTCCCAAAATGGTCTATAATGATGAAATTTTAACATTTAATCTTTTGACTCTAAATGACTGTTGGATGTGAATTATGACTTTGTCAAACTAAAATAAGTGTGTTTAAAGTCATTCCTGTGCCTGAAATGGGTCAAAATTGAAGCTTTTGAGAAAGCAAAACTCTGTAAAAATGGCAATTTTGGTCACTGTGAGGGTTTAAAAAGTGGTTATTCAACATGAGGCACGATCCAATTGACATTTTGAATCATTTTTGGTACAGTCCAAAAAATCAATTTTCGGATAAAAAACGATGACTCCGGACCTGTCGAATGATCCTAAAATGGTAAATATGGATGAAATTTTAACATTTAATCTTTTGACTCTAAATGACTGTTGGATGTGAATTATGACTTTGTCAACTAAAATAAGTGTGTTTAAAGTCATTTCTGTGCTTGAAATGGGTCAAAATTGAAGCTTTTGAGTAAGCAAAACTCTGTAAAAACGGCAATTTTGGTCACTGTAAGGGTTTAAAAAGTGGTTATTAAACATGAGGCACGATCCAATTGACATTTTGAATCATTTTTGGTACAGTCCAAAAAATCCATTTTCGGATGAAAAACGATGACTCCGGACCTGTCGAACGATCCCAAAATGGTCAATATGGATGACATTTTAACATTTAATCTTTTGACTCTAAATGACTGTTGGATGTGAATTATGACTTTGTCAACTAAAATAAGTGTGTTTAATGTCATTTCTGTGCCTGAACAAAATTGAAGCTTTTGAGTAAGCAAAACTCTGTAAAAATGGCAATTTTGGTCACTGTGAGGGTTTAAAAAGTGGTTATTCAACATGAGGCACGATCCAATTGACATTTTGAATCATTTTTGGTACAGTCCAAAAAATCAATTTTCGGATGAAAAATGATGACTCCGGACCTGTCGAACGATCCCAAAATGGTCAATATGGATGAAATTTTAACATTTATTCTTTTGACTCTATAAATGACTGTTGGATGTGAATTATGACTTTGTCAACTAAAATAAGTGTGTTTAAAGTCATTTCTGTGCCTGAAATGGGTCAAAATTGAAGCTTTTGAGTAAGCAAAACTCTGTAAAAATGGCAATTTTGGTCACTGTGAGAGTTTAAAAAGTGGTTATTCAACATGAGGCACGATCCAATAGACATTTTGAATCATTTTTGGTACAGTCCCAAAAATCAATTTTCCGATGAAAAACGATGACTCCGGACCTGTCGAACGATCCCAATATGGTCAATATGGATGAAATTTTAACATTTGATCTTTTGACTCTAAATGACTGTTGGATGTGAATTATGACTTTGTCAACTAAAATGAGTGTGTTTAAAGTCATTTCTGTGCCTGAAACTGGTCAAAATTGAAGCTTTTGAGTAAGCAAAACTCTGTAAAAACGGCAATTTTGGTCACTGTGAGGGTTTAAAAAGTGGTTATTCAACATGAGGCACGATCCAATTGACATTTTGAATCATTTTTGGTACAGTCCAAAAAATCCAGTTTCGGATGAAAAACGATGACTCCGGACCTGTCGAACGATCCCAAAATGGTCAATATGGATGAAATTTTAACATTTAATCTTTTGACTCTAAATGACTGTTGGATGTGAATTATGACTTTGTCAACTAAAATAAGTGTATTTAATGTCATTTCTGTGCCTGAAATGGGTCAAAATTGAAGCTTTTGAGTAAGCAAAACTCTGTAAAAATTGCAATTTTGGTCACTGTGAGGGTTTAAAAAGTGGTTATTCAACACGAGGCACGATCCAATTGACATTTTGAATCATTTTTGGTACAGTTTAAAAAATCAATTTTCGGATGAAAAACGATGACTCCGGACCTGTCGAACGTTCCCAAAATGGTCTATAATGATGAAATTTTAACATTTAATCTTTTGACTCTAAATGACTGTTGGATGTGAATTATGACTTTTTCAACTAAAATAACTGTGTTTAAAGTCATTTCTGTGCCTGAAACGAGTCAAAATTGAAGCTTTTGAGTAAGCAAAACTCTGTAAAAATGGCGATTTTGGTCACTGTGAGGGTTTAAAAAGTGGTTATTCAACATGAGGCACAATCCAATTGACATTTTGAATCATTTTTGGTACAGTCCAAAAAATCCATTTTCGGATGAAAAACGATGACTCCGGACCTGTCGAACGATCCCAATAAGGTCAATATGGATGAAATTTTAACATTTGATCTTTTGACTCTAAATGACTGTTGGATGTGAATTATGACTTTGTCAACTAAAATGAGTGTGTTTAAAGTCATTTCTGTGCCTGAAACTGGTCAAAATTGAAGCTTTTGAGTAAGCAAAACTCTGTAAAAACGGCAATTTTGGTCACTGTGAGGGTTTAAAAAGTGGTTATTCAACATGAGGCACGATCCAATTGACATTTTGAATCATTTTTGGTACAGTCCAAAAAATCCAGTTTCGGATGAAAAACGATGACTCCGGACCTGTCGAACGATCCCAAAATGGTCAATATGGATGAAATTTTAACATTTAATCTTTTGACTCTAAATGACTGTTGGATGTGAATTATGACTTTGTCAACTAAAATAAGTGTATTTAATGTCATTTCTGTGCCTGAAATGGGTCAAAATTGAAGCTTTTGAGTAAGCAAAACTCTGTAAAAATGGCAATTTTGGTCACTTTGAGGGTTTAAAAAGTGGTTATTCAACATGAGGCACGATCCAATTGACATTTTGAATCATTTTTGGTACAGTTTAAAAAATCAATTTTTCGGATGAAAAACGATGACTCCGGACCTGTCGAACGTTCCCAAAATGGTCTATAATGATGAAATTTTAACATTTAATCTTTTGACTCTAAATGACTGTTGGATGCGAATTATGACTTTTTCAACTAAAATAACTGTGTTTAAAGTCATTTCTGTGCCTGAAACGAGTCAAAATTGAAGCTTTTGAGTAAGCAAAACTCTGTAAAAATGGCAATTTTGGTCACTGTGAGGGTTTAAAAAGTGGTTATCAACATGAGGCACGATCCAATTGACATTTTGAATCATTTTTGGTACAGTCCAAAAAATCCATTTTCGGATGAAAAATGATGACTCCGGACCTGTCGAACGATCCCAAAATGGTCAATATGGATGAAATTTTAACATTTATTCTTTTGACTCTATAAATGACTGTTGGATGTGAATTATGACTTTGTCAACTAAAATACGTGTGTTTAAAGTCATTTCTGTGCCTGAAATGGGTCAAAATTGAAGCTTTTGAGTAAGCAAAACTCTGTAAAAATGGCAATTTTGGTCACTGTGAGAGTTTAAAAAGTGGTTATTCAACATGAGGCACGATCCAATAGACATTTTGAATCATTTTTGGTACAGTCCCAAAAATCAATTTTCCGATGAAAAACGATGACTCCGGACCTGTCGAACGTTCCCAAAATGGTCTATAATGATGAAATTTTAACATTTAATCTTTTGACTCTAAATGACTGTTGTATGTGAATTATGACTTTGTCAACTAAAATAAGTGTGTTTAAAGTCATTTCTGTGCTTGAAATGGGTCAAAATTGAAGCTTTTGAGTAAGCAAAACTCTGTAAAAATTGCAATTTTGGTCACTGTGAGGGTTTAAAAAGTGGTTATTCAACATGAGGCACGATCCAATTGACATTTTGAATCATTTTTGGTACAGTTTAAAAAATCAATTTTCGGATGAAAAACGATGTCTCCGGACCTGTCGAACGATCCCAAAATGGTCAATATGGATGAAATTTTAACATTTAATCTTTTGACTCTAAATGACTGTTGGATGTGAATTATGACTTTGTCAACTAAAATGAGTGTGTTTAAAGTCATTTCTGTGCCTGAAACTGGTCAAAATTGAAGCTTTTGAGTAAGCAAAACTCTGTAAAAACGGCAATTTTGGTCACTGTGAGGGTTTAAAAAGTGGTTATTCAACATGAGGCATGATCCAATTGACATTTTGAATCATTTTTGGTACAGTCCAAAAAATCCAGTTTCGGATGAAAAACGATGACTCCGGACCTGTCGAACGATCCCAAAATGGTCAATATGGATGAAATTTTAGCATTTAATCTTTTGACTCTAAATGACTGTTGGATGTGAATTATGACTTTGTCAACTAAAATAAGTGTATTTAATGTCATTTCTGTGCCTGAAATGGGTCAAAATTGAAGCTTTTGAGTAAGCAAAACTCTGTAAAAATGGCAATTTTGGTCACTGTGAGGGTTTAAAAAGTGGTTATTCAACATGAGGCACGATCCAATTGACATTTTGAATCATTTTTGGTACAGTCCAAAAAATCAATTTTCGGATGAAAAACGATGACTCCGGACCTGTCGAACGTTCCCAAAATGGTCTATAATGATGAAATTTTAACATTTAATCTTTTAACTCTAAATGACTGTTGGATGTGAATTATGACTTTTTCAACTAAAATAACTGTGTTTAAAGTCATTTCTGGGCCTGAAACGAGTCAAAATTGAAGCTTTTGGGTAAGCAAAACTCTGTAAAAATGGCAATTTTGGTCACTGTGATGGTTTAAAAAGTGGTTATCAACATGAGGCACGATCCAATTGACATTTTGAATCATTTTTGGTACAGTCCAAAAAATCAATTTTCGGATGAAAAACGATGACTCCGGACCTGTCAAACGATCCCAAAATGGTCAATATGGATGAAATTTTAACATTTATTCTTTTGACTCTATAAATGACTGTTGGATGTGAATTATGACTTTGTCAACTAAAATAAGTGTGTTTAAAGTCATTTCTGTGCCTGAAATGGGTCAAAATTGAAGCTTTTGAGTAAGCAAAACTCTGTAAAAATGGCAATTTTGGTCACTGTGAGGGTTTAAAAAGTGGTTATTCAACATGAGGCACAATCCAATTGACATTTTGAATCATTTTTGGTACAGTCCAAAAAATCCATTTTCGGATGAAAAACGATGACTCCGGACCTGTCGAACGATCCCAAAATGGTCAATATGGATGAAATTTTAACATTTAATCTTTTGACTCTAAATGACTGTTGGATGTGAATTATGACTTTGTCAACTAAAATGAGTGTGTTTAAAGTCATTTCTGTGCCTGAAACTGGTCAAAATTGAAGCTTTTGAGTAAGCAAAACTCTGTAAAAACGGCAATTTTGGTCACTGTGAGGGTTTAAAAAGTGGTTATTCAACATGAGGCACGATCCAATTGACATTTTGAATCATTTTTGGTACAGTTTAAAAAATCAATTTTCGGATGAAAAACGATGACTCCGGACCTGTCGAACATTCCCAAAATGGTCTATAATGATGAAATTTTAACATTTAATCTTTTGACTTTAAATGACTGTTGGATGCGAATTATGACTTTTTCAACTAAAATAACTGTGTTTAAAGTCATTTCTGTGCCTGAAACGAGTCAAAATTGAAGCTTTTGAGTAAGCAAAACTCTGTAAAAATGGCGATTTTGGTCACTGTGAGGGTTTAAAAAGTGGTTATTCAACATGAGGCACAATCCAATTGACATTTTGAATCATTTTTGGTACAGTCCAAAAAATCCATTTTCGGATGAAAAACGATGACTCCGGACCTGTCGAACGATCCCAATATGGTCAATATGGATGAAATTTTAACATTTGATCTTTTGACTCTAAATGACTGTTGGATGTGAATTATGACTTTGTCAACTAAAATGAGTGTGTTTAAAGTCATTTCTGTGCCTGAAACTGGTCAAAATTGAAGCTTTTGAGTAAGCAAAACTCTGTAAAAACGGCAATTTTGGTCACTGTGAGGGTTTAAAAAGTGGTTATTCAACATGAGGCACGATCCAATTGACATTTTGAATCATTTTTGGTACAGTCCAAAAAATCCAGTTTCGGATGAAAAACGATGACTCCGGACCTGTCGAACGATCCCAAAATGGTCAATATGGATGAAATTTTAACATTTAATCTTTTGACTCTAAATGACTGTTGGATGTGAATTATGACTTTGTCAACTAAAATAAGTGTATTTAATGTCATTTCTGTGCCTGAAATAGGTCAAAATTGAAGCTTTTGAGTAAGCAAAACTCTGTAAAAATGGCAATTTTGGTCACTTTGAGGGTTTAAAAAGTGGTTATTCAACATGAGGCACGATCCAATTGACATTTTGAATCATTTTTGGTACAGTTTAAAAAATCAATTTTCGGATGAAAAACGATGACTCCGGACCTGTCGAACGTTCCCAAAATGGTCTATAATGATGACATTTTAACATTTAATCTTTTGACTCTAAATGACTGTTGGATGCGAATTATGACTTTTTCAACTAAAATAACTGTGTTTAAAGTCATTTCTGTGCCTGAAACGAGTCAAAATTGAAGCTTTTGAGTAAGCAAAACTCTGTAAAAATGGCAATTTTGGTCACTGTGAGGGTTTAAAAAGTGGTTATCAACATGAGGCACGATCCAATTGACATTTTGAATCATTTTTGGTACAGTCCAAAAAATCCATTTTCGGATGAAAAATGATGACTCCGGACCTGTCGAACGATCCCAAAATGGTCAATATGGATGAAATTTTAACATTTATTCTTTTGACTCTATAAATGACTGTTGGATGTGAATTATGACTTTGTCAACTAAAATAAGTGTGTTTAAAGTCATTTCTGTGCCTGAAATGGGTCAAAATTGAAGCTTTTGAGTAAGCAAAACTCTGTAAAAATGGCAATTTTGGTCACTGTGAGAGTTTAAAAAGTGGTTATTCAACATGAGGCACGATCCAATAGACATTTTGAATCATTTTTGGTACAGTCCCAAAAATCAATTTTCCGATGAAAAACGATGACTCCGGACCTGTCGAACGTTCCCAAAATGGTCTATAATGATGAAATTTTAACATTTAATCTTTTGACTCTAAATGACTGTTGGATGTGAATTATGACTTTGTCAACTAAAATAAGTGTGTTTAAAGTCATTTCTGTGCTTGAAATGGGTCAAAATTGAAGCTTTTGAGTAAGCAAAACTCTGTAAAAATTCCAATTTTGGTCACTGTGAGGGTTTAAAAAGTGGTTATTCAACATGAGGCACGATCCAATTGACATTTTGAATCATTTTTAGTACAGTTTAAAAAATCAATTTTCGGATGAAAAACGATGACTCCGGACCTGTCGAACGTTCCCAAAATGGTCTATAATGATGAAATTTTAACATTTAATCTTTTGACTCTAAATGACTGTTGGATGTGAATTATGACTTTTTCAACTAAAATAACTGTGTTTAAAGTCATTTCTGTGCCTGAAACGAGTCAAAATTGAAGCTTTTGAGTAAGCAAAACTCTGTAAAAATGGCGATTTTGGTCACTGTGAGGGTTTAAAAAGTGGTTATTCAACATGAGGCACAATCCAATTGACATTTTGAATCATTTTTGGTACAGTCCAAAAAATCAATTTTCGGATGAAAAACGATGACTCCGGAACTGTCGAACGATCCCAAAATGGTCAATATGGATGAAATTTTAACATTTAATCTTTTGACTCTAAATGACTGTTGGATGTGAATTATGACTTTGTCAACTAAAATGAGTGTGTTTAAAGTCATTTCTGTGCCTGAAACTGGTCAAAATTGAAGCTTTTGAGTAAGCAAAACTCTGTAAAAACGGCAATTTTGGTCACTGTGAGGGTTTAAAAAGTGGTTATTCAACATGAGGCACGATCCAATTGACATTTTGAATCATTTTTGGTACAGTCCAAAAAATCCAGTTTCGGATGAAAAACGATGACTCCGGACCTGTCGAACGATCCCAAAATGGTCAATATGGATGAAATTTTAACATTTAATCTTTTGACTCTAAATGACTGTTGGATGTGAATTATGACTCTGTCAACTAAAATAATTGTATTTAATGTCATTTCTGTGCCTGAAATGGGTCAAAATTGAAGCTTTTGAGTAAGCAAAACTCTGTAAAAATGGCAATTTTGGTCACTGTGAGGGTTTAAAAAGTGGTTATTCAACATGAGGCACGATCCAATTGACATTTTGAATCATTTTTGGTACAGTCCAAAAAATCAATTTTCGGATGAAAAACGATGACTCCGGACCTGTCGAACGTTCCCAAAATGGTCTATAATGATGAAATTTTAACATTTAATCTTTTGACTCTAAATGACTGTTGGATGTGAATTATGACTTTTTCAACTAAAATAACTGTGTTTAAAGTCATTTCTGTGCCTGAAACGAGTCAAAATTGAAGCTTTTGAGTAAGCAAAACTCTGTAAAAATGGCAATTTTGGTCACTGTGAGGGTTTAAAAAGTGGTTATCAACATGAGGCACGATCCAATTGACATTTTGAATCATTTTTGGTACAGTCCAAAAAATCAATTTTCGGATGAAAAACGATGACTCCGGACCTGTCGAACGATCCCAAAATGGTCAATATGGATGAAATTTTAACATTTATTCTTTTGACTCTATAAATGACTGTTGGATGTGAATTATGACTTTGTCAACTAAAATAAGTGTGTTTAAAGTCATTTCTGTGCCTGAAATGGGTCAAAATTGAAGCTTTTGAGTAAGCAAAACTCTGTAAAAATTGCAATTTTGGTCACTGTGAGGGTTTAAAAAGTGGTTATTCAACATGAGGCACGATCCAATTGACATTTTGAATCATTTTTGGTACAGTTTAAAAAATCAATTTTCGGATGAAAAACGATGACTCCGGACCTGTCGAACGTTCCCAAAATGGTCTATAATGATGAAATTTTAACATTTAATCTATTGACTCTAAATGACTGTTGGATGTGAATTATGACTTTTTCAACTAAAATAACTGTGTTTAAAGTCATTTCTGTGCCTGAAACGAGTCAAAATTGAAGCTTTTGAGTAAGCAAAACTCTGTAAAAATGGCAATTTTGGTCACTGTGAGGGTTTAAAAAGTGGTTATTCAACATGAGGCACAATCCAATTGACATTTTGAATCATTTTTGGTACAGTCTAAAAAATCCATTTTCGGATGAAAAACGATGACTCCGGACCTGTCGAACGATCCCAAAATGGTCAATATGGATGAAATTTTAACATTTAATCTTTTGACTCTAAATGACTGTTGGATGTGAATTATGACTTTGTCAACTAAAATAAGTGTGTTTAATGTTATTTCTGTGCCTGAACAAAATTGAATCTTTTGAGTAAGCAAAACTCTGTAAAAATGGCAATTTTGGTCACTGTGAGGGTTTAAAAAGTGGTTATTCAACATGAGGCACGATCTAATTGACATTTTGAATCATTTTTGGTACAGTCCAAAAAATCAATTTTCGGATGAAAAACAATGACTCCGGACCTGTCGAACGTTCCCAAAATGGTCTATAATGATGAAATTTTAACATTTAATCTTTTGACTCTAAATGACTGTTGGATGTGAATTATGACTTTTTCAACTAAAATAACTGTGTTTAAAGTCATTTCTGTGCCTGAAACGAGTCAAAATTGAAGCATTTGAGTAAGCAAAACTCTGTAAAAATGGCAATTTTGGTCACTGTGAGGGTTTAAAAAGTGGTTATCAACATGAGGCACGATCCAATTGACATTTTGAATCATTTTTGGTACAGTCCAAAAAATCCATTTTCGGATGAAAAACGATGACTCCGGACCTGTCGAACGATCCCAAAATGGTCAATATGGATGAAATTTTAACATTTATTCTTTTGACTCTATAAATGACTGTTGGATGTGAATTATGACTTTGTCAACTAAAATAAGTGTGTTTAAAGTCATTTCTGTGCATGAAATGGGTCAAAATTAAAGCTTTTGAGTAAGCAAAACTCTGTAAAAATGGCAATTTTGGTCACTGTGAGAGTTTAAAAAGTGGTTATTCAACATGAGGCACGATCCAATAGACATTTTGAATCATTTTTGGTACAGTCCCAAAAATCAATTTTCCGATGAAAAACGATATCTCCGGACCTGTCGAACGTTCCCAAAATGGTCTATAATGATGACATTTTAACATTTAATCTTTTGACTCTAAATGACTGTTGGATGTGAATTATGACTTTGTCAACTAAAATAAGTGTGTTTAAAGTCATTTCTGTGCCTGAAATGGGTCAAAATTAAAGCTTTTGAGTAAGCAAAACTCTGTAAAAATGGCAATTTTGGTCCCTGTGAGAGTTTAAAAAGTGGTTATTCAACATGAGGCACGATCCAATAGACATTTTGAATCATTTTTGGTACAGTCCCAAAAATCAATTTTCCGATGAAAAACGATGACTCCGGACCTGTCGAACGATCCCAAAATGGTCAATATGGATGAAATTTTAACATTTAATCTTTTGACTCTAAATGACTGTTGGATGTGAATTATGACTTTGTCAACTAAAATAAGTGTGTTTAATGTCATTTCTGTGCCTGAAATGGGTCAAAATTGAAGCTTTTGAGTAAGCAAAACTCTGTAAAAACGCCAATTTTGGTCACTGTGAGGGTTTAAAAAGTGGTTATTCAACATGAGGCACGATCCAATTGACATTTTGAATCATTTTTGGTACAGTCCCAAAAATCAATTTTCCGATGAAAAACGATGACTCCGGACCTGTCGAACGATCCCAAAATGGTCAGTATGGATGAAATTTTAACATTTAATCTTTTGACTCTAAATGACTGTTGGATGTGAATTATGACTTTGTCAACTAAAATGAGTGTGTTTAAAGTCATTTCTGTGCCTGAAACTGGTCAAAATTGAAGCTTTTGAGTAAGCAAAACTCTGTAAAAATGGCAATTTTGGTCACTTTGAGGGTTTAAAAAGTGGTTATTCAACATGAGGCACGATCCAATTGACATTTTGAATCATTTTTGGTACAGTTTAAAAAATCAATTTTCGGATGAAAAACGATGACTCCGGACCTGTCGAACGTTCGCAAAATGGTCTATAATGATGAAATTTTAACATTTAGGGGCAGATTTATGTTAACTGGCGCATCCCGAGGGATGCGCCAGTTAACATGCGCCACACTGCGCCACAGCTACGCCACCCATGGTGCGCCGCATTTATGATGCGGCGCACCATGGGGCAAAAACGGCACAGATGCGTCACGCATCTGTGCCGTAAAAGTGACGCATTGCTGGAGTTGCGTCGCAAGCGCGACGCAGCTCCAGCAATGCTCTGGGGGGGCCTATTCTTTCAATGCTGCCTCAAGCCTTACGCCTGCTTCAAGCAGGCGCAGGGTTTTGACGCAGCATTGCCCTGAAAGTGACTGAGTGAAATCTCATAGATTTCACTCAGCCACTTTCAGGAGGCGTTCCTGCTCAAGAACCCCCCCCCCCTGCGCAGGAACGCCTCCTCATGGCGCAGTGCTGTACAACATGACGCATCTCCTAGATGCGTCACGTTGTAAATAGGGCGCAGGGATGAGCCACGTTTCCGTGCCGTTGCGTCACGCAACGGCGGCGTAAACGTGGCGCAAGCCCTTCATAAATCTGCCCCTTAATCTTTTGACTCTAAATGACTGTTGGATGCGAATTATGACTTTTTCAACTAAAATAACTGTGTTTAAAGTCATTTCTGTGCCTGAAACGAGTCAAAATTGAAGCTTTTGAGTAAGCAAAACTCTGTAAAAATGGCAATTTTGGTCACTGTGAGGGTTTAAAAAGTGGTTATTCAACATGAGGCACGATCCAATTGACATTTTGAATCATTTTTGGTACAGTCCAAAAAATCCATTTTCGGATGAAAAACGATGACTCCGGACCTGTCGAACGATCCCAAAATGGTCAATATGGATGAAATTTTAACATTTAATCTTTTGACTCTAAATGACTGTTGGATGTGAATTATGACTTTGTCAACTAAAATAAGTGTGTTTAAAGTCATTTCTGTGCCTGAAACGAGTCAAAATTGAAGCTTTTGAGTAAGCAAAACTCTGTCAAAATTGCAATTTTGGTCACTGTGAGGGTTTAAAAAGTGGTTATCAACATGAGGCACGATCCAATTGACATTTTGAATCATTTTTGGTACAGTCCAAAAAATCCATTTTCGGGTAAAAAACGATGACTCCGGACCTGTCGAACGATCCCAAAATGGTCAATATGGATGAAATTTTAACATTTATTCTTTTGACTCTATAAATGACTGTTGGATGTGAATTATGACTTTGTCAACTAAAATAAGTGTGTTTAAAGTCATTTCTGTGCCTGAAATGGGTCAAAATTGAAGCTTTTGAGTAAGCAAAACTCTGTAAAAATGGCAATTTTGGTCACTGTGAGAGTTTAAAAAGTGGTTATTCAACACGAGGCACGATCCAATAGACATTTTGAATCATTTTTGGTACAGTCCCAAAAATCAATTTTCCGATGAAAAACGATGACTCTGGACCTGTCGAATGTTCCCAAAATGGTCTATAATGATGACATTTTAACATTTAATCTTTTGACTCTAAATGACTGTTGGATGTGAATTATGACTTTGTCAACTAAAATGAGTGTGTTTAAAGTCATTTCTGTGCCTGAAACTGGTCAAAATTGAAGCTTTTGAGTAAGCAAAACTCTGTAAAAACTGCAATTTTGGTCACTGTGAGGGTTTAAAAAGTGGTTATTCAACATGAGGCACGATCCAATTGACATTTTGAATCATTTTTGGTACAGTCCAAAAAATCCATTTTCGGATGAAAAACAATGACTCCGGACCTGTCGAACGATCCCAAAATGGTCTATAATGATGATATTTTAACATTTAATCTTTTGACTCTAAATGACTGTTGGATGTGAATTATGACTTTTTCAACTAAAATAAGTGTGTTTAAAGTCATTTCTGTGCCTGAAACTGGTCAAAATTGAAGCTTTTGAGTAAGCAAAACTCTGTAAAAATGGCAATTTTGGTCACTGTGACAGTTTAAAAAGTGGTTATTCAACATGAGGCACGATCCAATTGACATTTTGAATCATTTTGGGTACAGTCCAAAAAATCAATTTTCGGATGAAAAACGATGACTCCGGACCTGTCGAACGATCCCAAAATGGTCAGTATGGATGAAATTTTAACATTTAATCTTTTGACTCTAAATGACTGTTGGATGTGAATTATGACTTTGTCAACTAAAATGTCAAGTCAAGTCATAAAATTTATATAGCGCACTACATACCCAGAGGGTTTCAAGGCGCTTAGGAAGGGGAGGAGGATTATTTGTCAAATATCCACGTTTTAAGCTGCTTTCTGAACGCTAGGTGATTCTGGGTGAGGCGAAGGTAAGCGGGGAGTGAGTTCCATGTTTTGGCAGCCAGGTATGAGAAGGATCTGCCTCCCATGGTGGTCTTGTTGATGCGAGGTACAGTGGCGAAGGCTTGGCTGGAAGAGCGAAGTTGGCGGGAGGGGGTGTAGAAGGACAGTCGAGAGTTGAGGCAATCTGGTCCGATGTCGTAGAGTGATTTGTGTGCGTGGGTAAGCAGACGGAAAGTAATCCTCTTATTGACGGGTAGCCAGTGGAGGTCTTTAAGGTGACCAGAGATGTGTTCGTTGCGTGGGATGTCTAATATGAGCCTGGCTGAGGCGTTTTGGATTCGTTGTAGTTTCTTCTGGAGTTTAGCGGTGGTACCTGCGTAGAGGGTGTTTCCATAGTCCAGTCGGCTCGTGACTAGAGCGTGGGTGACTGTTTTCCTTGTTTCGGAGGGGATCCAGCGAAATGTTTTTCTGAGCATGCGAAGAATGTTAAAGCAGGAAGAGGATACGGCGCTGACTTGTCTGTTCATTGAGAGTGAAGAATCCAGGATGACGCCAAGGTTCCGTGCGTGGTCTGTCGGGATGGGTGCATTTCCGAGGGCTTCCGGCCACCAGGAGTCGTCCCATGCAGAGGGGGATTTACCTAAGATGAGGACTTCTGTTTTGTCTGAGTTCAGTTTCAGACGGCTTTGTTTCATCCATTCGGCGACTTCTTTCATTCCTTCGTGTAGGTTAGTTTTGGCGGTGCTGGGGTCCTTGGTGAGAGATAGGATCAGTTGAGTGTCATCCGCGTAAGAGATGATGTTGAGGTTGTGTTGGCGGGCGATGGCCGCGAGGGGGCTCATGTATACGTTGAAGAGGGTGGGACTGAGTGAGGATCCTTGTGGTACGCCGCAGATGATTTCAGAGGCCTCGGACTTGAATGGTGGGAGGCGGACTCTCTGGGTTCTTCCGGTGAGGAACGAGGTGATCCATTCCAGTGCCTTTCCTTGGATTCCGATGTTTCTGAGGCGTTGTAAAAGGGTGCTGTGGCAGACTGTGTCGAAGGCTGCAGAGAGGTCGAGGAGGATGAGGGCGACTGTGTCTCCATTGTCCAGTAGAGTTCGAATGTCGTCTGTTGCTGCGATGAGGGCGGTCTCAGTGCTGTGTTTGGCTCGGAAGCCAGATTGTGAGGGGTCGAGTGATTTGTTGGCTTCGAGGAAGGCAGCGAGCTGGTTGTTGACAGCTTTCTCGATGACTTTGGCCGGGAATGGAAGAAGCGAGATGGGGCGGTAGTTTTTGAGTTCGGTGGGGTCTGCTGTTGGTTTTTTCAGAAGGGCGGTGAGTTCAGCGTGTTTCCAGTCTTCTGGGAAGGTAGCGGAATTGAAGGAGCAGTTGATGACGTCTCGGAGGTGCGGAGCTATGACGGAGTCTGCTTTGTTGAAGATGTGGTGAGGGCATGGGTCTGTGGGGGATCCAGAGTGGATGGAATTCATCAGGCGGATGGTGTCCTCAGTGGAGATTGGGTTCCAGGCTATAAGGGTGTTAACGGGGGCAAGATGGTCAGCTGATGGTAGGGTGGGTTGGCTTCCGGGTTGGTTGTCAAAGCTGTTGTGGATGTCAGCAATCTTGTTGTGGAAAAAAGAGGCTAGGGAATCGCAGAGGGTTTGAGAGGGGGTGATGTCGTTGGAGTTGGCCGAGGGGTTGGAAAATTCCTTGACGATGTTGAAAAGTTCCTTGCTGTTGTGGGCGTTGTTGTCAAGTCGATCCTTGAATGCTGTTTTCTTGGCTTTTCGGATCAGTTGGTGGTGAGTGCGGATGGCGCTTTTGAAGGCGTCCTTGGTGCTGGTGGATGGGTCTTTTTTCCAGGCCTTTTCAAGGGAGCGGCAGAGTTTCTTGGACTTCTTGAGGTCATCGTTGAACCATGAGGCCTTCTTGATGCCAAGTTTGTGTTGACGTTTTTTCAGTGGTGCTAAGGTGTCGGCGGTGTTGGATAACCAAAGGGTGAGGTTGGAGGCGGCTTCGTTGGCGTTAGAAGAGAGGGCTGGGGAGGTTTGAAGGAGCGATGTGGAGATCTGCTCCGTGGTGATTTTGTTCCAGTTTCTTTCTAGAGTTGGTTGGACGTGGATGATGGGTTTCGGCTTGTTGTAGGTGAAGTGAACGCAGCTGTGGTCAGTCCAGAGGAGATCCGTAGTGTGGCTGAAGGAGACATGGTTGCTGGAGGTGAAGATGGGGTCGAGTGTGTGACCTGCGATGTGGGTGGGGGAAGTGACCAGTTGTTTAAGTCCGAGGTTGGCGAGGTTGTCCAAGAGGGTGGTGGTGTTGCGGTCGTTGTTCTTTTCAAGGTGAAAGTTGAGGTCTCCCAGAAGGATGTAATCCTCGGAGGGGAGCGCGTGTGGAGTGATGAAGTCCGTGATGTCTTCACTAAATTGTGCGCGGGGTCCTGGTGGCCTGTAAAGGAGGGTGCCTCTGAGTGTGGTTTTGGGGTCGATGTGGATCTGGAAGTGAAGGTGTTCAGAGTTAGCGAGGTTGGTGTCAGAGCTGGTTGAGATGCGGATTGATTTCTTATGGACGATAGCGATTCCTCCTCGTGTATGGTCGGTGCGGTCTTTGCGTGTGATCTTATAGTCATCAGGGATAGCGATGGCGATGTCAGGGGCGGAGGAAGCGTTCATCCATGTTTCCGTTAGGAAGGCGACGTCAGGAGAGATGGTGTCTAGTAGGTTCCAAAGGTCAATGGCGTGCCTGTGGACCGAGCGGGTGTTGAGAAGGATGCATTCTAGGTGGTTGGGGTCGGGAGTCTGTGTTGTGGTCGTAGCGGAGATGTTGTCGGTGCCGCTGAATTTGCAGGAGTAGCATGAGAAAGGTCCATGGGTGCGTCCAGGAGCGGCTTGGACGCAGTTGGGGGCGTGACCGGGGTTAAGGGCTAGGAGGGTGGCGGCATCGTAGGTAACGTGGGGGGGCTGGGTAGCGCGAGGGGCAGGGGGTCTGGCGCTGGGCGCGGTCCAGGCGCGGATGGGCGTAGACGGGCTTACCTTTGGCGCACCTTCGGCGCGGCCGAAGCGCGTGGACGCTGCGCGTGGGACCATTGGCCATAAATGGATGGTGGAGGGGGCGGAGCGTGGGAGGGGCAGCAGGGAGGCGGTAGTGTGGCTGAGGGGCGGGTCAGGGGAGAACAACAACAGCAAAATGGAGGGTCCGAGGGAAGGCAGGCAGGGGTAGCACTGATAACAAAAATGCAGCGAGTTAGCAGTAAGCGCAATTCGAGCCCAAGCGCTGGTGAAATAAACACTATCAGCACAGTTACAGAATATAATACAAGCCAATAGTCAAGTCAAAAGCTGAGCGAGGTCGCGTTGCGAGAGGCAGGTAATAACTAAAAAAGCTATGCAGGTAATTACTAAAAGCGCTATGCAGGTGAGGCGCTACAATGTTAGGCAGCGGCAGAATAGTGAACAGTGCGCAGAAAACGATACCAGGGAAGCACAGGAGGAACCTGGTGGAGCGACCGTCCGGAAGCAGGTCCAGGTGGTCACAGTTAGGCTGTGAGAGAGGAAGGCTCGATGACCGTGGGTGGGAGGGGCAGCAGGGAGGCGGTAGTGTGGCTGAGGGGCGGGTCAGGGGAGAACAACAACAGCAAAATGGAGGGTCCGAGGGACCAGTGTGTTTAAAGTCATTTCTGTGCCTGAAACTGGTCAAAATTGAAGCATTTGAGTAAGCAAAACTCTGTAAAAATGGCAATTTTGGTCACTGTGAGAGTTTAAAAAGTGGTTATTCAACATGAGGCACGATCCAATAGACATTTTGAATCACTTTTGGTACAGTCCCAAAAATCAATTTTCCGATGAAAAACGATGACTCCGGACCTGTCGAACGTTCCCAAAATGGTCTATAATGATGAAATTTTAACATTTAATCTTTTGACTCTAAATGACTGTTGGATGTGAATTATGACTTTGTCAAACTAAAATAAGTGTGTTTAAAGTCATTCCTGTGCCTGAAATGGGTCAAAATTGAAGCTTTTGAGAAAGCAAAACTCTGTAAAAATGGCAATTTTGGTCACTGTGAGGGTTTAAAAAGTGGTTATTCAACATGAGGCACGATCCAATTGACATTTTGAATCATTTTTGGTACAGTCCAAAAAATCAATTTTCGGATAAAAAACGATGACTCCGGACCTGTCGAATGATCCTAAAATGGTAAATATGGATGAAATTTTAACATTTAATCTTTTGACTCTAAATGACTGTTGGATGTGAATTATGACTTTGTCAACTAAAATAAGTGTGTTTAAAGTCATTTCTGTGCTTGAAATGGGTCAAAATTGAAGCTTTTGAGTAAGCAAAACTCTGTAAAAACGGCAATTTTGGTCACTGTAAGGGTTTAAAAAGTGGTTATTCAACATGAGGCACGATCCAATTGACATTTTGAATCATTTTTGGTACAGTCCAAAAAATCCATTTTCGGATGAAAAACGATGACTCCGGACCTGTCGAACGATCCCAAAATGGTCAATATGGATGACATTTTAACATTTAATCTTTTGACTCTAAATGACTGTTGGATGTGAATTATGACTTTGTCAACTAAAATAAGTGTGTTTAATGTCATTTCTGTGCCTGAACAAAATTGAAGCTTTTGAGTAAGCAAAACTCTGTAAAAATGGCAATTTTGGTCACTGTGAGAGTTTAAAAAGTGATTATTCAACATGAGGCACGATCCAATAGACATTTTGAATCATTTTTGGTACAGTCCCAAAAATCAATTTTCCGATGAAAAACGATGACTCCGGACCTGTCGAACGATCCCAATATGGTCAATATGGATGAAATTTTAACATTTGATCTTTTGACTCTAAATGACTGTTGGATGTGAATTATGACTTTGTCAACTAAAATGAGTGTGTTTAAAGTCATTTCTGTGCCTGAAACTGGTCAAAATTGAAGCTTTTGAGTAAGCAAAACTCTGTAAAAACGGCAATTTTGGTCACTGTGAGGGTTTAAAAAGTGGTTATTCAACATGAGGCACGATCCAATTGACATTTTGAATCATTTTTGGTACAGTCCAAAAAATCCAGTTTCGGATGAAAAACGATGACTCCGGACCTGTCGAACGATCCCAAAATGGTCAATATGGATGAAATTTTAACATTTAATCTTTTGACTCTAAATGACTGTTGGATGTGAATTATGACTTTGTCAACTAAAATAAGTGTATTTAATGTCATTTCTGTGCCTGAAATGGGTCAAAATTGAAGCTTTTGAGTAAGCAAAACTCTGTAAAAATGGCAATTTTGGTCACTGTGAGGGTTTAAAAAGTGGTTATTCAACATGAGGCACGATCCAATTGACATTTTGAATCATTTTTGGTACAGTCCAAAAAATCAATTTTCGGATGAAAAACGATGACTCCGGACCTGTCGAACGTTCCCAAAATGGTCTATAATGATGAAATTTTAACATTTAATCTTTTGACTCTAAATGACTGTTGGATGTGAATTATGACTTTTTCAACTAAAATAA
Organism: Lissotriton vulgaris; assembly: GCF_964263255.1. Taxonomy (NCBI): domain Eukaryota; kingdom Metazoa; phylum Chordata; class Amphibia; order Caudata; family Salamandridae; genus Lissotriton; species Lissotriton vulgaris. Next base: position 2,729,472 of record NW_028252942.1, read on the forward strand.
CTGTGTTTAAAGTCATTTCTGTGCCTGAAACGAGTCAAAATTGAAGCTTTTGAGTAAGCAAAACTCTGTAAAAATGGCAATTTTGGTCACTGTGAGGGTTTAAAAAGTGGTTATCAACATGAGGCACGATCCAATTGACATTTTGAATCATTTTTGGTACAGTCCAAAAAATCAATTTTCGGATGAAAAACGATGACTCCGGACCTGTCGAACGATCCCAAAATGGTCAATATGGATGAAATTTTAACATTTATTCTTTTGACTCTATAAATGACTGTTGGATGTGAATTATGACTTTGTCAACTAAAATAAGTGTGTTTAAAGTCATTTCTGTGCCTGAAATGGGTCAAAATTGAAGCTTTTGAGTAAGCAAAACTCTGTAAAAATTGCAATTTTGGTCACTGTGAGGGTTTAAAAAGTGGTTATTCAACATGAGGCACGATCCAATTGACATTTTGAATCATTTTTGGTACAGTTTAAAAAATCAATTTTCGCATGAAAAACGATGACTCCGGACCTGTCGAACGTTCCCAAAATGGTCTATAATGATGAAATTTTAACATTTAATCTATTGACTCTAAATGACTGTTGGATGTAAATTATGACTTTTTCAACTAAAATAACTGTGTTTAAAGTCATTTCTGTGCCTGAAACGAGTCAAAATTGAAGCTTTTGAGTAAGCAAAACTCTGTAAAAATGGCAATTTTGGTCACTGTGAGGGTTTAAAAAGTGGTTATTCAACATGAGGCACAATCCAATTGACATTTTGAATCATTTTTGGTACAGTCCAAAAAATCCATTTTCGGATGAAAAACGATGACTCCGGACCTGTCGAACGATCCCAAAATGGTCAATATGGATGAAATTTTAACATTTAATCTTTTGACTCTAAATGACTGTTGGATGTGAATTATGACTTTGTCAACTAAAATAAGTGTGTTTAATGTTATTTCTGTGCCTGAACAAAATTGAATCTTTTGAGTAAGCAAAACTCTGTAAAAATGGCAATTTTGGTCACTGTGAGGGTTTAAAAAGTGGTTATTCAACATGAGGCATGATCTAATTGACATTTTGAATCATTTTTGGTACAGTCAAAAAAATCAATTTTCGGATGAAAAACAATGACTCCGGACCTGTCGAACGTTCCCAAAATGGTCTATAATGATGAAATTTTAACATTTAATCTTTTGACTCTAAATGACTGTTGGATGTGAATTATGACTTTTTCAACTAAAATAACTGTGTTTAAAGTCATTTCTGTGCCTGAAACGAGTCAAAATTGAAGCATTTGAGTAAGCAAAACTCTGTAAAAATGGCAGTTTTGGTCACTGTGAGAGTTTAAAAAGTGGTTATTCAACATGAGGCACGATCCAATAGACATTTTGAATCATTTTTGGTACAGTCCCAAAAATCAATTTTCCGATGTAAAACGATATCTCCGGACCTGTCGAACGTTCCCAAAATGGTCTATAATGACGACATTTTAACATTTAATCTTTGACTCTAAATGACTGTTGGATGTGAATTATGACTTTGTCAACTAAAATAAGTGTGTTTAAAGTCATTTCTGTGCCTGAAATGGGTCAAAATTAAAGCTTTTGAGTAAGCAAAACTCTGTAAAAATGGCAATTTTGGTCACTGTGAGAGTTTAAAAAGTGGTTATTCAACATGAGGCACGATCCAATAGACATTTTGAATCATTTTTGGTACAGTCCCAAAAATCAATTTTCCGATGAAAAACGATGACTCCGGACCTGTCGAACGATCCCAAAATGGTCAATATGGATGAAATTTTAACATTTAATCTTTTGACTCTAAATGACGCATCTGTGACGCATCTGTGCCATAAAAGTGACGCATTGCTGGAGTTGCGTCGCAAGCGCGACGCAGCTCCAGCAATGCTCTGGGGGGGCCTATTCTTTCAATGCTGCCTCAAGCCTTACGCCTGCTTCAAGCAGGCGCAGGGTTTTGACGCAGCATTGCCCTGAAAGTGACTGAGTGAAATCTCATAGATTTCACTCAGCCACTTTCAGGAGGCGTTCCTGCGCAAGAACCCCCCCCCCCCTGCGCAGGAACGCCTCCTCATGGCGCAGTGCTGTACAACATGACGCATCTCCTAGATGCGTCACGTTGTAAATAGGGCGCAGGGATGAGCCACGTTTCCGTGCCGTTGCGTCACGCAACGGCGGCGTAAACGTGGCGCAAGCCCTTCATAAATCTGCCCCTTAATCTTTTGACTCTAAATGACTGTTGGATGCGAATTATGACTTTTTCAACTAAAATAACTGTGTTTAAAGTCATTTCTGTGCCTGAAACAAGTCAAAATTGAAGCTTTTGAGTAAGCAAAACTCTGTAAAAATGGCAATTTTGGTCACTGTGAGGGTTTAAAAAGTGGTTATTCAACATGAGGCACGATCCAATTGACATTTTGAATCATTTTTGGTACAGTCCAAAAAATCCATTTTCGGATGAAAAACGATGACTCCGGACCTGTCGAACGATCCCAAAATGGTCAATATGGATGAAATTTTAACATTTAATCTTTTGACTCTAAATGACTGTTGGATGTGAATTATGACTTTGTCAACTAAAATAAGTGTGTTTAATGTCATTTCTGTGCCTGAACAAAATTGAAGCTTTTGAGTAAGCAAAACTCTGTAAAAATGGCAATTTTGGTCACTGTGAGGGTTTAAAAAGTGGTTATTCAACATGAGGCACGATCCAATTGACATTTTGAATCATTTTTGGTACAGTCCAAAAAATCAATTTTCGGATGAAAAACAATGACTCCGGACCTGTCGAACGTTCCCAAAATGGTCTATAATGATGAAATTTTAACATTTAATCTTTTGACTCTAAATGACTGTTGGATGTGAATTATGACTTTTTCAACTAAAATAACTGTGTTTAAAGTCATTTCTGTGCCTGAAACGAGTCAAAATTGAAGCTTTTGAGTAAGCAAAACTCTGTCAAAATTGCAATTTTGGTCACTGTGAGGGTTTAAAAAGTGGTTATCAACACGAGGCACGATCCAATTGACATTTTGAATCATTTTTGGTACAGTCCAAAAAATCCATTTTCGGATAAAAAACGATGACTCCGGACCTGTCGAACGATCCCAAAATGGTCAATATGGATGAAATTTTAACATTTATTCTTTTGACTCTATAAATGACTGTTGGATGTGAATTATGACTTTGTCAACTAAAATAAGTGTGTTTAAAGTCATTTCTGTGCCTGAAATGGGTCAAAATTGAAGCTTTTGAGTAAGCAAAACTCTGTAAAAATGGCAATTTTGGTCACTGTGAGAGTTTAAAAAGTGGTTATTCAACATGAGGCACGATCCAATAGACATTTTGAATCATTTTTGGTACAGTCTCAAAAATCAATTTTCCGATGAAAAACGATGACTCTGGACCTGTCGAATGTTCCCAAAATGGTCTATAATGATGACATTTTAACATTTAATCTTTTGACTCTAAATGACTGTTGGATGTGAATTATGACTTTGTCAACTAAAATGAGTGTGTTTAAAGTCATTTCTGTGCCTGAAACTGGTCAAAATTGAAGCTTTTGAGTAAGCAAAACTCTGTAAAAACTGCAATTTTGGTCACTGTGAGGGTTTAAAAAGTGGTTATTCAACATGAGGCACGATCCAATTGACATTTTGAATCATTTTTGGTACAGTCCAAAAAATCCATTTTCGGATGAAAAACAATGACTCCGGACCTGTCGAACGATCCCAAAATAGTCTATAATGATGATATTTTAACATTTAATCTTTTGACTCTAAATGACTGTTGGATGTGAATTATGACTTTTTCAACTAAAATAAGTGTGTTTAAAGTCATTTCTGTGCCTGAAACTGGTCAAAATTGAAGCTTTTGAGTAAGCAAAACTCTGTAAAAATGGCAATTTTGGTCACTGTGACAGTTTAAAAAGTGGTTATTCAACATGAGGCACGATCCAATTGACATTTTGAATCATTTTTGGTACAGTCCAAAAAATAAATTTTCGGATGAAAAACGATGACTCCGGACCTGTCGAACGATCCCAAAATGGTCAGTATGGATGAAATTTTAACATTTAATCTTTTGACTCTAAATGACTGTTGGATGTGAATTATGACTTTGTCAACTAAAATGTCAAGTCAAGTCATAAAATTTATATAGCGCACTACATACCCAGAGGGTTTCAAGGCGCTTAGGAAGGGGAGGAGGATTATTTGTCAAATATCCACGTTTTAAGCTGCTTTCTGAACGCTAGGTGATTCTGGGTGAGGCGAAGGTAAGCGGGGAGTGAGTTCCATGTTTTGGCAGCCAGGTATGAGAAGGATCTGCCTCCCATGGTGGTCTTGTTGATGCGAGGTACAGTGGCGAAGGCTTGGCTTGAAGAGCGAAGTTGGCGGGAGGGGGTGTAGAAGGACAGTCGAGAGTTGAGGCAATCTGGTCCGATGTCGTAGAGTGATTTGTGTGCGTGGGTAAGCAGACGGAAAGTAATCCTCTTATTGACGGGTAGCCAGTGGAGGTCTTTAAGGTGACCAGAGATGTGTTCGTTGCGTGGGATGTCTAATATGAGCCTGGCTGAGGCGTTTTGGATTCGTTGTAGTTTCTTCTGGAGTTTAGCGGTGGTACCTGCGTAGAGGGTGTTTCCATAGTCCAGTCGGCTCGTGACTAGAGCGTGGGTGACTGTTTTCCTTGTTTCGGAGGGGATCCAGCGAAATGTTTTTCTGAGCATGCGAAGAATGTTAAAGCAGGAAGAGGATACGGCGCTGACTTGTCTGTTCATTGAGAGTGAAGAATCCAGGATGACGCCAAGGTTCCGTGCGTGGTCTGTCGGGATGGGTGCATTTCCGAGGGCTTCCGGCCACCAGGAGTCGTCCCATGCAGAGGGGGATTTACCTAAGATGAGGACTTCTGTTTTGTCTGAGTTCAGTTTCAGATGGCTTTGTTTCATCCATTCGGCGACTTCTTTCATTCCTTCGTGTAGGTTAGTTTTGGCGGTGCTGGGGTCCTTGGTGAGAGATAGGATCAGTTGAGTGTCATCCGCGTAAGAGATGATGTTGAGGTTGTGTTGGCGGGCGATGGCCACGAGGGGGCTCATGTATACGTTGAAGAGGGTGGGACTGAGTGAGGATCCTTGTGGTACGCCGCAGATGATTTCAGAGGCCTCGGACTTGAATGGTGGGAGGCGGACTCTCTGGGTTCTTCCGGTGAGGAACGAGGTGATCCATTCCAGTGCCTTTCCTTGGATTCCGATGTTTCTGAGGCGTTGTAAAAGGGTGCTGTGGCAGACTGTGTCGAAGGCTGCAGAGAGGTCGAGGAGGATGAGGGCGACTGTGTCTCCATTGTCCAGTAGAGTTCGAATGTCGTCTGTTGCTGCGATGAGGGCGGTCTCAGTGCTGTGTTTGGCTCGGAAGCCAGATTGTGAGGGGTCGAGTGATTTGTTGGCTTCGAGGAAGGCAGCGAGCTGGTTGTTGACAGCTTTCTCGATGACTTTGGCCGGGAATGGAAGAAGCGAAATGGGGCGGTAGTTTTTGAGTTCGGTGGGGTCTGCTGTTGGTTTTTTCAGAAGGGCGGTGAGTTCAGCGTGTTTCCAGTCTTCTGGGAAGGTAGCGGAATTGAAGGAGCAGTTGATGACGTCTCGGAGGTGCGGAGCTATGACGGAGTCTGCTTTGTTGAAGATGTGGTGAGGGCATGGGTCTGTGGGGGATCCAGAGTGGATGGAATTCATCAGGCGGATGGTGTCCTCAGTGGAGATTGGGTTCCAGGCTATAAGGGTGTTAACGGGGGGAAGATGGTCAGCTGATGGTAGGGTGGGTTGGCTTCCGGGTTGGTTGTCAAAGCTGTTGTGGATGTCAGCAATCTTGTTGTGGAAAAAAGAGGCTAGGGAATCGCAGAGGGTTTGAGTGGGGGTGATGTCGTTGGAGTTGGCCGAGGGGTTGGAAAATTCCTTGACGATGTTGAAAAGTTCCTTGCTGTTGTGGGCGTTGTTGTCAAGTCGATCCTTGAATGCTGTTTTCTTGGCTTTTCGGATCAGTTGGTGGTGAGTGCGGATGGCGCTTTTGAAGGCGTCCTTGGTGCTGGTGGATGGGTCTTTTTTCCAGGCCTTTTCAAGGGAGCGGCAGAGTTTCTTGGACTTCTTGAGGTCATCGTTGAACCATGAGGCCTTCTTGATGCCAAGTTTGTGTTGACGTTTTTTCAGTGGTGCTAAGGTGTCGGCGGTGTTGGATAACCAAAGGGTGAGGTTGGAGGCGGCTTCGTTGGCGTTAGAAGAGAGGGCTGGGGAGGTTTGAAGGAGCGATGTGGAGATCTGCTCCGTGGTGATTTTGTTCCAGTTTCTTTCTAGAGTTGGTTGGAGGTGGATGATGGGTTTCGGCTTGTTGTAGGTGAAGTGAACGCAGCTGTGGTCAGTCCAGAGGAGATCCGTAGTGTGGCTGAAGGAGACATGGTTGCTGGAGGTGAAGATGGGGTCGAGTGTGTGACCTGCGATGTGGGTGGGGGAAGTGACCAGTTGTTTAAGTCTGAGGTTGGCGAGGTTGTCCAAGAGGGTGGTGGTGTTGCGGTCGTTGTTCTTTTCAAGGTGAAAGTTGAGGTCTCCCAGAAGGATGTAATCCTCGGAGGGGAGCGCGTGTGGAGTGATGAAGTCCGTGATGTCTTCACTAAATTGTGCGCGGGGTCCTGGTGGCCTGTAAAGGAGGGTGCCTCTGAGTGTGGTTTTGGGGTCGATGTGGATCTGGAAGTGAAGGTGTTCGGAGTTAGCGAGGTTGGTGTCAGAGCTGGTTGAGATGCGGATTGATTTCTTATGGACGATAGCGATTCCTCCTCGTGTATGGTCGGTGCGGTCTTTGCGTGTGATCTTATAGTCATCAGGGATAGCGATGGCGATGTCAGGGGCGGAGGAAGCGTTCATCCATGTTTCCGTTAGGAAGGCGACGTCAGGAGAGATGGTGTCTAGTAGGTTCCAAAGGTCAATGGCGTGCCTGTGGACCGAGCGGGTGTTGAGAAGGATGCATTCTAGGTGGTTGGGGTCGGGAGTCTGTGTTGTGGTCGTAGCGGAGATGTTGTCGGTGCCGCTGAATTTGCAGGAGTAGCATGAGAAAGGTCCATGGGTGCGTCCAGGAGCGGCTTGGACGCAGTTGGGGGCGCGACCGGGGTTAAGGGCTAGGAGGGTGGCGGCATCGTAGGTAACGTGGGGGGGCTGGGTAGCGCGAGGGGCAGGGGGTCTGGCGCTGGGCGCGGTCCAGGCACGGATGGGCGTAGACGGGCTTACCTTTGGCGCACCTTCGGCGCGGCCGAAGCGCGTGGACGCTGCACGTGGGACCATTGGCCATAAATGGATGGTGGAGGGGGCGGAGCGTGGGAGGGGCAGCAGGGAGGCGGTAGTGTGGCTGAGGGGCGGGTCAGGGGAGAACAACAACAGCAAAATGGAGGGTCCGAGGGAAGGCAGGCAGGGGTAGCACTGATAACAAAAATGCAGCGAGTTAGCAGTAAGCGCAATTCGAGCCCAAGCGCTGGTGAAATAAACACTATCAGCACAGTTACAGAATATAATACAAGCCAATAGTCAAGTCAAAAGCTGAGCGAGGTCGCGTTGCGAGAGGCAGGTAATAACTAAAAAAGCTATGCAGGTAATTACTAAAAGCGCTATGCAGGTGAGGCGCTACAATGTTAGGCAGCGGCAGAATAGTGAACAGTGCGCAGAAAACGATACCAGGGAAGCACAGGAGGAACCTGGTGGAGCGACCGTCCGGAAGCAGGTCCAGGTGGTCACAGTTAGGCTGTGAGAGAGGAAGGCTCGATGACCGTGGGTGGGAGGGGCAGCAGGGAGGCGGTAGTGTGGCTGAGGGGCGGGTCAGGGGAGAACAACAACAGCAAAATGGAGGGTCCGAGGGACCAGTGTGTTTAAAGTCATTTCTGTGCCTGAAACTGGTCAAAATTGAAGCATTTGAGTAAGCAAAACTCTGTAAAAATGGCAATTTTGGTCACTGTGAGAGTTTAAAAAGTGGTTATTCAACATGAGGCACGATCCAATAGACATTTTGAATCACTTTTGGTACAGTCCCAAAAATCAATTTTCTGATGAAAAACGATGACTCCGGACCTGTCGAACGTTCCCAAAATGGTCTATAATGATGAAATTTTAACATTTAATCTTTTGACTCTAAATGACTGTTGGATGTGAATTATGACTTTGTCAAACTAAAATAAGTGTGTTTAAAGTCATTCCTGTGCCTGAAATGGGTCAAAATTGAAGCTTTTGAGAAAGCAAAACTCTGTAAAAATGGCAATTTTGGTCACTGTGAGGGTTTAAAAAGTGGTTATTCAACATGAGGCACGATCCAATTGACATTTTGAATCATTTTTGGTACAGTCCAAAAAATCAATTTTCGGATAAAAAACGATGACTCCGGACCTGTCGAATGATCCTAAAATGGTAAATATGGATGAAATTTTAACATTTAATCTTTTGACTCTAAATGACTGTTGGATGTGAATTATGACTTTGTCAACTAAAATAAGTGTGTTTAAAGTCATTTCTGTGCTTGAAATGGGTCAAAATTGAAGCTTTTGAGTAAGCAAAACTCTGTAAAAACGGCAATTTTGGTCACTGTAAGGGTTTAAAAAGTGGTTATTCAACATGAGGCACGATCCAATTGACATTTTGAATCATTTTTGGTACAGTCCAAAAAATCCATTTTCGGATGAAAAACGATGACTCCGGACCTGTCGAACGATCCCAAAATGGTCAATATGGATGACATTTTAACATTTAATCTTTTGACTCTAAATGACTGTTGGATGTGAATTATGACTTTGTCAACTAAAATAAGTGTGTTTAATGTCATTTCTGTGCCTGAACAAAATTGAAGCTTTTGAGTAAGCAAAACTCTGTAAAAATGGCAATTTTGGTCACTGTGAGGGTTTAAAAAGTGGTTATTCAACATGAGGCACGATCCAATTGACATTTTGAATCATTTTTGGTACAGTCCAAAAAATCAATTTTCGGATGAAAAATGATGACTCCGGACCTGTCGAACGATCCCAAAATGGTCAATATGGATGAAATTTTAACATTTATTCTTTTGACTCTATAAATGACTGTTGGATGTGAATTATGACTTTGTCAACTAAAATAAGTGTGTTTAAAGTCATTTCTGTGCCTGAAATGGGTCAAAATTGAAGCTTTTGAGTAAGCAAAACTCTGTAAAAATGGCAATTTTGGTCACTGTGAGAGTTTAAAAAGTGGTTATTCAACATGAGGTACGATCCAATAGACATTTTGAATCATTTTTGGTACAGTCCCAAAAATCAATTTTCTGATGAAAAACGATGACTCCGGACCTGTCGAACGATCCCAATATGGTCAATATGGATGAAATTTTAACATTTGATCTTTTGACTCTAAATGACTGTTGGATGTGAATTATGACTTTGTCAACTAAAATGAGTGTGTTTAAAGTCATTTCTGTGCCTGAAACTGGTCAAAATTGAAGCTTTTGAGTAAGCAAAACTCTGTAAAAACGGCAATTTTGGTCACTGTGAGGGTTTAAAAAGTGGTTATTCAACATGAGGCACGATCCAATTGACATTTTGAATCATTTTTGGTACAGTTTAAAAAATCAATTTTCGGATGAAAAACGATGACTCCGGACCTGTCGAACGATCCCAAAATGGTCTATAATGATGAAATTTTAACATTTAATCTTTTGACTCTAAATGACTGTTGGATGTGAATTATGACTTTTTCAACTAAAATAACTGTGTTTAAAGTCATTTCTGTGCCTGAAACGAGTCAAAATTGAAGCTTTTGAGTAAGCAAAACTCTGTAAAAATGGCGATTTTGGTCACTGTGAGGGTTTAAAAAGTGGTTATTCAACATGAGGCACAATCCAATTGACATTTTGAATCATTTTTGGTACAGTCCAAAAAATCCATTTTCGGATGAAAAACGATGACTCCGGACCTGTCGAACGATCCCAATATGGTCAATATGGATGAAATTTTAACATTTGATCTTTTGACTCTAAATGACTGTTGGATGTGAATTATGACTTTGTCAACTAAAATGAGTGTGTTTAAAGTCATTTCTGTGCCTGAAACTGGTCAAAATTGAAGCTTTTGAGTAAGCAAAACTCTGTAAAAACGGCAATTTTGGTCACTGTGAGGGTTTAAAAAGTGGTTATTCAACATGAGGCACGATCCAATTGACATTTTGAATCATTTTTGGTACAGTCCAAAAAATCCAGTTTCGGATGAAAAACGATGACTCCGGACCTGTCGAACGATCCCAAAATGGTCAATATGGATGAAATTTTAACATTTAATCTTTTGACTCTAAATGACTGTTGGATGTGAATTATGACTTTGTCAACTAAAATAAGTGTATTTAATGTCATTTCTGTGCCTGAAATGGGTCAAAATTGAAGCTTTTGAGTAAGCAAAACTCTGTAAAAATGGCAATTTTGGTCACTTTGAGGGTTTAAAAAGTGGTTATTCAACATGAGGCACGATCCAATTGACATTTTGAATCATTTTTGGTACAGTTTAAAAAATCAATTTTTCGGATGAAAAACGATGACTCCGGACCTGTCGAACGTTCCCAAAATGGTCTATAATGATGAAATTTTAACATTTAATCTTTTGACTCTAAATGACTGTTGGATGCGAATTATGACTTTTTCAACTAAAATAACTGTGTTTAAAGTCATTTCTGTGCCTGAAACGAGTCAAAATTGAAGCTTTTGAGTAAGCAAAACTCTGTAAAAATGGCAATTTTGGTCACTGTGAGGGTTTAAAAAGTGGTTATTCAACATGAGGCACGATCCAATTGACATTTTGAATCATTTTTGGTACAGTCCAAAAAATCCAGTTTCGGATGAAAAACGATGACTCCGGACCTGTCGAACGATCCCAAAATGGTCAATATGGATGAAATTTTAACATTTATTCTTTTGACTCTATAAATGACTGTTGGATGTGAATTATGACTTTGTCAACTAAAATAAGTGTGTTTAAAGTCATTTCTGTGCCTGAAATGGGTCAAAATTGAAGCTTTTGAGTAAGCAAAACTCTGTAAAAATGGCAATTTTGGTCACTGTGAGAGTTTAAAAAGTGGTTATTCAACATGAGGCACGATCCAATAGACATTTTGAATCATTTTTGGTACAGTCCCAAAAATCAATTTTCCGATGAAAAACGATGACTCCGGACCTGTCGAACGTTCCCAAAATGGTCTATAATGATGAAATTTTAACATTTAATCTTTTGACTCTAAATGACTGTTGGATGTGAATTATGACTTTGTCAACTAAAATAAGTGTGTTTAAAGTCATTTCTGTGCTTGAAATGGGTCAAAATTGAAGCTTTTGAGTAAGCAAAACTCTGTAAAAATTGCAATTTTGGTCACTGTGAGGGTTTAAAAAGTGGTTATTCAACATGAGGCACGATCCAATTGACATTTTGAATCATTTTTGGTACAGTTTAAAAAATCAATTTTCGGATGAAAAACGATGACTCCGGACCTGTCGAACGTTCCCAAAATGGTCTATAATGATGAAATTTTAACATTTAATCTTTTGACTCTAAATGACTGTTGGATGTGAATTATGACTTTTTCAACTAAAATAACTGTGTTTAAAGTCATTTCTGTGCCTGAAACGAGTCAAAATTGAAGCTTTTGAGTAAGCAAAACTCTGTAAAAATGGCGATTTTGGTCACTGTGAGGGTTTAAAAAGTGGTTATTCAACATGAGGCACAATCCAATTGACATTTTGAATCATTTTTGGTACAGTCCAAAAAATCAATTTTCGGATGAAAAACGATGACTCCGGACCTGTCGAACGATCCCAAAATGGTCAATATGGATGAAATTTTAACATTTAATCTTTTGACTCTAAATGACTGTTGGATGTGAATTATGACTTTGTCAACTAAAATGAGTGTGTTTAAAGTCATTTCTGTGCCTGAAACTGGTCAAAATTGAAGCTTTTGAGTAAGCAAAACTCTGTAAAAACGGCAATTTTGGTCACTGTGAGGGTTTAAAAAGTGGTTATTCAACATGAGGCACGATCCAATTGACATTTTGAATCATTTTTGGTACAGTCCAAAAAATCCAGTTTCGGATGAAAAACGATGACTCCGGACCTGTCGAACGATCCCAAAATGGTCAATATGGATGAAATTTTAACATTTAATCTTTTGACTCTAAATGACTGTTGGATGTGAATTATGACTTTGTCAACTAAAATAAGTGTATTTAATGTCATTTCTGTGCCTGAAATGGGTCAAAATTGAAGCTTTTGAGTAAGCAAAACTCTGTAAAAATGGCAATTTTGGTCACTGTGAGGGTTTAAAAAGTGGTTATTCAACATGAGGCACGATCCAATTGACATTTTGAATCATTTTTGGTACAGTCCAAAAAATCAATTTTCGGATGAAAAACGATGACTCCGGACCTGTCGAACGTTCCCAAAATGGTCTATAATGATGAAATTTTAACATTTAATCTTTTAACTCTAAATGACTGTTGGATGTGAATTATGACTTTTTCAACTAAAATAACTGTGTTTAAAGTCATTTCTGGGCCTGAAACGAGTCAAAATTGAAGCTTTTGGGTAAGCAAAACTCTGTAAAAATGGCAATTTTGGTCACTGTGAGGGTTTAAAAAGTGGTTATCAACATGAGGCACGATCCAATTGACATTTTGAATCATTTTTGGTACAGTCCAAAAAATCAATTTTCGGATGAAAAACGATGACTCCGGACCTGTCAAACGATCCCAAAATGGTCAATATGGATGAAATTTTAACATTTATTCTTTTGACTCTATAAATGACTGTTGGATGTGAATTATGACTTTGTCAACTAAAATAAGTGTGTTTAAAGTCATTTCTGTGCCTGAAATGGGTCAAAATTGAAGCTTTTGAGTAAGCAAAACTCTGTAAAAATGGCAATTTTGGTCACTGTGAGGGTTTAAAAAGTGGTTATTCAACATGAGGCACAATCCAATTGACATTTTAAATCATTTTTGGTACAGTCCAAAAAATCCATTTTCGGATGAAAAACGATGACTCCGGACCTGTCGAACGATCCCAAAATGGTCAATATGGATGAAATTTTAACATTTAATCTTTTGACTCTAAATGACTGTTGGATGTGAATTATGACTTTGTCAACTAAAATGAGTGTGTTTAAAGTCATTTCTGTGCCTGAAACTGGTCAAAATTGAAGCTTTTGAGTAAGCAAAACTCTGTAAAAACGGCAATTTTGGTCACTGTGAGGGTTTAAAAAGTGGTTATTCAACATGAGGCACGATCCAATTGACATTTTGAATCATTTTTGGTACAGTTTAAAAAATCAATTTTCGGATGAAAAACGATGACTCCGGACCTGTCGAACATTCCCAAAATGGTCTATAATGATGAAATTTTAACATTTAATCTTTTGACTTTAAATGACTGTTGGATGCGAATTATGACTTTTTCAACTAAAATAACTGTGTTTAAAGTCATTTCTGTGCCTGAAACGAGTCAAAATTGAAGCTTTTGAGTAAGCAAAACTCTGTAAAAATGGCGATTTTGGTCACTGTGAGGGTTTAAAAAGTGGTTATTCAACATGAGGCACAATCCAATTGACATTTTGAATCATTTTTGGTACAGTCCAAAAAATCCATTTTCGGATGAAAAACGATGACACCGGACCTGTCGAACGATCCCAATATGGTCAATATGGATGAAATTTTAACATTTGATCTTTTGACTCTAAATGACTGTTGGATGTGAATTATGACTTTGTCAACTAAAATGAGTGTGTTTAAAGTCATTTCTGTGCCTGAAACTGGTCAAAATTGAAGCTTTTGAGTAAGCAAAACTCTGTAAAAACGGCAATTTTGGTCACTGTGAGGGTTTAAAAAGTGGTTATTCAACATGAGGCACAATCCAATTGACATTTTGAATCATTTTTGGTTCAGTCCAAAAAATCCAGTTTCGGATGAAAAACGATGACTCCGGACCTGTCGAACGATCCCAAAATGGTCAATATGGATGAAATTTTAACATTTAATCTTTTGACTCTAAATGACTGTTGGATGTGAATTATGTTTGTCAACTAAAATAAGTGTATTTAATGTCATTTCTGTGCCTGAAATGGGTCAAAATTGAAGCTTTTGAGTAAGCAAAACTCTGTAAAAATGGCAATTTTGGTCACTTTGAGGGTTTAAAAAGTGGTTATTCAACATGAGGCACGATCCAATTGACATTTTGAATCATTTTTGGTACAGTTTAAAAAATCAATTTTCGGATGAAAAACGATGACTCCGGACCTGTCGAACGTTCCCAAAATGGTCTATAATGATGAAATTTTAACATTTAATCTTTTGACTCTAAATGACTGTTGGATGCGAATTATGACTTTTTCAACTAAAATAACTGTGTTTAAAGTCATTTCTGTGCCTGAAACGAGTCAAAATTGAAGCTTTTGAGTAAGCAAAACTCTGTAAAAATGGCAATTTTGGTCACTGTGAGGGTTTAAAAAGTGGTTATCAACATGAGGCACGATCCAATTGACATTTTGAATCATTTTTGGTACAGTCCAAAAAATCCATTTTCGGATGAAAAATGATGACTCCGGACCTGTCGAACGATCCCAAAATGGTCAATATGGATGAAATTTTAACATTTATTCTTTTGACTCTATAAATGACTGTTGGATGCGAATTATGACTTTTTCAACTAAAATAACTGTGTTTAAAGTCATTTCTGTGCCTGAAACGAGTCAAAATTGAAGCTTTTGAGTAAGCAAAACTCTGTAAAAATGGCAATTTTGGTCACTGTGAGGGTTTAAAAAGTGGTTATCAACATGAGGCACGATCCAATTGACATTTTGAATCATTTTTGGTACAGTCCAAAAAATCCATTTTCGGATGAAAAATGATGACTCCGGACCTGTCGAACGATCCCAAAATGGTCAATATGGATGAAATTTTAACATTTATTCTTTTGACTCTATAAATGACTGTTGGATGTGAATTATGACTTTGTCAACTAAAATAAGTGTGTTTAAAGTCATTTCTGTGCCTGAAATGGGTCAAAATTGAAGCTTTTGAGTAAGCAAAACTCTGTAAAAATGGCAATTTTGGTCACTGTGAGAGTTTAAAAAGTGGTTATTCAACATGAGGCACGATCCAATAGACATTTTGAATCATTTTTGGTACAGTCCCAAAAATCAATTTTCCGATGAAAAACGATGACTCCGGACCTGTCGAACGTTCCCAAAATGGTCTATAATGATGAAATTTTAACATTTAATCTTTTGACTCTAAATGACTGTTGGATGTGAATTATGACTTTGTCAACTAAAATAAGTGTGTTTAAAGTCATTTCTGTGCTTGAAATGGGTCAAAATTGAAGCTTTTGAGTAAGCAAAACTCTGTAAAAATTGCAATTTTGGTCACTGTGAGGGTTTAAAAAGTGGTTATTCAACATGAGGCACGATCCAATTGACATTTTGAATCATTTTTAGTACAGTTTAAAAAATCAATTTTCGGATGAAAAACGATGACTCCGGACCTGTCGAACGTTCCCAAAATGGTCTATAATGATGAAATTTTAACATTTAATCTTTTGACTCTAAATGACTGTTGGATGTGAATTATGACTTTTTCAACTAAAATAACTGTGTTTAAAGTCATTTCTGTGCCTGAAACGAGTCAAAATTGAAGCTTTTGAGTAAGCAAAACTCTGTAAAAATGGCGATTTTGGTCACTGTGAGGGTTTAAAAAGTGGTTATTCAACATGAGGCACAATCCAATTGACATTTTGAATCATTTTTGGTACAGTCCAAAAAATCAATTTTCGGATGAAAAACGATGACTCCGGACCTGTCGAACGATCCCAAAATGGTCAATATGGATGAAATTTTAACATTTAATCTTTTGACTCTAAATGACTGTTGGATGTGAATTATGACTTTGTCAACTAAAATGAGTGTGTTTAAAGTCATTTCTGTGCCTGAAACTGGTCAAAATTGAAGCTTTTGAGTAAGCAAAACTCTGTAAAAACGGCAATTTTGGTCACTGTGAGGGTTTAAAAAGTGGTTATTCAACATGAGGCACGATCCAATTGACATTTTGAATCATTTTTGGTACAGTCCAAAAAATCCAGTTTCGGATGAAAAACGATGACTCCGGACCTGTCGAACGATCCCAAAATGGTCAATATGGATGAAATTTTAACATTTAATCTTTTGACTCTAAATGACTGTTGGATGTGAATTATGACTTTGTCAACTAAAATAAGTGTATTTAATGTCATTTCTGTGCCTGAAATGGGTCAAAATTGAAGCTTTTGAGTAAGCAAAACTCTGTAAAAATGGCAATTTTGGTCACTGTGAGGGTTTAAAAAGTGGTTATTCAACATGAGGCACGATCCAATTGACATTTTGAATCATTTTTGGTACAGTCCAAAAAATCAATTTTCGGATGAAAAACGATGACTCCGGACCTGTCGAACGTTCCCAAAATGGTCTATAATGATGAAATTTTAACATTTAATCTTTTAACTCTAAATGACTGTTGGATGTGAATTATGACTTTTTCAACTAAAATAACTGTGTTTAAAGTCATTTCTGGGCCTGAAACGAGTCAAAATTGAAGCTTTTGGGTAAGCAAAACTCTGTAAAAATGGCAATTTTGGTCACTGTGAGGGTTTAAAAAGTGGTTATCAACATGAGGCACGATCCAATTGACATTTTGAATCATTTTTGGTACAGTCCAAAAAATCAATTTTCGGATGAAAAACGATGACTCCGGACCTGTCAAACGATCCCAAAATGGTCAATATGGATGAAATTTTAACATTTATTCTTTTGACTCTATAAATGACTGTTGGATGTGAATTATGACTTTGTCAACTAAAATAAGTGTGTTTAAAGTCATTTCTGTGCCTGAAATGGGTCAAAATTGAAGCTTTTGAGTAAGCAAAACTCTGTAAAAATGGCAATTTTGGTCACTGTGAGGGTTTAAAAAGTGGTTATTCAACATGAGGCACAATCCAATTGACATTTTGAATCATTTTTGGTACAGTCCAAAAAATCCATTTTCGGATGAAAAACGATGACTCCGGACCTGTCGAACGATCCCAAAATGGTCAATATGGATGAAATTTTAACATTTAATCTTTTGACTCTAAATGACTGTTGGATGTGAATTATGACTTTGTCAACTAAAATGAGTGTGTTTAAAGTCATTTCTGTGCCTGAAACTGGTCAAAATTGAAGCTTTTGAGTAAGCAAAACTCTGTAAAAACGGCAATTTTGGTCACTGTGAGGGTTTAAAAAGTGGTTATTCAACATGAGGCACGATCCAATTGACATTTTGAATCATTTTTGGTACAGTTTAAAAAATCAATTTTCGGATGAAAAACGATGACTCCGGACCTGTCGAACATTCCCAAAATGGTCTATAATGATGAAATTTTAACATTTAATCTTTTGACTTTAAATGACTGTTGGATGCGAATTATGACTTTTTCAACTAAAATAACTGTGTTTAAAGTCATTTCTGTGCCTGAAACGAGTCAAAATTGAAGCTTTTGAGTAAGCAAAACTCTGTAAAAATGGCGATTTTGGTCACTGTGAGGGTTTAAAAAGTGGTTATTCAACATGAGGCACAATCCAATTGACATTTTGAATCATTTTTGGTACAGTCCAAAAAATCCATTTTCGGATGAAAAACGATGACTCCGGACCTGTCGAACGATCCCAATATGGTCAATATGGATGAAATTTTAACATTTGATCTTTTGACTCTAAATGACTGTTGGATGTGAATTATGACTTTGTCAACTAAAATGAGTGTGTTTAAAGTCATTTCTGTGCCTGAAACTGGTCAAAATTGAAGCTTTTGAGTAAGCAAAACTCTGTAAAAACGGCAATTTTGGTCACTGTGAGGGTTTAAAAAGTGGTTATTCAACATGAGGCACAATCCAATTGACATTTTGAATCATTTTTGGTTCAGTCCAAAAAATCCAGTTTCGGATGAAAAACGATGACTCCGGACCTGTCGAACGATCCCAAAATGGTCAATATGGATGAAATTTTAACATTTAATCTTTTGACTCTAAATGACTGTTGGATGTGAATTATGTTTGTCAACTAAAATAAGTGTATTTAATGTCATTTCTGTGCCTGAAATGGGTCAAAATTGAAGCTTTTGAGTAAGCAAAACTCTGTAAAAATGGCAATTTTGGTCACTTTGAGGGTTTAAAAAGTGGTTATTCAACATGAGGCACGATCCAATTGACATTTTGAATCATTTTTGGTACAGTTTAAAAAATCAATTTTCGGATGAAAAACGATGACTCCGGACCTGTCGAACGTTCCCAAAATGGTCTATAATGATGAAATTTTAACATTTAATCTTTTGACTCTAAATGACTGTTGGATGCGAATTATGACTTTTTCAACTAAAATAACTGTGTTTAAAGTCATTTCTGTGCCTGAAACGAGTCAAAATTGAAGCTTTTGAGTAAGCAAAACTCTGTAAAAATGGCAATTTTGGTCACTGTGAGGGTTTAAAAAGTGGTTATCAACATGAGGCACGATCCAATTGACATTTTGAATCATTTTTGGTACAGTCCAAAAAATCCATTTTCGGATGAAAAATGATGACTCCGGACCTGTCGAACGATCCCAAAATGGTCAATATGGATGAAATTTTAACATTTATTCTTTTGACTCTATAAATGACTGTTGGATGTGAATTATGACTTTGTCAACTAAAATAAGTGTGTTTAAAGTCATTTCTGTGCCTGAAATGGGTCAAAATTGAAGCTTTTGAGTAAGCAAAACTCTGTAAAAATGGCAATTTTGGTCACTGTGAGAGTTTAAAAAGTGGTTATTCAACATGAGGCACGATCCAATAGACATTTTGAATCATTTTTGGTACAGTCCCAAAAATCAATTTTCCGATGAAAAACGATGACTCCGGACCTGTCGAACGTTCCCAAAATGGTCTATAATGATGAAATTTTAACATTTAATCTTTTGACTCTAAATGACTGTTGGATGTGAATTATGACTTTGTCAACTAAAATAAGTGTGTTTAAAGTCATTTCTGTGCTTGAAATGGGTCAAAATTGAAGCTTTTGAGTAAGCAAAACTCTGTAAAAATTGCAATTTTGGTCACTGTGAGGGTTTAAAAAGTGGTTATTCAACATGAGGCACGATCCAATTGACATTTTGAATCATTTTTAGTACAGTTTAAAAAATCAATTTTCGGATGAAAAACGATGACTCCGGACCTGTCGAACGTTCCCAAAATGGTCTATAATGATGAAATTTTAACATTTAATCTTTTGACTCTAAATGACTGTTGGATGTGAATTATGACTTTTTCAACTAAAATAACTGTGTTTAAAGTCATTTCTGTGCCTGAAACGAGTCAAAATTGAAGCTTTTGAGTAAGCAAAACTCTGTAAAAATGGCGATTTTGGTCACTGTGAGGGTTTAAAAAGTGGTTATTCAACATGAGGCACAATCCAATTGACATTTTGAATCATTTTTGGTACAGTCCAAAAAATCAATTTTCGGATGAAAAACGATGACTCCGGACCTGTCGAACGATCCCAAAATGGTCAATATGGATGAAATTTTAACATTTAATCTTTTGACTCTAAATGACTGTTGGATGTGAATTATGACTTTGTCAACTAAAATGAGTGTGTTTAAAGTCATTTCTGTGCCTGAAACTGGTCAAAATTGAAGCTTTTGAGTAAGCAAAACTCTGTAAAAACGGCAATTTTGGTCACTGTGAGGGTTTAAAAAGTGGTTATTCAACATGAGGCACGATCCAATTGACATTTTGAATCATTTTTGGTACAGTCCAAAAAATCCAGTTTCGGATGAAAAACGATGACTCCGGACCTGTCGAACGATCCCAAAATGGTCAAGGATGAAATTTTAACATTTAATCTTTTGACTCTAAATGACTGTTGGATGTGAATTATGACTTTGTCAACTAAAATAAGTGTGTTTAATGTCATTTCTGTGCCTGAACAAAATTGAAGCTTTTGAGTAAGCAAAACTCTGTAAAAATGGCAATTTTGGTCATTGTGAGGGTTTAAAAAGTGGTTATTCAACATGAGGCACGATCCAATTGACATTTTGAATCATTTTTGGTACAGTCCAAAAAATCAATTTTCGGATGAAAAACGATGACTCCGGACCTGTCGAACGTTCCCAAAATGGTCTATAATGATGAAATTTTAACATTTAATCTTTTGACTCTAAATGACTGTTGGATGTGAATTATGACTTTTTCAACTAAAATAACTGTGTTTAAAGTCATTTCTGTGCCTGAAACGAGTCAAAATTGAAGCTTTTGAGTAAGCAAAACTCTGTAAAAATGGCAATTTTGGTCACTGTGAGGGTTTAAAAAGTGGTTATCAACATGAGGCACGATCCAATTGACATTTTGAATCATTTTGGGTACAGTCCAAAAAATCCATTTTCGGATGAAAAACGATGACTCCGGACCTGTCGAACGATCCCAAAATGGTCAATATGGATGAAATTTTAACATTTATTCTTTTGACTCTATAAATGACTGTTGGATGTGAATTATGACTTTGTCAACTAAAATAAGTGTGTTTAAAGTCATTTCTGTGCTTGAAATGGGTCAAAATTGAAGCTTTTGAGTAAGCAAAACTCTGTAAAAATTGCAATTTTGGTCACTGTGAGGGTTTAAAAAGTTGTTATTCAACATGAGGCACGATCCAATTGACATTTTGAATCATTTTTGGTACAGTTTAAAAAATCAATTTTCGGATGAAAAACGATGACTCCGGACCTGTCGAACGTTCCCAAAATGGTCTATAATGATGAAATTTTAACATTTAATCTTTTGACTCTAAATGACTGTTGGATGTGAATTATGACTTTTTCAACTAAAATAACTGTGTTTAAAGTCATTTCTGTGCCTGAAACGAGTCAAAATTGAAGCTTTTGAGTAAGCAAAACTCTGTAAAAATGGCAATTTTGGTCACTGTGAGGGTTTAAAAAGTGGTTATTCAACATGAGGCACAATCCAATTGACATTTTGAATCATTTTTGGTACAGTCCAAAAAATCAATTTTCGGATGAAAAACGATGACTCCGGACCTGTCGAACGTTCCCAAAATGGTCTATAATGATGAAATTTTAACATTTAGGGGCAGATTTATGTTAACTGGCGCATCCCGAGGGATGCGCCAGTTAACATGCGCCACACTGCGCCACAGCTACGCCACCCATGGTGCGCCGCATTTATGATGCGGCGCACCATGGGGCAAAAACGGCACAGATGCGTCACGCATCTGTGCCGTAAAAGTGACGCATTGCTGGAGTTGCGTCGCAAGCGCGACGCAGCTCCAGCAATGCTCTGGGGGGGCCTATTCTTTCAATGCTGCCTCAAGCCTTACGCCTGCTTCAAGCAGGCGCAGGGTTTTGACGCAGCATTGCCCTGAAAGTGACTGAGTGAAATCTCATAGATTTCACTCAGCCACTTTCAGGAGGCGTTCCTGCGCAAGAACCCCCCCCCCCTGCGCAGGAACGCCTCCTCATGGCGCAGTGCTGTACAACATGACGCATCTCCTAGATGCGTCACGTTGTAAATAGGGCGCAGGGATGAGCCACGTTTCCGTGCCGTTGCGTCACGCAACGGCGGCGTAAACGTGGCGCAAGCCCTTCATAAATCTGCCCCTTAATCTTTTGACTCTAAATGACTGTTGGATGCGAATTATGACTTTTTCAACTAAAATAACTGTGTTTAAAGTCATTTCTGTGCCTGAAACGAGTCAAAATTGAAGCTTTTGAGTAAGCAAAACTCTGTAAAAATGGCAATTTTGGTCACTGTGAGGGTTTAAAAAGTGGTTATTCAACATGAGGCACGATCCAACTGATATTTTGAATCATTTTTGGTACAGTCCAAAAAATCCATTTTCGGATGAAAAACGATGACTCCGGACCTGTCGAACGTTCCCAAAATGGTCTATAATGATGAAATTTTAACATTTAATCTTTTGACTCTAAATGACTGTTGGATGTGAATTATGACTTTTTCAACTAAAATAACTGTGTTTAAAGTCATTTCTGTGCCTGAAACGAGTCAAAATTGAAGCTTTTGAGTAAGCAAAACTCTGTCAAAATTGCAATTTTGGTCACTGTGAGGGTTTAAAAAGTGGTTATCAACATGAGGCACGATCCAATTGACATTTTGAATCATTTTTGGTACAGTCCAAAAAATCCATTTTCGGATAAAAAACGATGACTCCGGACCTGTCGAACGATCCCAAAATGGTCAATATGGATGAAATTTTAACATTTATTCTTTTGACTCTATAAATGACTGTTGGATGTGAATTATGACTTTGTCAACTAAAATAAGTGTGTTTAAAGTCATTTCTGTGCCTGAAATGGGTCAAAATTGAAGCTTTTGAGTAAGCAAAACTCTGTAAAAATGGCAATTTTGGTCACTGTGAGAGTTTAAAAAGTGGTTATTCAACATGAGGCGTGATCCAATAGACATTTTGAATCATTTTTGGTACAGTCCCAAAAATCAATTTTCCGATGAAAAACGATGACTCTGGACCTGTCGAATGTTCCCAAAATGGTCTATAATGATGACATTTTAACATTTAATCTTTTGACTCTAAATGACTGTTGGATGTGAATTATGACTTTGTCAACTAAAATGAGTGTGTTTAAAGTCATTTCTGTGCCTGAAACTGGTCAAAATTGAAGCTTTTGAGTAAGCAAAACTCTGTAAAAACTGCAATTTTGGTCACTGTGAGGGTTTAAAAAGTGGTTATTCAACATGAGGCACGATCCAATTGACATTTTGAATCATTTTTGGTACAGTCCAAAAAATCCATTTTCGGATGAAAAACAATGACTCCGGACCTGTCGAACGATCCCAAAATGGTCTATAATGATGATATTTTAACATTTAATCTTTTGACTCTAAATGACTGTTGGATGTGAATTATGACTTTTTCAACTAAAATAAGTGTGTTTAAAGTCATTTCTTTGCCTGAAACTGGTCAAAATTGAAGCTTTTGAGTAAGCAAAACTCTGTAAAAATGGCAATTTTGGTCACTGTGACAGTTTAAAAAGTGGTTATTCAACATGAGGCACGATCCAATTGACATTTTGAATCATTTTTGGTACAGTCCAAAAAATCAATTTTCGGATGAAAAACGATGACTCCGGACCTGTCGAACAATCCCAAAATGGTCAGTATGGATGAAATTTTAACATTTAATCTTTTGACTCTAAATGACTGTTGGATGTGAATTATGACTTTGTCAACTAAAATGTCAAGTCAAGTCATAAAATTTATATAGCGCACTACATACCCAGAGGGTTTCAAGGCGCTTAGGAAGGGGAGGAGGATTATTTGTCAAATATCCACGTTTTAAGCTGCTTTCTGAACGCTAGGTGATTCTGGGTGAGGCGAAGGTAAGCGGGGAGTGAGTTCCATGTTTTGGCAGCCAGGTATGAGAAGGATCTGCCTCCCATGGTGGTCTTGTTGATGCGAGGTACAGTGGCGAAGGCTTGGCTGGAAGAGCGAAGTTGGCGGGAGGGGGTGTAGAAGGACAGTCGAGAGTTGAGGCAATCTGGTCCGATGTCGTAGAGTGATTTGTGTGCGTGGGTAAGCAGACGGAAAGTAATCCTCTTATTGACGGGTAGCCAGTGGAGGTCTTTAAGGTGACCAGAGATGTGTTCGTTGCGTGGGATGTCTAATATGAGCCTGGCTGAGGCGTTTTGGATTCGTTGTAGTTTCTTCTGGAGTTTAGCGGTGGTACCTGCGTAGAGGGTGTTTCCATAGTCCAGTCGGCTCGTGACTAGAGCGTGGGTGACTGTTTTCCTTGTTTCAGAGGGGATCCAGCAAAATGTTTTTCTGAGCATGCGAAGAATGTTAAAGCAGGAAGAGGATACGGCGCTGACTTGTCTGTTCATTGAGAGTGAAGAATCCAGGATGATGCCAAGGTTCCGTGCGTGGTCTGTCGGGATGGGTGCATTTCCGAGGGCTTCCGGCCACCAGGAGTCGTCCCATGCAGAGGGGGATTTACCTAAGATGAGGACTTCTGTTTTGACGGAGTTCAGTTTCAGACGGCTTTGTTTCATCCATTCGGCGACTTCTTTCATTCCTTCGTGTAGGTTAGTTTTGGCGGTGCTGGGGTCCTTGGTGAGAGATAGGATCAGTTGAGTGTCATCCGCGTAAGAGATGATGTTGAGGTTGTGTTGGCAGGCGATGGCCGCGAGGGGGCTCATGTATACGTTGAAGAGGGTGGGACTGAGTGAGGATCCTTGTGGTACGCCGCAGATGATTTCAGAGGCCTCGGACTTGAATGGTGGGAGGCGGACTCTCTGGGTTCTTCCGGTGAGGAACGAGGTGATCCATTCCAGTGCCTTTCCTTGGATTCCGATGTTTCTGAGGCGTTGTAAAAGGGTGCTGTGGCAGACTGTGTCGAAGGCTGCAGAGAGGTCGAGGAGGATGAGGGCGACTGTGTCTCCATTGTCCAGTAGAGTTCGAATGTCGTCTGTTGCTGCAATGAGGGCGGTCTCAGTGCTGTGTTTGGCTCGGAAGCCAGATTGTGAGGGGTCGAGTGATTTGTTGGCTTCGAGGAAGGCGGCGAGCTGGTTGTTGACAGCTTTCTCGATGACTTTGGCCGGGAATGGAAGAAGCGAGATGGGGCGGTAGTTTTTGAGTTCGGTGGGGTCTGCTGTTGGTTTTTTCAGAAGGGCGGTGAGTTCAGCGTGTTTCCAGTCTTCTGGGAAGGTAGCGGAATTGAAGGAGCAGTTGATGACGTCTCGGAGGTGCGGAGCTATGACGGAGTCTGCTTTGTTGAAGATGTGGTGAGGGCATGGGTCTGTGGGGGACCCAGAGTGGATGGAATTCATCAGGCGGATGGTGTCCTCAGTGGAGATTGGGTTCCAGGCTATAAGGGTGTTAACGGGGGGAAGATGGTCAGCTGATGGTAGGGTGGGTTGGCTTCCGGGTTGGTTGTCAAAGCTGTTGTGGATGTCAGCAATCTTGTTGTGGAAAAAAGAGGCTAGGGAATCGCAGAGGGTTTGAGAGGGGGTGATGTCGTTGGAGTTGGCCGAGGGGTTGGAAAATTCCTTGACGATTTTGAAAAGTTCCTTGCTGTTGTGGGCGTTGTTGTCAAGTCGATCCTTGAATGCTGTTTTCTTGGCTTTTCGGATCAGTTGGTGGTGAGTGCGGATGGCGCTTTTGAAGGCGTCCTTGGTGCTGGTGGATGGGTCTTTTTTCCAGGCCTTTTCAAGGGAGCGGCAGAGTTTCTTGGACTTCTTGAGGTCATCGTTGAACCATGAGGCCTTCTTGATGCCAAGTTTGTGTTGACGTTTTTTCAGTGGTGCTAAGGTGTCGGCGGTGTTGGATAACCAAAGGGTGAGGTTGGAGGCGGCTTCGTTGGCGTTAGAAGAGAGGGCTGGGGAGGTTTGAAGGAGCGATGTGGAGATCTGCTCCGTGGTGATTTTGTTCCAGTTTCTTTGTAGAGTTGGTTGGAGGTGGATGATGGGTTTCGGCTTGTTGTAGGTGAAGTGAACGCAGCTGTGGTCAGTCCAGAGGAGATCCGTAGTGTGGCTGAAGGAGACATGGTTGCTGGAGGTGAAGATGGGGTCGAGTGTGTGACCTGCGATGTGGGTGGGGGAAGTGACCAGTTGTTTAAGTCCGAGGTTGGCGTGGTTGTCCAAGAGGGTGGTGGTGTTGCAGTAGTTGTTCTTTTCAAGGTGAAAGTTGAGGTCTCCCAGAAGGATGTAATCCTCGGAGGGGAGCGCGTGTGGAGTGATGAAGTCCGTGATGTCTTCACTAAATTGTGCGCGGGGTCCTGGTGGCCTGTAAAGGAGGGTGCCTCTGAGTGTGGTTTTGGGGTCGATGTGGATCTGGAAGTGAAGGTGTTCGGAGTTAGCGAGGTTGGTGTCAGAGCTGGTTGAGATGCGGATTGATTTCTTATGGACGATAGCGATTCCTCCTCGTGTATGGTCGGTGCGGTCTTTGCGTGTGATCTTATAGTCATCAGGGATAGCGATGGCGATGTCAGGGGCGGAGGAAGCGTTCATCCATGTTTCCGTTAGGAAGGCGACGTCAGGAGAGATGGTGTCTAGTAGGTTCCAAAGGTCAATGGCGTGCCTGTGGACCGAGCGGGTGTTGAGAAGGATGCATTCTAGGTGGTTGGGGTCGGGAGTCTGTGTTGTGGTCGTAGCGGAGATGTTGTCGGTGCCGCTGAATTTGCAGGAGTAGCATGAGAAAGGTCCATGGGTGCGTCCAGGAGCGGCTTGGACGCAGTTGGGGGCGCGACCGGGGTTAAGGGCTAGGAGGGTGGCGGCATCGTAGGTAACGTGGGGGGGCTGGGTAGCGCAAGGGGCAGGGGGTCTGGCGCTGGGCGCGGTCCAGGCGCGGATGGGCGTAGACGGGCTTACCTTTGGCGCACCTTCGGCGCGGCCGAAGCGCGTGGACGCTGCGCGTGGGACCATTGGCCATAAATGGATGGTGGAGGGGGCGGAGCGTGGGAGGGGCAGCAGGGAGGCGGTAGTGTGGCTGAGGGGCGGGTCAGGGGAGAACAACAACAGCAAAATGGAGGGTCTGAGGGAAGGCAGGCAGGGGTAGCACTGATAACAAAAATGCAGCGAGTTAGCAGTAAGCGCAATTCGAGCCCAAGCGCTGGTGAAATAAACACTATCAGCACAGTTACAGAATATAATACAAGCCAATAGTCAAGTCAAAAGCTGAGCGAGGTCGCGTTGCGAGAGGCAGGTAATAACTAAAAGCGCTATGCAGGTAATTACTAAAAGCGCTATGCAGGTGAGGCGCTACAATGTTAGGCAGCGGCAGAATAGTGAACAGTGCGCAGAAAACGATACCAGGGAAGCACAGGAGGAACCTGGTGGAGCGACCGTCCGGAAGCAGGTCCAGGTGGTCACAGTTAGGCTGTGAGAGAGGAAGGCTCGATGACCGTGGGTGGGAGGGGCAGCAGGGAGGCGGTAGTGTGGCTGAGGGGCGGGTCAGGGGAGAACAACAACAGCAAAATGGAGGGTCCGAGGGACCAGTGTGTTTAAAGTCATTTCTGTGCCTGAAACTGGTCAAAATTGAAGCATTTGAGTAAGCAAAACTCTGTAAAAATGGCAATTTTGGTCACTGTGAGAGTTTAAAAAGTGGTTATTCAACATGAGGCACGATCCAATAGACATTTTGAATCATTTTTGGTACAGTCCCAAAAATCAATTTTCCGATGAAAAACGATGACTCCGGACCTGTCGAACGTTCCCAAAATGGTCTATAATGATGACATTTTAACATTTAATCTTTTGACTCTAAATGACTGTTGGATGTGAATTATGACTTTGTCAAACTAAAATAAGTGTGTTTAAAGTCATTCCTGTGCCTGAAATGGGTCAAAATTGAAGCTTTTGAGAAAGCAAAACTCTGTAAAAATGGCAATTTTGGTCACTGTGAGGGTTTAAAAAGTGGTTATTCAACATGAGGCACGATCCAATTGACATTTTGAATCATTTTTGGTACAGTCCAAAAAATCAATTTTCGGATAAAAAACGATGACTCCGGACCTGTCGAATGATCCTAAAATGGTAAATATGGATGAAATTTTAACATTTAATCTTTTGAATCTAAATGACTGTTGGATGTGAATTATGACTTTGTCAACTAAAATAAGTGTGTTTAAAGTCATTTCTGTGCTTGAAATGGGTCAAAATTGAAGCTTTTGAGTAAGCAAAACTCTGTAAAAACGGCAATTTTGGTCACTGTAAGGGTTTAAAAAGTGGTTATTCAACATGAGGCACGATCCAATTGACATTTTGAATCATTTTTGGTACAGTCCAAAAAATCCATTTTCGGATGAAAAACGATGACTCCGGACCTGTCGAACGATCCCAAAATGGTCAATATGGATGACATTTTAACATTTAATCTTTTGACTCTAAATGACTGTTGGATGTGAATTATGACTTTGTCAACTAAAATAAGTGTGTTTAATGTCATTTCTGTGCCTGAACAAAATTGAAGCTTTTGAGTAAGCAAAACTCTGTAAAAATGGCAATTTTGGTCACTGTGAGGGTTTAAAAAGTGGTTATTCAACATGAGGCACGATCCAATTGACATTTTGAATCATTTTTGGTACAGTCCAAAAAATCAATTTTCGGATGAAAAATGATGACTCCGGACCTGTCGAACGATCCCAAAATGGTCTATAATGATGAAATTTTAACATTTAATCTTTTGACTCTAAATGACTGTTGGATGTGAATTATGACTTTTTCAACTAAAATAACTGTGTTTAAAGTCATTTCTGTGCCTGAAACGAGTCAAAATTGAAGCTTTTGAGTAAGCAAAACTCTGTAAAAATGGCGATTTTGGTCACTGTGAGGGTTTAAAAAGTGGTTACTCAACATGAGGCACAATCCAATTGACATTTTGAATCATTTTTGGTACAGTCCAAAAAATCCATTTTCGGATGAAAAACGATGACTCCGGACCTGTCGAACGATCCCAATATGGTCAATATGGATGAAATTTTAACATTTGATCTTTTGACTCTAAATGACTGTTGGATGTGAATTATGACTTTGTCAACTAAAATGAGTGTGTTTAAAGTCATTTCTGTGCCTGAAACTGGTCAAAATTGAAGCTTTTGAGTAAGCAAAACTCTGTAAAAACGGCAATTTTGGTCACTGTGAGGGTTTAAAAAGTGGTTATTCAACATGAGGCACGATCCAATTGACATTTTGAATCATTTTTGGTACAGTCCAAAAAATCCAGTTTCGGATGAAAAACGATGACTCCGGACCTGTCGAACGATCCCAAAATGGTCAATATGGATGAAATTTTAACATTTAGGGGCATATTACCAACAACTAGCGATAATTTTTGTCTCTAACTTGTTTAGAGACAAAAATTATCGCCGCACATCGGCGATTTTTATCGCAGATAAACCTTGCTATTAACAAGGTTTATCGCAAATGCGATAAAAAACGGCCGAAATGCATGAATATCGCTGAAAAGTCAGCGATATTCATGCATTATCGAGCAAATGCTCTTAGCCATGTTATCCACCTCCCATTGGATAACATGGCTAAGAACTGCTCAGGGCAGGTGTTAGCTTTTGGAGATATTCACGCTTAGCGAGAATATCTCCAAAGGTTGGTAATAGGAGATAGCGATGTTAGCGACTGTTTTCAGTCTCTAACATCTTGGCACGCCCACTTTGCATCTCATTAGTGATAAATATCACTGACATGCAAAGTGGGGCCCAAGATGGTCGCTATCTCCTACTAGCTGTCGCTAACTGGTGTTAGCGACAGCTTGGTAATAGGGAGATAATTTTATCTCCGCTTTCTTGGCTTTTAAAGCCAAAAAAGCGGAGATAAACCCCCTTGATAATATGCCCCTAAATCTTTTGACTCTAAATGACTGTTGGATGTGAATTATGACTTTGTCAACTAAAATAAGTGTATTTAATGTCATTTCTGTGCCTGAAATGGGTCAAAATTGAAGCTTTTGAGTAAGCAAAACTCTGTAAAAATGGCCATTTTGGTCACTTTGAGGGTTTAAAAAGTGGTTATTCAACATGAGGCACGATCCAATTGACATTTTGAATCATTTTTGGTACAGTTTAAAAAATCAATTTTTCGGATGAAAAACGATGACTCCGGACCTGTCGAACGTTCCCAAAATGGTCTATAATGATGAAATTTTAACATTTAATCTTTTGACTCTAAATGACTGTTGGATGCGAATTATGACTTTTTCAACTAAAATAACTGTGTTTAAAGTCATTTCTGTGCCTGAAACGAGTCAAAATTGAAGCTTTTGAGTAAGCAAAACTCTGTAAAAATGGCAATTTTGGTCACTGTGAGGGTTTAAAAAGTGGTTATCAACATGAGGCACGATCCAATTGACATTTTGAATCATTTTTGGTACAGTCCAAAAAATCCATTTTCGGATGAAAAATGATGACTCCGGACCTGTCGAACGATCCCAAAATGGTCAATATGGATGAAATTTTAACATTTATTCTTTTGACTCTATAAATGACTGTTGGATGTGAATTATGACTTTGTCAACTAAAATAAGTGTGTTTAAAGTCATTTCTGTGCCTGAAACGGGTCAAAATTGAAGCTTTTGAGTAAGCAAAACTCTGTAAAAATGGCAATTTTGGTCACTGTGAGAGTTTAAAAAGTGGTTATTCAACATGAGGCACGATCCAATAGACATTTTGAATCATTTTTGGTACAGTCCCAAAAATCAATTTTCCGATGAAAAACGATGACTCCGGACCTGTCGAACGATCCCAAAATGGTCAATATGGATGAAATTTTAACATTTAGGGGCATATTACCAACAACTAGCGATAATTTTTGTCTCTAACTTGTTTAGAGACAAAAATTATCGCCGCACATCGGCGATTTTTATCGCAGATAAACCTTGCTATTAACAAGGTTTATCGCAAATGCGATAAAAAACGGCCGAAATGCATGAATATCGCTGAAAAGTCAGCGATATTCATGCATTATCGAGCAAATGCTCTTAGCCATGTTATCCACCTCCCATTGGATAACATGGCTAAGAACTGCTCAGGGCAGGTGTTAGCTTTTGGAGATATTCACGCTTAGCGAGAATATCTCCAAAGGTTGGTAATAGGAGATAGCGATGTTAGCGACTGTTTTCAGTCTCTAACATCTTGGCACGCCCACTTTGCATCTCATTAGTGATAAATATCACTGACATGCAAAGTGGGGCCCAAGATGGTCGCTATCTCCTACTAGCTGTCGCTAACTGGTGTTAGCGACAGCTTGGTAATAGGGAGATAATTTTATCTCCGCTTTCTTGGCTTTTAAAGCCAAAAAAGCGGAGATAAACCCCCTTGATAATATGCCCCTAAATCTTTTGACTCTAAATGACTGTTGGATGTGAATTATGACTTTGTCAACTAAAATAAGTGTATTTAATGTCATTTCTGTGCCTGAAATGGGTCAAAATTGAAGCTTTTGAGTAAGCAAAACTCTGTAAAAATGGCCATTTTGGTCACTTTGAGGGTTTAAAAAGTGGTTATTCAACATGAGGCACGATCCAATTGACATTTTGAATCATTTTTGGTACAGTTTAAAAAATCAATTTTTCGGATGAAAAACGATGACTCCGGACCTGTCGAACGTTCCCAAAATGGTCTATAATGATGAAATTTTAACATTTAATCTTTTGACTCTAAATGACTGTTGGATGCGAATTATGACTTTTTCAACTAAAATAACTGTGTTTAAAGTCATTTCTGTGCCTGAAACGAGTCAAAATTGAAGCTTTTGAGTAAGCAAAACTCTGTAAAAATGGCAATTTTGGTCACTGTGAGGGTTTAAAAAGTGGTTATCAACATGAGGCACGATCCAATTGACATTTTGAATCATTTTTGGTACAGTCCAAAAAATCCATTTTCGGATGAAAAATGATGACTCCGGACCTGTCGAACGATCCCAAAATGGTCAATATGGATGAAATTTTAACATTTATTCTTTTGACTCTATAAATGACTGTTGGATGTGAATTATGACTTTGTCAACTAAAATAAGTGTGTTTAAAGTCATTTCTGTGCCTGAAATGGGTCAAAATTGAAGCTTTTGAGTAAGCAAAACTCTGTAAAAATGGCAATTTTGGTCACTGTGAGAGTTTAAAAAGTGGTTATTCAACATGAGGCACGATCCAATAGACATTTTGAATCATTTTTGGTACAGTCCCAAAAATCAATTTTCCGATGAAAAACGATGACACCGGACCTGTCCAACGTTCCCAAAATGGTCTATAATGATGAAATTTTAACATTTAATCTTTTGACTCTAAATGACTGTTGGATGTGAATTATGACTTTGTCAACTAAAATAAGTGTGTTTAAAGTCATTTCTGTGCTTGAAATGGGTCAAAATTGAAGCTTTTGAGTAAGCAAAACTCTGTAAAAATTGCAATTTTGGTCACTGTGAGGGTTTAAAAAGTGGTTATTCAACATGAGGCACGATCCAATTGACATTTTGAATCATTTTTGGTACAGTTTAAAAAATCAATTTTCAGATGAAAAACGATGACTCCGGACCTGTCGAACGTTCCCAAAATGGTCTATAATGATGAAATTTTAACATTTAATCTTTTGACTCTAAATGACTGTTGGATGTGAATTATGACTTTTTCAACTAAAATAACTGTGTTTAAAGTCATTTCTGTGCCTGAAACGAGTCAAAATTGAAGCTTTTGAGTAAGCAAAACTCTGTAAAAATGGCGATTTTGGTCACTGTGAGGGTTTAAAAAGTGGTTATTCAACATGAGGCACAATCCAATTGACATTTTGAATCATTTTTGGTACAGTCCAAAAAATCAATTTTCGGATGAAAAACGATGACTCCGGACCTGTCGAACGATCCCAAAATGGTCAATATGGATGAAATTTTAACATTTAATCTTTTGACTCTAAATGACTGTTGGATGTGAATTATGACTTTGTCAACTAAAATGAGTGTGTTTAAAGTCATTTCTGTGCCTGAAACTGGTCAAAATTGAAGCTTTTGAGTAAGCAAAACTCTATAAAAACGGCAATTTTGGTCACTGTGAGGGTTTAAAAAGTGGTTATTCAACATGAGGCACGATCCAATTGACATTTTGAATCATTTTTGGTACAGTCCAAAAAATCCAGTTTCGGATGAAAAACGATGACTCCGGACCTGTCGAACGATCCCAAAATGGTCAATATGGATGAAATTTTAACATTTAATCTTTTGACTCTAAATGACTGTTGGATGTGAATTATGACTTTGTCAACTAAAATAAGTGTATTTAATGTCATTTCTGTGCCTGAAATGGGTCAAAATTGAAGCTTTTGAGTAAGCAAAACTCTGTAAAAATGGCAATTTTGGTCACTGTGAGGGTTTAAAAAGTGGTTATTCAACATGAGGCACGATCCAATTGACATTTTGAATCATTTTTGGTACAGTCCAAAAAATCAATTTTCGGATGAAAAACGATGACTCCGGACCTGTCAAACGATCCCAAAATGGTCAATATGGATGAAATTTTAACATTTATTCTTTTGACTCTATAAATGACTGTTGGATGTGAATTATGACTTTGTCTACTAAAATAAGTGTGTTTAAAGTCATTTCTGTGCCTGAAATGGGTCAAAATTGAAGCTTTTGAGTAAGCAAAACTCTGTAAAAATGGCAATTTTGGTCACTGTGAGGGTTTAAAAAGTGGTTATTCAACATGAGGCACAATCCAATTGACATTTTGAATCATTTTTGGTACAGTCCAAAAAATCCATTTTCGGATGAAAAACGATGACTCCGGACCTGTCGAACGATCCCAAAATGGTCAATATGGATGAAATTTTAACATTTAATCTTTTGACTCTAAATGACTGTTGGATGTGAATTATGACTTTGTCAACTAAAATGAGTGTGTTTAAAGTCATTTCTGTGCCTGAAACTGGTCAAAATTGAAGCTTTTGAGTAAGCAAAACTCTGTAAAAACGGCAATTTTGGTCACTGTGAGGGTTTAAAAAGTGGTTATTCAACATGAGGCACGATCCAATTGACATTTTGAATCATTTTTGGTACAGTTTAAAAAATCAATTTTCGGATGAAAAACGATGACTCAGGACCTGTTGAACATTCCCAAAATGGTCTATAATGATGACATTTTAACATTTGATCTTTTGACTCTAAATGACTGTTGGATGTGAATTATGACTTTGTCAACTAAAATGAGTGTGTTTAAAGTCATTTCTGTGCCTGAAACTGGTCAAAATTGAAGCTTTTGAGTAAGCAAAACTCTGTAAAAACGGCAATTTTGGTCACTGTGAGGGGTTAAAAAGTGGTTATTCAACATGAGGCACGATCCAATTGACATTTTGAATCATTTTTGGTACAGTCCAAAAAATCCAGTTCGGATGAAAAACGATGACTCCGGACCTGTCGAACGATCTCAAAATGGTCAATATGGATGAAATTTTAACATTTAATCTTTTGACTCTAAATGACTGTTGGATGTGAATTATGACTTTGTCAACTAAAATAAGTGTATTTAATGTCATTTCTGTGCCTGAAATGGGTCAAAATTGAAGCTTTTGAGTAAGCAAAACTCTGTAAAAATGGCAATTTTGGTCACTTTGAGGGTTTAAAAAGTGGTTATTCAACATGAGGCACGATCCAATTGACATTTTGAATCATTTTTGGTACAGTTTAAAAAATCAATTTTCGGATGAAAAACGATGACTCCGGACCTGTCGAACGTTCCCAAAATGGTCTATAATGATGAAATTTTAACATTTAATCTTTTGACTCTAAATGACTGTTGGATGCGAATTATGACTTTTTCAACTAAAATAACTGTGTTTAAAGTCATTTCTGTGCCTGAAACGAGTCAAAATTGAAGCTTTTGAGTAAGCAAAACTCTGTAAAAATGGCAATTTTGGTCACTGTGAGGGTTTAAAAAGTGGTTATCAACATGAGGCACGATCCAATTGACATTTTGAATCATTTTTGGTACAGTCCAAAAAATCCATTTTCGGATGAAAAATGATGACTCCGGACCTGTCGAACGATCCCAAAATGGTCAATATGGATGAAATTTTAACATTTATTCTTTTGACTCTATAAATGACTGTTGGATGTGAATTATGACTTTGTCAACTAAAATAAGTGTGTTTAAAGTCATTTCTGTGCCTGAAATGGGTCAAAATTGAAGCTTTTGAGTAAGCAAAACTCTGTAAAAATGGCAATTTTGGTCACTGTGAGAGTTTCAAAAGTGGTTATTCAACATGAGGCACGATCCAATAGACATTTTGAATCATTTTTGGTACAGTCCCAAAAATCAATTTTCCGATGAAAAACAATGACTCCGGACCTGTCGAACGTTCCCAAAATGGTCTATAATGATGAAATTTTAACATTTAATCTTTTGACTCTAAATGACTGTTGGATGTGAATTATGACTTTGTCAACTAAAATAAGTGTGTTTAAAGTCATTTCTGTGCTTGAAATGGGTCAAAATTGAAGCTTTTGAGTAAGCAAAACTCTGTAAAAATTGCAATTTTGGTCACTGTGAGGGTTTAAAAAGTGGTTATTCAACATGAGGCACGATCCAATTGACATTTTGAATCATTTTTAGTACAGTTTAAAAAATCAATTTTCGGATGAAAAACGATGACTCAGGACCTGTCGAACGTTCCCAAAATGGTCTATAATGATGAAATTTTAACATTTAATCTTTTGACTCTAAATGACTGTTGGATGTGAATTATGACTTTTTCAACTAAAATAACTGTGTTTAAAGTCATTTCTGTGCCTGAAACGAGTCAAAATTGAAGCTTTTGAGTAAGCAAAACTCTGTAAAAATGGCGATTTTGGTCACTGTGAGGGTTTAAAAAGTGGTTATTCAACATGAGGCACAATCCAATTGACATTTTGAATCATTTTTGGTACAGTCCAAAAAATCAATTTTCGGATGAAAAACGATGACTCCGGACCTGTCAAACGATCCCAAAATGGTCAATATGGATGAAATTTTAACATTTAATCTTTTGACTCTAAATGACTGTTGGATGTGAATTATGACTTTGTCAACTAAAATGAGTGTGTTTAAAGTCATTTCTGTGCCTGAAACTGGTCAAAATTGAAGCTTTTGAGTAAGCAAAACTCTGTAAAAACGGCAATTTTGGTCACTGTGAGGGTTTAAAAAGTGGTTATTCAACATGAGGCACGATCCAATTGACATTTTGAATCATTTTTGGTACAGTCCAAAAAATCCAGTTTCGGATGAAAAACGATGACTCCGGACCTGTCGAACGATCCCAAAATGGTCAATATGGATGAAATTTTAACATTTAATCTTTTGACTCTAAATGACTGTTGGATGTGAATTATGACTTTGTCAACTAAAATAAGTGTGTTTAATGTTATTTCTGTGCCTGAACAAAATTGAATCTTTTGAGTAAGCAAAACTCTGTAAAAATGGCAATTTTGGTCACTGTGAGGGTTTAAAAAGTGGTTATTCAACATGAGGCACGATCTAATTGACATTTTGAATCATTTTTGGTACAGTCCAAAAAATCAATTTTCGGATGAAAAACAATGACTCCGGACCTGTCGAACGTTCCCAAAATGGTCTATAATGATGAAATTTTAACATTTAATCTTTTGACTCTAAATGACTGTTGGATGTGAATTATGACTTTTTCAACTAAAATAACTGTGTTTAAAGTCATTTCTGTGCCTGAAACGAGTCAAAATTGAAGCATTTGAGTAAGCAAAACTCTGTAAAAATGGCAATTTTGGTCACTGTGAGGGTTTAAAAAGTGGTTATCAACATGAGGCACGATCCAATTGACATTTTGAATCATTTTTGGTACAGTCCAAAAAATCCATTTTCGGATGAAAAACGATGACTCCGGACCTGTCGAACGATCCCAAAATGGTCAATATGGATGAAATTTTAACATTTATTCTTTTGACTGTATAAATGACTGTTGGATGTGAATTATGACTTTGTCAACTAAAATAAGTGTGTTTAAAGTCATTTCTGTGCCTGAAATGGGTCAAAATTAAAGCTTTTGAGTAAGCAAAACTCTGTAAAAATGGCAATTTTGGTCACTGTGAGAGTTTAAAAAGTGGTTATTCAACATGAGGCACGATCCAATAGACATTTTGTATCATTTTTGGTACAGTCCCAAAAATCAATTTTCCGATGAAAAACGATAACTCCGGACCTGTCGAACGTTCCCAAAATGGTCAGTATGGATGAAATTTTAACATTTAATCTTTTGACTCTAAATGACTGTTGGATGTGAATTATGACTTTGTCAACTAAAATAAGTGTGTTTAATGTCATTTCTGTGCCTGAAATGGGTCAAAATTGAAGCTTTTGAGTAAGCAAAACTCTGTAAAAACGCCAATTTTGGTCACTGTGAGGGATTAAAAAGTGGTTATTCAACATGAGGCACGATCCAATTGACATTTTGAATCATTTTTGGTACAGTCCCAAAAATCAATTTTCCGATGAAAAACGATGACTCCGGACCTGTCGAACGATCCCAAAATGGTCAGTATGGATGAAATTTTAACATTTAATCTTTTGACTCTAAATGACTGTTGGATGTGAATTATGACTTTGTCAACTAAAATGAGTGTGTTTAAAGTCATTTCTGTGCCTGAAACTGGTCAAAATTGAAGCTTTTGAGTAAGCAAAACTCTGTAAAAACGCCAATTTTGGTCACTGTGAGGATTTAAAAAGTGGTTATTCAACATGAGGCACAATCCAATTGACATTTTGAATCATTTTTGGTACAGTCCAAAAAATCAATTTTCGGATGAAAAACGATGACTCCGGACCTGTCGAACGATCCCAAAATGGTCAATATGGATGAAATTTTAACATTTAATCTTTTGACTCTAAATGACTGTTGGATGTGAATTATGACTTTGTCAACTAAAATGAGTGTGTTTAAAGTCATTTCTGTGCCTGAAACTGGTCAAAATTGAAGCTTTTGAGTAAGCAAAACTCTGTAAAAACGGCAATTTTGGTCACTGTGAGGGTTTAAAAAGTGGTTATTCAACATGAGGCACGATCCAATTGACATTTTGAATCATTTTTGGTACAGTCCAAAAAATCCAGTTTCGGATGAAAAACGATGACTCCGGACCTGTTGAACGATCCCAAAATGGTCAATATGGATGAAATTTTAACATTTAATCTTTTGACTCTAAATGACTGTTGGATGTGAATTATGACTTTGTCAACTAAAATAAGTGTATTTAATGTCATTTCTGTGCCTGAAATGGGTCAAAATTGAAGCTTTTGAGTAAGCAAAACTCTGTAAAAATGGCAATTTTGGTCACTGTGAGGGTTTAAAAAGTGGTTATTCAACATGAGGCACGATCCAATTGACATTTTGAATCATTTTTGGTACAGTCCAAAAAATCAATTTTCGGATGAAAAACGATGACTCCGGACCTGTCGAACGTTCCCAAAATGGTCTATAATGATGAAATTTTAACATTTAATCTTTTGACTCTAAATGACTGTTGGATGTGAATTATGACTTTTTCAACTAAAATAACTGTGTTTAAAGTCAGTTCTGTGCCTGAAACGAGTCAAAATTGAAGCTTTTGAGTAAGCAAAACTCTGTAAAAATGGCAATTTTGGTCACTGTGAGGGTTTAAAAAGTGGTTATCAACATGAGGCACGATCCAATTGACATTTTGAATCATTTTTGGTACAGTCCAAAAAATCAATTTTCGGATGAAAAACGATGACTCCGGACCTGTCGAACGATCCCAAAATGGTCAATATGGATGAAATTTTAACATTTATTCTTTTGACTCTATAAATGACTGTTGGATGTGAATTATGACTTTGTCAACTAAAATAAGTGTGTTTAAAGTCATTTCTGTGCCTGAAATGGGTCAAAATTGAAGCTTTTGAGTAAGCAAAACTCTGTAAAAATTGCAATTTTGGTCACTGTGAGGGTTTAAAAAGTGGTTATTCAACATGAGGCACGATCCAATTGACATTTTGAATCATTTTTGGTACAGTTTAAAAAATCAATTTTCGGATGAAAAACGATGACTCCGGACCTGTCGAACGTTCCCAAAATGGTCTATAATGATGAAATTTTAACATTTAATCTATTGACTAAATGACTGTTGGATGTGAATTATGACTTTTTCAACTAAAATAACTGTGTTTAAAGTCATTTCTGTGCCTGAAACGAGTCAAAATTGAAGCTTTTGAGTAAGCAAAACTCTGTAAAAATGGCAATTTTGGTCACTGTGAGGGTTTAAAAAGTGGTTATTCAACATGAGGCACAATCCAATTGACATTTTGAATCATTTTTGGTACAGTCCAAAAAATCCATTTTCGGATGAAAAACGATGACTCCGGACCTGTCGAACGATCCCAAAATGGTCAATATGGATGAAATTTTAACATTTAATCTTTTGACTCTAAATGACTGTTGGATGTGAATTATGACTTTGTCAACTAAAATAAGTGTGTTTAATGTTATTTCTGTGCCTGAACAAAATTGAATCTTTTGAGTAAGCAAAACTCTGTAAAAATGGCAATTTTGGTCACTGTGAGGGTTTAAAAAGTGGTTATTCAACATGAGGCACGATCTAATTGACATTTTGAATCATTTTTGGTACAGTCCAAAAAATCAATTTTCGGATGAAAAACAATGACTCCGGACCTGTCGAACGTTCCCAAAATGGTCTATAATGATGAAATTTTAACATTTAATCTTTTGACTCTAAATGACTGTTGGATGTGAATTATGACTTTTTCAACTAAAATAACTGTGTTTAAAGTCATTTCTGTGCCTGAAACGAGTCAAAATTGAAGCATTTGAGTAAGCAAAACTCTGTAAAAATGGCAATTTTGGTCACTGTGAGGGTTTAAAAAGTGGTTATCAACATGAGGCACGATCCAATTGACATTGTGAATCATTTTTGGTACAGTCCAAAAAATCCATTTTCGGATGAAAAACGATGACTCCGGACCTGTCGAACGATCCCAAAATGGTCAATATGGATGAAATTTTAACATTTATTCTTTTGACTCTATAAATGACTGTTGGATGTGAATTATGACTTTGTCAACTAAAATAAGTGTGTTTAAAGTCATTTCTGTGCCTGAAATGGGTCAAAATTAAAGCTTTTGAGTAAGCAAAACTCTGTAAAAATGGCAATTTTGGTCACTGTGAGAGTTTAAAAAGTGGTTATTCAACATGAGGCACGATCCAATAGACATTTTGAATCATTTTTGGTACAGTCCCAAAAATCAATTTTCCGATGAAAAACGATAACTCCGGACCTGTCGAACGTTCCCAAAATGGTCAGTATGGATGAAATTTTAACATTTAATCTTTTGACTCTAAATGACTGTTGGATGTGAATTATGACTTTGTCAACTAAAATAAGTGTGTTTAATGTCATTTCTGTGCCTGAAATGGGTCAAAATTGAAGCTTTTGAGTAAGCAAAACTCTGTAAAAACGCCAATTTTGGTCACTGTGAGGGATTAAAAAGTGGTTATTCAACATGAGGCACGATCCAATTGACATTTTGAATCATTTTTGGTACAGTCCCAAAAATCAATTTTCCGATGAAAAACGATGACTCCGGACCTGTCGAACGATCCCAAAATGGTCAGTATGGATGAAATTTTAACATTTAATCTTTTGACTCTAAATGACTGTTGGATGTGAATTATGACTTTGTCAACTAAAATGAGTGTGTTTAAAGTCATTTCTGTGCCTGAAACTGGTCAAAATTGAAGCATTTGAGTAAGCAAAACTCTGTAAAAATGGCAATTTTGGTCACTGTGAGAGTTTAAAAGTGGTTATTCAACATGAGGCACGATCCAATAGACATTTTGAATCATTTTTGGTACAGTCCCAAAAATCAATTTTGCGATGAAAAACGATGACTCCGGACCTGTCGAACGTTCCCAAAATAGTCTATAATAATGAAATTTTAACATTTAATCTTTTGACTCTAAATGACAGTTGGATGTGAATTATGACTTTGTCAAACTAAAATAAGTGTGTTTAAAGTCATTCCTGTGCCTGAAATGGGTCAAAATTGAAGCTTTTGAGAAAGCAAAACTCTGTAAAAATGGCAATTTTGGTCACTGTGAGGGTTCAAAAAGTGGTTATTCAACATGAGGCACGATCCAATTGACATTTTGAATCATTTTTGAAACAGTCCAAAAAATCAATTTTCGGATAAAAAACGATGACTCCGGACCTGTCGAATGATCCTAAAATGGTAAATATGGATGAAATTTTAACATTTAATCTTTTGACTCTAAATGACTGTTGGATGTGAATTATGACTTTGTCAACTAAAATAAGTGTGTTTAAAGTCATTTCTGTGCTTGAAATGCGTCAAAATTGAAGCTTTTGAGTAAGCAAAACTCTGTAAAAACGGCAATTTTGGTCACTGTAAGGGTTTAAAAAGTGGTTATTCAACATGAGGCACGATCCAATTGACATTTTGAATCATTTTTGGTACAGTCCAAAAAATCCATTTTCAGATGAAAAACGATGACTCCGGACCTGTCGAACGATCCCAAAATGGTCAATATGGATGAAATTTTAACATTTAATCTTTTGACTCTAAATGACTGTTGGATGTGAATTATGACTTTGTCAACTAAAATAAGTGTGTTTAATGTCATTTCTGTGCCTGAACAAAATTGAAGCTTTTGAGTAAGCAAAACTCTGTAAAAATGGCAATTTTGGTCACTGTGAGGGTTTAAAAAGTGGTTATTCAACATGAGGCACGATCCAATTGACATTTTGAATCATTTTTGGTACAGTCCAAAAAATCAATTTTCGGATGAAAAACGATGACTCCGGACCTGTCGAACGTTCCCAAAATGGTCTATAATGATGAAATTTTAACATTTAATCTTTTGACTCTAAATGACTGTTGGATGTGAATTATGACTTTTTCAACTAAAATAACTGTGTTTAAAGTCATTTCTGTGCCTGAAACGAGTCAAAATTGAAGCTTTTGAGTAAGCAAAACTCTGTAAAAATGGCAATTTTGGTCACTCTGAGGGTTTAAAAAGTGGTTATCAACATGAGGCACGATCCAATTGACATTTTGAATCATTTTTGGTACAGTCCAAAAAATCCATTTTCGGATGAAAAACGATGACTCCGGACCTGTCGAATGTTCCCAAAATGGTCTATAATGATGAAATTTTAACATTTAATCTTTTGACTCTAAATGACTGTTGGATGTGAATTATGACTTTGTCAACTAAAATAAGTGTGTTTAAAGTCATTTCTGTGCCTGAAATGGGTCAAAATTGAAGCTTTTGAGAAAGCAAAACTCTGTAAAAATGGCAATTTTGGTCACTGTGAGAGTTTAAAAAGTGGTTATTCAACATGAGGCACGATCCAATAGACATTTTGAATCATTTTTGGTACAGTTCCAAAAATCTATTTTCCGATGAAAAACGATGACTCCGGACCTGTCGAACGTTCCCAAAATGGTCTATAATGATGAAATTTTAACATTTAATCTTTTGACTCTAAATGACTGTTGGATGTGAATTATGACTTTTTCAACTAAAATAACTGTGTTTAAAGTCATTTCTGTGCCTGAAACGAGTCAAAATTGAAGCTTTTGAGTAAGCAAAACTCAGTAAAAATGGCAATTTTGGTCACTGTGAGGGTTTAAAAAGTGGTTATCAACATGAGGCACGATCCAATTGACATTTTGAATCATTTTTGGTACAGTCCAAAAAATCCATTTTCGGATGAAAAACGATGACTCCGGACCTGTCGAACGATCCCAAAATGGTCAATATGGATGAAATTTTAACATTTAATCTTTTGACTCTAAATGACTGTTGGATGTGAATTATGACTTTGTCAACTAAAATAAGTGTGTTTAATGTCATTTCTGTGCCTGAAATGGGTCAAAATTGAAGCTTTTGAGTAAGCAAAACTCTGTAAAAACGCCAATTTTGGTCACTGTGAGGGTTTAAAAAGTGGTTATTCAACATGAGGCACGATCCAATTGACATTTTGAATCATTTTTGGTACAGTCCCAAAAATCAATTTTCCGATGAAAAACGATGACTCCGGACCTGTCGAACGATCCCAAAATAGTCTATAATAATGAAATTTTAACATTTAATCTTTTGACTCTAAATGACAGTTGGATGTGAATTATGACTTTTTCAACTAAAATAACTGTGTTTAAAGTCATTTCTGTGCCTGAAACGAGTCAAAATTGAAGCTTTTGAGTAAGCAAAACTCTGTAAAAATGGCAATTTTGGTCACTGTGAGGGTTTAAAAAGTGGTTATTCAACATGAGGCACGATCCAATTGACATTTTGAATCATTTTTGGTACAGTCCAAAAAATCCATTTTCGGATGAAAAACGATGACTCCGGACCTGTCGAACGATCCCAAAATGGTCAATATGGATGAAATTTTAACATTTAATCTTT
The DNA here is from genome assembly GCF_964263255.1 of Lissotriton vulgaris. Taxonomy (NCBI): domain Eukaryota; kingdom Metazoa; phylum Chordata; class Amphibia; order Caudata; family Salamandridae; genus Lissotriton; species Lissotriton vulgaris. The sequence continues at coordinate 2,772,547 of NW_028252942.1, forward strand.
TGACTCTAAATGACTGTTGGATGTGAATTATGACTTTGTCAACTAAAATAAGTGTGTTTAATGTTATTTCTGTGCCTGAACAAAATTGAATCTTTTGAGTAAGCAAAACTCTGTAAAAATGGCAATTTTGGTCACTGTGAGGGTTTAAAAAGTGGTTATTCAACATGAGGCACGATCTAATTGACATTTTGAATCATTTTTGGTACAGTCCAAAAAATCAATTTTCGGATGAAAAACAATGACTCCGGACCTGTCGAACGTTCCCAAAATGGTCTATAATGATGAAATTTTAACATTTAATCTTTTGACTCTAAATGACTGTTGGATGTGAATTATGACTTTTTCAACTAAAATAACTGTGTTTAAAGTCATTTCTGTGCCTGAAACGAGTCAAAATTGAAGCATTTGAGTAAGCAAAACTCTGTAAAAATGGCAATTTTGGTCACTGTGAGGGTTTAAAAAGTGGTTATCAACATGAGGCACGATCCAATTGACATTTTGAATCATTTTTGGTACAGTCCAAAAAATCCATTTTCGGATGAAAAACGATGACTCCGGACCTGTCGAACGATCCCAAAATGGTCAATATGGATGAAATTTTAACATTTATTCTTTTGACTCTATAAATGACTGTTGGATGTGAATTATGACTTTGTCAACTAAAATAAGTGTGTTTAAAGTCATTTCTGTGCCTGAAATGGGTCAAAATTAAAGCTTTTGAGTAAGCAAAACTCTGTAAAAATGGCAATTTTGGTCACTGTGAGAGTTTAAAAAGTGGTTATTCAACATGAGGCACGATCCAATAGACATTTTGAATCATTTTTGGTACAGTCCCAAAAATCAATTTTCCGATGAAAAACGATAACTCCGGATCTGTCGAACGTTCCCAAAATGGTCAGTATGGATGAAATTTTAACATTTAATCTTTTGACTCTAAATGACTGTTGGATGTGAATTATGACTTTGTCAACTAAAATAAGTGTGTTTAATGTCATTTCTGTGCCTGAAATGGGTCAAAATTGAAGCTTTTGAGTAAGCAAAACTCTGTAAAAACGCCAATTTTGGTCACTGTGAGGGTTTAAAAAGTGGTTATTCAACATGAGGCACGATCCAATTGACATTTTGAATCATTTTTGGTACAGTCCCAAAAATCAATTTTCCGATGAAAAACGATGACTCCGGACCTGTCGAACGATCCCAAAATGGTCAGTATGGATGAAATTTTAACATTTAATCTTTTGACTCTAAATGACTGTTGGATGTGAATTATGACTTTGTCAACTAAAATGAGTGTGTTTAAAGTCATTTCTGTGCCTGAAACTGGTCAAAATTGAAGCATTTGAGTAAGCAAAACTCTGTAAAAATGGCAATTTTGGTCACTGTGAGAGTTTAAAAAGTGGTTATTCAACATGAGGCACGATCCAATAGACATTTTGAATCATTTTTGGTACAGTCCCAAAAATCAATTTTCCGATGAAAAACGATGACTCCGGACCTGTCGAACGTTCCCAAAATAGTCTATAATAATGAAATTTTAACATTTAATCTTTTGACTCTAAATGACAGTTGGATGTGAATTATGACTTTGTCAAACTAAAATAAGTGTGTTTAAAGTCATTCCTGTGCTTGAAATGCGTCAAAATTGAAGCTTTTGAGTAAGCAAAACTCTGTAAAAACGGCAATTTTGGTCACTGTAAGGGTTTAAAAAGTGGTTATTCAACATGAGGCACGATCCAATTGACATTTTGAATCATTTTTGGTACAGTCCAAAAAATCCATTTTCGGATGAAAAACGATGACTCCGGACCTGTCGAACGATCCCAAAATGGTCAATATGGATGAAATTTTAACATTTAATCTTTTGACTCTAAATGACTGTTGGATGTGAATTATGACTTTGTCAACTAAAATAAGTGTGTTTAATGTCATTTCTGTGCCTGAACAAAATTGAAGCTTTTGAGTAAGCAAAACTCTGTAAAAATGGCAATTTTGGTCACTGTGAGGGTTTAAAAAGTGGTTATTCAACATGAGGCACGATCCAATTGAAATTTTGAATCATTTTTGGTACAGTCCAAAAAATCAATTTTCGGATGAAAAACGATGACTCCGGACCTGTCGAACGTTCCCAAAATGGTCTATAATGATGAAATTTTAACATTTAATCTTTTGACTCTAAATGACTGTTGGATGTGAATTATGACTTTTTCAACTAAAATAACTGTGTTTAAAGTCATTTCTGTGCCTGAAACGAGTCAAAATTGAAGCTTTTGAGTAAGCAAAACTCTGTAAAAATGGCAATTTTGGTCACTGTGAGGGTTTAAAAAGTGGTTATCAACATGAGGCACGATCCAATTGACATTTTGAATCATTTTTGGTACAGTCCAAAAAATCCATTTTCGGATGAAAAACGATGACTCCGGACCTGTCGAATGTTCCCAAAATGGTCTATAATGATGAAATTTTAACATTTAATCTTTTGACTCTAAATGACTGTTGGATGTGAATTATGACTTTGTCAACTAAAATAAGTATGTTTAAAGTCATTTCTGTGCCTGAAATGGGTCAAAATTGAAGCTTTTGAGAAAGCAAAACTCTGTAAAAATGGCAATTTTGGTCACTGTGAGAGTTTAAAAAGTGGTTATTCAACATGAGGCACGATCCAATAGACATTTTGAATCATTTTTGGTACAGTCCCAAAAATCTATTTTCCGATGAAAAACGATGACTCCGGACCTGTCGAACGTTCCCAAAATGGTCTATAATGATGAAATTTTAACATTTAATCTTTTGACTCTAAATGACTGTTGGATGTGAATTATGACTTTGTCAAACTAAAATAAGTGTGTTTAAAGTCATTTCTGTGCCTGAAATGGGTCAAAATTGAAGCTTTTGAGAAAGCAAAACTCTGTAAAAATGGCAATTTTGGTCACTGTGAGGGTTTAAAAAGTGGTTATTCAACATGAGGCACGATCCAATTGACATTTTAAATCATTTTTGGTACAGTCCAAAAAAACCATTTTCGGATGAAAAACGATGACTCCGGACCTGTCGAACGATCCCAAAATGGTCAATATGGATGAAAATTTAACATTTATTCTTTTGACTCTAAATGACTGTTGGATGTGAATTATGACTTTGTCAACTAAAATAAGTGTGTTTAAAGTCATTTCTGTGCCTGAAATGGGTCAAAATTGAAGATTTTGAGTAAGGAAAACTCTGTAAAAATGGCAATTTTGGTCACTGTGAGAGTTTAAAAAGTGGTTATTCAACATGAGGCACGATCCAATTGACATTTTGAATCATTTTTGGTACAGTCCAAAAAATCCATTTTCGGATGAAAAACGATGACTCCGGACCTGTCGAACGATCCCAAAATGGTCAATATGGATGAAATTTTAACATTTATTCTTTTGACTCTATAAATGACTGTTGGATTTGAATTATGACTTTGTCAACTAAAATAAGTGTGTTTAAAGTCATTTCTGTGCCTGAAATGGGTCAAAATTGAAGCTTTTGAGTAAGGAAAACTCTGTAAAAATGGCAATTTTGGTCACTGTGAGAGTTTAAAAAGTGGTTATTCAACATGAGGCACGATCCAATTGACATTTTGAATCATTTTTGGTACAGTCCAAAAAATCCATTTTCGGATGAAAAACGATGACTCCGGACCTGTCGAACGATCCCAAAATGGTCAATATGGATGAAATTTTAACATTTATTCTTTTGACTCTATAAATGACTGTTGGATTTGAATTATGACTTTGTCAACTAAAATAAGTGTGTTTAAAGTCATTTCTGTGCCTGAAATGGGTCAAAATTGAAGCTTTTGAGTAAGCAAAACTCTGTAAAAATGGCAATTTTGGTCACTGTGAGGGTTTAAAAAGTGGTTATTCAACATGAGGCACGATCCAATTGACATTTTGAATCATTTTTGGTACAGTCCAAAGAAACATGTAGTTATAGTATTCATAAACGTAAAAAGGAAGGGGCACTGCAAAGAGAGTTAGAGAGAGCCGTCTCAGAAGCAGAAGAACAACTTAATAATTGTCTTAGTAGAGGGGAGCCCGCCGAGCAATACCTGATAGACCTAGTAAAAGTTAAATGCGAGGCAGAAGGGGAATTGGCAAAAAAAGCGGCAATACACTATACAATCCGTAGGGAGAAGTGTTATGAATATAACGAAAAAGTTGGGCACGTGTTGGCTATGCGCACTAGGCAGATAGCGGCAGCAGGGACGGTTAAGCAAATTAGAGACGAAAACGGTAATATACAAACTGGCCCTGAAGAGATAAGGGAAGTATTTAGGAAATTTTACCAGACCCTTTATGATCATCAACATCCTAGCAGTAGTGAAGAGATTAGTGATTACTTAGAGAATATACCAGCTGAGAGGGTCTCGGATGAAGAAGCAGATAGGTTAGAAACTCAGTTAGACATGGAAGAGGTTAAGGAAGCCATGGGTAAACTTCCTTCAGGTAAGGCAGCTGGTCCCGACCAGATACCTCTAGAATTTTATAAAACTTTCTGGGGAGTGCTCTCTCAAGAGTTAACTAGAGTGGTTCAATTCGCACAACTTGGACAGTCTATACCAATGTCGTGGGGGGGTGCAGATATTGTCCTGATTCTTAAAAAGGGTAAGCCGGATGTTGAGCCTGGCTCCTACCGCCCTATTACATTAATGAATAATGATACTAAAATTTATTCAAAAATGTTGGCAATGAGATTTGCAGAAGTGATAAGCTCTTTAGTTTCTTATACCCAACATGGTTTCATTCCTGGTAGAGGAACGATCCACCATACCAGGAAAGTAATAACACTATTAGACTCCACCGAAATCACAGGAGACCCGATGGCAGTAATGCTGCTTGACGCTGAAAAAGCGTTTGACCGGGTCTCGTGGGATTATTTGTGGCACACTTTGGTGAGAGCTGGAATAAGGGGTGGATTTATAAAAGCATTACAAACTTTATATAAAGAACCAGCCGCGGTTTTAAGAGTTAATGGAGATACCACAGGACAATTCTTAATCAAAAGGGGCACACGGCAGGGGTGCCCATGTTCCCCATTATTGTTCGCTATGTATATGGATCCATTGATCCGTAAATTAGAGCTTTGTCCAGAGATAACCCCACTGCCAACATTGTTAGGCCCATGTAAGATATTGGCCTATGCTGATGATGTGGCGGTGATAACACCAAACCCCACAGAGGCAACTATCTATATAGAAGAAGAGGCCCGTAGTTTTGGAAAGATATCCGGGTACGCTTTAAATGCCTCCAAGACCCAGATTATCAAAAACTCAGTGACTTTGTGTGATGATAATCGTGTGGTTCAGGCGGGGACTTATCTTGGAATTAAAATATCAGCTGATTTAAATAACTTAGTAGAAAATAACATTGCTCCAATAATAAGTAAAACAAAGAAGGACCTGGACCGATATGAAAATTTACACTTATCCCTAGTTGGCCGGGTCAATCTCATCAAAATGATGATCTTGCCCAAATTTTTATATATATTTAGGGCTATCCCACTGCTATTTGAAAACAAGTGGTTTAAATTATGTGAACAAATGATCAATCGTTTTGTTTGGGCTAAAGGAAAAACACGTAGGGCACTGAGATATATGTCTTTACCGCGGGAGCGTGGGGGCTGGTCTTTACCAGATTTAAAAGTGTATTATTGGGCCGCTGCATTTCAAAACATGTTGGGATTGGTAGGGGGGGCGGATATAGACGACTGGGACAATGTAGGTTCACTTGCAATTTATGGTTTAGTTCTTGGTAAAAACGCGGAAAATATATTTTTGAGATTCACTGAGGAGAGTTATTATAAAAGAACGCGATTTAAGACCCTAATAGCAGCGAATAATGTTTGGAAGGGAATATCAAAAAGGATAGGTATCGGGAAATATAATTTCTACACTAGGTTTAAAGATAACCCCTCACTTCCTAGTATGGTCTTTTCGGGAGCTGTATTTCAAGATTGGGAAAGGCGGGGGATAAGAAAGATTGGAGATATTTACGGACCCCAAGGTATTGTACAATTTGTTGAGCTACAGGCTCGATATACTTTAGATACAACACATTTTTTTAAATACCTTCAAATAAGGAGCTGTTTGATAAATAGGAAAGGAGGGCCTTTGGGCTTTGAAAGAAATACAATGCTGGATATTACAGAAATAGGCTCAGATTGTACCATAAAGAGATTCTATTCGGAGATGACTATACTGAAGAAAGATGATATGGAGAAATGGAATAATAGGTGGTCTGCAGATTTGGATATACATAGTGATATTTTTTCAGATTCTTTAGAGATGGGAAGAAAATTGTTGTGCTCCTCATCACTACAGGCTCAACATTATAAGACCCTATTTCATCTGTATCATACACCTGGGAAAATTGCTCAATGGGGGGGTATTTCGGGAACAACTTGCTTTAGATGTGGTAGTCCGGGGGCGGACCTAATACATATTTTCTCACTTTGCCCACATTTAAATAATATAAAACATGATATTGAGCAATTTTTACAGAATGTATTAGCAAATACAATAGAATTAAAATCGGATCTAATGGTATTAGGAGTCAGCCTAGAGATGCATGTGGATAACGAAAAGTTTATATTTGTAGCAATGGCGACTCTCAGACTATTAATCGCTTCGGCATGGTTGGATCCTAACCCGCCTACATACCATCAATGGTTGGGGAAGTTACTATCTACCCAAAAGATAGAATCAGCTATTTATGCGAGGAGGGGGAGAAACGGTAAAAAGTTGGGTCTGCAAATATGGGAGCCTCTTGTTCGTTGGAAACAAGGTCCCGATTATTGATTGTGGTCTTGCTGGGGGGGGGGGGGAGGGAAATGGAGAATATAGTGTATAGAAGTTATATATTCCTGGTATACATGATTTGCTTTGGAGAAACTATGTATGATTTAATGTTATGTTTGTTATCCACGATATGTATAATTCCCAAATGTATATATGATTTCGCGTTGTACTGACTGTTATTGTGCCCTGTCCATATTTCAGGGGGGGGAAAAAAGATGAAAAACTTCAATAAAAACATTAAAAAAAAAAAGAGGCACGATCCAATAGACATTTTGAATCATTTTTGGTACAGTCTCAAAAATCAATTTTCCGATGAAAAACGATGACTCCGGACCTGTCGAACGTTCCCAAAATGGTCTATAATGATGAAATTTTAACATTTATTCTTTTGACTCTAAATGACTGTTGGATGTGAATTGTGACTTTGTCAAACTAAAATAAGTGTGTTTAAAGTCATTTCTGTGCCTGAAATGGGTCAAAATTGAAGCTTTTGAGAAAGCAAAACTCTGTAAAAATGGTAATTTTGGTCACTGTGAGGGTTTAAAAAGTGGTTATTCAACATGAGGCACGATCCAATTGACATTTTGAATCATTTTTGGTACGGTCCAAAAAATCCATTTTCGGATGAAAAACGATGACTCCGGACCTGTCGAACGTTCCCAAAATGGTCTATAATGATGAAATTTTAACATTTAATCTTTTGACTCTAAATGACTGTTGGATGTGAATTATGACTTTGTCAACTAAAATGAGTGTGTTTAAAGTCATTTCTGTGCCTGAAATGGGTCAAAATTGAAGCTTTTGAGTAAGCAAAACTCTGTAAAAATGGCAATTTTGGTCACTTTGAGGGTTTAAAAAGTGGTTATTCAACATGAGGCACGATCCAATTGACATTTTGAATCATTTTTGGTACAGTCCAAAAAATCCATTTTCGGATGAAAAACGATGACTCCGGACCTGTCGAACGATCCCAAAATGGTCAATATGGATGAAAATTTAACATTTATTCTTTTGACTCTAAATGACTGTTGGATGTGAATTATGACTTTGTCAACTAAAATAAGTGTGTTTAAGATGAAGGGGGGTCTATGATTCTGGTGCTGTTAGATTTATCCGCCGCCTTCGATACGGTGTCTCACAAAGTGCTTCTCCGTCGTCTGAGGGATGTAGGGCTGGGAGGTGCAGCTCTGTCCTGGATGGAAAGCTTCCTTTCCTGCCGCTCTCAAGAAGTCAGGCTGGGCTCCCATAAATCCATCTCCAGGGAGCTCACCAGGGGGGTGCCACAGGGCTCATGCCTAAGCCCCACATTATTTAATGTGTATGTGGCCCCCTTGGCCGACTTAGTGAGGTCCTATGGGTTTACCCCGGTGTCCTACGCCGATGACACCCAACTTCTGTTCCCTTTTAAAACCTTCACACCTGATCTGCTAAAATCCTTTGCAGAAGGCATGAGGGTAGTCTCAAGATGGATGGCTGAGAACTGGCTACAATGCAATGTGGGGAAAACAGAGGTCTTGCTGTTTGGAGAGGCGGTGACTCTGTGGTCCGATGAATGGTGGCCGGTAGAACTGGGCCCAGTTCCAATTCCAAAGCAGACTGTGAAAAACTTGGGAGTACTATTTGACCAGGCACTGACATTTAAACATCACGTCAACCAAGTCGCCGGCACATGTTTCAGGGCTATTGGTCTGCTGAAAAGGGTATTCCCCTATCTACCCGATAACCATAGGAAGACACTAGTCCAGGCACTAGTGATCAGTAGATTGGACTACTGCAATGGCCTTCTTTTGTCAACTAATGAAGGCCAAATGAACAAACTGCAAGTAGTCCAAAATACTGCAGCGAGGCTAGTCCTTAATGCTCCATCTAGGACTCCCTCCCGACCCTTACTGGTGCAACTCCACTGGCTGCCAGTGCGGCAACGCACTAAGTTTAAAATTCTGTGCACCATTCATAAATGCCTGATAGGTAAGGGCCCCAAATATCTTACAACTGCCTTTCTACCCTATGTTCCAGCCCGCTCTCTACGGTCCAGTAATCTTCACCTATTACAGGTCCCTAAAATAAAAAGGTCCCGTCAGGGAGGGCGTGCTCTGGCATACACTGGACCCGCCCTCTGGAATTCTCTTCCCCCTACATTAAAAAGTATTACAAACCATTTAGCTTTCCGCAAAACTCTTAAAACGTACCTCTTCACCAGTGGCTAATCTTCCCCCGGCCTTGGTTACTACTGGAAAGACCTGGCACACCTGTATTTCTCCTTCAAATAGCAAAAGCGCGGAGATACCCCTTCGGGAGTCTATTCAGGCGCTATAGAAGCACATAAAATAAAATAAATGAAGTCATTTCTGTGCCTGAAATGGGTCAAAATTGAAGATTTTGAGTAAGGAAAACTCTGTAAAAATGGCAATTTTGGTCACTGTGAGAGTTTAAAAAGTGGTTATTCAACATGAGGCACGATCCAATTGACATTTTGAATCATTTTTGGTACAGTCCAAAAAATCCATTTTCGGATGAAAAACGATGACTCCGGACCTGTCGAACGATCCCAAAATGGTCAATATGGATGAAATTTTAACATTTATTCTTTTGACTCTATAAATGACTGTTGGATTTGAATTATGACTTTGTCAACTAAAATAAGTGTGTTTAAAGTCATTTCTGTGCCTGAAATGGGTCAAAATTGAAGCTTTTGAGTAAGCAAAACTCTGTAAAAATGGCAATTTTGGTCACTGTGAGGGTTTAAAAAGTGGTTATTCAACATGAGGCACGATCCAATAGACATTTTGAATCATTTTTGGTACAGTCTCAAAAATCAATTTTCCGATGAAAAACGATGACTCCGGACCTGTCGAACGTTCCCAAAATGGTCTATAATGATGAAATTTTAACATTTAATCTTTTGACTCTAAATGACTGTTGGATGTGAATTATGACTTTGTCAACTAAAATGAGTGTGTTTAAAGTCATTTCTGTGCCTGAAATGGGTCAAAATTGAAGCTTTTGAGTAAGCAAAACTCTGTAAAAATGGCAATTTTGGTCACTTTGAGGGTTTAAAAAGTGGTTATTCAACATGAGGCACGATCCAATTGACATTTTGAATCATTTTTGGTACAGTCCAAAAAATCCATTTTCGGATGAAAAACGATGACTCCGGACCTGTCGAACGATCCCAAAATGGTCAATATGGATGAAAATTTAACATTTATTCTTTTGACTCTAAATGACTGTTGGATGTGAATTATGACTTTGTCAACTAAAATAAGTGTGTTTAAAGTCATTTCTGTGCCTGAAATGGGTCAAAATTGAAGATTTTGAGTAAGGAAAACTCTGTAAAAATGGCAATTTTGGTCACTGTGAGAGTTTAAAAAGTGGTTATTCAACATGAGGCACGATCCAATTGACATTTTGAATCATTTTTGGTACAGTCCAAAAAATCCATTTTCGGATGAAAAACGATGACTCCGGACCTGTCGAACGATCCCAAAATGGTCAATATGGATGACATTTTAACATTTATTCTTTTGACTCTATAAATGACTGTTGGATTTGAATTATGACTTTGTCAACTAAAATAAGTGTGTTTAAAGTCATTTCTGTGCCTGAAATGGGTCAAAATTGAAGCTTTTGAGTAAGCAAAACTCTGTAAAAATGGCAATTTTGGTCACTGTGAGAGTTTAAAAAGTGGTTAATCAACATGAGGCACGATCCAATAGACATTTTGAATCATTTTTGGTACAGTCCCAAAAATCAATTTTCCGATGAAAAACGATGACTCCGGACCTGTCGAACGTTCCCAAAATGGTCTATAATGATGAAATTTTAACATTTAATCTTTTGACTCTAAATGACTGTTGGATGTGAATTATGACTTTTTCAACTAAAATAACTGTGTTTAAAGTCATTTCTGTGCCTGAAATGGGTCAAAATTGAAGCTTTTGAGTAAGCAAAACTCTGTAAAAACGCCAATTTTGGTCACTGTGAGGGTTTAAAAAGTGGTTATTCAACATGAGGCACGATCCAATTGACATTTTGAATCATTTTTGGTACAGTCCAAAAAATCAATTTTCGGATGAAAAACGATGACTCCGGACCTGTCGAACGATCCCAAAATGGTCAATATGGATGAAATTTTAACATTTAATCTTTTGACTCTAAATGACTGTTGGATGTGAATTATGACTTTGTCAACTAAAATGAGTGTGTTTAAAGTCATTTCTGTGCCTGAAACTGGTCAAAATTGAAGCTTTTGAGTAAGCAAAACTCTGTAAAAACGGCAATTTTGGTCACTGTGAGGGTTTAAAAAGTGGTTATTCAACATGAGGCACGATCCAATTGACATTTTGAATCATTTTTGGTACAGTCCAAAAAATCCATTTTCGGATGAAAAACAATGACTCCGGACCTGTCGAACGATCCCAAAATGGTCAATATGGATGAAATTTTAACATTTAATCTTTTGACTCTAAATGACTGTTGGATGTGAATTATGACTTTGTCAACTAAAATAAGTGTGTTTAATGTCATTTCTGTGCCTGAAATGGGTCAAAATTGAAGCTTTTGAGTAAGCAAAACTCTGTAAAAACGCCAATTTTGGTCACTGTGAGGGTTTAAAAAGTGGTTATTCAACATGAGGCATGATCCAATTGACATTTTGAATCATTTTTGGTACAGTCCAAAAAATCAATTTTCGGATGAAAAACGATGACTCCGGACCTGTCGAACGATCCCAAAATGGTCAGTATGGATGAAATTTTAACATTTAATCTTTTGACTCTAAATGACTGTTGGATGTGAATTATGACTTTGTCAACTAAAATGAGTGTGTTTAAAGTCATTTCTGTGCCTGAAACTGGTCAAAATTGAAGCATTTGAGTAAGCAAAACTCTGTAAAAATGGCAATTTTGGTCACTGTGAGAGTTTAAAAAGTGGTTATTCAACATGAGGCACGATCCAATAGACATTTTGAATCATTTTTGGTACAGTCCCAAAAATCAATTTTCCGATGAAAAACGATGACTCCGGACCTGTCGAACGTTCCCAAAATGGTCTATAATAATGAAGTTTTAACATTTAATCTTTTGACTCTAAATGACAGTTGGATGTGAATTATGACTTTGTCAAACTAAAATAAGTGTGTTTAAAGTCATTCCTGTGCCTGAAATGGGTCAAAATTGAAGCTTTTGAGAAAGCAAAACTCTGTAAAAATGGCAATTTTGGTCACTGTGAGGGTTTAAAAAGTGGTTATTCAACATGAGGCACGATCCAATTGACATTTTGAATCATTTTTGGTACAGTCCAAAAAATCCATTTTCGGATGAAAAACGATGACTCCGGACCTGTCGAACGATCCCAAAATGGTCAATATGGATGAAATTTTAACATTTAATCTTTTGACGCTAAATGACTGTTGGATGTGAATTATGACTTTGTCAACTAAAATAAGTGTGTTTAATGTCATTTCTGTGCCTGAAATGGGTCAAAATTGAAGCTTTTGAGTAAGCAAAACTCTGTAAAAATGGCAATTTTGGTCACTTTGAGGGTTTAAAAAGTGGTTATTCAACATGAGGCACGATCAAATTGACATTTTGAATCATTTTTGGTACAGTTTAAAAAATCAATTTTCGGATGAAAAACGATGACTCCGGACCTGTCGAACGTTCCCAAAATGGTCTATATGATGAAATTTTAACATTTAATCTTTTGACTCTAAATGACTGTTGGATGTGAATTATGACTTTGTCAACTAAAATAAGTGTGTTTAAAGTCATTTCTGTGCCTGAAATGGGTCAAAATTGAAGATTTTGAGTAAGCAAAACTCTGTAAAAATGGCAATTTTGGTCACTGTGAGGGTTTAAAAAGTGGTTATTCAACATGAGGCACGATCCAATTGACATTTTGAATCATTTTTGGTACAGTCCAAAAAATCCATTTTCGGATGAAATACGATGACTCCGGACCTGTCGAACGATCCCAAAATGGTCAATATGGATGAAATTTTAACATTTAATCTTTTGACTCTAAATGACTGTTGGATGTGAATTATGACTTTGTCAACTAAAATAAGTGTGTTTAATGTCATTTCTGTGCCTGAAATGGGTCAAAATTGAAGCTTTTGAGTAAGCAAAACTCTGTAAAAACGCCAATTTTGGTCACTGTGAGGGTTTAAAAAGTGGTTATTCAACATGAGGCACGATCCAATTGACATTTTGAATCATTTTTGGTACAGTCCAAAAAATCCATTTTCGGATGAAAAACGATGACTCCGGACCTGTCGAACGTTCCCAAAATGGTCTATAATGATGAAATTTTAACATTTAATCTTTTGACTCTAAATGACTGTTGGATGTGAATTATGACTTTGTCAACTAAAATGAGTGTGTTTAAAGTCATTTCTGTGCCTGAAATGGGTCAAAATTGAAGCTTTTGAGTAAGCAAAACTCTGTAAAAATGGCAATTTTGGTCACTTTGAGGGTTTAAAAAGTGGTTATTCAACATGAGGCACGATCCAATTGACATTTTGAATCATTTTTGGTACAGTCCAAAAAATCCATTTTCGGATGAAAAACGATGACTCCGGACCTGTCGAACGATCCCAAAATGGTCAATATGGATGAAAATTTAACATTTATTCTTTTGACTCTAAATGACTGTTGGATGTGAATTATGACTTTGTCAACTAAAATAAGTGTGTTTAAAGTCATTTCTGTGCCTGAAATGGGTCAAAATTGAGGATTTTGAGTAAGGAAAACTCTGTAAAAATGGCAATTTTGGTCACTGTGAGAGTTTAAAAAGTGGTTATTCAACATGAGGCACGATCCAATTGACATTTTGAATCATTTTTGGTACAGTCCAAAAAATCCATTTTCGGATGAAAAACGATGACTCCGGACCTGTCGAACGATCCCAAAATGGTCAATATGGATGAAATTTTAACATTTATTCTTTTGACTCTATAAATGACTGTTGGATTTGAATTATGACTTTGTCAACTAAAATAAGTGTGTTTAAAGTCATTTCTGTGCCTGAAATGGGTCAAAATTGAAGCTTTTGAGTAAGCAAAACTCTGTAAAAATGGCAATTTTGGTCACTGTGAGAGTTTAAAAAGTGGTTAATCAACATGAGGCACGATCCAATAGACATTTTGAATCATTTTTGGTACAGTCCCAAAAATCAATTTTCCGATGAAAAACGATGACTCCGGACCTGTCGAACGTTCCCAAAATGGTCTATAATGATGAAATTTTAACATTTAATCTTTTGACTCTAAATGACTGTTGGATGTGAATTATGACTTTTTCAACTAAAATAACTGTGTTTAAAGTCATTTCTGTGCCTGAAATGGGTCAAAATTGAAGCTTTTGAGTAAGCAAAACTCTGTAAAAACGCCAATTTTGGTCACTGTGAGGGTTTAAAAAGTGGTTATTCAACATGAGGCACGATCCAATTGACATTTTGAATCATTTTTGGTACAGTCCAAAAAATCAATTTTCGGATGAAAAACGATGACTCCGGACCTGTCGAACGATCCCAAAATGGTCAATATGGATGAAATTTTAACATTTAATCTTTTGACTCTAAATGACTGTTGGATGTGAATTATGACTTTGTCAACTAAAATGAGTGTGTTTAAAGTCATTTCTGTGCCTGAAACTGGTCAAAATTGAAGCTTTTGAGTAAGCAAAACTCTGTAAAAACGGCAATTTTGGTCACTGTGAGGGTTTAAAAAGTGGTTATTCAACATGAGGCACGATCCAATTGACATTTTGAATCATTTTTGGTACAGTCCAAAAAATCCATTTTCGGATGAAAAACGATGACTCCGGACCTGTCGAACGATCCCAAAATGGTCAATATGGATGAAATTTTAACATTTAATCTTTTGACTCTAAATGACTGTTGGATGTGAATTATGACTTTGTCAACTAAAATAAGTGTGTTTAATGTCATTTCTGTGCCTGAAATGGGTCAAAATTGAAGCTTTTGAGTAAGCAAAACTCTGTAAAAACGCCAATTTTGGTCACTGTGAGGGATTAAAAAGTGGTTATTCAACATGAGGCACGATCCAATTGACATTTTGAATCATTTTTGGTACAGTCCCAAAAATCAATTTTCCGATGAAAAACAATGACTCCGGACCTGTCGAACGATCCCAAAATGGTCAATATGGATGAAATTTTAACATTTAATCTTTTGACTCTAAATGACTGTTGGATGTGAATTATGACTTTGTCAACTAAAATAAGTGTGTTTAATGTCATTTCTGTGCCTGAAATGGGTCAAAATTGAAGCTTTTGAGTAAGCAAAACTCTGTAAAAACGCCAATTTTGGTCACTGTGAGGGTTTAAAAAGTGGTTATTCAACATGAGGCACGATCCAATTGACATTTTGAATCATTTTTGGTACAGTCCAAAAAATCAATTTTCGGATGAAAAACGATGACTCCGGACCTGTCGAACGATCCCAAAATGGTCAGTATGGATGAAATTTTAACATTTAATCTTTTGACTCTAAATGACTGTTGGATGTGAATTATGACTTTGTCAACTAAAATGAGTGTGTTTAAAGTCATTTCTGTGCCTGAAACTGGTCAAAATTGAAGCATTTGAGTAAGCAAAACTCTGTAAAAATGGCAATTTTGGTCACTGTGAGAGTTTAAAAAGTGGTTATTCAACATGAGGCACGATCCAATAGACATTTTGAATCATTTTTGGTACAGTCCCAAAAATCAATTTTCCGATGAAAAACGATGACTCCGGACCTGTCGAACGTTCCCAAAATGGTCTATAATAATGAAGTTTTAACATTTAATCTTTTGACTCTAAATGACAGTTGGATGTGAATTATGACTTTGTCAAACTAAAATAAGTGTGTTTAAAGTCATTCCTGTGCCTGAAATGGGTCAAAATTGAAGCTTTTGAGAAAGCAAAACTCTGTAAAAATGGCAATTTTGGTCACTGTGAGGGTTTAAAAAGTGGTTATTCAACATGAGGCACGATCCAATTGACATTTTGAATCATTTTTGGTACAGTCCAAAAAATCCATTTTCGGATGAAAAACGATGACTCCGGACCTGTCGAACGATCCCAAAATGGTCAATATGGATGAAATTTTAACATTTAATCTTTTGACGCTAAATGACTGTTGGATGTGAATTATGACTTTGTCAACTAAAATAAGTGTGTTTAATGTCATTTCTGTGCCTGAAATGGGTCAAAATTGAAGCTTTTGAGTAAGCAAAACTCTGTAAAAATGGCAATTTTGGTCACTTTGAGGGTTTAAAAAGTGGTTATTCAACATGAGGCACGATCCAATTGACATTTTGAATCATTTTTGGTACAGTTTAAAAAATCAATTTTCGGATGAAAAACGATGACTCCGGACCTGTCGAACGTTCCCAAAATGGTCTATAATGATGAAATTTTAACATTTAATCTTTTGACTCTAAATGACTGTTGGATGCAAATTATGACTTTTTCAACTAAAATAACTGTGTTTAAAGTCATTTCTGTGCTTGAAATGGGTCAAAATTGAAGCTTTTGAGTAAGCAAAACTCTGTGAAAATGGCAATTTTGGTCCCTGTGAGGGTTTAAAAAGTGGTTATTCAACATGAGGCACGATCCAATTGACATTTTGAATCATTTTTGGTACAGTTTAAAAAATCAATTTTCGGATGAAAAACGATGACTCCGGACCTGTCGAACGTTCCCAAAATGGTCTATATGATGAAATTTTAACATTTAATCTTTTGACTCTAAATGACTGTTGGATGTGAATTATGACTTTGTCAACTAAAATAAGTGTGTTTAAAGTCATTTCTGTGCCTGAAATGGGTCAAAATTGAAGATTTTGAGTAAGCAAAACTCTGTAAAAATGGCAATTTTGGTCACTGTGAGGGTTTAAAAAGTGGTTATTCAACATGAGGCACGATCCAATTGACATTTTGAATCATTTTTGGTACAGTCCAAAAAATCCATTTTCGGATGAAATACGATGACTCCGGACCTGTCGAACGATCCCAAAATGGTCAATATGGATGAAATTTTAACATTTAATCTTTTGACTCTAAATGACTGTTGGATGTGAATTATGACTTTGTCAACTAAAATAAGTGTGTTTAATGTCATTTCTGTGCCTGAAATGGGTCAAAATTGAAGCTTTTGAGTAAGCAAAACTCTGTAAAAACGCCAATTTTGGTCACTGTGAGGGTTTAAAAAGTGGTTATTCAACATGAGGCACGATCCAATTGACATTTTGAATCATTTTTGGTACAGTTTAAAAAATCAATTTTCGGATGAAAAACGATGACTCCGGACCTGTCGAACGTTCCCAAAATGGTCTATAATGATGAAATTTTAACATTTAATCTTTTGACTCTAAATGACTGTTGGATGTGAATTATGAC
Organism: Lissotriton vulgaris; assembly: GCF_964263255.1. Lineage (NCBI taxonomy): Eukaryota > Metazoa > Chordata > Amphibia > Caudata > Salamandridae > Lissotriton > Lissotriton vulgaris. The sequence continues at coordinate 2,789,778 of NW_028252942.1, forward strand.
TTTGTCAACTAAAATGAGTGTGTTTAAAGTCATTTCTGTGCCTGAAATGGGTCAAAATTGAAGCTTTTGAGTAAGCAAAACTCTGTAAAAATGGCAATTTTGGTCACTTTGAGGGTTTAAAAAGTGGTTATTCAACATGAGGCACGATCCAATTGACATTTTGAATCATTTTTGGTACAGTTTAAAAAATCAATTTTCGGATGAAAAACGATGACTCCGGACCTGTCGAACGTTCCCAAAATGGTCTATAATGATGAAATTTTAACATTTAATCTTTTGACTCTAAATGACTGTTGGATGTGAATTATGACTTTGTCAAACTAAAATAAGTGTGTTTAAAGTCATTTCTGTGCCTGAAATGGGTCAAAATTGAAGCTTTTGAGAAAGCAAAACTCTGTAAAAATGGCAATTTTGGTCACTGTGAGGGTTTAAAAAGTGGTTATTCAACATGAGGCACGATCCAATTGACATTTTAAATCATTTTTGGTACAGTCCAAAAAATCCATTTTCGGATGAAAAACGATGACTCCGGACCTGTCGAACGATCCCAAAATGGTCAATATGGATGAAAATTTAACATTTATTCTTTTGACTCTAAATGACTGTTGGATGTGAATTATGACTTTGTCAACTAAAATAAGTGTGTTTAAAGTCATTTCTGTGCCTGAAATGGGTCAAAATTGTAGATTTTGAGTAAGGAAAACTCTGTAAAAATGGCAATTTTGGTCACTGTGAGAGTTTAAAAAGTGGTTATTCAACATGAGGCACGATCCAATTGACATTTTGAATCATTTTTGGTACAGTCCAAAAAATCCATTTTCGGATGAAAAACGATGACTCCGGACCTGTCGAACGATCCCAAAATGGTCAATATGGATGAAATTTTAACATTTATTCTTTTGACTCTATAAATGACTGTTGGATTTGAATTATGACTTTGTCAACTAAAATAAGTGTGTTTAAAGTCATTTCTGTGCCTGAAATGGGTCAAAATTGAAGCTTTTGAGTAAGCAAAACTCTGTAAAAATGGCAATTTTGGTCACTGTGAGAGTTTAAAAAGTGGTTAATCAACATGAGGCACGATCCAATAGACATTTTGAATCATTTTTGGTACAGTCCCAAAAATCAATTTTCCGATGAAAAACGATGACTCCGGACCTGTCGAACGTTCCCAAAATGGTCTATAATGATGAAATTTTAACATTTAATCTTTTGACTCTAAATGACTGTTGGATGTGAATTATGACTTTTTCAACTAAAATAACTGTGTTTAAAGTCATTTCTGTGCCTGAAATGGGTCAAAATTGAAGCTTTTGAGTAAGCAAAACTCTGTAAAAACGCCAATTTTGGTCACTGTGAGGGTTTAAAAAGTGGTTATTCAACATGAGGCACGATCCAATTGACATTTTGAATCATTTTTGGTACAGTCCAAAAAATCAATTTTCGGATGAAAAACGATGACTCCGGACCTGTCGAACGATCCCAAAATGGTCAATAGGGATGAAATTTTAACATTTAATCTTTTGACTCTAAATGACTGTTGGATGTGAATTATGACTTTGTCAACTAAAATGAGTGTGTTTAAAGTCATTTCTGTGCCTGAAACTGGTCAAAATTGAAGCTTTTGAGTAAGCAAAACTCTGTAAAAACGGCAATTTTGGTCACTGTGAGGGTTTAAAAAGTGGTTATTCAACATGAGGCACGATCCAATTGACATTTTGAATCATTTTTGGTACAGTCCAAAAAATCCATTTTCGGATGAAAAACGATGACTCCGGACCTGTCGAACGATCCCAAAATGGTCAGTATGGATGAAATTTTAACATTTAATCTTTTGACTCTAAATGACTGTTGGATGTGAATTATGACTTTGTCAACTAAAATGAGTGTGTTTAAAGTCATTTCTGTGCCTGAAACTGGTCAAAATTGAAGCATTTGAGTAAGCAAAACTCTGTAAAAATGGCAATTTTGGTCACTGTGAGAGTTTAAAAAGTGGTTATTCAACATGAGGCACGATCCAATAGACATTTTGAATCATTTTTGGTACAGTCCCAAAAATCAATTTTCCGATGAAAAACGATGACTCCGGACCTGTCGAACGTTCCCAAAATGGTCTATAATAATGAAGTTTTAACATTTAATCTTTTGACTCTAAATGACAGTTGGATGTGAATTATGACTTTGTCAAACTAAAATAAGTGTGTTTAAAGTCATTCCTGTGCCTGAAATGGGTCAAAATTGAAGCTTTTGAGAAAGCAAAACTCTGTAAAAATGGCAATTTTGGTCACTGTGAGGGTTTAAAAAGTGGTTATTCAACATGAGGCACGATCCAATTGACATTTTGAATCATTTTTGGTACAGTCCAAAAAATCCATTTTCGGATGAAAAACGATGACTCCGGACCTGTCGAACGATCCCAAAATGGTCAATATGGATGAAATTTTAACATTTAATCTTTTGACGCTAAATGACTGTTGGATGTGAATTATGACTTTGTCAACTAAAATAAGTGTGTTTAATGTCATTTCTGTGCCTGAAATGGGTCAAAATTGAAGCTTTTGAGTAAGCAAAACTCTGTAAAAATGGCAATTTTGGTCACTTTGAGGGTTTAAAAAGTGGTTATTCAACATGAGGCACGATCCAATTGACATTTTGAATCATTTTTGGTACAGTTTAAAAAATCAATTTTCGGATGAAAAACGATGACTCCGGACCTGTCGAACGTTCCCAAAATGGTCTATAATGATGAAATTTTAACATTTAATCTTTTGACTCTAAATGACTGTTGGATGCAAATTATGACTTTTTCAACTAAAATAACTGTGTTTAAAGTCATTTCTGTGCTTGAAATGGGTCAAAATTGAAGCTTTTGAGTAAGCAAAACTCTGTGAAAATGGCAATTTTGGTCCCTGTGAGGGTTTAAAAAGTGGTTATTCAACATGAGGCACGATCCAATTGACATTTTGAATCATTTTTGGTACAGTTTAAAAAATCAATTTTCGGATGAAAAACGATGACTCCGGACCTGTCGAACGTTCCCAAAATGGTCTATATGATGAAATTTTAACATTTAATCTTTTGACTCTAAATGACTGTTGGATGTGAATTATGACTTTTCCAACTAAAATAACTGTGTTTAAAGTCATTTCTGTGCCTGAAACGAGTCAAAATTGAAGCTTTTGAGTAAGCAAAACTCTGTAAAAATGGCAATTTTGGTCACTGTGAGGGTTTAAAAAGTGGTTATACAACATGAGGCACGATCCAATTGACATTTTGAATCATTTTTGGTACAGTCCAAAAAATCCATTTTCGGATGAAATACGATGACTCCGGACCTGTCGAACGATCCCAAAATGGTCAATATGGATGAAATTTTAACATTTAATCTTTTGACTCTAAATGACTGTTGGATGTGAATTATGACTTTGTCAACTAAAATAAGTGTGTTTAATGTCATTTCTGTGCCTGAAATGGGTCAAAATTGAAGCTTTTGAGTAAGCAAAACTCTGTAAAAACGCCAATTTTGGTCACTGTGAGGGTTTAAAAAGTGGTTATTCAACATGAGGCACGATCCAATTGACATTTTGAATCATTTTTGGTACAGTCCCAAAAATCTATTTTCCGATGAAAAACGATGACTCCGGACCTGTCGAACGATCCCAAAATGGTCAATATGGATGAAATTTTAACATTTAATCTTTTGACTCTAAATGACTGTTGGATGTGAATTATGACTTTGTCAACTAAAATAAGTGTGTTTAATGTCATTTCTGTGCCTGAAATGGGTCAAAATTGAAGCTTTTGAGTAAGCAAAACTCTGTAAAAACGCCAATTTTGGTCACTGTGAGGGTTTAAAAAGTGGTTATTCAACATGAGGCACGATCCAATTGACATTTTGAATCATTTTTGGTACAGTCCAAAAAATAAATTTTTGGATGAAAAACGATGACTCCGGACCTGTCGAACGATCCCAAAATGGTCAGTATGGATGAAATTTTAACATTTAATCTTTTGACTCTAAATGACTGTTGGATGTGAATTATGACTTTGTCAACTAAAATGAGTGTGTTTAAAGTCATTTCTGTGCCTGAAACTGGTCAAAATTGAAGCATTTGAGTAAGCAAAACTCTGTAAAAATGGCAATTTTGGTCACTGTGAGAGTTTAAAAAGTGGTTATTCAACATGAGGCACGATCCAATAGACATTTTGAATCATTTTTGGTACAGTCCCAAAAATCAATTTTCCGATGAAAAACGATGACTCCGGACCTGTCGAACGTTCCCAAAATGGTGTATAATAATGAAATTTTAACATTTAATCTTTTGACTCTAAATGACAGTTGGATGTGAATTATGACTTTGTCAAACTAAAATAAGTGTGTTTAAAGTCATTCCTGTGCCTGAAATGGGTCAAAATTGAAGCTTTTGAGAAAGCAAAACTCTGTAAAAACGGCAATTTTGGTCACTGTGAGGGTTTAAAAAGTGGTTATTCAACATGAGGCACGATCCAATTGACATTTTGAATCATTTTTGGTACAGTCCAAAAAATCCATTTTCGGATGAAAAACGATGACTCCGGACCTGTCGAACGATCCCAAAATGGTCAATATGGATGAAATTTTAACATTTAATCTTTTGACTCTAAATGACTGTTGGATGTGAATTATGACTTTGTCAACTAAAATAAGTGTGTTTAATGTCATTTCTGTGCCTGAAATGGGTCAAAATTGAAGCTTTTGAGTAAGCAAAACTCTGTAAAAATGGCAATTTTGGTCACTTTGAGGGTTTAAAAAGTGGTTATTCAACATGAGGCACGATCCAATTGACATTTTGAATCATTTTTGGTACAGTTTAAAAAATCAATTTTCGGATGAAAAACGATGACTCCGGCCGGACCTGTCGAACGTTCCCAAAATGGTCTATAATGATGAAATTTTAACATTTAATCTTTTGACTCTAAATGACTGTTGGATGCGAATTATGACTTTTTCAACTAAAATAACTGTGTTTAAAGTCATTTCTGTGCTTGAAATGGGTCAAAATTGAAGCTTTTGAGTAAGCAAAACTCTGTAAAAATGGCAATTTTGGTCACTGTGAGGGTTTAAAAAGTGGTTATTCAACATGAGGCACGATCCAATTGACATTTTGAATCATTTTTGGTACAGTTTAAAAAATCAATTTTCGGATGAAAAACGATGACTCCGGACCTGTCGAACGTTCCCAAAATGGTCTATAATGATGAAATTTTAACATTTAATCTTTTGACTCTAAATGACTGTTGGATGTGAATTATGACTTTTTCAACTAAAATAACTGTGTTTAAAGTCATTTCTGTGCCTGAAACGAGTCAAAATTGAAGCTTTTGAGTAAGCAAAACTCTTTAAAAATGGCAATTTTGGTCACTGTGAGGGTTTAAAAAGTGGTTATTCAACATGAGGCACAATCCAATTGAAATTTTGAATCATTTTTGGTACAGTCCCAAAAATCAATTTTCCGATGAAAAACGATGACTCCGGACCTGTCGAACGTTCCCAAAATGGTCTATAATGATGAAATTTTAACATTTAATCTTTTGACTCTAAATGACTGTTGGATGTGAATTATGACTTTGTCAAACTAAAATAAGTGTGTTTAAAGTCATTTCTGTGCCTGAAATGGGTCAAAATTGAGGCTTTTGAGAAAGCAAAACTCTGTAAAAATGGCAATTTTGGTCACTGTGAGGGTTTAAAAAGTGGTTATTCAACATGAGGCACGATCCAATTGACATTTTAAATCATTTTTGGTACAGTCCAAAAAATCCATTTTCGGATGAAAAACGATGACTCCGGACCTGTCGAACGATCCCAAAATGGTCAATATGGATGAAAATTTAACATTTATTCTTTTGACTCTAAATGACTGTTGGATGTGAATTATGACTTTGTCAACTAAAATAAGTGTGTTTAAAGTCATTTCTGTGCCTGAAATGGGTCAAAATTGAAGATTTTGAGTAAGGAAAACTCTGTAAAAATGGCAATTTTGGTCACTGTGAGAGTTCAAAAAGTGGTTATTCAACATGAGGCACGATCCAATTGACATTTTGAATCATTTTTGGTACAGTCCAAAAAATCCATTTTCGGATGAAAAACGATGACTCCGGACCTGTCGAACGATCCCAAAATGGTCAATATGGATGAAATTTTAACATTTATTCTTTTGACTCTATAAATGACTGTTGGATTTGAATTATGACTTTGTCAACTAAAATAAGTGTGTTTAAAGTCATTTCTGTGCCTGAAATGGGTCAAAATTGAAGCTTTTGAGTAAGCAAAACTCTGTAAAAATGGCAATTTTGGTCACTGTGAGAGTTTAAAAAGTGGTTATTCAACATGAGGCACGATCCAATAGACATTTTGAATCATTTTTGGTACAGTCCCAAAAATCAATTTTCCGATGAAAAACGATGACTCCGGACCTGTCGAAAGTTCCCAAAATGGTCTATAATGATGAAATTTTAACATTTAATCTTTTGACTCTAAATGACTGTTGGATGTGAATTATGACTTTTTCAACTAAAATAACTGTGTTTAAAGTCATTTCTGTGCCTGAAACGAGTCAAAATTGAAGCTTTTGAGTAAGCAAAACTCTGTAAAAATGGCAATTTTGGTCACTGTGAGAGTTTAAAAAGTGGTTATTCAACATGAGGCACGATCCAATAGACATTTTGAATCATTTTTGGTACAGTCCCAAAAATCAATTTTCCGATGAAAAACGATGACTCCGGACCTGTCGAACGTTCCCAAAATGGTCTATAATGATGAAATTTTAACATTTATTCTTTTGACTCTAAATGACTGTTGGATGTGAATTATGACTTTGTCAAACTAAAATAAGTGTGTTTAAAGTCATTTCTGTGCCTGAAATGGGTCAAAATTGAAGCTTTTGAGAAAGCAAAACTCTGTAAAAATGGCAATTTTGGTCACTGTGAGGGTTTAAAAAGTGGTTATTCAACATGAGGCACGATCCAATTGACATTTTGAATCACTTTTGGTACGGTCCAAAAAATCCATTTTCGGATGAAAAACGATGACTCCGGACCTGTCGAACGTTCCCAAAATGGTCTATAATGATGAAATTTTAACATTTAATCTTTTGACTCTAAATGACTGTTGGGTGTGAATTATGACTTTGTCAACTAAAATGAGTGTGTTTAAAGTCATTTCTGTGCCTGAAATGGGTCAAAATTGAAGCTTTTGAGTAAGCAAAACTCTGTAAAAATGGCAATTTTGGTCACTTTGAGGGTTTAAAAAGTGGTTATTCAACATGAGGCACGATCCAATTGACATTTTGATTCATTTTTGGTACAGTTTAAAAAATCAATTTTCGGATGAAAAACGATGACTCCGGACCTGTCGAACGTTCCCAAAATGGTCTATAATGATGAAATTTTAACATTTATTCTTTTGACTCTAAATGACTGTTGGATGTGAATTATGACTTTGTCAACTAAAATAAGTGTGTTTAAAGTCATTTCTGTGCCTGAAATGGGTCAAAATTGAAGATTTTGAGTAAGCAAAACTCTGTAAAAATGGCAATTTTGGTCACTGTGAGAGTTTAAAAAGTGGTTATTCAACATGAGGATCGATCCAATAGACATTTTGAATCATTTTTGGTACAGTCCCAAAAATCAATTTTCCGATGAAAAACGATGACTCCGGACCTGTCGAACGTTCCCAAAATGGTCTATAATGATGAAATTTTAACATTTAATCTTTTGACTCTAAATGACTGTTGGATGTGAATTATGACTTTGTCAAACTAAAATAAGTGTGTTTAAAGTCATTTCTGTGCCTGAAATGGGTCAAAATTGAAGCTTTTGAGAAAGCAAAACTCTGTAAAAAGGGCAATTTTGGTCACTGTGAGGGTTTAAAAAGTGGTTATTCAACATGAGGCACGATCCAATTGACATTTTAAATCATTTTTGGTACAGTCCAAAAAATCAATTTTCGGATGAAAAACGATGACTCCGGACCTGTCGAACGATCCCAAAATGGTCAATATGGATGAAAATTTAACATTTATTCTTTTGACTCTAAATGACTGTTGGATGTGAATTATGACTTTGTCAACTAAAATAAGTGTGTTTAAAGTCATTTCTGTGCCTGAAATGGGTCAAAATTGAAGATTTTGAGTAAGGAAAACTCTGTAAAAATGGCAATTTTGGTCACTGTGAGAGTTTAAAAAGTGGTTATTCAACATGAGGCACGATCCAATTGACATTTTGAATCATTTTTGGTACAGGCCAAAAAATCCATTTTCGGGTGAAAAACGATGACTCCGGACCTGTCGAACGATCCCAAAATGGTCAATATGGATGAAATTTTAACATTTATTCTTTTGACTCTATAAATGACTGTTGGATTTGAATTATGACTTTGTCAACTAAAATAAGTGTGTTTAAAGTCATTTCTGTGCCTGAAATGGGTCAAAATTGAAGCTTTTGAGTAAGCAAAACTCTGTAAAAATGGCAATTTTGGTCACTGTGAGAGTTTAAAAAGTTGTTATTCAACATGAGGCACGATCCAATAGACATTTTGAATCATTTTTGGTACAGTCCCAAAAATCAATTTTCCGATGAAAAACGATGACTCCGGACCTGTCGAACGTTCCCAAAATGGTCTATAATGATGAAATTTTAACATTTAATCTTTTGACTCTAAATGACTGTTGGATGTGAATTATGACTTTGTCAAACTAAAATAAGTGTGTTTAAAGTCATTTCTGTGCCTGAAATGGGTCAAAATTGAAGCTTTTGAGAAAGCAAAACTCTGTAAAAAGGGCAATTTTGGTCACTGTGAGGGTTTAAAAAGTGGTTATTCAACATGAGGCACGATCCAATTGACATTTTAAATCATTTTTGGTACAGTCCAAAAAATCAATTTTCGGATGAAAAACGATGACTCCGGACCTGTCGAACGATCCCAAAATGGTCTATAATGATGAAATTTTAACATTTAATCTTTTGACTCTAAATGACTGTTGGATGTGAATTATGACTTTGTCAACTAAAATAAGTGTGTTTAAAGTCATTTCTGTGCTTGAAATGGGTCAAAATTGAAGCTTTTGAGTAAGCAAAACTCTGTAAAAATGGCAATTTTGGTCACTGTGAGGGTTTAAAAAGTGGTTATTCAACATGAGGCACGATCCAATTGACATTTTGAATCATTTTTGGTACAGTTTAAAAAATCAATTTTCGGATGAAAAACGATGACTCCGGACCTGTCGAACGTTCCCAAAATGGTCTATAATGATGAAATTTTAACATTTAATCTTTTGACTCTAAATGACTGTTGGATGTGAATTATGACTTTTTCAACTAAAATAACTGTGTTTAAAGTCATTTCTGTGCCTGAAACGAGTCAAAATTGAAGCTTTTGAGTAAGCAAAACTCTGTAAAAATGGCAATTTTGGTCACTGTGAGGGTTTAAAAAGTGGTTATTCAACATGAGGCACAATCCAATTGAAATTCCTGAGATAGGACCTATTCCTAAAAGATCCACTCAGATTCCTATTAAACGGAGACAATGGCACAAGATAACTAACGAATCTCTGAGGGATGCCTTCTCTATTCAAGATCATGTCACAACGAACAATATCGATGTGGCGCTAGAAAATTATGAAAAGGCAGTAACCATTGCCATTGAGCATATAGCTCCAATGAAAACCTTTAAGACCCGCCCGACGAAAAATCAGGAGGTGTGGTTCTCAGAGGATTTAAGGTCCATGAAACGGAGGACTAGGAAATTAGAGAAAATCTGGCGTACATCCCATTTGGAGTCAGATAAAGGGGAGTATCAGACGGCGCTAAAATCATATCATAAAGCTATCCGAACTGCCCGTAAACAACATATCTCCTCACAATTAGAGGCGGTAGGAAATGCGCCAAGGACACTTTACCAGATACTGAACTCCTTCTTGAAGCCGGCAGCATGTGAGAGTGTTGACACTTCATCTCAACAACTTTGTGACGATACTGCCAGCTTCCTCACGAATAAGATCGATACCATCTATGAAAAGATTCATGTCTCCATAGCATCCATTGGACATGTTATCTTTCCCACTGTGGTCCCAGCGAGTAAAAAGGTCCTCGCCCCCACCTTCACTAATTTTCCTAACATCACTGTGGATGAAGTGGAGGGACTCATTACAACTATAAAAAGTGGGAGTCCCATGGATCAGCTTCCACCGAGAGTGATGATCTCAGTGAGGAGCATATTGGCACCAGAAATCCAAAGTTTGGTCAACCTCTCTTTGGACACAGGCTGTGTCCCTTTAGAGTGGAAGAGAGCTCAAGTGCGACCCATCCGCAAGAACACCGCCATTGCGTGGGCTGACATGACCAATTTGAGACCCATTTCCCTCTTACCATTCTTGGGAAAGCTCATAGAAAAGCATGTCAACAAGCACTTGTCTAATCACCTGGAACACACTGGTGCACTAGATCCATCTCAGTCGGGCTTTAGACCAAAATACAGCACGGAAACAGCATTGCTGTCAATTACCGATGATCTACGCATGCTCCAGGACAAAGGAACATCAGCTGTCCTGGTGCTGCTAGATCTATCGGCAGCTTTTGATACCATCTCTCATGAAATTTTGGTTGAGCGCCTGACTGAGACTGGACTAGGGGGCATGGCACTGGCTTGGCTAAAGAGCTTTCTTCTGGATCGAACCCAATGTGTCACCATGGGAGACTTTCGAGCCAAGGAGACCAGGATTACTAAGGGGGTGCCACAGGGCTCTTCTTTGAGCCCTACATTATTCAACATCTATGTGGCCCCCCTGGCGAATATCCTGAGAGCCTTTGGCTTTTGTCCAGTGTCATATGCTGACAATACTCAGCTGCTCTTTCCCTTTGACCATCTAACTCCACAGGTATTACACTCTTTCTCTGAGGGGATGAGAGCAGTTTCCCAATGGATGTCTTTGAACAAGTTGCAGTGCAACGTCTCAAAGACAGAGGTTATGCTCTTTGGTGAGGCTAAAATCTGCTGGGCTCCTGACTGGTGGCCTCTAGACCTAGGCCCAGTCCCTGAGCCTAAGCAGATAGTTAAGAACCTAGGGGTCCGTCTGGAACAAGAACTCAGCCTGAAGCAGCATGTTACCAACATTGTGGGGTCCTGTTTTCGAACTATAGGACTACTACGCCGAGTTTTTCCACTGCTTCCAGACACTATTAGAAAGACCCTGGTCCAGGCGCTGGTTATCAGTCGTCTCGACTATTGTAATGGCCTCTTGTTGTCAGCTAATGAGGAGGATCTGGACAGGTTGCAGGTTGTGCAGAACACTGCAGCTAGGCTGGTGGTAAATGCTCCTCCCAGAACACCATCAAAACCTCTTCTTGCCAGGCTTCATTGGCTCTCCATCCGGCAGAGAGTCACCTTTAAGATCTGTTGTACGGTACATAAAGGTCTTCATGGTTTGGGTCCCTCTTATCTTGCGGACAAGTTTGTGCCGTATGTCCCTTCCCGTGCTCTACGGTCCAGTGATCAATTGCTTCTTATGATTCCTAGGATCAAGCGGGCAAGGCAAGGGGGTAAGGCTCTGTCGGTAAGGGGACCGAAGATTTGGAATGGCCTCCCCCTCCAGCTTAGGCAGCTTGAAGATCATCTGGCCTTCAGGAAAAAGTTGAAGACGTTTCTGTTTCGGGTCTAGCTTTACAAGTCTTAGAATTGGATTACAGTCATGTAACTTGTTCTCCGGTAGGTTTTGGCAGTCATAAAGCGCGGAGATACTCCCCTGGGAGTCTATTCTAGCGCTCTATAAACACGCAAAAATAAAAAAATAAAATAAAAATTTTGAATCATTTTTGGTACAGTCCAAAAAATCCATTTTCGGATGAAAAATGATGACTCCGGACCTGTCGAACGATCCCAAAATGGTCAATATGGATGAAATTTTAACATTTAATCTTTTGACTCTAAATGACAGTTGGATGTGAATTATGACTTTGTCAAACTAAAATAAGTGTGTTTAAAGTCATTCCTGTGCCTGAAATGGGTCAAAATTGAAGCTTTTGAGAAAGCAAAACTCTGTAAAAATGGCAATTTTGGTCACTGTGAGGGTTTAAAAAGTGGTTATTCAACATGAGGCACGATCCAATTGACATTTTGAATCATTTTTGGTACAGTCCAAAAAATCCATTTTCGGATGAAAAACGATGACTCCGGACCTGTCGAACGATCCCAAAATGGTCAATATGGATGAAATTTTAACATTTAATCTTTTGACTCTAAATGACTGTTGGATGTGAATTATGACTTTGTCAACTAAAATAAGTGTGTTTAATGTCATTTCTGTGCCTGAAATGGGTCAAAATTGAAGCTTTTGAGTAAGCAAAACTCTGTAAAAATGGCAATTTTGGTCACTGTGAGGGTTTAAAAAGTGGTTATTCAACATGAGGCACGATCCAATTGACATTTTGAATCATTTTTGGTACAGTTTAAAAAATCAATTTTCGGATGAAAAACGATGACTCCGGACCTGTCGAACGTTCCCAAAATGGTCTATAATGATGAAATTTTAACATTTAATCTTTTGACTCTAAATGACTGTTGGATGTGAATTATGACTTTTTCAACTAAAATAACTGTGTTTAAAGTCATTTCTGCGCCTGAAACGAGTCAAAATTGAAGCTTTTGAGTAAGCAAAACTCTGTAAAAATGGCAATTTTGGTCACTGTGAGGGTTTAAAAAGTGGTTATTCAACATGAGGCACAATCCAATTGAAATTTTGAATCATTTTTGGTACAGTCCAAAAAATCCATTTTCGGATGAAAAACGATGACTCCGGACCTGTCGAACGATCCCAAAATGGTCAATATGGATGAAATTTTAACATTTAATCTTTTGACTCTAAATGACTGTTGGATGTGAATTATGACTTTGTCAACTAAAATGAGTGTGTTTAAAGTCATTTCTGTGCCTGAAACTGGTCAAAATTGAAGCTTTTGAGTAAGCAAAACTCTGTAAAAACGGCAATTTTGGTCACTGTGAGGGTTTAAAAAGTGGTTATTCAACATGAGGCACGATCCAATTGACATTTTGAATCATTTTTGGTACAGTCCAAAAAATCCATTTTCGGATGAAAAACGATGACTCCGGACCTGTCGAACGATCCCAAAATGGTCAATATGGATGAAATTTTAACATTTAATCTTTTGACTCCAAATGACTGTTGGATGTGAATTATGACTTTGTCAACTAAAATAAGTGTGTTTAATGTCATTTCTGTGCCTGAAATGGGTCAAAATTGAAGCTTTTGAGTAAGCAAAACTCTGTAAAAACGCCAATTTTGGTCACTGTGAGGGTTTAAAAAGTGGTTATTCAACATGAGGCACGATCCAATTGACATTTTGAATCATTTTTGGTACAGTCCCAAAAATCAATTTTCCGATGAAAAACGATGACTCCGGACCTGTCGAACGATCCCAAAATGGTCAATATGGATGAAATTTTAACATTTAATCTTTTGACTCTAAATGACTGTTGGATGTGAATTATGACTTTGTCAACTAAAATAAGTGTGTTTAATGTCATTTCTGTGCCTGAAATGGGTCAAAATTGAAGCTTTTGAGTAAGCAAAACTCTGTAAAAACGCCATTTTTGGTCACTGTGAGGGTTTAAAAAGTGGTTATTCAACATGAGGCACGATCCAATTGACATTTTGAATCATTTTTGGTACAGTCCAAAAAATCAATTTTCGGATGAAAAACGATGACTCCGGACCTGTCGAACGTTCCCAAAATGGTCAGTATGGATGAAATTTTAACATTTAATCTTTTGACTCTAAATGACTGTTGGATGTGAATTATGACTTTGTCAACTAAAATGAGTGTGTTTAAAGTCATTTCTGTGCCTGAAACTGGTCAAAATTGAAGCATTTGAGTAAGCAAAACTCTGTAAAAATGGCAATTTTGGTCACTGTGAGAGTTTAAAAAGTGGTTATTCAACATGAGGCACGATCCAATAGACATTTTGAATCATTTTTGGTACAGTCCCAAAAATCAATTTTCCGATGAAAAACGATGACTCCGGACCTGTCGAACGTTCCCAAAATGGTCTATAATAATGAAATTTTAACATTTAATCTTTTGACTCTAAATGACAGTTGGATGTGAATTATGACTTTGTCAAACTAAAATAAGTGTGTTTAAAGTCATTCCTGTGCCTGAAATGGGTCAAAATTGAAGCTTTTGAGAAAGCAAAACTCTGTAAAAATGGCAATTTTGGTCACTGTGAGGGTTTAAAAAGTGGTTATTCAACATGAGGCACGATCCAATTGACATTTTGAATCATTTTTGGTACAGTCCAAAAAATCCATTTTCGGATGAAAAACGATGACTCTGGACCTGTCGAACGATCCCAAAATGGTCAATATGGATGAAATTTTAACATTTAATCTTTTGACTCTAAATGACTGTTGGATGTGAATTATGACTTTGTCAACTAAAATAAGTGTGTTTAATGTCATTTCTGTGCCTGAAATGGGTCAAAATTGAAGCTTTTGAGTAAGCAAAACTCTGTAAAAATGGCAATTTTGGTCACTTTGAGGGTTTAAAAAGTGGTTATTCAACATGAGGCACGATCCAATTGACATTTTGAATCATTTTTGGTACAGTTTAAAAAATCAATTTTCGGATGAAAAACGATGACTCCGGACCTGTCGAACGTTCCCAAAATGGTCTATAATGATGAAATTTTAACATTTAATCTTTTGACTCTAAATGACTGTTGGATGCGAATTATGACTTTTTCAACTAAAATAACTGTGTTTAAAGTCATTTCTGTGCTTGAAATGGGTCAAAATTGAAGCTTTTGAGTAAGCAAAACTCTGTAAAAATGGCAATTTTGGTCACTGTGAGGGTTTAAAAAGTGGTTATTCAACATGAGGCACGATCCAATTGACATTTTGAATCATTTTTGGTACAGTTTAAAAAATCAATTTTCGGATGAAAAACGATGACTCCGGACCTGTCGAACGTTCCCAAAATGGTCTATAATGATGAAATTTTAACATTTAATCTTTTGACTCTAAATGACTGTTGGATGTGAATTATGACTTTTTCAACTAAAATAACTGTGTTTAAAGTCATTTCTGCGCCTGAAACGAGTCAAAATTGAAGCTTTTGAGTAAGCAAAACTCTGTAAAAATGGCAATTTTGGTCACTGTGAGGGTTTAAAAAGTGGTTATTCAACATGAGGCACAATCCAATTGAAATTTTGAATCATTTTTGGTACAGTCCAAAAAATCCATTTTCGGATGAAAAACAATGACTCCGGACCTGTCGAACGATCCCAAAATGGTCAATATGGATGAAATTTTAACATTTAATCTTTTGACTCTAAATGACTGTTGGATGTGAATTATGACTTTGTCAACTAAAATGAGTGTGTTTAAAGTCATTTCTGTGCCTGAAACTGGTCAAAATTGAAGCTTTTGAGTAAGCAAAACTCTGTAAAAACGGCAATTTTGGTCACTGTGAGGGTTTAAAAAGTGGTTATTCAACATGAGGCACGATCCAATTGACATTTTGAATCATTTTTGGTACAGTCCAAAAAATCCATTTTCGGATGAAAAACGATGACTCCGGACCTGTCGAACGATCCCAAAATGGTCAATATGGATGAAATTTTAACATTTAATCTTTTGACTCTAAATGACTGTTGGATGTGAATTATGACTTTGTCAACTAAAATAAGTGTGTTTAATGTCATTTCTGTGCCTGAAATGGGTCAAAATTGAAGCTTTTGAGTAAGCAAAACTCTGTAAAAATGCCAATTTTGGTCACTGTGAGGGTTTAAAAAGTGGTTATTCAACATGAGGCATGATCCAATTGACATTTTGAATCATTTTTGGTACAGTCCCAAAAATCAATTTTCCGATGAAAAACGATGACTCCGGACCTGTCGAACGATCCCAAAATGGTCAATATGGATGAAATTTTAACATTTAATCTTTTGACTCTAAATGAATGTTGGATGTAAATTATGACTTTGTCAACTAAAATAAGTGTGTTTAATGTCATTTCTGTGCCTGAAATGGGTCAAAATTGAAGCTTTTGAGTAAGCAAAACTCTGTAAAAACGCCAATTTTGGTCACTGTGAGGGTTTAAAAAGTGGTTATTCAACATGAGGCACGATCCAATTGACATTTTGAATCATTTTTGGTACAGTCCAAAAAATCAATTTTCGGATGAAAAACGATGACTCCGGACCTGTCGAACGATCCCAAAATGGTCAGTATGGATGAAATTTTAACATTTAATCTTTTGACTCTAAATGACTGTTGGATGTGAATTATGACTTTGTCAACTAAAATGAGTGTGTTTAAAGTCATTTCTGTGCCTGAAACTGGTCAAAATTGAAGCATTTGAGTAAGCAAAACTCTGTAAAAATGGCAATTTTGGTCACTGTGAGAGTTTAAAAAGTGGTTATTCAACATGAGGCACGATCCAATAGACATTTTGAATCATTTTTGGTACAGTCCCAAAAATCAATTTTCCGATGAAAAACGATGACTCCGGACCTGTCGAACGTTCCCAAAATGGTCTATAATAATGAAATTTTAACATTTAATCTTTTGACTCTAAATGACAGTTGGATGTGAATTATGACTTTGTCAAACTAAAATAAGTGTGTTTAAAGTCATTCCTGTGCCTGAAATGGGTCAAAATTGAAGCTTTTGAGAAAGCAAAACTCTGTAAAAACAGCAATTTTGGTCACTGTGAGGGTTTAAAAAGTGGTTATTCAACATGAGGCACGATCCAATTGACATTTTGAATCATTTTTGGTACAGTCCAAAAAATCCATTTTCGGATGAAAAACGATGACTCCGGACCTGTCGAACGATCCCAAAATGGTCAATATGGATGAAATTTTAACATTTAATCTTTTGACTCTAAATGACTGTTGGATGTGAATTATGACTTTGTCAACTAAAATAAGTGTGTTTAATGTCATTTCTGTGCCTGAAATGGGTCAAAATTGAAGCTTTTGAGTAAGCAAAACTCTGTAAAAATGGCAATTTTGGTCACTTTGAGGGTTTAAAAAGTGGTTATTCAACATGAGGCACAATCCAATTGACATTTTGAATCATTTTTGGTACAGTTGAAAAAATCAATTTTCGGATGAAAAACGATGACTCCGGACCTGTCGAACGTTCCCAAAATGGTCTATAATGATGAAATTTTAACATTTAATCTTTTGACTCTAAATGACTGTTGGATGCGAATTATGACTTTTTCAACTAAAATAACTGTGTTTAAAGTCATTTCTGTGCTTGAAATGGGTCAAAATTGAAGCTTTTGAGTAAGCAAAACTCTGTAAAAATGGCAATTTTGGTCACTGTGAGGGTTTAAAAAGTGGTTATTCAACATGAGGCACGATCCAATTGACATTTTGAATCATTTTTGGTACAGTCCAAAAAATCAATTTTCGGATGAAAAACGATGACTCCGGACCTGTCGAACGATCCCAAAATGGTCAGTATGGATGAAATTTTAACATTTAATCTTTTGACTCTAAATGACTGTTGGATGTGAATTATGACTTTGTCAACTAAAATGAGTGTGTTTAAAGTCATTTCTGTGCCTGAAACTGGTCAAAATTGAAGCATTTGAGTAAGCAAAACTCTGTAAAAATGGCAATTTTGGTCACTGTGAGAGTTTAAAAAGTGGTTATTCAACATGAGGCACGATCCAATAGACATTTTGAATCATTTTTGGTACAGTCCCAAAAATCAATTTTCCGATGAAAAACGATGACTCCGGACCTGTCGAACGTTCCCAAAATGGTCTATAATAATGAAATTTTAACATTTAATCTTTTGACTCTAAATGACAGTTGGATGTGAATTATGACTTTGTCAAACTAAAATAAGTGTGTTTAAAGTCATTCCTGTGCCTGAAATGGGTCAAAATTGAAGCTTTTGAGAAAGCAAAACTCTGTAAAAACGGCAATTTTGGTCACTGTGAGGGTTTAAAAAGTGGTTATTCAACATGAGGCACGATCCAATTGACATTTTGAATCATTTTTGGTACAGTCCAAAAAATCCATTTTCGGATGAAAAACGATGACTCCGGACCTGTCGAACGATCCCAAAATGGTCAATAGGGATGAAAATTTAACATTTATTCTTTTGACTCTAAATGACTGTTGGATGTGAATTATGACTTTGTCAACTAAAATAAGTGTGTTTAAAGTCATTTCTGTGCCTGAAATGGGTCAAAATTGAAGATTTTGAGTAAGGAAAACTCTGTAAAAATGGCAATTTTGGTCACTGTGAGAGTTTAAAAAGTGGTTATTCAACATGAGGCAGGATCCAATTGACATTTTGAATCATTTTTGGTACAGTCCAAAAAATCCATTTTCGGATGAAAAACGATGACTCCGGACCTGTCGAACGATCCCAAAATGGTCAATATGGATGAAATTTTAACATTTATTCTTTTGACTCTATAAATGACTGTTGGATTTGAATTATGACTTTGTCAACTAAAATAAGTGTGTTTAAAGTCATTTCTGTGCCTGAAATGGGTCAAAATTGAAGCTTTTGAGTAAGCAAAACTCTGTAAAAATGGCAATTTTGGTCACTGTGAGGGTTTAAAAAGTGGTTATTCAACATGAGGCACGATCCAATTGACATTTTGAATCATTTTTGGTACAGTTTAAAAAATCAATTTTCGGATGAAAAACGATGACTCCGGACCTGTCGAACGTTCCCAAAATGGTCTATAATGATGAAATTTTAACATTTAATCTTTTGACTCTAAATGACTGTTGGATGTGAATTATGACTTTTTCAACTAAAATAACAGTGTTTAAAGTCATTTCTGTGCCTGAAACGAGTCAAAATTGAAGCTTTTGAGTAAGCAAAACTCTGTAAAAATGGCAATTTTGGTCACTGTGAGAGTTTAAAAAGTGGTTATTCAACATGAGGCACGATCCAATAGACATTTTGAATCATTTTTGGTACAGTCTCAAAAATCAATTTTCCGATGAAAAACGATGACTCCGGACCTGTCGAACGTTCCCAAAATGGTCAATATGGATGAAATTTTAACATTTATTCTTTTGACTCTAAATGACTGTTGGATGTGAATTATGACTTTGTCAAACTAAAATAAGTGTGTTTAAAGTCATTTCTGTGCCTGAAATGGGTCAAAATTGAAGCTTTTGAGAAAGCAAAACTCTGTAAAAATGGTAATTTTGGTCACTGTGAGGGTTTAAAAAGTGGTTATTCAACATGAGGCACGATCCAATTGACATTTTGAATCATTTTTGGTACGGTCCAAAAAATCCATTTTCGGATGAAAAACGATGACTCCGGACCTGTCGAACGTTCTCAAAATGGTCTATAATGATGAAAATGTAACATTTAATCTTTTGACTCTAAATGACTGTTGGATGTGAATTATGACTTTGTCAACTAAAATAAGTGTGTTTAAAGTCATTTCTGTGCCTGAAATGGGTCAAAATTGAAGATTTTGAGTAAGGAAAACTCTGTAAAAATGGCAATTTTGGTCACTGTGAGAGTTTAAAAAGTGGTTATTCAACATGAGGCACGATCCAATTGACATTTTGAATCATTTTTGGTACAGTCCAAAAAATCCATTTTCGGATGAAAAACGATGACTCCGGACCTGTCGAACGATCCCAAAATGGTCAATATGGATGAAATTTTAACATTTATTCTTTTGACTCTATAAATGACTGTTGGATTTGAATTATGACTTTGTCAACTAAAATAAGTGTGTTTAAAGTCATTTCTGTGCCTGAAATGGGTCAAAATTGAAGCTTTTGAGTAAGCAAAACTCTGTAAAAATGGCAATTTTGGTCACTGTGAGAGTTTAAAAAGTGGTTATTCAACATGAGGCACGATCCAATAGACATTTTGAATCATTTTTGGTACAGTCCCAAAAATCAATTTTCCGATGAAAAACGATGACTCCGGACCTGTCGAACGTTCCCAAAATGGTCTATAATGATGAAATTTTAACATTTAATCTTTTGACTCTAAATGACTGTTGGATGTGAATTATGACTTTTTCAACTAAAATAACTGTGTTTAAAGTCATTTCTGTGCCTGAAACGAGTCAAAATTGAAGCTTTTGAGTAAGCAAAACTCTGTAAAAATGGCAATTTTGGTCACTGTGAGGGTTTAAAAAGTGGTTATTCAACATGAGGCACAATCCAATTGAAATTTTGAATCATTTTTGGTACAGTCCAAAAAATCCATTTTCGGATGAAAAACGATGACTCCGGACCTGTCGAACGATCCCAAAATGGTCAATATGGATGAAATTTTAACATTTAATCTTTTGACTCTAAATGACTGTTGGATGTGAATTATGACTTTGTCAACTAAAATGAGTGTGTTTAAAGTCATTTCTGTGCCTGAAACTAGTCAAAATTGAAGCTTTTGAGTAAGCAAAACTCTGTAAAAACGGCAATTTTGGTCACTGTGAGGGTTTAAAAAGTGGTTATTCAACATGAGGCACGATCCAATTGACATTTTGAATCATTTTTGGTACAGTCCAAAAAATCCATTTTCGGATGAAAAACGATGACTCCGGACCTGTCGAACGATCCCAAAATGGTCAATATGGATGAAATTTTAACATTTAATCTTTTGACTCTAAATGACTGTTGGATGTGAATTATGACTTTGTCAACTAAAATAAGTGTGTTTAATGTCATTTCTGTGCCTGAAATGGGTCAAAATTGAAGCTTTTGAGTAAGCAAAACTCTGTAAAAACGCCAATTTTGGTCACTGTGAGGGTTTAAAAAGTGGTTATTCAACATGAGGCACGATCCAATTGACATTTTGAATCATTTTTGGTACAGTCCCAAAAATCAATTTTCCGATGAAAAACGATGACTCCGGACCTGTCGAACGATCCCAAAATGGTCAATATGGATGAAATTTTAACATTTAATCTTTTGACTCTAAATGACTGTTGGATGTGAATTATGACTTTGTCAACTAAAATAAATGTGTTTAATGTCATTTCTGTGCCTGAAATGGGTCAAAATTGAAGCTTTTGAGTAAGCAAAACTCTGTAAAAACGCCAATTTTGGTCACTGTGAGCGTTTAAAAAGTGGTTATTCAACATGAGGCACGATCCAATTGACATTTTGAATCATTTTTGGTACAGTCCAAAAAATCAATTTTCGGATGAAAAACGATGACTCCGGACCTGTCGAACGATCCCAAAATGGTCAGTATGGATGAAATTTTAACATTTAATCTTTTGACTCTAAATGACTGTTGGATGTGAATTATGACTTTGTCAACTAAAATGAGTGTGTTTAAAGTCATTTCTGTGCCTGAAACTGGTCAAAATTGAAGCATTTGAGTAAGCAAAACTCTGTAAAAATGGCAATTTTGGTCACTGTGAGAGTTTAAAAAGTGGTTATTCAACATGAGGCACGATCCAATAGACATTTTGAATCATTTTTGGTACAGTCCCAAAAATCAATTTTCCGATGAAAAACGATGACTCCGGACCTGTCGAACGTTCCCAAAATGGTCTATAATAATGAAATTTTAACATTTAATCTTTTGACTCTAAATGACAGTTGGATGTGAATTATGACTTTGTCAAACTAAAATAAGTGTGTTTAAAGTCATTCCTGTGCCTGAAATGGGTCAAAATTGAAGCTTTTGAGAAAGCAAAACTCTGTAAAAACGGCAATTTTGGTCACTGTGAGGGTTTAAAAAGTGGTTATTCAACATGAGGCACGATCCAATTGACATTTTGAATCATTTTTGGTACAGTTTAAAAAATCTATTTTCGGATGAAAAACGATGACTCCGGACCTGTCGAACGATCCTAAAATGGTCAATATGGATGAAATTTTAACATTTAATCTTTTGACTCTAAATGACTGTTGGATGTAAATTATGACTTTGTCAACTAAAATAAGTGTGTTTAATGTCATTTCTGTGCCTGAAATGGGTCAAAATTGAAGCTTTTGAGTAAGCAAAACTCTGTAAAAACGCCAATTTTGGTCACTGTGAGGGTTTAAAAAGTGGTTATTCAACATGAGGCACGATCCAATTGACATTTTGAATCATTTTTGGTACAGTCCAAAAAATCAATTTTCGGATGAAAAACGATGACTCCGGACCTGTCGAACGATCCCAAAATGGTCAGTATGGATGAAATTTTAACATTTAATCTTTTGACTCTAAATGACTGTTGGATGTGAATTATGACTTTGTCAACTAAAATGAGTGTGTTTAAAGTCATTTCTGTGCCTGAAACTGGTCAAAATTGAAGCATTTGAGTAAGCAAAACTCTGTAAAAATGGCAATTTTGGTCACTGTGAGAGTTTAAAAAGTGGTTATTCAACATGAGGCACGATCCAATAGACATTTTGAATCATTTTTGGTACAGTCCCAAAAATCAATTTTCCGATGAAAAACGATGACTCCGGACCTGTCGAACGTTCCCAAAATGGTCTATAATAATGAAATTTTAACATTTAATCTTTTGACTCTAAATGACAGTTGGATGTGAATTATGACTTTGTCAAACTAAAATAAGTGTGTTTAAAGTCATTCCTGTGCCTGAAATGGGTCAAAATTGAAGCTTTTGAGAAAGCAAAACTCTGTAAAAACGGCAATTTTGGTCACTGTGAGGGTTTAAAAAGTGGTTATTCAACATGAGGCACGATCCAATTGACATTTTGAATCATTTTTGGTACAGTCCAAAAAATCCATTTTCGGATGAAAAACGATGACTCCGGACCTGTCGAACGATCCCAAAATGGTCAATATGGATGAAATTTTAACATTAATCTTTTGACTCTAAATGACTGTTGGATGTGAATTATGACTTTGTCAACTAAAATAAGTGTGTTTAATGTCATTTCTGTGCCTGAAATGGGTCAAAATTGAAGCTTTTGAGTAAGCAAAACTCTGTAAAAATGGCAATTTTGGTCACTTTGAGGGTTTAAAAAGTGGTTATTCAACATGAGGCACAATCCAATTGACATTTTGAATCATTTTTGGTACAGTTGAAAAAATCAATTTTCGGATGAAAAACGATGACTCCGGACCTGTCGAACGTTCCCAAAATGGTCTATAATGATGAAATTTTAACATTTAATCTTTTGACTCTAAATGACTGTTGGATGTGAATTATGACTTTTTCAACTAAAATAACTGTGTTTAAAGTCATTTCTGCGCCTGAAACGAGTCAAAATTGAAGCTTTTGAGTAAGCAAAACTCTGTAAAAATGGCAATTTTGGTCACTGTGAGGGTTTAAAAAGTGGTTATTCAACATGAGGCACAATCCAATTGAAATTTTGAATCATTTTTGGTACAGTCCAAAAAATCCATTTTCGGATGAAAAACGATGACTCCGGACCTGTCGAACGATCCCAAAATGGTCAATATGGATGAAATTTTAACATTTAATCTTTTGACTCTAAATGACTGTTGGATGTGAATTATGACTTTGTCAACTAAAATGAGTGTGTTTAAAGTCATTTCTGTGCCTGAAACTGGTCAAAATTGAAGCTTTTGAGTAAGCAAAACTCTGTAAAAACGGCAATTTTGGTCACTGTGAGGGTTTAAAAAGTGGTTATTCAACATGAGGCACGATCCAATTGACATTTTGAATCATTTTTGGTACAGTCCAAAAAATCCATTTTCGGATGAAAAACGATGACTCCGGACCTGTCGAACGATCCCAAAATGGTCAATATGGATGAAATTTTAACATTTAATCTTTTGACTCTAAATGACTGTTGGATGTAAATTATGACTTTGTCAACTAAAATAAGTGTGTTTAATGTCATTTCTGTGCCTGAAATGGGTCAAAATTGAAGCTTTTGAGTAAGCAAAACTCTGTAAAAACGCCAATTTTGGTCACTGTGAGGGTTTAAAAAGTGGTTATTCAACATGAGGCACGATCCAATTGACATTTTGAATCATTTTTGGTACAGTCCAAAAAATCAATTTTCGGATGAAAAACGATGACTCCGGACCTGTCGAACGATCCCAAAATGGTCAGTATGGATGAAATTTTAACATTTAATCTTTTGACTCTAAATGACTGTTGGATGTGAATTATGACTTTGTCAACTAAAATGAGTGTGTTTAAAGTCATTTCTGTGCCTGAAACTGGTCAAAATTGAAGCATTTGAGTAAGCAAAACTCTGTAAAAATGGCAATTTTGGTCACTGTGAGAGTTTAAAAAGTGGTTATTCAACATGAGGCACGATCCAATAGACATTTTGAATCATTTTTGGTACAGTCCCAAAAATCAATTTTCCGATGAAAAACGATGACTCCGGACCTGTCGAACGTTCCCAAAATGGTCTATAATAATGAAATTTTAACATTTAATCTTTTGACTCTAAATGACAGTTGGATGTGAATTATGACTTTGTCAAACTAAAATAAGTGTGTTTAAAGTCATTCCTGTGCCTGAAATGGGTCAAAATTGAAGCTTTTGAGAAAGCAAAACTCTGTAAAAACGGCAATTTTGGTCACTGTGAGGGTTTAAAAAGTGGTTATTCAACATGAGGCACGATCCAATTGACATTTTGAATCATTTTTGGTACAGTCCAAAAAATCCATTTTCGGATAAAAAACGATGACTCCGGACCTGTCGAACGATCCCAAAATGGTCAATATGGATGAAATTTTAACATTTAATCTTTTGACTCTAAATGACTGTTGGATGTGAATTATGACTTTGTCAACTAAAATAAGTGTGTTTAATGTCATTTCTGTGCCTGAAATGGGTCAAAATTGAAGCTTTTGAGTAAGCAAAACTCTGTAAAAATGGCAATTTTGGTCACTTTGAGGGTTTAAAAAGTGGTTATTCAACATGAGGCACAATCCAATTGACATTTTGAATCATTTTTGGTACAGTTGAAAAAATCAATTTTCGGATGAAAAACGATGACTCCGGACCTGTCGAACGTTCCCAAAATGGTCTATAATGATGAAATTTTAACATTTAATCTTTTGACTCTAAATGACTGTTGGATGCGAATTATGACTTTTTCAACTAAAATAACTGTGTTTAAAGTCATTTCTGTGCTTGAAATGGGTCAAAATTGAAGCTTTTGAGTAAGCAAAACTCTGTAAAAATGGCAATTTTGGTCACTGTGAGGGTTTAAAAAGTGGTTATTCAACATGAGGCACGATCCAATTGACATTTTGAATCATTTTTGGTACAGTTTAAAAAATCAATTTTCGGATGAAAAACGATGACTCCGGACCTGTCGAACGTTCCCAAAATGGTCTATAATGATGAAATTTTAACATTTAATCTTTTGACTCTAAATGACTGTTGGATGTGAATTATGACTTTTTCAACTAAAATAACTGTGTTTAAAGTCATTTCTGTGCCTGAAACGAGTCAAAATTGAAGCTTTTGAGTAAGCAAAACTCTTTAAAAATGGCAATTTTGGTCACTGTGAGGGTTTAAAAAGTGGTTATTCAACATGAGGCACAATCCAATTGAAATTTTGAATCATTTTTGGTACAGTCCAAAAAATTCATTTTCGGATGAAAAACGATGACTCCGGACCTGTCGAACGATCCCAAAATGGTCAATATGGATGAAATTTTAACATTTAATCTTTTGACTCTAAATGACTGTTGGATGTGAATTATGACTTTGTCAACTAAAATGAGTGTGTTTAAAGTCATTTCTGTGCCTGAAACTGGTCAAAATTGAAGCTTTTGAGTAAGCAAAACTCTGTAAAAACGGCAATTTTGGTCACTGTGAGGGTTTAAAAAGTGGTTATTCAACATGAGGCACGATCCAATTGACATTTTGAATCATTTTTGGTACAGTCCAAAAAATCCATTTTCGGATGAAAAACGATGACTCCGGACCTGTCGAACGATCCCAAAATGGTCAATATGGATGAAATTTTAACATTTAATCTTTTGACTCTAAATGACTGTTGGATGTGAATTATGACTTTGTCAACTAAAATAAGTGTGTTTAATGTCATTTCTGTGCCTGAAATGGGTCAAAATTGAAGCTTTTGAGTAAGCAAAACTCTGTAAAAACGCCAATTTTGGTCACTGTGAGGGTTTAAAAAGTGGTTATTCAACATGAGGCACGATCCAATTGACATTTTGAATCATTTTTGGTACAGTCCCAAAAATCAATTTTCCGATGAAAAACGATGACTCCGGACCTGTCGAACGATCCCAAAATGGTCAATATGGATGAAATTTTAACATTTAATCTTTTGACTCTAAATGACTGTTGGATGTGAATTATGACTTTGTCAACTAAAATAAGTGTGTTTAATGTCATTTCTGTGCCTGAAATGGGTCAAAATTGAAGCTTTTGAGTAAGCAAAACTCTGTAAAAACGCCAATTTTGGTCACTGTGAGGGTTTAAAAAGTGGTTATTCAACATGAGGCACGATCCAATTGACATTTTGAATCATTTTTGGTACAGTCCAAAAAATCAATTTTCGGATGAAAAACGATGACTCCGGACCTGTCGAACGATCCCAAAATGGTCAGTATGGATGAAATTTTAACATTTAATCTTTTGACTCTAAATGACTGTTGGATGTGAATTATGACTTTGTCAACTAAAATGAGTGTGTTTAAAGTCATTTCTGTGCCTGAAACTGGTCAAAATTGAAGCATTTGAGTAAGCAAAACTCTGTAAAAATGGCAATTTTGGTCACTGTGAGAGTTTAAAAAGTGGTTATTCAACATGAGGCACGATCCAATAGACATTTTGAATCATTTTTGGTACAGTCCCAAAAATCAATTTTCCGATGAAAAACGATGACTCCGGACCTGTTGAACGTTCCCAAAATGGTCTATAATAATGAAATTTTAACATTTAATCTTTTGACTCTAAATGACAGTTGGATGTGAATTATGACTTTGTCAAACTAAAATAAGTGTGTTTAAAGTCATTCCTGTGCCTGAAATGGGTCAAAATTGAAGCTTTTGAGAAAGCAAAACTCTGTAAAAACGGCAATTTTGGTCACTGTGAGGGTTTAAAAAGTGGTTATTCAACATGAGGCACGATCCAATTGACATTTTGAATCATTTTTGGTACAGTCCAAAAAATCCATTTTCGGATGAAAAACGATGACTCCGGACCTGTCGAACGATCCCAAAATGGTCAATATGGATGAAAATTTAACATTTATTCTTTTGACTCTAAATGACTGTTGGATGTGAATTATGACTTTGTCAACTAAAATAAGTGTGTTTAAAGTCATTTCTGTGCCTGAAATGGGTCAAAATTGAAGATTTTGAGTAAGGAAAACTCTGTAAAAATGGCAATTTTGGTCACTGTGAGAGTTTAAAAAGTGGTTATTCAACATGAGGCACGATCCAATTGACATTTTGAATCATTTTTGGTACATTCCAAAAAATCCATTTTCGGATGAAAAACGATGACTCCGGACCTGTCGAACGATCCCAAAATGGTCAATATGGATGAAATTTTAACATTTATTCTTTTGACTCTATAAATGACTGTTGGATTTGAATTATGACTTTGTCAACTAAAATAAGTGTGTTTAAAGTCATTTCTGTGCCTGAAATGGGTCAAAATTGAAGCTTTTGAGTAAGCAAAACTCTGTAAAAATGGCAATTTTGGTCACTGTGAGGGTTTAAAAAGTGGTTATTCAACATGAGGCACGATCCAATTGACATTTTGAATCATTTTTGGTACAGTTTAAAAAATCAATTTTCGGATGAAAAACGATGACTCCGGACCTGTCGAACGTTCCCAAAATGGTCTATAATGATGAAATTTTAACATTTAATCTTTTGACTCTAAATGACTGTTGGATGTGAATTATGACTTTTTCAACTAAAATAACTGTGTTTAAAGTCATTTCTGTGCCTGAAACGAGTCAAAATTGAAGCTTTTGAGTAAGCAAAACTCTGTAAAAATGGCAATTTTGGTCACTGTGAGAGTTTAAAAAGTGGTTATTCAACATGAGGCACGATCCAATAGACATTTTGAATCATTTTTGGTACAGTCTCAAAAATCAATTTTCCGATGAAAAACGATGACTCCGGACCTGTCGAACGTTCCCAAAATGGTCTATAATGATGAAATTTTAACATTTATTCTTTTGACTCTAAATGACAGTTGGATGTGAATTATGACTTTGTCAAACTAAAATAAGTGTGTTTAAAGTCATTCCTGTGCCTGAAATGGGTCAAAATTGAAGCTTTTGAGAAAGCAAAACTCTGTAAAAACGGCAATTTTGGTCACTGTGAGGGTTTAAAAAGTGGTTATTCAACATGAGGCACGATCCAATTGACATTTTGAATCATTTTTGGTACAGTTTAAAAAATCTATTTTCGGATGAAAAACGATGACTCCGGACCTGTCGAACGATCCTAAAATGGTCAATATGGATGAAATTTTAACATTTAATCTTTTGACTCTAAATGACTGTTGGATGTAAATTATGACTTTGTCAACTAAAATAAGTGTGTTTAATGTCATTTCTGTGCCTGAAATGGGTCAAAATTGAAGCTTTTGAGTAAGCAAAACTCTGTAAAAACGCCAATTTTGGTCACTGTGAGGGTTTAAAAAGTGGTTATTCAACATGAGGCACGATCCAATTGACATTTTGAATCATTTTTGGTACAGTCCAAAAAATCAATTTTCGGATGAAAAACGATGACTCCGGACCTGTCGAACGATCCCAAAATGGTCAGTATGGATGAAATTTTAACATTTAATCTTTTGACTCTAAATGACTGTTGGATGTGAATTATGACTTTGTCAACTAAAATGAGTGTGTTTAAAGTCATTTCTGTGCCTGAAACTGGTCAAAATTGAAGCATTTGAGTAAGCAAAACTCTGTAAAAATGGCAATTTTGGTCACAGTGAGAGTTTAAAAAGTGGTTATTCAACATGAGGCACGATCCAATAGACATTTTGAATCATTTTTGGTACAGTCCCAAAAATCAATTTTCCGATGAAAAACGATGACTCCGGACCTGTCGAACGTTCCCAAAATGGTCTATAATAATGAAATTTTAACATTTAATCTTTTGACTCTAAATGACAGTTGGATGTGAATTATGACTTTGTCAAACTAAAATAAGTGTGTTTAAAGTCATTCCTGTGCCTGAAATGGGTCAAAATTGAAGCTTTTGAGAAAGCAAAACTCTGTAAAAACGGCAATTTTGGTCACTGTGAGGGTTTAAAAAGTGGTTATTCAACATGAGGCACGATCCAATTGACATTTTGAATCATTTTTGGTACAGTCCAAAAAATCCATTTTCGGATGAAAAACGATGACTCCGGACCTGTCGAACGATCCCAAAATGGTCAATATGGATGAAATTTTAACATTAATCTTTTGACTCTAAATGACTGTTGGATGTGAATTATGACTTTGTCAACTAAAATAAGTGTGTTTAATGTCATTTCTGTGCCTGAAATGGGTCAAAATTGAAGCTTTTGAGTAAGCAAAACTCTGTAAAAATGGCAATTTTGGTCACTTTGAGGGTTTAAAAAGTGGTTATTCAACATGAGGCACAATCCAATTGACATTTTGAATCATTTTTGGTACAGTTGAAAAAATCAATTTTCGGATGAAAAACGATGACTCCGGACCTGTCGAACGTTCCCAAAATGGTCTATAATGATGAAATTTTAACATTTAATCTTTTGACTCTAAATGACTGTTGGATGTGAATTATGACTTTTTCAACTAAAATAACTGTGTTTAAAGTCATTTCTGCGCCTGAAACGAGTCAAAATTGAAGCTTTTGAGTAAGCAAAACTCTGTAAAAATGGCAATTTTGGTCACTGTGAGGGTTTAAAAAGTGGTTATTCAACATGAGGCACAATCCAATTGAAATTTTGAATCATTTTTGGTACAGTCCAAAAAATCCATTTTCGGATGAAAAACGATGACTCCGGACCTGTCGAACGATCCCAAAATGGTCAATATGGATGAAATTTTAACATTTAATCTTTTGACTCTAAATGACTGTTGGATGTGAATTATGACTTTGTCAACTAAAATGAGTGTGTTTAAAGTCATTTCTGTGCCTGAAACTGGTCAAAATTGAAGCTTTTGAGTAAGCAAAACTCTGTAAAAACGGCAATTTTGGTCACTGTGAGGGTTTAAAAAGTGGTTATTCAACATGAGGCACGATCCAATTGACATTTTGAATCATTTTTGGTACAGTCCAAAAAATCCATTTTCGGATGAAAAACGATGACTCCG
The DNA here is from genome assembly GCF_964263255.1 of Lissotriton vulgaris. NCBI lineage: Eukaryota > Metazoa > Chordata > Amphibia > Caudata > Salamandridae > Lissotriton > Lissotriton vulgaris. The sequence goes on from NW_028252942.1 coordinate 2,820,037, forward strand.
GACCTGTCGAACGATCCCAAAATGGTCAATATGGATGAAATTTTAACATTTAATCTTTGGACTCTAAATGACTGTTGGATGTAAATTATGACTTTGTCAACTAAAATAAGTGTGTTTAATGTCATTTCTGTGCCTGAAATGGGTCAAAATTGAAGCTTTTGAGTAAGCAAAACTCTGTAAAAACGCCAATTTTGGTCACTGTGAGGGTTTAAAAAGTGGTTATTCAACATGAGGCACGATCCAATTGACATTTTGAATCATTTTTGGTACAGTCCAAAAAATCAATTTTCGGATGAAAAACGATGACTCCGGACCTGTCGAACGATCCCAAAATGGTCAGTATGGATGAAATTTTAACATTTAATCTTTTGACTCTAAATGACTGTTGGATGTGAATTATGACTTTGTCAACTAAAATGAGTGTGTTTAAAGTCATTTCTGTGCCTGAAACTGGTCAAAATTGAAGCATTTGAGTAAGCAAAACTCTGTAAAAATGGCAATTTTGGTCACTGTGAGAGTTTAAAAAGTGGTTATTCAACATGAGGCACGATCCAATAGACATTTTGAATCATTTTTGGTACAGTCCCAAAAATCAATTTTCCGATGAAAAACGATGACTCCGGACCTGTCGAACGTTCCCAAAATGGTCTATAATAATGAAATTTTAACATTTAATCTTTTGACTCTAAATGACAGTTGGATGTGAATTATGACTTTGTCAAACTAAAATAAGTGTGTTTAAAGTCATTCCTGTGCCTGAAATGGGTCAAAATTGAAGCTTTTGAGAAAGCAAAACTCTGTAAAAACGGCAATTTTGGTCACTGTGAGGGTTTAAAAAGTGGTTATTCAACATGAGGCACGATCCAATTGACATTTTGAATCATTTTTGGTACAGTCCAAAAAATCCATTTTCGGATGAAAAACGATGACTCCGGACCTGTCGAACGATCCCAAAATGGTCAATATGGATGAAATTTTAACATTTAATCTTTTGACTCTAAATGACTGTTGGATGTGAATTATGACTTTGTCAACTAAAATAAGTGTGTTTAATGTCATTTCTGTGCCTGAAATGGGTCAAAATTGAAGCTTTTGAGTAAGCAAAACTCTGTAAAAATGGCAATTTTGGTCACTTTGAGGGTTTAAAAAGTGGTTATTCAACATGAGGCACAATCCAATTGACATTTTGAATCATTTTTGGTACAGTTGAAAAAATCAATTTTCGGATGAAAAACGATGACTCCGGACCTGTCGAACGTTCCCAAAATGGTCTATAATGATGAAATTTTAACATTTAATCTTTTGACTCTAAATGACTGTTGGATGCGAATTATGACTTTTTCAACTAAAATAACTGTGTTTAAAGTCATTTCTGTGCTTGAAATGGGTCAAAATTGAAGCTTTTGAGTAAGCAAAACTCTGTAAAAATGGCAATTTTGGTCACTGTGAGGGTTTAAAAAGTGGTTATTCAACATGAGGCACGATCCAATTGACATTTTGAATCATTTTTGGTACAGTTTAAAAAATCAATTTTCGGATGAAAAACGATGACTCCGGACCTGTCGAACGTTCCCAAAATGGTCTATAATGATGAAATTTTAACATTTAATCTTTTGACTCTAAATGACTGTTGGATGTGAATTATGACTTTTTCAACTAAAATAACTGTGTTTAAAGTCATTTCTGTGCCTGAAACGAGTCAAAATTGAAGCTTTTGAGTAAGCAAAACTCTTTAAAAATGGCAATTTTGGTCACTGTGAGGGTTTAAAAAGTGGTTATTCAACATGAGGCACAATCCAATTGAAATTTTGAATCATTTTTGGTACAGTCCAAAAAATTCATTTTCGGATGAAAAACGATGACTCCGGACCTGTCGAACGATCCCAAAATGGTCAATATGGATGAAATTTTAACATTTAATCTTTTGACTCTAAATGACTGTTGGATGTGAATTATGACTTTGTCAACTAAAATGAGTGTGTTTAAAGTCATTTCTGTGCCTGAAACTGGTCAAAATTGAAGCTTTTGAGTAAGCAAAACTCTGTAAAAATGGCAATTTTGGTCACTGTGAGGGTTTAAAAAGTGGTTATTCAACATGAGGCACGATCCAATTGACATTTTGAATCATTTTTGGTACAGTCCAAAAAATCCATTTTCGGATGAAAAACGATGACTCCGGACCTGTCGAACGATCCCAAAATGGTCAATATGGATGAAATTTTAACATTTATTCTTTTGACTCTATAAATGACTGTTGGATTTGAATTATGACTTTGTCAACTAAAATAAGTGTGTTTAAAGTCATTTCTGTGCCTGAAATGGGTCAAAATTGAAGCTTTTGAGTAAGCAAAACTCTGTAAAAATGGCAATTTTGGTCACTGTGAGAGTTTAAAAAGTGGTTATTCAACATGAGGCACGATCCAATAGACATTTTGAATCATTTTTGGTACAGTCCCAAAAATCAATTTTCCGATGAAAAACGATGACTCCGGACCTGTCGAACGTTCCCAAAATGGTCTATAATGATGAAATTTTAACATTTAATCTTTTGACTCTAAATGACTGTTGGATGTGAATTATGACTTTTTCAACTAAAATAACTGTGTTTAAAGTCATTTCTGTGCCTGAAACGAGTCAAAATTGAAGCTTTTGAGTAAGCAAAACTCTGTAAAAATGGCAATTTTGGTCACTGTGAGGGTTTAAAAAGTGGTTATTCAACATGAGGCACAATCCAATTGAAATTTTGAATCATTTTTGGTACAGTCCAAAAAATCCATTTTCGGATGAAAAACGATGACTCCGGACCTGTCGAACGATCCCAAAATGGTCAATATGGATGAAATTTTAACATTTAATCTTTTGACTCTAAATGACTGTTGGATGTGAATTATGACTTTGTCAACTAAAATGAGTGTGTTTAAAGTCATTTCTGTGCCTGAAACTAGTCAAAATTGAAGCTTTTGAGTAAGCAAAACTCTGTAAAAACGGCAATTTTGGTCACTGTGAGGGTTTAAAAAGTGGTTATTCAACATGAGGCACGATCCAATTGACATTTTGAATCATTTTTGGTACAGTCCAAAAAATCCATTTTCGGATGAAAAACGATGACTCCGGACCTGTCGAACGATCCCAAAATGGTCAATATGGATGAAATTTTAACATTTAATCTTTTGACTCTAAATGACTGTTGGATGTGAATTATGACTTTGTCAACTAAAATAAGTGTGTTTAATGTCATTTCTGTGCCTGAAATGGGTCAAAATTGAAGCTTTTGAGTAAGCAAAACTCTGTAAAAACGCCAATTTTGGTCACTGTGAGGGTTTAAAAAGTGGTTATTCAACATGAGGCACGATCCAATTGACATTTTGAATCATTTTTGGTACAGTCCCAAAAATCAATTTTCCGATGAAAAACGATGACTCCGGACCTGTCGAACGATCCCAAAATGGTCAATATGGATGAAATTTTAACATTTAATCTTTTGACTCTAAATGACTGTTGGATGTGAATTATGACTTTGTCAACTAAAATAAGTGTGTTTAATGTCATTTCTGTGCCTGAAATGGGTCAAAATTGAAGCTTTTGAGTAAGCAAAACTCTGTAAAAACGCCAATTTTGGTCACTGTGAGGGTTTAAAAAGTGGTTATTCAACATGAGGCACGATCCAATTGACATTTTGAATCATTTTTGGTACAGTCCAAAAAATCAATTTTCGGATGAAAAACGATGACTCCGGACCTGTCGAACGATCCCAAAATGGTCAGTATGGATGAAATTTTAACATTTAATCTTTTGACTCTAAATGACTGTTGGATGTGAATTATGACTTTGTCAACTAAAATGAGTGTGTTTAAAGTCATTTCTGTGCCTGAAACTGGTCAAAATTGAAGCATTTGAGTAAGCAAAACTCTGTAAAAATGGCAATTTTGGTCACTGTGAGAGTTTAAAAAGTGGTTATTCAACATGAGGCACGATCCAATAGACATTTTGAATCATTTTTGGTACAGTCCCAAAAATCAATTTTCTGATGAAAAACGATGACTCCGGACCTGTCGAACGTTCCCAAAATGGTCTATAATAATGAAATTTTAACATTTAATCTTTTGACTCTAAATGACAGTTGGATGTGAATTATGACTTTGTCAAACTAAAATAAGTGTGTTTAAAGTCATTCCTGTGCCTGAAATGGGTCAAAATTGAAGCTTTTGAGAAAGCAAAACTCTGTAAAAACGGCAATTTTGGTCACTGTGAGGGTTTAAAAAGTGGTTATTCAACATGAGGCACGATCCAATTGACATTTTGAATCATTTTTGGTACAGTCCAAAAAATCCATTTTCGGATGAAAAACGATGACTCCGGACCTGTCGAACGATCCCAAAATGGTCAATATGGATGAAATTTTAACATTTAATCTTTTGACTCTAAATGACTGTTGGATGTGAATTATGACTTTGTCAACTAAAATAAGTGTGTTTAATGTCATTTCTGTGCCTGAAATGGGTCAAAATTGAAGCTTTTGAGTAAGCAAAACTCTGTAAAAACGCCAATTTTGGTCACTGTGAGGGTTTAAAAAGTGGTTATTCAACATGAGGCACGATCCAATTGACATTTTGAATCATTTTTGGTACAGTCCCAAAAATCAATTTTCCGATGAAAAACGATGACTCCGGACCTGTCGAACAATCCCAAAATGGTCAATATGGATGAAATTTTAACATTTAATCTTTTGACTCTAAATGACTGTTGGATGTGAATTATGACTTTGTCAACTAAAATAAGAGTGTTTAATGTCATTTCTGTGCCTGAAATGGGTCAAAATTGAAGCTTTTGAGTAAGCAAAACTCTGTAAAAACGCCAATTTTGGTCACTGTGAGGGTTTAAAAAGTGGTTATTCAACATGAGGCACGATCCAATTGACATTTTGAATCATTTTTGGTACAGTCCAAAAAATAAATTTTTGGATGAAAAACGATGACTCCGGACCTGTCGAACGATCCCAAAATGGTCAGTATGGATGAAATTTTAACATTTAATCTTTTGACTCTAAATGACTGTTGGATGTGAATTATGACTTTGTCAACTAAAATGAGTGTGTTTAAAGTCATTTCTGTGCCTGAAACTGGTCAAAATTGAAGCATTTGAGTAAGCAAAACTCTGTAAAAATGGCAATTTTGGTCACTGTGAGAGTTTAAAAAGTGGTTATTCAACATGAGGCACGATCCAATAGACATTTTGAATCATTTTTGGTACAGTCCCAAAAATCAATTTTCCGATGAAAAACGATGACTCCGGACCTGTCGAACGTTCCCAAAATGGTCTATAATAATGAAATTTTAACATTTAATCTTTTGACTCTAAATGACAGTTGGATGTGAATTATGACTTTGTCAAACTAAAATAAGTGTGTTTAAAGTCATTCCTGTGCCTGAAATGGGTCAAAATTGAAGCTTTTGAGAAAGCAAAACTCTGTAAAAACGGCAATTTTGGTCACTGTGAGGGTTTAAAAAGTGGTTATTCAACATGAGGCACGATCCAATTGACATTTTGAATCATTTTTGGTACAGTCCAAAAAATCCATTTTCGGATGAAAAACGATGACTCCGGACCTGTCGAACGATCCCAAAATGGTCAATATGGATGAAATTTTAACATTTAATCTTTTGACTCTAAATGACTGTTGGATGTGAATTATGACTTTGTCAACTAAAATAAGTGTGTTTAATGTCATTTCTGTGCCTGAAATGGGTCACAATTGAAGCTTTTGAGTAAGCAAAACTCTGTAAAAATGGCAATTTTGGTCACTTTGAGGGTTTAAAAAGTGGTTATTCAACATGAGGCACGATCCAATTGACATTTTGAATCATTTTTGGTACAGTTTAAAAAATCTATTTTCGGATGAAAAACGATGACTCCGGACCTGTCGAACGATCCCAAAATGGTCAATATGGATGAAATTTTAACATTTAATCTTTTGACTCTAAATGACTGTTGGATGTAAATTATGACTTTGTCAACTAAAATAAGTGTGTTTAATGTCATTTCTGTGCCTGAAATGGGTCAAAATTGAAGCTTTTGAGTAAGCAAAACTCTGTAAAAACGCCAATTTTGGTCACTGTGAGGGTTTAAAAAGTGGTTATTCAACATGAGGCACGATCCAATTGACATTTTGAATCATTTTTGGTACAGTCCAAAAAATCCATTTTCGGATGAAAAACGATGACTCCGGACCTGTCGAACGATCCCAAAATGGTCAGTATGGATAAAATTTTAACATTTAATCTTTTGACTCTAAATGACTGTTGGATGTGAATTATGACTTTGTCAACTAAAATGAGTGTGTTTAAAGTCATTTCTGTGCCTGAAACTGGTCAAAATTGAAGCATTTGAGTAAGCAAAACTCTGTAAAAACGCCAATTTTGGTCACTGTGAGGGTTTAAAAAGTGGTTATTCAACATGAGGCACGATCCAATAGAGATTTTGAATCATTTTTGGTACAGTCCCAAAAATCAATTTTCCGATGAAAAACGATGACTCCGGACCTGTCGAACGATCCCAAAATGGTCAATATGGATGAAATTTTAACATTTAATCTTTTGACTCTAAATGACTGTTGGATGTGAATTATGACTTTGTCAAACTAAAATAAGTGTGTTTAATGTCATTTCTGTGCCTGAAATGGGTCAAAATTGAAGCTTTTGAGAAAGCAAAACTCTGTAAAAACGGCAATTTTGGTCACTGTGAGGGTTTAAAAAGTGGTTATTCAACATGAGGCACGATCCAATTGACATTTTGAATCATTTTTGGTACAGTCCAAAAAATCCATTTTCGGATGAAAAACGATGACTCCGGACCTGTCGAACGATCCCAAAATGGTCAGTATGGATGAAATTTTAACATTTAATCTTTTGACTCTAAATGACTGTTGGATGTGAATTATGACTTTGTCAACTAAAATGAGTGTGTTTAAAGTCATTTCTGTGCCTGAAACTGGTCAAAATTGAAGCATTTGAGTAAGCAAAACTCTGTAAAAATGGCAATTTTGGTCACTGTGAGAGTTTAAAAAGTGGTTATTCAACATGAGGCACGATCCAATAGACATTTTGAATCATTTTTGGTACAGTCCCAAAAATCAATTTTCCGATGAAAAACGATGACTCCGGACCTGTCGAACGTTCCCAAAATGGTCTATAATAATGAAATTTTAACATTTAATCTTTTGACTCTAAATGACAGTTGGATGTGAATTATGACTTTGTCAAACTAAAATAAGTGTGTTTAAAGTCATTCCTGTGCCTGAAATGGGTCAAAATTGAAGCTTTTGAGAAAGCAAAACTCTGTAAAAAGGGCAATTTTGGTCACTGTGAGGGTTTAAAAAGTGGTTATTCAACATGAGGCACGATCCAATTGACATTTTGAATCATTTTTGGTACAGTCCAAAAAATCCATTTTCGGATGAAAAACGATGACTCCGGACCTGTCGAACGATCCCAAAATGGTCAATATGGATGAAAATTTAACATTTATTCTTTTGACTCTAAATGACTGTTGGATGTGAATTATGACTTTGTCAACTAAAATAAGTGTGTTTAAAGTCATTTCTGTGCCTGAAATGGGTCAAAATTGAAGATTTTGAGTAAGGAAAACTCTGTAAAAATGGCAATTTTGGTCACTGTGAGGGTTTAAAAAGTGGTTATTCAACATGAGGCACAATCCAATTGACATTTTGAATCATTTTTGGTACAGTTTAAAAAATCAATTTTCGGATGAAAAACGATGACTCCGGACCTGTCGAACGTTCCCAAAATGGTCTATAATGATGAAATTTTAACATTTAATCTTTTGACTCTAAATGACTGTTGGATGTGAATTATGACTTTTTCAACTAAAATAACTGTGTTTAAAGTCATTTCTGTGCCTGAAACGAGTCAAAATTGAAGCTTTTGAGTAAGCAAAACTCTGTAAAAATGGCAATTTTGGTCACTGTGAGAGTTTAAAAAGTGGTTATTCAACATGAGGCACGATCCAATAGACATTTTGAATCATTTTTGGTACAGTCTCAAAAATCAATTTTCCGATGAAAAACGATGACTCCGGACCTGTCGAACGTTCCCAAAATGGTCTATAATGATGAAATTTTAACATTTATTCTTTTGACTCTAAATGACTGTTGGATGTGAATTATGACTTTGTCAAACTAAAATAAGTGTGTTTAAAGTCATTTCTGTGCCTGAAATGGGTCAAAATTGAAGCTTTTGAGAAAGCAAAACTCTGTAAAAATTGTAATTTTGGTCATTGTGAGGGTTTAAAAAGTGGTTATTCAACATGAGGCACGATCCAATTGACATTTTGAATCATTTTTGGTACGGTCCAAAAAATCCATTTTCGGATGAAAAACGATGACTCCGGACCTGTCGAACGTTCCCAAAATGGTCTATAATGATGAAAATTTAACATTTAATCTTTTTACTCTAAATGACTGTTGGATGTGAATTATGACTTTGTCAACTAAAATAAGTGTGTTTAAAGTCATTTCTGTGCCTGAAATGGGTCAAAATTGAAGATTTTGAGTAAGGAAAACTCTGTAAAAATGGCAATTTTGGTCACTGTGAGAGTTTAAAAAGTGGTTATTCAACATGAGGCACGATCCAATTGACATTTTGAATCATTTTTGGTACAGTCCAAAAAATCCATTTTCGGATGAAAAACGATGACTCCAGACCTGTCGAACGATCCCAAAATGGTCAATATGGATGAAATTTTAACATTTATTCTTTTGACTCTATAAATGACTGTTGGATTTGAATTATGACTTTGTCAACTAAAATAAGTGTGTTTAAAGTCATTTCTGTGCCTGAAATGGGTCAAAATTGAAGCTTTTGAGTAAGCAAAACTCTGTAAAAATGGCAATTTTGGTCACTGTGAGAGTTTAAAAAGTGGTTATTCAACATGAGGCACGATCCAATAGACATTTTAAATCATTTTTGGTACAGTCCCAAAAATCAATTTTCCGATGAAAAACGATGACTCCGGACCTTTCGAACGTTCCCAAAATGGTCTATAATGATGAAATTTTAACATTTAATCTTTTGACTCTAAATGACTGTTGGATGTGAATTATGACTTTTTCAACTAAAATAACTGTGTTTAAAGTCATTTCTGTGCCTGAAACGAGTCAAAATTGAAGCTTTTGAGTAAGCAAAACTCTGTAAAAATGGCAATTTTGGTCACTGTGAGGGTTTAAAAAGTGGTTATTCAACATGAGGCACAATCCAATTGAAATTTTGAATCATTTTTGGTACAGTCCAAAAAATCCATTTTCGGATGAAAAACGATGACTCCGGACCTGTCGAACGATCCCAAAATGGTCAATATGGATGAAATTTTAACATTTAATCTTTTGACTCTAAATGACTGTTGGATGTGAATTATGACTTTGTCAACTAAAATGAGTGTGTTTAAAGTCATTTCTGTGCCTGAAACTAGTCAAAATTGAAGCTTTTGAGTAAGCAAAACTCTGTAAAAACGGCAATTTTGGTCACTGTGAGGGTTTAAAAAGTGGTTATTCAACATGAGGCACGATCCAATTGACATTTTGAATCATTTTTGGTACAGTCCAAAAAATCCATTTTCGGATGAAAAACGATGACTCCGGACCTGTCGAACGATCCCAAAATGGTCAATATGGATGAAATTTTAACATTTAATCTTTTGACTCTAAATGACTGTTGGATGTGAATTATGACTTTGTCAACTAAAATAAGTGTGTTTAATGTCATTTCTGTGCCTGAAATGGGTCAAAATTGAAGCTTTTGAGTAAGCAAAACTCTGTAAAAACGCCAATTTTGGTCACTGTGAGGGTTTAAAAAGTGGTTATTCAACATGAGGCACGATCCAATTGACATTTTGAATCATTTTTGGTACAGTCCCAAAAATCAATTTTCCGATGAAAAACGATGACTCCGGACCTGTCGAACGATCCCAAAATGGTCAATATGGATGAAATTTTAACATTTAATCTTTTGACTCTAAATGACTGTTGGATGTGAATTATGACTTTGTCAACTAAAATAAGTGTGTTTAATGTAATTTCTGTGCCTGAAATGGGTCAAAATTGAAGCTTTTGAGTAAGCAAAACTCTGTAAAAACGCCAATTTTGGTCACTGTGAGGGTTTAAAAAGTGGTTATTCAACATGAGGCACGATCCAATTGACATTTTGAATCATTTTTGGTACAGTCCAAAAAATAAATTTTTGGATGAAAAACGATGACTCCGGACCTGTCGAACGATCCCAAAATGGTCAGTATGGATGAAATTTTAACATTTAATCTTTTGACTCTAAATGACTGTTGGATGTGAATTATGACTTTGTCAACTAAAATGAGTGTGTTTAAAGTCATTTCTGTGCCTGAAACTGGTCAAAATTGAAGCATTTGAGTAAGCAAAACTCTGTAAAAATGGCAATTTTGGTCACTGTGAGAGTTTAAAAAGTGGTTATTCAACATGAGGCACGATCCAATAGACATTTTGAATCATTTTTGGTACAGTCCCAAAAATCAATTTTCCGATGAAAAACGATGACTCCGGACCTGTCGAACGTTCCCAAAATGGTCTATAATAATGAAATTTTAACATTTAATCTTTTGACTCTAAATGACAGTTGGATGTGAATTATGACTTTGTCAAACTAAAATAAGTGTGTTTAAAGTCATTCCTGTGCCTGAAATGGGTCAAAATTGAAGCTTTTGAGAAAGCAAAACTCTGTAAAAACGGCAATTTTGGTCACTGTGAGGGTTTAAAAAGTGGTTATTCAACATGAGGCACGATCCAATTGACATTTTGAATCATTTTTGGTACAGTCCAAAAAATCCATTTTCGGATGAAAAACGATGACTCCGGACCTGTCGAACGATCCCAAAATGGTCAATATGGATGAAATTTTAACATTTAATCTTTTGACTCTAAATGACTGTTGGATGTGAATTATGACTTTGTCAACTAAAATAAGTGTGTTTAATGTCATTTCTGTGCCTGAAATGGGTCAAAATTGAAGCTTTTGAGTAAGCAAAACTCTGTAAAAATGGCAATTTTGGTCACTGTGAGGGTTTAAAAAGTGGTTATTCAACATGAGGCACGATCCAATTGACATTTTGAATCATTTTTGGTACAGTTTAAAAAATCAATTTTCGGATGAAAAACGATGACTCCGGACCTGTCGAACGTTCCCAAAATGGTCTATAATGATGAAATTTTAACATTTAATCTTTTGACTCTAAATGACTGTTGGATGTGAATTATGACTTTTTCAACTAAAATAACTGTGTTTAAAGTCATTTCTGTGCCTGAAACGAGTCAAAATTGAAGCTTTTGAGTAAGCAAAACTCTTTAAAAATGGCAATTTTGGTCACTGTGAGGGTTTAAAAAGTGGTTATTCAACATGAGGCACAATCCAATTGAAATTTTGAATCATTTTTGGTACAGTCCCAAAAATCAATTTTCCGATGAAAAACGATGACTCCGGACCTGTCGAACGTTCCCAAAATGGTCTATAATGATGAAATTTTAACATTTAATCTTTTGACTCTAAATGACTGTTGGATGTGAATTATGACTTTGTCAAACTAAAATAAGTGTGTTTAAAGTCATTTCTGTGCCTGAAATGGGTCAAAATTGAAGCTTTTGAGAAAGCAAAACTCTGTAAAAATGGCAATTTTGGTCACTGTGAGGGTTTAAAAAGTGGTTATTCAACATGAGGCACGATCCAATTGACATTTTAAATCATTTTTTGTACAGTCCAAAAAATCCATTTTCGGATGGAAAACGATGACTCCGGACCTGTCGAACGATCCCAAAATGGTCAATATGGATGAAAATTTAACATTTATTCTTTTGACTCTAAATGACTGTTGGATGTGAATTATGACTTTGTCAACTAAAATAAGTGTGTTTAAAGTCATTTCTGTGCCTGAAATGGGTCAAAATTGAAGATTTTGAGTAAGGAAAACTCTGTAAAAATGGCAATTTTGGTCACTGTGAGAGTTCAAAAAGTGGTTATTCAACATGAGGCACGATCCAATTGACATTTTGAATCATTTTTGGTACAGTCCAAAAAATCCATTTTCGGATGAAAAACGATGACTCCGGACCTGTCGAACGATCCCAAAATGGTCAATATGGATGAAATTTTAACATTTATTCTTTTGACTCTATAAATGACTGTTGGATTTGAATTATGACTTTGTCAACTAAAATAAGTGTGTTTAAAGTCATTTCTGTGCCTGAAATGGGTCAAAATTGAAGCTTTTGAGTAAGCAAAACTCTGTAAAAATGGCAATTTTGGTCACTGTGAGAGTTTAAAAAGTGGTTATTCAACATGAGGCACGATCCAATAGACATTTTGAATCATTTTTGGTACAGTCCCAAAAATCAATTTTCCGATGAAAAACAATGACTCCGGACCTGTCGAACGTTCCCAAAATGGTCTATAATGATGAAATTTTAACATTTAATCTTTTGACTCTAAATGACTGTTGGATGTGAATTATGACTTTTTCAACTAAAATAACTGTGTTTAAAGTCATTTCTGTGCCTGAAACGAGTCAAAATTGAAGCTTTTGAGTAAGCAAAACTCTGTAAAAATGGCAATTTTGGTCACTGTGAGAGTTTAAAAAGTGGTTATTCAACATGAGGCACGATCCAATAGACATTTTGAATCATTTTTGGTACAGTCCCAAAAATCAATTTTCCGATGAAAAACGATGACTCCGGACCTGTCGAACGTTCCCAAAATGGTCTATAATGATGAAATTTTAACATTTATTCTTTTGACTCTAAATGACTGTTGGATGTGAATTATGACTTTGTCAAACTAAAATAAGTGTGTTTAAAGTCATTTCTGTGCCTGAAATGGGTCAAAATTGAAGCTTTTGAGAAAGCAAAACTCTGTAAAAATGGCAATTTTGGTCACTGTGAGGGTTTAAAAAGTGGTTATTCAACATGAGGCACGATCCAATTGACATTTTGAATCATTTTTGGTACGGTCCAAAAAATCCATTTTCGGATGAAAAACGATGACTCCGGACCTGTCGAACGTTCCCAAAATGGTCTATAATGATGAAATTTTAACATTTAATCTTTTGACTCTAAATGACTGTTGGATGTGAATTATGACTTTGTCAACTAAAATGAGTGCGTTTAAAGTCATTTCTGTGCCTGAAATGGGTCAAAATTGAAGCTTTTGAGTAAGCAAAACTCTGTAAAAATGGCAATTTTGGTCACTTTGAGGGTTTAAAAAGTGGTTATTCAACATGAGGCACGATCCAATTGACATTTTGAATCATTTTTGGTACAGTTTAAAAAATCAATTTTCGGATGAAAAACGATGACTCCGGACCTGTCGAACGTTCCCAAAATGGTCTATAATGATGAAATTTTAACATTTATTCTTTTGACTCTAAATGACTGTTGGATGTGAATTATGACTTTGTCAACTAAAATAAGTGTGTTTAAAGTCATTTCTGTGCCTGAAATGGGTCAAAATTGAAGATTTTGAGTAAGCAAAACTCTGTAAAAATGGCAATTTTGGTCACTGTGAGAGTTTAAAAAGTGGTTATTCAACATGAGGCACGATCCAATAGACATTTTGAATCATTTTTGGTACAGTCCCAAAAATCAATTTTCCGATGAAAAACGATGACTCCGGACCTGTCGAACGTTCCCAAAATGGTCTATAATGATGAAATTTTAACATTTAATTTTTTGACTCTAAATGACTGTTGGATGTGAATTATGACTTTGTCAAACTAAAATAAGTGTGTTTAAAGTCATTTCTGTGCCTGAAATGGGTCAAAATTGAAGCTTTTGAGAAAGCAAAACTCTGTAAAAAGGGCAATTTTGGTCACTGTGAGGGTTTAAAAAGTGGTTATTCAACATGAGGCACGATCCAATTGACATTTTAAATCATTTTTGGTACAGTCCAAAAAATCCATTTTCGGATGAAAAACGATGACTCCGGACCTGTCGAACGATCCCAAAATGGTCAATATGGATGAAAATTTAACATTTATTCTTTTGACTCTAAATGACTGTTGGATGTGAATTATGACTTTGTCAACTAAAATAAGTGTGTTTAAAGTCATTTCTGTGCCTGAAATGGGTCAAAATTGAAGATTTTGAGTAAGGAAAACTCTGTAAAAATGGCAATTTTGGTCACTGTGAGAGTTTAAAAAGTGGTTATTCAACACGAGGCACGATCCAATTGACATTTTGAATCATTTTTGGTACAGGCCAAAAAATCCATTTTCGGATGAAAAACGATGACTCCGGACCTGTCGAACGATCCCAAAATGGTCAATATGGATGAAATTTTAACATTTATTCTTTTGACTCTATAAATGACTGTTGGATTTGAATTATGACTTTGTCAACTAAAATAAGTGTGTTTAAAGTCATTTCTGTGCCTGAAATGGGTCAAAATTGAAGCTTTTGAGTAAGCAAAACTCTGTAAAAATGGCAATTTTGGTCACTGTGAGAGTTTAAAAAGTGGTTATTCAACATGAGGCACGATCCAATAGACATTTTGAATCATTTTTGGTACAGTCCCAAAAATCAATTTTCCGATGAAAAACGATGACTCCGGACCTGTCGAACGATCCCAAAATGGTCAATATGGATGAAATTTTAACATTTAATCTTTTGACTCTAAATGACTGTTGGATGTGAATTATGACTTTGTCAACTAAAATGAGTGTGTTTAAAGTCATTTCTATGCCTGAAACTGGTTAAAATTGAAGCTTTTGAGTAAGCAAAACTCTGTAAAAACGGCAATTTTGGTCACTGTGAGGGTTTAAAAAGTGGTTATTCAACATGAGGCACGATCCAATTGACATTTTGAATCATTTTTGGTACAGTCAAAAAAATACATTTTCGGATGAAAAACGATGACTCCGGACCTGTCGAACGATCCCAAAATGGTCAATATGGATGAAATTTTAACATTTAATCTTTTGACTCTAAATGACTGTTGGATGTGAATTATGACTTTGTCAACTAAAATAAGTGTGTTTAATGTCATTTCTGTGCCTGAAATGGGTCAAAATTGAAGCTTTTGAGTAAGCAAAACTCTGTAAAAATGGCAATTTTGGTCACTTTGAGGGTTTAAAAAGTGGTTATTCAACATGAGGCACGATCCAATTGACATTTTGAATCATTTTTGGTACAGTTTAAAAAATCAATTTTTGGATGAAAAACGATGACTCCGGACCTGTCGAACGTTCCCAAAATGGTCTATAATGATGAAATTTTAACATTTAATCTTTTGACTCTAAATGACTGTTGGATGCGAATTATGACTTTTTCAACTAAAATAACTGTGTTTAAAGTCATTTCTGTGCTTGAAATGGGTCAAAATTGAAGCTTTTGAGTAAGCAAAACTCTGTAAAAATGGCAATTTTGGTCACTGTGAGGGTTTAAAAAGTGGTTATTCAACATGAGGCACGATCCAATTGACATTTTGAATCATTTTTGGTACAGTTTAAAAAATCAATTTTCGGATGAAAAACGATGACTCCGGACCTGTCGAACGTTCCCAAAATGGTCTATAATGATGAAATTTTAACATTTAATCTTTTGACTCTAAATGACTGTTGGATGTGAATTATGACTTTTTCAACTAAAATAACTGTGTTTAAAGTCATTTCTGTGCCTGAAACGAGTCAAAATTGAAGCTTTTGAGTAAGCAAAACTCTTTAAAAATGGCAATTTTGGTCACTGTGAGGGTTTAAAAAGTGGTTATTCAACATGAGGCACAATCCAATTGAAATTTTGAATCATTTTTGGTACAGTCCCAAAAATCAATTTTCCGATGAAAAACGATGACTCCGGACCTGTCGAACGTTCCCAAAATGGTCTATAATGATGAAATTTTAACATTTAATCTTTTGACTCTAAATGACTGTTGGATGTGAATTATGACTTTGTCAAACTAAAATAAGTGTGTTTAAAGTCATTTCTGTGCCTGAAATGGGTCAAAATTGAAGCTTTTGAGAAAGCAAAACTCTGTAAAAATGGCAATTTTGGTCACTGTGAGGGTTTAAAAAGTGGTTATTCAACATGAGGCACGATCCAATTGACATTTTAAATCATTTTTTGTACAGTCCAAAAAATCCATTTTCGGATGGAAAACGATGACTCCGGACCTGTCGAACGATCCCAAAATGGTCAATATGGATGAAAATTTAACATTTATTCTTTTGACTCTAAATGACTGTTGGATGTGAATTATGACTTTGTCAACTAAAATAAGTGTGTTTAAAGTCATTTCTGTGCCTGAAATGGGTCAAAATTGAAGATTTTGAGTAAGGAAAACTCTGTAAAAATGGCAATTTTTGTCACTGTGAGAGTTCAAAAAGTGGTTATTCAACATGAGGCACGATCCAATTGACATTTTGAATCATTTTTGGTACAGTCCAAAAAATCCATTTTCGGATGAAAAACGATGACTCCGGACCTGTCGAACGATCCCAAAATGGTCAATATGGATGAAATTTTAACATTTATTCTTTTGACTCTATAAATGACTGTTGGATTTGAATTATGACTTTGTCAACTAAAATAAGTGTGTTTAAAGTCATTTCTGTGCCTGAAATGGGTCAAAATTGAAGCTTTTGAGTAAGCAAAACTCTGTAAAAATGGCAATTTTGGTCACTGTGAGAGTTTAAAAAGTGGTTATTCAACATGAGGCACGATCAAATAGACATTTTGAATCATTTTTGGTACAGTCCCAAAAATCAATTTTCCGATGAAAAACAATGACTCCGGACCTGTCGAACGTTCCCAAAATGGTCTATAATGATGAAATTTTAACATTTAATCTTTTGACTCTAAATGACTGTTGGATGTGAATTATGACTTTTTCAACTAAAATAACTGTGTTTAAAGTCATTTCTGTGCCTGAAACGAGTCAAAATTGAAGCTTTTGAGTAAGCAAAACTCTGTAAAAATGGCAATTTTGGTCACTGTGAGAGTTTAAAAAGTGGTTATTCAACATGAGGCACGATCCAATAGACATTTTGAATCATTTTTGGTACAGTCCCAAAAATCAATTTTCCGATGAAAAACGATGACTCCGGACCTGTCGAACGTTCCCAAAATGGTCTATAATGATGAAATTTTAACATTTATTCTTTTGACTCTAAATGACTGTTGGATGTGAATTATGACTTTGTCAAACTAAAATAAGTGTGTTTAAAGTCATTTCTGTGCCTGAAATGGGTCAAAATTGAAGCTTTTGAGAAAGCAAAACTCTGTAAAAATGACAATTTTGGTCACTGTGAGGGTTTAAAAAGTGGTTATTCAACATGAGGCACGATCCAATTGACATTTTGAATCATTTTTGGTACGGTCCAAAAAATCCATTTTCGGATGAAAAACGATAACTCCGGACCTGTCGAACGTTCCCAAAATGGTCTATAATGATGAAATTTTAACATTTAATCTTTTGACTCTAAATGACTGTTGGATGTGAATTATGACTTTGTCAACTAAAATGAGTGCGTTTAAAGTCATTTCTGTGCCTGAAATGGGTCAAAATTGAAGCTTTTGAGTAAGCAAAACTCTGTAAAAATGGCAATTTTGGTCACTTTGAGGGTTTAAAAAGTGGTTATTCAACATGAGGCACGATCCAATTGACATTTTGAATCATTTTTGGTACAGTTTAAAAAAACAATTTTCGGATGAAAAACGATGACTCCGGACCTGTCGAACGTTCCCAAAATGGTCTATAATGATGAAATTTTAACATTTATTCTTTTGACTCTAAATGACTGTTGGATGTGAATTATGACTTTGTCAACTAAAATAAGTGTGTTTAAAGTCATTTCTGTGCCTGAAATGGGTCAAAATTGAAGATTTTGAGTAAGCAAAACTCTGTAAAAATGGCAATTTTGGTCACTGTGAGAGTTTAAAAAGTGGTTATTCAACATGAGGCACGATCCAATAGACATTTTGAATCATTTTTGGTACAGTCCCAAAAATCAATTTTCCGATGAAAAACGATGACTCCGGACCTGTCGAACGTTCCCAAAATGGTCTATAATGATGAAATTTTAACATTTAATCTTTTGACTCTAAATGACTGTTGGATGTGAATTATGACTTTGTCAAACTAAAATAAGTGTGTTTAAAGTCATTTCTGTGCCTGAAATGGGTCAAAATTGAAGCTTTTGAGAAAGCAAAACTCTGTAAAAAGGGCAATTTTGGTCACTGTGAGGGTTTAAAAAGTGGTTATTCAACATGAGGCACGATCCAATTGACATTTTAAATCATTTTTGGTACAGTCCAAAAAATCCATTTTCGGATGAAAAACGATGACTCCGGACCTGTCGAACGATCCCAAAATGGTCAATATGGATGAAAATTTAACATTTATTCTTTTGACTCTAAATGACTGTTGGATGTGAATTATGACTTTGTCAACTAAAATAAGTGTGTTTAAAGTCATTTCTGTGCCTGAAATGGGTCAAAATTGAAGATTTTGAGTAAGGAAAACTCTGTAAAAATGGCAATTTTGGTCACTGTGAGAGTTTAAAAAGTGGTTATTCAACACGAGGCACGATCCAATTGACATTTTGAATCATTTTTGGTACAGGCCAAAAAATCAATTTTCGGATGAAAAACGATGACTCCGGACCTGTCGAACGATCCCAAAATGGTCAATATGGATGAAATTTTAACATTTATTCTTTTGACTCTATAAATGACTGTTGGATTTGAATTATGACTTTGTCAACTAAAATAAGTGTGTTTAAAGTCATTTCTGTGCCTGAAATGGGTCAAAATTGAAGCTTTTGAGTAAGCAAAACTCTGTAAAAATGGCAATTTTGGTCACTGTGAGAGTTTAAAAAGTGGTTATTCAACATGAGGCACGATCCAATAGACATTTTGAATCATTTTTGGTACAGTCCCAAAAATCAATTTTCCGATGAAAAACGATGACTCCGGACCTGTCGAACGTTCCCAAAATGGTCTATAATGATGAAATTTTAACATTTAATCTTTTGACTCTAAATGACTGTTGGATGTGAATTATGACTTTGTCAACTAAAATAAGTGTGTTTAAAGTCATTTCTGTGCTTGAAATGGGTCAAAATTGAAGCTTTTGAGTAAGCAAAACTCTGTAAAAATGGCAATTTTGGTCACTGTGAGGGTTTAAAAAGTGGTTATTCAACATGAGGCACAATCCAATTGAAATTTTGAATCATTTTTGGTACAGTCCAAAAAATCCATTTTCGGATGAAAAACGATGACTCCGGACCTGTCGAACGATCCCAAAATGGTCAATATGGATGAAATTTTAACATTTAATCTTTTGACTCTAAATGACTGTTGGATGTGAATTATGACTTTGTCAACTAAAATAAGTGTGTTTAATGTCATTTCTGTGCCTGAAATGGGTCAAAATTGAAGCTTTTGAGTAAGCAAAACTCTGTAAAAACGCCAATTTTGGTCACTGTGAGGGTTTAAAAAGTGGTTATTCAACATGAGGCACGATCCAATTGACATTTTGAATCATTTTTGGTACAGTCCAAAAAATCAATTTTCGGATGAAAAACGATGACTCCGGACCTGTCAAACGATCCCAAAATGGTCAGTATGGATGAAATTTTAACATTTAATCTTTTGACTCTAAATGACTGTTGGATGTGAATTATGACTTTGTCAACTAAAATGAGTGTGTTTAAAGTCATTTCTGTGCCTGAAACTGGTCAAAATTGAAGCATTTGAGTAAGCAAAACTCTGTAAAAATGGCAATTTTGGTCACTGTGAGAGTTTAAAAAGTGGTTATTCAACATGAGGCACGATCCAATAGACATTTTGAATCATTTTTGGTACAGTCCCAAAAATCAATTTTCCGATGAAAAACGATGACTCCGGACCTGTCGAACGTTCCCAAAATGGTCTATAATAATGAAATTTTAACATTTAATCTTTTGACTCTAAATGACAGTTGGATGTGAATTATGACTTTGTCAAACTAAAATAAGTGTGTTTAAAGTCATTCCTGTGCCTGAAATGGGTCAAAATTGAAGCTTTTGAGAAAGCAAAACTCTGTAAAAACGGCAATTTTGGTCACTGTGAGGGTTTAAAAAGTGGTTATTCAACATGAGGCACGATCCAATTGACATTTTGAATCATTTTTGGTACAGTCCAAAAAATCCATTTTCGGATGAAAAACGATGACTCCGGACCTGTCGAACGATCCCAAAATGGTCAATATGGATGAAATTTTAACATTTAATCTTTTGACTCTAAATGACTGTTGGATGTGAATTATGACTTTGTCAACTAAAATAAGTGTGTTTAAAGTCATTTCTGTGCTTGAAATGGGTCAAAATTGAAGCTTTTGAGTAAGCAAAACCCTGTAAAAATGGCAATTTTGGTCACTGTGAGGGTTTAAAAAGTGGTTATTCAACATGAGGCACGATCCAATTGACATTTTGAATCATTTTTGGTACAGTTTAAAAAAAT
The DNA here is from genome assembly GCF_964263255.1 of Lissotriton vulgaris. Classification (NCBI taxonomy): domain Eukaryota; kingdom Metazoa; phylum Chordata; class Amphibia; order Caudata; family Salamandridae; genus Lissotriton; species Lissotriton vulgaris. The sequence goes on from NW_028252942.1 coordinate 2,840,561, forward strand.
CAATTTTCGGATGAAAAACGATGACTCCGGACCTGTCGAACGTTCCCAAAATGGTCTATAATGATGAAATTTTAACATTTAATCTTTTGACTCTAAATGACTGTTGGATGTGAATTATGACTTTTTCAACTAAAATAACTGTATTTAAAGTCATTTCTGTGCCTGAAACGAGTCAAAATTGAAGCTTTTGAGTAAGCAAAACTCTGTAAAAATGGCAATTTTGGTCACTGTGAGGGTTTAAAAAGTGGTTATTCAACATGAGGCACAATCCAATTGAAATTTTGAATCATTTTTGGTACAGTCCAAAAAATCCATTTTCGGATGAAAAACGATGACTCCGGACCTGTCGAACGATCCCAAAATGGTCAATATGGATGAAATTTTAACATTTAATCTTTTGACTCTAAATGACTGTTGGATGTGAATTATGACTTTGTCAACTGAAATGAGTGTGTTTAAAGTCATTTCTGTGCCTGAAACTGGTCAAAATTGAAGCTTTTGAGTAAGCAAAAGTCTGTAAAAACGGCAATTTTGGTCACTGTGAGGGTTTAAAAAGTGGTTATTCAACATGAGGCACGATCCAATTGACATTTTGAATCATTTTTGGTACATTCCCAAAAATCAATTTTCCGATGAAAAACGATGACTCCGGACCTGTCGAACGATCCCAAAATGGTCAATATGGATGAAATTTTAACATTTAATCTTTTGACTCTAAATGACTGTTGGATGTGAATTATGACTTTGTCAACTAAAATAAGTGTGTTTAATGTCATTTCTGTGCCTGAAATGGGTCAAAATTGAAGCTTTTGAGTAAGCAAAACTCTGTAAAAACGCCAATTTTGGTCACTGTGAGGGTTTAAAAAGTGGTTATTCAACATGAGGCACGATCCAATTGACATTTTGAATCATTTTTGGTACAGTCCAAAAAATCAATTTTCGGATGAAAAACGATGACTCCGGACCTGTCGAACGATCCCAAAATGGTCAGTATGGATGAAATTTTAACATTTAATCTTTTGACTCTAAATGACTGTTGGATGTGAATTATGACTTTGTCAACTAAAATGAGTGTGTTTAAAGTCATTTCTGTGCCTGAAACTGGTCAAAATTGAAGCATTTGAGTAAGCAAAACTCTGTAAAAATGGCAATTTTGGTCACTGTGAGAGTTTAAAAAGTGGTTATTCAACATGAGGCACGATCCAATAGACATTTTGAATCATTTTTGGTACAGTCCCAAAAATCAATTTTCCGATGAAAAACGATGACTCCGGACCTGTCGAACGTTCCCAAAATGGTCTATAATAATGAAATTTTAACATTTAATCTTTTGACTCTAAATGACAGTTGGATGTGAATTATGACTTTGTCAAACTAAAATAAGTGTGTTTAAAGTCATTCCTGTGCCTGAAATGGGTCAAAATTGAAGCTTTTGAGAAAGCAAAACTCTGTAAAAACGGCAATTTTGGTCACTGTGAGGGTTTAAAAAGTGGTTATTCAACATGAGGCACGATCCAATTGACATTTTGAATCATTTTTGGTACAGTCCAAAAAATCCATTTTCGGATGAAAAACGATGACTCCGGACCTGTCGAACGATCCCAAAATGGTCAATATGGATGAAATTTTAACATTTAATCTTTTGACTCTAAATGACTGTTGGATGTGAATTATGACTTTGTCAACTAAAATAAGTGTGTTTAATGTCATTTCTGTGCCTGAAATGGGTCAATATTGAAGCTTTTGAGTAAGCAAAACTCTGTAAAAACGCCAATTTTGGTCACTGTGAGGGTTTAAAAAGTGGTTATTCAACATGAGGCACGATCCAATTGACATTTTGAATCATTTTTGGTACAGTCCAAAAAATCAATTTTCGGATGAAAAACGATGACTCCGGACCTGTCAAACGATCCCAAAATGGTCAGTATGGATGAAATTTTAACATTTAATCTTTTGACTCTAAATGACTGTTGGATGTGAATTATGACTTTGTCAACTAAAATGAGTGTGTTTAAAGTCATTTCTGTGCCTGAAACTGGTCAAAATTGAAGCATTTGAGTAAGCAAAACTCTGTAAAAATGGCAATTTTGGTCACTGTGAGAGTTTAAAAAGTGGTTATTCAACATGAGGCACGATCCAATAGACATTTTGAATCATTTTTGGTACAGTCCCAAAAATCAATTTTCCGATGAAAAACGATGACTCCGGACCTGTCGAACGTTCCCAAAATGGTCTATAATAATGAAATTTTAACATTTAATCTTTTGACTCTAAATGACAGTTGGATGTGAATTATGACTTTGTCAAACTAAAATAAGTGTGTTTAAAGTCATTCCTGTGCCTGAAATGGGTCAAAATTGAAGCTTTTGAGAAAGCAAAACTCTGTAAAAACGGCAATTTTGGTCACTGTGAGGGTTTAAAAAGTGGTTATTCAACATGAGGCACGATCCAATTGACATTTTGAATCATTTTTGGTACAGTCCAAAAAATCCATTTTCGGATGAAAAACGATGACTCCGGACCTGTCGAACGATCCCAAAATGGTCAATATGGATGAAATTTTAACATTTAATCTTTTGACTCTAAATGACTGTTGGATGTGAATTATGACTTTGTCAACTAAAATAAGTGTGTTTAAAGTCATTTCTGTGCTTGAAATGGGTCAAAATTGAAGCTTTTGAGTAAGCAAAACCCTGTAAAAATGGCAATTTTGGTCACTGTGAGGGTTTAAAAAGTGGTTATTCAACATGAGGCACGATCCAATTGACATTTTGAATCATTTTTGGTACAGTTTAAAAAATCAATTTTCGGATGAAAAACGATGACTCCGGACCTGTCGAACGTTCCCAAAATGGTCTATAATGATGAAATTTTAACATTTAATCTTTTGACTCTAAATGACTGTTGGATGTGAATTATGACTTTTTCAACTAAAATAACTGTGTTTAAAGTCATTTCTGTGCCTGAAACGAGTCAAAATTGAAGCTTTTGAGTAAGCAAAACTCTGTAAAAATGGCAATTTTGGTCACTGTGAGGGTTTAAAAAGTGGTTATTCAACATGAGGCACAATCCAATTGAAATTTTGAATCATTTTTGGTACAGTCCCAAAAATCAATTTTCCGATGAAAAACGATGACTCCGGACCTGTCGAACGTTCCCAAAATGGTCTATAATAATGAAATTTTAACATTTAATCTTTTGACTCTAAATGACAGTTGGATGTGAATTATGACTTTGTCAAACTAAAATAAGTGTGTTTAAAGTCATTCCTGTGCCTGAAATGGGTCAAAATTGAAGCTTTTGAGAAAGCAAAACTCTGTAAAAACGGCAATTTTGGTCACTGTGAGGGTTTAAAAAGTGGTTATTCAACATGAGGCACGATCCAATTGACATTTTGAATCATTTTTGGTACAGTCCCAAAAATCAATTTTCCGATGAAAAACAATGACTCCGGACCTGTCGAACGTTCCCAAAATGGTCTATAATGATGAAATTTTAACATTTAATCTTTTGACTCTAAATGACTGTTGGATGTGAATTATGACTTTTTCAACTAAAATAACTGTGTTTAAAGTCATTTCTGTGCCTGAAACGAGTCAAAATTGAAGCTTTTGAGTAAGCAAAACTCTGTAAAAATGGCAATTTTGGTCACTGTGAGAGTTTAAAAAGTGGTTATTCAACATGAGGCACGATCCAATAGACATTTTGAATCATTTTTGGTACAGTCCCAAAAATCAATTTTCCGATGAAAAACGATGACTCCGGACCTGTCGAACGTTCCCAAAATGGTCTATAATGATGAAATTTTAACATTTATTCTTTTGACTCTAAATGACTGTTGGATGTGAATTATGACTTTGTCAAACTAAAATAAGTGTGTTTAAAGTCATTTCTGTGCCTGAAATGGGTCAAAATTGAAGCTTTTGAGAAAGCAAAACTCTGTAAAAATGGCAATTTTGGTCACTGTGAGGGTTTAAAAAGTGGTTATTCAACATGAGGCACGATCCAATTGACATTTTGAATCATTTTTGGTACGGTCCAAAAAATCCATTTTCGGATGAAAAACGATAACTCCGGACCTGTCGAACGTTCCCAAAATGGTCTATAATGATGAAATTTTAACATTTAATCTTTTGACTCTAAATGACTGTTGGATGTGAATTATGTTTTTGTCAACTAAAATGAGTGCGTTTAAAGTCATTTCTGTGCCTGAAATGGGTCAAAATTGAAGCTTTTGAGTAAGCAAAACTCTGTAAAAATGGCAATTTTGGTCACTTTGAGGGTTTAAAAAGTGGTTATTCAACATGAGGCACGATCCAATTGACATTTTGAATCATTTTTGGTACAGTTTAAAAAAACAATTTTCGGATGAAAAACGATGACTCCGGACCTGTCGAACGTTCCCAAAATGGTCTATAATGATGAAATTTTAACATTTATTCTTTTGACTCTAAATGACTGTTGGATGTGAATTATGACTTTGTCAACTAAAATAAGTGTGTTTAAAGTCATTTCTGTGCCTGAAATGGGTCAAAATTGAAGATTTTGAGTAAGCAAAACTCTGTAAAAATGGCAATTTTGGTCACTGTGAGAGTTTAAAAAGTGGTTATTCAACATGAGGCACGATCCAATAGACATTTTGAATCATTTTTGGTACAGTCCCAAAAATCAATTTTCCGATGAAAAACGATGACTCCGGACCTGTCGAACGTTCCCAAAATGGTCTATAATGATGAAATTTTAACATTTAATCTTTTGACTCTAAATGACTGTTGGATGTGAATTATGACTTTGTCAAACTAAAATAAGTGTGTTTAAAGTCATTTCTGTGCCTGAAATGGGTCAAAATTGAAGCTTTTGAGAAAGCAAAACTCTGTAAAAAGGGCAATTTTGGTCACTGTGAGGGTTTAAAAAGTGGTTATTCAACATGAGGCACGATCCAATTGACATTTTAAATCATTTTTGGTACAGTCCAAAAAATCCATTTTCGGATGAAAAACGATGACTCCGGACCTGTCGAACGATCCCAAAATGGTCAATATGGATGAAAATTTAACATTTATTCTTTTGACTCTAAATGACTGTTGGATGTGAATTATGACTTTGTCAACTAAAATAAGTGTGTTTAAAGTCATTTCTGTGCCTGAAATGGGTCAAAATTGAAGATTTTGAGTAAGGAAAACTCTGTAAAAATGGCAATTTTGGTCACTGTGAGAGTTTAAAAAGTGGTTATTCAACACGAGGCACGATCCAATTGACATTTTGAATCATTTTTGGTACAGGCCAAAAAATCCATTTTCGGATGAAAAACGATGACTCCGGACCTGTCGAACGATCCCAAAATGGTCAATATGGATGAAATTTTAACATTTATTCTTTTGACTCTATAAATGACTGTTGGATTTGAATTATGACTTTGTCAACTAAAATAAGTGTGTTTAAAGTCATTTCTGTGCCTGAAATGGGTCAAAATTGAAGCTTTTGAGTAAGCAAAACTCTGTAAAAATGGCAATTTTGGTCACTGTGAGAGTTTAAAAAGTGGTTATTCAACATGAGGCACGATCCAATAGACATTTTGAATCATTTTTGGTACAGTCCCAAAAATCAATTTTCCGATGAAAAACGATGACTCCGGACCTGTCGAACGTTCCCAAAATGGTCTATAATGATGAAATTTTAACATTTAATCTTTTGACTCTAAATGACTGTTGGATGTGAATTATGACTTTGTCAACTAAAATAAGTGTGTTTAAAGTCATTTCTGTGCTTGAAATGGGTCAAAATTGAAGCTTTTGAGTAAGCAAAACTCTGTAAAAATGGCAATTTTGGTCACTGTGAGGGTTTAAAAAGTGGTTATTCAACATGAGGCACAATCCAATTGAAATTTTGAATCATTTTTGGTACAGTCCAAAAAATCCATTTTCGGATGAAAAACGATGACTCCGGACCTGTCGAACGATCCCAAAATGGTCAATATGGATGAAATTTTAACATTTAATCTTTTGACTCTAAATGACTGTTGGATGTGAATTATGACTTTGTCAACTAAAATGAGTGTGTTTAAAGTCATTTCTGTGCCTGAAACTGGTCAAAATTGAAGCTTTTGAGTAAGCAAAACTCTGTAAAAACGGCAATTTTGGTCACTGTGAGGGTTTAAAAAGTGGTTATTCAACATGAGGCACGATCCAATTGACATTTTGAATCATTTTTGGTACAGTCCCAAAAATCAATTTTCCGATGAAAAACGATGACTCCGGACCTGTCGAACGATCCCAAAATGGTCAATATGGATGAAATTTTAACATTTAATCTTTTGACTCTAAATGACTGTTGGATGTGAATTATGACTTTGTCAACTAAAATAAGTGTGTTTAATGTCATTTCTGTGCCTGAAATGGGTCAAAATTGAAGCTTTTGAGTAAGCAAAACTCTGTAAAAACGCCAATTTTGGTCACTGTGAGGGTTTAAAAAGTGGTTATTCAACATGAGGCACGATCCAATTGACATTTTGAATCATTTTTGGTACAGTCCAAAAAATCAATTTTCGGATGAAAAACGATGACTCCGGACCTGTCAAACGATCCCAAAATGGTCAGTATGGATGAAATTTTAACATTTAATCTTTTGACTCTAAATGACTGTTGGATGTGAATTATGACTTTGTCAACTAAAATGAGTGTGTTTAAAGTCATTTCTGTGCCTGAAACTGGTCAAAATTGAAGCATTTGAGTAAGCAAAACTCTGTAAAAATGGCAATTTTGGTCACTGTGAGAGTTTAAAAAGTGGTTATTCAACATGAGGCACGATCCAATAGACATTTTGAATCATTTTTGGTACAGTCCCAAAAATCAATTTTCCGATGAAAAACGATGACTCCGGACCTGTCGAACGTTCCCAAAATGGTCTATAATAATGAAATTTTAACATTTAATCTTTTGACTCTAAATGACAGTTGGATGTGAATTATGACTTTGTCAAACTAAAATAAGTGTGTTTAAAGTCATTCCTGTGCCTGAAATGGGTCAAAATTGAAGCTTTTGAGAAAGCAAAACTCTGTAAAAACGGCAATTTTGGTCACTGTGAGGGTTTAAAAAGTGGTTATTCAACATGAGGCACGATCCAATTGACATTTTGAATCATTTTTGGTACAGTCCAAAAAATCCATTTTCGGATGAAAAACGATGACTCCGGACCTGTCGAACGATCCCAAAATGGTCAATATGGATGAAATTTTAACATTTAATCTTTTGACTCTAAATGACTGTTGGATGTGAATTATTGTTGTTGTTGTATAGCTTTATTTCGAAATATTTCATTTCATAAAAGCATTACAGTAAAATCTTTATAAGGGTAAAACACAGTTATACGTCGAGACTATAGAAAAATTTCAACAAGAATCTTAAAAATATACAACCTAGTAAAAAACATCATTTCTGAAGACATTTGTGCAAATATACAATTATTCATTTCTGCATAGACAAAAGGACGCATACAGGAAGTAACCGGGGCACTATAATATAAGTTGGCATCCTTACTGGAGGAGCTTCCTCCTCGCGGTTCTTATCCTCCAAGCCCACCCCAGAAATTTTGCCAGACCACAAGCAAAGAGTGGTTGAGGGTCGGATTTTAACAGCTGTAAGGCCTCCAAATGTGACCGAGTGCCCAGCCTTGTGCAGAGCGGTTTCAACCATCTGCGACGGGGAGCAGCGTAGGCTGGGCATTCAAATAACAAGTGGGGAATGGATTCCACCCTGGTTGTACAGAAAGGGCAAGTTTCCACAGTTTGCCATGGTGGTTTCCACTTAGCTGTCCTTGAGCCTAAGGGCAAAACCCCGGCCCTGAATTTAAAATACAACGCCCTATCTGTTGGGTTCAAAATCACATCGAGGTAGGGTTCTCTAGAGGGACGGGATTTGATAACCAAGAACTCCTTAGCTGATCTACACATATTCGGTTGGGAGACTCTCTCATTATCCACCCACAGCCAGAATATTTTCTTAAGCAGCTGTTTGGGTGGCGAGGATCTGCTAGCCCAAGCATCACCGAGGCCCAGGTCGCAAAGGAGGCGCTTTACACCAAGGAGCCAACCGATCTTATGCCAGCCCGGGGTTGAAAGAAGCTCACTTAGTGCATCGGCATAGCTTGAGAGCTCAGGGACATTCCATATACGGGCCCACAGGAGGAGGGGACGTAGCTTGGCCTGGTCAGCTATGGATCGTGTACCTGTGTCGAATAGCAGGGGTAGGGTGGGAGAGCTGTGAGGGAGCCGCATTAGATCTTTGTGAAACTTATTCTCCAGATGGAATAGAGTATCAAGTTTCTGGGTACCCCACAATTCGGCCCCGTAAAGAGCCGCACTCACAGCCTTTGCCTTGTATATGTCGAGTATCACCCCGATGGGTTTGAGGGGTGAGGCGCGATGCTCTTTTAAGAGGGCACCCGTGACCCTCCTGTATGTCAAGGTGGATTTTTGGTGGTGCGCCTTCCAAGACATAGTGTCACAAAGTCTGATTCCTAGGTAATCAAATTCCCTGACCCTTTCTAAAGGTACTGTGTCAATTGATGGCGGGTAAACTGTCTTCCTGGGGGGGTTCAACACAAGGAACTTGGTTTTATTGATGTTAATAGCCAAGCCCCTTGTGTCGCAGAAGCCCTGAAACCTCGTTAGCAGGGTTTGGAGGCCCTTCGGGGATTTCGAAATGAGCAGGGTATCGTCTGCGAACAGGAGCGTTGGTATCTTTCTGCCCGCCAGAGAAGGAGCATCTGCTGAAAGTTGGAGAAGGTGCTCTACCACTCCGTTTAGATATAGGGAAAACAGAGTGGGAGCTAGCACACACCCCTGGCGGACGCCCCTGTCAACAGGAATCCGAGATGTTTTTTGGCCTTGCTGACCCCATCTGATTTGGGCAAAATTGCTTTCGTGGAATTTGATGGTTAAGGCTAACAAGTACGCGGGCATGCCCATGCCCTCAAGTGTGGCCCACAGTTGGTTACGTGGAACAAGGTCAAAGGCAGTCCGTAAGTCGATGAAAGCGAGATACAGACTGCCCTTGCCCAGTTTGACCACTTTCCAAAAAAGCATTAGGAATCGGAATGTCTGCTCAATCGTGCCGGTTCCAGATCTGAAGCCGGCCTGAAAGTCAGACAGAACCTTCATTTCCTCGGCCCACTGCAGGATCCTACCCAAAACTACCTTCCCTGCTGCCTTCTGGGTGGAATCAAGCAGACTTATGGGTCGGTAGTTGGCCGGATCATCCCTGCAGCCCTTTTTGAAAATGGGGACAACTTCCGCACCCCTCCACGAATCCGGGAAACCACCACCCACCATTGCCTCATTCAGGAGTTTAGCAATGTATAGGCTCCAAACCTCGACATTGCTACGAAGCAAGTCTCCGGGGACTCCATCTGGGCCTGCCGCCTTGTTGGGAACGATGCACCTGATTGCTATCTCCACCTCCCTAGGTGAAAAAGTGGGGCCAAGGTGAGAACTATTAGCTAGTACTAAGTCACTAGGACTCCAATTAGGACCCAGTACCCCCGGGGAGTTGGAGTATAATTTGGCAAAGTGGGCCCACCAAACCTTCCCTGAAATATTGCATGTAATCAGGGAGTCAACAGGCCTGTCCCTACTTCTGATCAAAGCCCAGAAAGCCCTTGAGTCCTTTCTAAAACCAGCCTCCATTAGATCACTCCAGAAGTTGGTTTCGTGAGTGATCTTTGCTGCAACTTGGGTCTTCTTGTAATTTTTCCTAGCTTGGGAAATCAGAGCCTGATCTTTAGTGCTGACCGCCATAATTAGTTCACTTTTTGCTTGGCGGCAAGCGTGAGAATACCATTGATCTCTGCCCTTAGCCTCATTTCTCCGCTTGGACCCCCCCCTCCCCTCAGGAACCAGGAAAAGATTGCTAAGTGATACAATTGTCTCCACAAATGGCACAAGGATAGGAGAGTCACAATCCAACGTGCTTGCTGTACACTTGGCTTCCATCATTATGGATTGAACTTGGGCCATTCTTGTAACATCCGAAGCAACCTTAGCCCACTTTAGTCGCCTCCCGCAGTTTGATGGAACAACTTCGTGGGATGATTTCCAAGTTGGCCGAGGTGATACTGCTGTGGTCCCTTGGTCCCACGGGAGAGCAAGCGAAAGGATCAACGGGTTGTGGTCACTATCCGTGGATTTTTGAACAACCATATCAAGGGCATATTCCCACAGGTTAAAGTTTAACAGCACGTAATCGATTCTGGAGGTGTGTCCAATCCTGTTGTATGTGTGTGCACCTCCAGCGTCTGACTTGCAGCGACCATTAGTGGCTCTGAGAGAGTGTTCCAAGCAAAGTGCGTTGATATCAATGGCATTCTGGGTCCATTTCCTGATGGGATTGAGAGCAAGCAAGGGAATGCCTCTCTTGCAATCGTCCTCCCATGTATCCAAGATGTCCTCGCAGGCCAAAGGCTCAAAGCAACAATTGAAATCCCCGCCCAAAATGGTAAGGGAGTCAATGTTGCAGCCAGTTAGCTCCTCTTCGACTCCAGTTAGAGACAGAGGGCTCACGTTCCCTGCCCTGGCCCCCCTTAGGTACATGTTGAAGAGCTCTAGAGTATTACCCCCCGGGCACTGCATAGTAAGCCTCAAGAGGTCTGGAGATGGTGAGTTTGTATGTTTTACTACTAGTCCCAGCGCTACACTTACCCAGATGATAAGGCCACCAGAAGGACGGCCTTTGCTGCCTTTAGACCTGGAGGCCGGCACAGAGTAGGTGGTGAAGCCGACCCTGTGCACGGGCTCCAAGCACCAAGTTTCCTGTAAAAGGCAGATCCCGAAGGGCTCCATAAAGGAGATCCAATCAGGTTTATTGAAGTTCCGGGCAAGCCCTGCCACATTCCAGCTTAATATTTTAAGCTGGGGAACACCTGTCAAAGTCTTGCCAGGCTGTGGCTCAGAGACTGGGGAGATGGCGTGGATGTCAGTGACCCTGGCAGAATGGAAAGAAGCTGCAGGTGGTGGGATTTCGGGGACAATCAAGTTTACTGTTACGTGTGTAGTGGGAGGACAAACAACAGGGGAGGTGTGCGCCAGATCCAGTGTGAGGGGGGCCTGTGTTGGGGACTGGGTAGGGGAGAAAATACTAGTCACACCCACACTAGCCGTCAAGGATAGACTCCCCTTCCCCGATGTGGAACCATTGTGATTACTAGGTAATACTCTAATTGGGGGCGTTAGGAGTCAATCGACATCCTCCAGGCTGCCAAACCCATCAGCAGTTACATTTCCAGGCCAACAACTGTTTGGGTTAAGCGCAGTGGAAAGGAAACCCCAACTAGGCTGTTGGGGAACTGTGGGCCATAAGCCCCCCTGCGGACATACAGCACGGGGAGGATAAAAGAATGATAAAGGCTTCGGGGCAATAGAGGAGCCCCAATCTTGGTTCCCAGGAGACCAGATGTGCCTGGCTGTATACACGTCGTCAAATGTTACGACTATACAGTCACCGGGGGTCAATTTCCTCGTGGTACCCACCCAGGGAACTCTTCGAGTCGTTAAGACTCTACTCCTCCTTCCATTGGGAATAGGCCTATAAGTGTTGAGCCAGTGCATGACTTTATTACGTAGCGAGTGCTGGTCTTCATATTGGCCATTCTCCAGCTCCGGGACACCCGTCAAAACCACCATATAATCATTAGCTTCGGGAGGAAGGTCAATATAACCTCCTCGAAAGTTGCTCCTAGTGTGGGGGCCCCTAGCAGAATGAGTTGGGGGTTTATTCCGGGGGGCCTTGGTGGGACGTGAGCTATTATTGGCTGGATTCTGGGCTCTCGGTGTCGCTGTTGTAGTATTGGTACGAGGTGCCTGGGCAGGGCCGGTGCTAGAGCTAATTGGGTTCCGGGCTCTCGATGCAGCTGATATAGAGCCAGTGTGAGTTTGTGTAGCTGGAGCATTTGAGGTATTAGCCCTGGCCTGAGGGGGCGGGTTAGCAGTAATGAGATTCCTAGTGCGGGGTTTGGGAATAGGGTGGGTAGGACAGGGCAAAGTGGGATTAGGGGGCAAACCAGGGATAGCTATATGGGGTGGGGTAGGAACCTCTGTGCACGGGTTACTATCAATCACCCCCTGGCGTTCAAGGCCTCTTAGGCCAAGAGTGGCCAAGGCGATGATACTTTTCTCCATTTCGAGGAGATTGTTCTCTATACGGGAAAGCCTTAAGTCCAGGGGGGATAAAAGATTTTTTAGGGACTCCCAGACCACTCCTATAAATTCCCGCTCCCTCCCGTCCTGGTTTGTCCAGCCCATATCTGATCTTTCAAGTTGTGAGGTGCCTCCAGAATCTAAAGTGCCTTGCCCCACAGTGTTTTCACCCCCAGGAGCCAGTGGGGAGAGGAGAGGCATGGCCGGATTGGTAGCGGCTATTGTATTTTCACTGATGGGCAAATTAGCACCCTGCATTGGCAATTTCTTCCGAGGGGAAGTTGGGCTGGGGGAACGTTTTCTCTTATTGGGATTCCCCGGGATGTTATCGAGACCGCCATATGAGGTAGAGGCCAGGGATATATCCAGTGATTGTTGGGAAGAAGTAAGGGAAGCAAGAGGACTGTCCTCAACAGTAAGCGGGCCGTCGGGCAAAGCAGGTAGACCTAAAGATGGAAGTGGGAGTGGGAGGGAGGCAGTGGGCAGAGCAGGCATGTCGTGGACATCAGCCACCGCTATAACACCCTCCCGCTTACCGATGTGATTAGGGGAAATAGCTGTAGCTATATGACCAAGAGAGGATTTCTTACGTGAGGCAAAATCGAGTGACAACTTCCTGGCCGCTTCCAGGTCAAGGGACACTCTGGTTTGCAGTTTGACAATTTCATGGTCTATAGCCTTGGTTGTCCGCGTGATAAAATCGTCCATGGGCCCGTTAGGTGCCAGCCCCCCCTTGGCCGCCCTATTGCGTGTGACGCGGGTACACATATGGTCTAATAAGGACTAACTGAGTCTAACAGCCCGGGCAGGAAAATGGGCAAACACAAAGTGCGAGGCGAAAGTGCAAGATAGGGGGCCCAGACCAGACCGCTCAGACCTCGAACGGCCTCAAACGGCCCGCTCTTTGCCCGGTCTTCGCCCCGCGCTTGGACCCGCGCGCGTCCCGCGTCGCGGGAGCCTCAGATTAGGATATATAGGCCGTTTGTAGGCGGTGGGCGGGCCACGGGGAGAGCGGACCGGAAGGTCTTGCAGGTCACGCAGGGACTCCTGGACAATGGAGTCCCTGCACACGCTCGCAGCCCCGCTGCGCCTCGCTCCCACAACCAGCCTCAAGCTGACACGAAGGTCTCCAAAGCAGCCCCCAGCCAACAGGGCGAAGCGGCACCCGCGGAGCGGGTGCGGCGAGTAGTTGCCACAGGTCCAGCAGGCAACAAGGAATCCAAGTGTAGCGCCAGCAACAGCGCTACGGCAGCAAAAGCGTCCCAAGGAGCAGAGCAAGAAGAGGAGGTAAAGTACCCTCCTGTGGGCGGTGGGCGGGCCACGGGGAGAGCGGACCGGAAGGTCTTGCAGGTCACGCAGGGACTCCTGGACAATGGAGTCCCTGCACACGCTCGCAGCCCCGCTGCGCCTCGCTCCCACAACCAGCCTCAAGCTGACACGAAGGTCTCCAAAGCAGCCCCCAGCCAACAGGGCGAAGCGGCACCCGCGGAGCGGGTGCGGCGAGTAGTTGCCACAGGTCCAGCAGGCAACAAGGAATCCAAGTGTAGCGCCAGCAACAGCGCTACGGCAGCAAAAGCGTCCCAAGGAGCAGAGCAAGAAGAGGAGGTAAAGTACCCTCCTGTGGGCGGTGGGCGGGCCACGGGGAGAGCGGACCGGAAGGTCTTGCAGGTCACGCAGGGACTCCTGGACAATGGAGTCCCTGCACACGCTCGCAGCCCCGCTGCGCCTCGCTCCCACAACCAGCCTCAAGCTGACACGAAGGTCTCCAAAGCAGCCCCCAGCCAACAGGGCGAAGCGGCACCCGCGGAGCGGGTGCGGCGAGTAGTTGCCACAGGTCCAGCAGGCAACAAGGAATCCAAGTGTAGCGCCAGCAACAGCGCTACGGCAGCAAAAGCGTCCCAAGGAGCAGAGCAAGAAGAGGAGGTAAAGTACCCTCCTGTGGGCGGTGGGCGGGCCACGGGGAGAGCGGACCGGAAGGTCTTGCAGGTCACGCAGGGACTCCTGGACAATGGAGTCCCTGCACACGCTCGCAGCCCCGCTGCGCCTCGCTCCCACAACCAGCCTCAAGCTGACACGAAGGTCTCCAAAGCAGCCCCCAGCCAACAGGGCGAAGCGGCACCCGCGGAGCGGGTGCGGCGAGTAGTTGCCACAGGTCCAGCAGGCAACAAGGAATCCAAGTGTAGCGCCAGCAACAGCGCTACGGCAGCAAAAGCGTGAATTATGACTTTGTCAACTAAAATAAGTGTGTTTAAAGTCATTTCTGTGCTTGAAATGGGTCAAAATTGAAGCTTTTGAGTAAGCAAAACCCTGTAAAAATGGCAATTTTGGTCACTGTGAGGGTTTAAAAAGTGGTTATTCAACATGAGGCACGATCCAATTGACATTTTGAATCATTTTTGGTACAGTTTAAAAAATCAATTTTCGGATGAAAAACGATGACTCCGGACCTGTCGAACGTTCCCAAAATGGTCTATAATGATGAAATTTATCATTTAATCTTTTGACTCTAAATGACTGTTGGATGTGAATTATGACTTTTTCAACTAAAATAACTGTGTTTAAAGTCATTTCTGTGCCTGAAACGAGTCAAAATTGAAGCTTTTGAGTAAGCAAAACTCTGTAAAAATGGCAATTTTGGTCACTGTGAGGGTTTAAAAAGTGGTTATTCAACATGAGGCACAATCCAATTGAAATTTTGAATCATTTTTGGTACAGTCCAAAAAATCCATTTTCGGATGAAAAACGATGACTCCGGACCTGTCGAACGATCCCAAAATGGTCAATATGGATGAAATTTTAACATTTAATCTTTTGACTCTAAATGACTGTTGGATGTGAATTATGACTTTGTCAACTGAAATGAGTGTGTTTAAAGTCATTTCTGTGCCTGAAACTGGTCAAAATTGAAGCTTTTGAGTAAGCAAAAGTCTGTAAAAACGGCAATTTTGGTCACTGTGAGGGTTTAAAAAGTGGTTATTCAACATGAGGCACGATCCAATTGACATTTTGAATCATTTTTGGTACATTCCCAAAAATCAATTTTCCGATGAAAAACGATGACTCCGGACCTGTCGAACGATCCCAAAATGGTCAATATGGATGAAATTTTAACATTTAATCTTTTGACTCTAAATGACTGTTGGATGTGAATTATGACTTTGTCAACTAAAATAAGTGTGTTTAATGTCATTTCTGTGCCTGAAATGGGTCAAAATTGAAGCTTTTGAGTAAGCAAAACTCTGTAAAAACGCCAATTTTGGTCACTGTGAGGGTTTAAAAAGTGGTTATTCAACATGAGGCACGATCCAATTGACATTTTGAATCATTTTTGGTACAGTCCAAAAAATCAATTTTCGGATGAAAAACGATGACTCCGGACCTGTCGAACGATCCCAAAATGGTCAGTATGGATGAAATTTTAACATTTAATCTTTTGACTCTAAATGACTGTTGGATGTGAATTATGACTTTGTCAACTAAAATGAGTGTGTTTAAAGTCATTTCTGTGCCTGAAACTGGTCAAAATTGAAGCATTTGAGTAAGCAAAACTCTGTAAAAATGGCAATTTTGGTCACTGTGAGAGTTTAAAAAGTGGTTATTCAACATGAGACACGATCCAATAGACATTTTGAATCATTTTTGGTACAGTCCCAAAAATCAATTTTCCGATGAAAAACGATGACTCCGGACCTGTCGAACGTTCCCAAAATGGTCTATAATAATGAAATTTTAACATTTAATCTTTTGACTCTAAATGACAGTTGGATGTGAATTATGACTTTGTCAAACTAAAATAAGTGTGTTTAAAGTCATTCCTGTGCCTGAAATGGGTCAAAATTGAAGCTTTTGAGAAAGCAAAACTCTGTAAAAACGGCAATTTTGGTCACTGTGAGGGTTTAAAAAGTGGTTATTCAACATGAGGCACGATCCAATTGACATTTTGAATCATTTTTGGTACAGTCCAAAAAATCCATTTTCGGATGAAAAACGATGACTCCGGACCTGTCGAACGATCCCAAAATGGTCAATATGGATGAAATTTTAACATTTAATCTTTTGACTCTAAATGACTGTTGGATGTGAATTATGACTTTGTCAACTAAAATAAGTGTGTTTAATGTCATTTCTGTGCCTGAAATGGGTCAAAATTGAAGCTTTTGAGTAAGCAAAACTCTGTAAAAACGCCAATTTTGGTCACTGTGAGGGTTTAAAAAGTGGTTATTCAACATGAGGCACGATCCAATTGACATTTTGAATCATTTTTGGTACAGTCCAAAAAATCAATTTTCGGATGAAAAACGATGACTCCGGACCTGTCAAACGATCCCAAAATGGTCAGTATGGATGAAATTTTAACATTTAATCTTTTGACTCTAAATGACTGTTGGATGTGAATTATGACTTTGTCAACTAAAATAAGTGTGTTTAAAGTCATTTCTGTGCTTGAAATGGGTCAAAATTGAAGCTTTTGAGTAAGCAAAACCCTGTAAAAATGGCAATTTTGGTCACTGTGAGGGTTTAAAAAGTGGTTATTCAACATGAGGCACGATCCAATTGACATTTTGAATCATTTTTGGTACAGTTTAAAAAATCAATTTTCGGATGAAAAACGATGACTCCGGACCTGTCGAACGTTCCCAAAATGGTCTATAATGATGAAATTTTAACATTTAATCTTTTGACTCTAAATGACTGTTGGATGTGAATTATGACTTTTTCAACTAAAATAACTGTGTTTAAAGTCATTTCTGTGCCTGAAACGAGTCAAAATTGAAGCTTTTGAGTAAGCAAAACTCTGTAAAAATGGCAATTTTGGTCACTGTGAGGGTTTAAAAAGTGGTTATTCAACATGAGGCACAATCCAATTGAAATTTTGCATCATTTTTGGTACAGTCCCAAAAATCAATTTTCCGATGAAAAACGATGACTCCGGACCTGTCGAACGTTCCCAAAATGGTCTATAATAATGAAATTTTAACATTTAATCTTTTGACTCTAAATGACAGTTGGATGTGAATTATGACTTTGTCAAACTAAAATAAGTGTGTTTAAAGTCATTCCTGTGCCTGAAATGGGTCAAAATTGAAGCTTTTGAGAAAGCAAAACTCTGTAAAAACGGCAATTTTGGTCACTGTGAGGGTTTAAAAAGTGGTTATTCAACATGAGGCACGATCCAATTGACATTTTGAATCATTTTTGGTACAGTCCAAAAAATCCATTTTCGGATGAAAAACGATGACTCCGGACCTGTCGAACGATCCCAAAATGGTCAATATGGATGAAATTTTAACATTTAATCTTTTGACTCTAAATGACTGTTGGATGTGAATTATGACTTTGTCAACTAAAATAAGTGTGTTTAAAGTCATTTCTGTGCTTGAAATGGGTCAAAATTGAAGCTTTTGAGTAAGCAAAACCCTGTAAAAATGGCAATTTTGGTCACTGTGAGGGTTTAAAAAGTGGTTATTCAACATGAGGCACGATCCAATTGACATTTTGAATCATTTTTGGTACAGTTTAAAAAATCAATTTTCGGATGAAAAACGATGACTCCGGACCTGTCGAACGTTCCCAAAATGGTCTATAATGATGAAATTTTAACATTTAATCTTTTGACTCTAAATGACTGTTGGATGTGAATTATGACTTTTTCAACTAAAATAACTGTGTTTAAAGTCATTTCTGTGCCTGAAACGAGTCAAAATTGAAGCTTTTGAGTAAGCAAAACTCTGTAAAAATGGCAATTTTGGTCACTGTGAGGGTTTAAAAAGTGGTTATTCAACATGAGGCACAATCCAATTGAAATTTTGAATCATTTTTGGTACAGTCCAAAAAATCCATTTTCGGATGAAAAACGATGACTCCGGACCTGTCGAACGATCCCAAAATGGTCAATATGGATGAAATTTTAACATTTAATCTTTTGACTCTAAATGACTGTTGGATGTGAATTATGACTTTGTCAACTGAAATGAGTGTGTTTAAAGTCATTTCTGTGCCTGAAACTGGTCAAAATTGAAGCTTTTGAGTAAGCAAAAGTCTGTAAAAACGGCAATTTTGGTCACTGTGAGGGTTTAAAAAGTGGTTATTCAACATGAGGCACGATCCAATTGACATTTTGAATCATTTTTGGTACATTCCCAAAAATCAATTTTCCGATGAAAAACGATGACTCCGGACCTGTCGAACGTTCCCAAAATGGTCTATAATGATGAAATTTTAACATTTAATCTTTTGACTCTAAATGACTGTTGGATGCGAATTATGACTTTTTCAACTAAAATAACTGTGTTTAAAGTCATTTCTGTGCTTGAAATGGGTCAAAATTGAAGCTTTTGAGTAAGCAAAACTCTGTAAAAATGGCAATTTTGGTCACTGTGAGGGTTTAAAAAGTGGTTATTCAACATGAGGCACGATCCAATTGACATTTTGAATCATTTTTGGTACAGTTTAAAAAATCAATTTTCGGATGAAAAACGATGACTCCGGACCTGTCGAACGTTCCCAAAATGGTATATAATGATGAAATTTTAACATTTAATCTTTTGACTCTAAATGACTGTTGGATGTGAATTATGACTTTTTCAACTAAAATAACTGTGTTTAAAGTCATTTCTGCGCCTGAAACGAGTCAAAATTGAAGCTTTTGAGTAAGCAAAACTCTGTAAAAATGGCAAATTTGGTCACTGTGAGGGTTTAAAAAGTGGTTATTCAACATGAGGCACAATCCAATTGAAATTTTGAATCATTTTTGGTACAGTCCAAAAAATCCATTTTCGGATGAAAAACGATGACTCCGGACCTGTCGAACGATCCCAAAATGGTCAATATGGATGAAATTTTAACATTTAATCTTTTGACTCTAAATGACTGTTGGATGTGAATTATGACTTTGTCAACTAAAATGAGTGTGTTTAAAGTCATTTCTGTGCCTGAAACTGGTCAAAATTGAAGCTTTTGAGTAAGCAAAACTCTGTAAAAACGGCAATTTTGGTCACTGTGAGGGTTTAAAAAGTGGTTATTCAACATGAGGCACGATCCAATTGACATTTTGAATCATTTTTGGTACAGTCCAAAAAATCCATTTTCGGATGAAAAACGATGACTCCGGACCTGTCGAACGATCCCAAAATGGTCAATATGGATGAAATTTTAACATTTAATCTTTTGACTCTAAATGACTGTTGGATGTGAATTATGACTTTGTCAACTAAAATAAGTGTGTTTAATGTCATTTCCAGTGAAGTAGTGTGGCTCACTGGTTAGAGGCGGCAGACCCGAGAGCAGAGGACGGCCTGGGACCAGGGTTCGATTCCCGGCGCGGCAGGTTTCTGGACCAGGGTCAGCGGACTCGATAATTCTCTCGCCTCGGTGCCCACTCTGATCAGCGATCACACTCGGCAACTCTGGGCATTAGCTTGCCTCATCTTCACTAACGGCCCCACCAGACCGCCGGGGATGCCTGGTCTCACCCTGGAGATACCCAGTAAGGGACCATCTCTCAGGGAAGCCAGGAAGGGTTTCGCAGCGGTCTAAGCGCCAGGACGCCTACGGGTAGCAGTGCGCTATATAAATGCCTACACATTTACATTTACATTTACACATTTCTGTGCCTGAAATGGGTCAAAATTGAAGCTTTTGAGTAAGCAAAACTCTGTAAAAACGCCAATTTTGGTCACTGTGAGGGTTTAAAAAGTGGTTATTCAACATGAGGCACGATCCAATTGACATTTTGAATCATTTTTGGTACAGTCCCAAAAATCAATTTTCCGATGAAAAACGATGACTCCGGACCTGTCGAACGTTCCCAAAATGGTCTATAATAATGAAATTTTAACATTTAATCTTTTGACTCTAAATGACAGTTGGATGTGAATTATGACTTTGTCAAACTAAAATAAGTGTGTTTAAAGTCATTCCTGTGCCTGAAATGGGTCAAAATTGAAGCTTTTGAGAAAGCAAAACTCTGTAAAAACGGCAATTTTGGTCACTGTGAGGGTTTAAAAAGTGGTTATTCAACATGAGGCACGATCCAATTGACATTTTGAATCATTTTTGGTACAGTTTAAAAAAATCAATTTTCGGATGAAAAACGATGACTCCGGACCTGTCGAACGATCCCAAAATGGTCAATATGGATGAAATTTTAACATTTAATCTTTTGACTCTAAATGACTGTTGGATGTGAATTATGACTTTGTCAACTAAAATGAGTGTGTTTAAAGTCATTTCTGTGCCTGAAACTGGTCAAAATTGAAGCATTTGAGTAAGCAAAACTCTGTAAAAATGGCAATTTTGGTCACTGTGAGAGTTTAAAAAGTGGTTATTCAACATGAGGCACGATCCAATAGACATTTTGAATCATTTTTGGTACAGTCCCAAAAATCAATTTTCCGATGAAAAACGATGACTCCGGACCTGTCGAACGTTCCCAAAATGGTCTATAATAATGAAATTTTAACATTTAATCTTTTGACTCTAAATGACAGTTGGATGTGAATTATGACTTTGTCAAACTAAAATAAGTGTGTTTAAAGTCATTCCTGTGCCTGAAATGGGTCAAAATTGAAGCTTTTGAGAAAGCAAAACTCTGTAAAAATGGCAATTTTGGTCACTGTGAGGGTTTAAAAAGTGGTTATTCAACATGAGGCACGATCCAATTGACATTTTGAATCATTTTTGGTACAGTCCAAAAAATCCATTTTCGGATGAAAAACGATGACTCCGGACCTGTCGAACGATCCCAAAATGGTCAATATGGACGAAATTTTAACATTTAATCTTTTGACTCTAAATGACTGTTGGATGTGAATTATGACTTTGTCAACTAAAATAAGTGTGTTTAATGTCATTTCTGTGCCTGAAAGGGGTCAAAATTGAAGCTTTTGAGTAAGCAAAACTCTGTAAAAATGGCAATTTTGGTCACTTTGAGGGTTTAAAAAGTGGTTATTCAACATGAGGCACGATCCAATTGACATTTTGAATAATTTTTGGTACAGTTGAAAAAATCAATTTTCGGATGAAAAACGATGACTCCGGACCTGTCGAACGTTCCCAAAATGGTCTATAATGATGAAATTTTAACATTTAATCTTTTGACTCTAAATGACTGTTGGATGCGAATTATGACTTTTTCAACTAAAATAACTGTGTTTAAAGTCATTTCTGTGCTTGAAATGGGTCAAAATTGAAGCTTTTGAGTAAGCAAAACTCTGTAAAAATGGCAATTTTGGTCACTGTGAGGGTTTAAAAAGTGGTTATTCAACATGAGGCACGATCCAATTGACATTTTGAATCATTTTTGGTACAGTTTAAAAAATCAATTTTCGGATGAAAAACGATGACTCCGGACCTGTCGAACGTTCCCAAAATGGTCTATAATGATGAAATTTTAACATTTAATCTTTTGACTCTAAATGACTGTTGGATGTGAATTATGACTTTTTTTAACTAAAATAACTGTGTTTAAAGTCATTTCTGTGCCTGAAACGAGTCAAAATTGAAGCTTTTGAGTAAGCAAAACTCTGTAAAAATGGCAATTTTGGTCACTGTGAGGGTTTAAAAAGTGGTTATTCAACATGAGGCACAATCCAATTGAAATTTTGAATCATTTTTGGTACAGTCCAAAAAATCCATTTTCGGATGAAAAACGATGACTCCGGACCTGTCGAACGATCCCAAAATGGTCAATATGGATGAAATTTTAACATTTAATCTTTTGACTCTAAATGACTGTTGGATGTGAATTATGACTTTGTCAACTGAAATGAGTGTGTTTAAAGTCATTTCTGTGCCTGAAACTGGTCAAAATTGAAGCTTTTGAGTAAGCAAAACTCTGTAAAAACGGCAATTTTGGTCACTGTGAGGGTTTAAAAAGTGGTTATTCAACATGAGGCACGATCCAATTGACATTTTGAATCATTTTTGGTACATTCCCAAAAATCAATTTTCCGATGAAAAACGATGACTCCGGACCTGTCGAACGATCCCAAAATGGTCAATATGGATGAAATTTTAACATTTAATCTTTTGACTCTAAATGACTGTTGGATGTGAATTATGACTTTGTCAACTAAAATAAGTGTGTTTAATGTCATTTCTGTGCCTGAAATGGGTCAAAATTGAAGCTTTTGAGTAAGCAAAACTCTGTAAAAACGCCAATTTTGGTCACTGTGAGGGTTTAAAAAGTGGTTATTCAACATGAGGCACGATCCAATTGACATTTTGAATCATTTTTGGTACAGTCCAAAAAATCAATTTTCGGATGAAAAACGATGACTCCGGACCTGTCGAACGATCCCAAAATGGTCAGTATGGATGAAATTTTAACATTTAATCTTTTGACTCTAAATGACTGTTGGATGTCAATTATGACTTTGTCAACTAAAATGAGTGTGTTTAAAGTCATTTCTGTGCCTGAAACTGGTCAAAATTGAAGCATTTGAGTAAGCAAAACTCTGTAAAAATGGCAATTTTGGTCACTGTGAGAGTTTAAAAAGTGGTTATTCAACATGAGGCACGATCCAATAGACATTTTGAATCATTTTTGGTACAGTCCCAAAAATCAATTTTCCGATGAAAAACGATGACTCCGGACCTGTCGAACGTTCCCAAAATGGTCTATAATAATGAAATTTTAACATTTAATCTTTTGACTCTAAATGACAGTTGGATGTGAATTATGACTTTGTCAAACTAAAATAAGTGTGTTTAAAGTCATTCCTGTGCCTGAAATGGGTCAAAATTGAAGCTTTTGAGAAAGCAAAACTCTGTAAAAACGGCAATTTTGGTCACTGCTAGGGTTTAAAAAGTGGTTATTCAACATGAGGCACGATCCAATTGACATTTTGAATCATTTTTGGTACAGTCCAAAAAATCCATTTTCGGATGAAAAACGATGACTCCGGACCTGTCGAACGATCCCAAAATGGTCAATATGGATGAAATTTTAACATTTAATCTTTTGACTCTAAATGACTGTTGGATGTGAATTATGACTTTGTCAACTAAAATAAGTGTGTTTAATGTCATTTCTGTGCCTGAAATGGGTCAAAATTGAAGCTTTTGAGTAAGCAAAACTCTGTAAAAACGCCAATTTTGGTCACTGTGAGGGTTTAAAAAGTGGTTATTCAACATGAGGCACGATCCAATTGACATTTTGAATCATTTTTGGTACAGTCCCAAAAATCAATTTTCCGATGAAAAACGATGACTCCGGACCTGTCGAACGTTCCCAAAATGGTTTATAATAATGAAATTTTAACATTTAATCTTTTGACTCTAAATGACAGTTGGATGTGAATTATGACTTTGTCAAACTAAAATAAGTGTGTTTAAAGTCATTCCTGTGCCTGAAATGGGTCAAAATTGAAGCTTTTGAGAAAGCAAAACTCTGTAAAAACGGCAATTTTGGTCACTGTGAGGGTTTAAAAAGTGGTTATTCAACATGAGGCACGATCCAATTGACATTTTGAATCATTTTTGGTACAGTTTAAAAAATCAATTTTCGGATGAAAAACGATGACTCCGGACCTGTCGAACGATCCCAAAATGGTCAATATGGATGAAATTTTAACATTTAATCTTTTGACTCTAAATGACTGTTGGATGTGAATTATGACTTTGTCAACTAAAATGAGTGTGTTTAAAGTCATTTCTGTGCCTGAAACTGGTCAAAATTGAAGCATTTGAGTAAGCAAAACTCTGTAAAAATGGCAATTTTGGTCACTGTGAGAGTTTAAAAAGTGGTTATTCAACATGAGGCACGATCCAATAGACATTTTGAATCATTTTTGGTACAGTCCCAAAAATCAATTTTCCGATGAAAAACGATGACTCCGGACCTGTCGAACGTTCCCAAAATGGTCTATAATAATGAAATTTTAACATTTAATCTTTTGACTCTAAAT
Organism: Lissotriton vulgaris; assembly: GCF_964263255.1. Classification (NCBI taxonomy): domain Eukaryota; kingdom Metazoa; phylum Chordata; class Amphibia; order Caudata; family Salamandridae; genus Lissotriton; species Lissotriton vulgaris. Next base: position 2,864,657 of record NW_028252942.1, read on the forward strand.
GACAGTTGGATGTGAATTATGACTTTGTCAAACTAAAATAAGTGTGTTCAAAGTCATTCCTGTGCCTGAAATGGGTCAAAATTGAAGCTTTTGAGAAAGCAAAACTCTGTAAAAACGGCAATTTTGGTCACTGTGAGGGTTTAAAAAGTGGTTATTCAACATGAGGCACGATCCAATTGACATTTTGAATCATTTTTGGTACAGTCCAAAAAATCCATTTTCGGATGAAAAACGATGACTCCGGACCTGTCGAACGATCCCAAAATGGTCAATATGGATGAAATTTTAACATTTAATCTTTTGACTCTAAATGACTGTTGGATGTGAATTATGACTTTGTCAACTAAAATAAGTGTGTTTAATGTCATTTCTGTGCCTGAAATGGGTCAAAATTGAAGCTTTTGAGTAAGCAAAACTCTGTAAAAATGGCAATTTTGGTCACTTTGAGGGTTTAAAAAGTGGTTATTCAACATGAGGCACGATCCAATTGACATTTTGAATCATTTTTGGTACAGTTTAAAAAATCAATTTTCGGATGAAAAACGATGACTCCGGACCTGTCGAACGTTCCCAAAATGGTCTATAATGATGAAATTTTAACATTTAATCTTTTGACTCTAAATGACTGTTGGATGCGAATTATGACTTTTTCAACTAAAATAACTGTGTTTAAAGTCATTTCTGTGCTTGAAATGGGTCAAAATTGAAGCTTTTGAGTAAGCAAAACTCTGTAAAAATGGCAATTTTGGTCACTGTGAGGGTTTAAAAAGTGGTTATTCAACATGAGGCACGATCCAATTGACATTTTGAATCATTTTTGGTACAGTTTAAAAAATCAATTTTCGGATGAAAAACGATGACTCGGGACCTGTTGAACGTTCCCAAAATGGTACATAATGATGAAATTTTAACATTTAATCTTTTGACTCTAAATGACTGTTAGATGTGAATTATGACTTTTTCAACTAAAATAACTGTGTTTAAAGTCATTTCTGCGCCTGAAACGAGTCAAAATTGAAGCTTTTGAGTAAGCAAAACTCTGTAAAAATGGCAATTTTGGTCACTGTGAGGGTTTAAAAAGTGGTTATTCAACATGAGGCACAATCCAATTGAAATTTTGAATCATTTTTGGTACAGTCCAAAAAATCCATTTTCGGATGAAAAACGATGACTCCGGACCTGTCGAACGATCCCAAAATGGTCAATATGGATGAAATTTTAACATTTAATCTTTTGACTCTAAATGACTGTTGGATGTGAATTATGACTTTGTCAACTAAAATGAGTGTGTTTAAAGTCATTTCTGTGCCTGAAACTGGTCAAAATTGAAGCTTTTGAGTAAGCAAAACTCTGTAAAAACGGCAATTTTGGTCACTGTGAGGGTTTAAAAAGTGGTTATTCAACATGAGGCACGATCCAATTGACATTTTGAATCATTTTTGGTACAGTCCAAAAAATCCATTTTCGGATGAAAAACGATGACTCCGGACCTGTCGAACGATCCCAAAATGGTCAATATGGATGAAATTTTAACATTTAATCTTTTGACTCTAAATGACTGTTGGATGTGAATTATGACTTTGTCAACTAAAATAAGTGTGTTTAATGTCATTTCTGTGCCTGAAATGGGTCAAAATTGAAGCTTTTGAGTAAGCAAAACTCTGTAAAAACGCCAATTTTGGTCACTGTGAGGGTTTAAAAAGTGGTTATTCAACATGAGGCACGATCCAATTGACATTTTGAATCATTTTTGGTACAGTCCCAAAAATCAATTTTCCGATGAAAAACGATGACTCCGGACCTGTCGAACGTTCCCAAAATGGTCTATAATAATGAAATTTTAACATTTAATCTTTTGACTCTAAATGACAGTTGGATGTGAATTATGACTTTGTCAAACTAAAATAAGTGTGTTTAAAGTCATTCCTGTGCCTGAAATGGGTCAAAATTGAAGCTTTTGAGAAAGCAAAACTCTGTAAAAACGGCAATTTTGGTCACTGTGAGGGTTTAAAAAGTGGTTATTCAACATGAGGCACGATCCAATTGACATTTTGAATCATTTTTGGTACAGTTTAAAAAATCAATTTTCGGATGAAAAACGATGACTCCGGACCTGTCGAACGATCCCAAAATGGTCAATATGGATGAAATTTTAACATTTAATCTTTTGACTCTAAATGACTGTTGGATGTGAATTATGACTTTGTCAACTAAAATGAGTGTGTTTAAAGTCATTTCTGTGCCTGAAACTGGTCAAAATTGAAGCATTTGAGTAAGCAAAACTCTGTAAAAATGGCAATTTTGGTCACTGTGAGAGTTTAAAAAGTGGTTATTCAACATGAGGCACGATCCAATAGACATTTTGAATCATTTTTGGTACAGTCCCAAAAATCAATTTTCCGATGAAAAACGATGACTCCGGACCTGTCGAACGTTCCCAAAATGGTCTATAATAATGAAATTTTAACATTTAATCTTTTGACTCTAAATGACAGTTGGATGTGAATTATGACTTTGTCAAACTAAAATAAGTGTGTTTAAAGTCATTCCTGTGCCTGAAATGGGTCAAAATTGAAGCTTTTGAGAAAGCAAAACTCTGTAAAAATGGCAATTTTGGTCACTGTGAGGGTTTAAAAAGTGGTTATTCAACATGAGGCACGATCCAATTGACATTTTGAATCATTTTTGGTACAGTCCAAAAAATCCATTTTCGGATGAAAAACGATGACTCCGGACCTGTCGAACGATCCCAAAATGGTCAATATGGACGAAATTTTAACATTTAATCTTTTGACTCTAAATGACTGTTGGATGTGAATTATGACTTTGTCAACTAAAATAAGTGTGTTTAATGTCATTTCTGTGCCTGAAATGGGTCAAAATTGAAGCTTTTGAGTAAGCAAAACTCTGTAAAAATGGCAATTTTGGTCACTTTGAGGGTTTAAAAAGTGGTTATTCAACATGAGGCACGATCCAATTGACATTTTGAATAATTTTTGGTACAGTTGAAAAAATCAATTTTCGGATGAAAAACGATGACTCCGGACCTGTCGAACGTTCCCAAAATGGTCTATAATGATGAAATTTTAACATTTAATCTTTTGACTCTAAATGACTGTTGGATGTGAATTATGACTTTTTCAACTAAAATAACTGTGTTTAAAGTCATTTCTGTGCCTGAAACGAGTCAAAATTGAAGCTTTTGAGTAAGCAAAACTCTTTAAAAATGGCAATTTTGGTCACTGTGAGGGTTTAAAAAGTGGTTATTCAACATGAGGCACAATCCAATTGAAATTTTGAATCATTTTTGGTACAGTCCAAAAAATCCATTTTCGGATGAAAAACGATGACTCCGGACCTGTCGAACGATCCCAAAATGGTCAATATGGATGAAATTTTAACATTTAATCTTTTGACTCTAAATGACTGTTGGATGTGAATTATGACTTTGTCAACTAAAATGAGTGTGTTTAAAGTCATTTCTGTGCCTGAAACTGGTCAAAATTGAAGCTTTTGAGTAAGCAAAACTCTGTAAAAACGGCAATTTTGGTCACTGTGAGGGTTTAAAAAGTGGTTATTCAACATGAGGCACGATCCAATTGACATTTTGAATCATTTTTGGTACAGTCCAAAAAATCCATTTTCGGATGAAAAACGATGACTCCGGACCTGTCGAACGATCCCAAAATGGTCAATATGGATGAAATTTTAACATTTAATCTTGACTCTAAATGACTGTTGGATGTGAATTATGACTTTGTCAACTAAAATAAGTGTGTTTAATGTCATTTCTGTGCCTGAAATGGGTCAAAATTGAAGCTTTTGAGTAAGCAAAACTCTGTAAAAAACGCCAATTTTGGCCACTGTGAGGGTTTAAAAAGTGGTTATTCAACATGAGGCACGATCCAATTGACATTTTGAATCATTTTTGGTACAGTCCCAAAAATCAATTTTCCGATGAAAAACAATGACTCCGGACCTGTCGAACGATCCCAAAATGGTCAATATGGATGAAATTTTAACATTTAATCTTTTGACTCTAAATGACTGTTGGATGTGAATTATGACTTTGTCAACTAAAATAAGTGTGTTTAATGTCATTTCTGTGCTTGAAATGGGTCAAAAATGAAGCTTTTGAGTAAGCAAAACTCTGTAAAAATGGCAATTTTGGTCACTGTGAGAGTTTAACCACATGGCTGCTGCGGGGATTTTTGCGCTGTGCTGCAAATTGCTAATCTGCTGCAGATATGACGAGCTCAGCTCGTCATCAGCACACAACACCCGTGGGTGATGACGAGCTGAGCTCGTCATCAGCAGCGAAAGGGTTAAAAAGTGGTTATTCAACATGAGGCACGATCCAATAGACATTTTGAATCATTTTTGGTACAGTCCCAAAAATCAATTTTCCGATGAAAAACGATGACTCCGGACCTGTCGAACGTTCCCAAAATGGTCTATAATGATGAAATTTTAACATTTAATCTTTTGACTCTGAATGACTGTTGGATGTGAATTATGACTTTGTCAAACTAAAATAAGTGTGTTTAAAGTCATTTCTGTGCCTGAAACGAGTCAAAATTGAAGCTTTTGAGTAAGCAAAACTATGTAAAAATGGCAATTTTGGTCACTGTGAGGGTTTAAAAAGTGGTTATTCAACATGAGGCACGATCCAATTGACATTTTGAATCATTTTTGGTACAGTCCAAAAAATCAATTTTCGGATGAAAAACGATGACTCCGGACCTGTCGAACGATCCCAAAATGGTCAATATGGATGAAATTTTAACATTTAATCTTTTGACTCTAAATTACTGTTGGATGTGAATTATGACTTTGCCAACTAAAATGAGTGTGTTTAGAGTCATTTCTGTGCCTGAAACTGGTCAAAATTGAAGCTTTTGAGTAAGCAAAACTCTGTAAAAATGGCAATTTTGGTCACTGTGAGGGTTTAAAAAGTGGTTATTCAACATGAGGCACGATCCAATTGACATTTTGAATCATTTTTGGTACAGTCCCAAAAATCAATTTTCCGATGAAAAACGATGACTCCGGACCTGTCGAACGATCCCAAAATGGTCAATATGGATGAAATTTTAACATTTAATCTTTTGACTCTAAATGACTGTTGGATGTGAATTATGACTTTGTCAACTAAAATAAGTGTGTTTAATGTCATTTCTGTGCTTGAAATGGGTCAAAATTGAAGCTTTTGAGTAAGCAAAACTCTGTAAAAATGGCAATTTTGGTCACTGTGAGAGTTTAACCACATGGCTGCTGCGGGGATTTTTGCGCTGTGCTGCAAATTGCTAATCTGCTGCAGATATGACGAGCTCAGCTCGTCATCAGCACACAACACCCGTGGGTGATGACGAGCTGAGCTCGTCATCAGCAGCGAAAGGGTTAAAAAGTGGTTATTCAACATGAGGCACGATCCAATAGACATTTTGAATCATTTTTGGTACAGTCCCAAAAATCAATTTTCCGATGAAAAACGATGACTCCGGACCTGTCGAACTTTCCCAAAATGGTCTATAATGATGAAATTTTAACATTTAATCTTTTGACTCTAAATGACTGTTGGATGTGAATTATGACTTTGTCAAACTAAAATAAGTGTGTTTAAAGTCATTTCTGTGCCTGAAACGAGTCAAAATTGAAGCTTTTGAGTAAGCAAAACTATGTAAAAATGGCAATTTTGGTCACTGTGAGGGTTTAAAAAGTGGTTATTCAACATGAGGCACGATCCAATTGACATTTTGAATCATTTTTGGTACAGTCCAAAAAATCAATTTTCGGATGAAAAACGATGACTCCGGACCTGTCGAACGATCCCAAAATGGTCAATATGGATGAAATTTTAACATTTAATCTTTTGACTCTAAATGACTGTTGGATGTGAATTATGACTTTGCCAACTAAAATGAGTGTGTTTAGAGTCATTTCTGTGCCTGAAACTGGTCAAAATTGAAGCTTTTGAGTAAGCAAAACTCTGTAAAAATGGCAATTTTGGTCACTGTGAGGGTTTAAAAAGTGGTTATTGAACATGAGGCACGATCCAATTGACATTTTGAATCATTTTTGGTACAGTTTAAAAAATCAATTTTCGGATGAAAAACAATGACTCCGGACCTGTCGAACGTTCCCAAAATGGTCTATAATGATGAAATTTTAACATTTAATCTTTTGACTCTAAATGACTGTTGGATGTGAATTATGACTTTTTCAAATAAAATAACTGTGTTTAAAGTCATTTCTGTGCCTGAAACTGGTCAAAATTGAAGCTTTTGAGTAAGCAAAACTCTGTAAAAATGGCAATTTTGGTCACTGTGAGAGTTTAAAAAGTGGTTATTCAACATGAGGCACGATCCAATAGACATTTTGAATCATTTTTGGTACAGTCCCAAAAATCAATTTTCCGATGAAAAACGATGACTCCGGACCTGTCGAACGTTCCCAAAATGGTCTATAATAATGAAATTTTAACATTTAATCTTTTGACTCTAAATGACAGTTGGATGTGAATTATGACTTTGTCAAACTAAAATAAGTGTGTTTAAAGTCATTCCTGTGCCTGAAATGGGTCAAAATTGAAGCTTTTGAGAAAGCAAAACTCTGTAAAAATGGCAATTTTGGTCACTGTGAGGGTTTAAAAAGTGGTTATTCAACATGAGGCACGATCCAATTGACATTTTGAATCATTTTTGGTACAGTCCAAAAAATCCATTTTCGGATGAAAAACGATGACTCCGGACCTGTCGAACGATCCCAAAATGGTCAATATGGACGAAATTTTAACATTTAATCTTTTGACTCTAAATGACTGTTGGATGTGAATTATGACTTTGTCAACTAAAATAAGTGTGTTTAATGTCATTTCTGTGCCTGAAATGGGTCAAAATTGAAGCTTTTGAGTAAGCAAAACTCTGTAAAAATGGCAATTTTGGTCACTTTGAGGGTTTAAAAAGTGGTTATTCAACATGAGGCACGATCCAATTGACATTTTGAATAATTTTTGGTACAGTTGAAAAAATCAATTTTCGGATGAAAAACGATGACTCCGGACCTGTCGAACGTTCCCAAAATGGTCTATAATGATGAAATTTTAACATTTAATCTTTTGACTCTAAATGACTGTTGGATGTGAATTATGACTTTTTCAACTAAAATAACTGTGTTTAAAGTCATTTCTGTGCCTGAAACGAGTCAAAATTGAAGCTTTTGAGTAAGCAAAACTCTTTAAAAATGGCAATTTTGGTCACTGTGAGGGTTTAAAAAGTGGTTATTCAACATGAGGCACAATCCAATTGAAATTTTGAATCATTTTTGGTACAGTCCAAAAAATCCATTTTCGGATGAAAAACGATGACTCCGGACCTGTCGAACGATCCCAAAATGGTCAATATGGATGAAATTTTAACATTTAATCTTGACTCTAAATGACTGTTGGATGTGAATTATGACTTTGTCAACTAAAATAAGTGTGTTTAATGTCATTTCTGTGCCTGAAATGGGTCAAAATTGAAGCTTTTGAGTAAGCAAAACTCTGTAAAAAACGCCAATTTTGGTCACTGTGAGGGTTTAAAAAGTGGTTATTCAACATGAGGCACGATCCAATTGACATTTTGAATCATTTTTGGTACAGTCCCAAAAATCAATTTTCCGATGAAAAACGATGACTCCGGACCTGTCGAACGATCCCAAAATGGTCAATATGGATGAAATTTTAACATTTAATCTTTTGACTCTAAATGACTGTTGGATGTGAATTATGACTTTGTCAACTAAAATAAGTGTGTTTAATGTCATTTCTGTGCTTGAAATGGGTCAAAAATGAAGCTTTTGAGTAAGCAAAACTCTGTAAAAATGGCAATTTTGGTCACTGTGAGAGTTTAACCACATGGCTGCTGCGGGGATTTTTGCGCTGTGCTGCAAATTGCTAATCTGCTGCAGATATGACGAGCTCAGCTCGTCATCAGCACACAACACCCGTGGGTGATGACGAGCTGAGCTCGTCATCAGCAGCGAAAGGGTTAAAAAGTGGTTATTCAACATGAGGCACGATCCAATAGACATTTTGAATCATTTTTGGTACAGTCCCAAAAATCAATTTTCCGATGAAAAACGATGACTCCGGACCTGTCGAACGTTCCCAAAATGGTCTATAATGATGAAATTTTAACATTTAATCTTTTGACTCTGAATGACTGTTGGATGTGAATTATGACTTTGTCAAACTAAAATAAGTGTGTTTAAAGTCATTTCTGTGCCTGAAACGAGTCAAAATTGAAGCTTTTGAGTAAGCAAAACTATGTAAAAATGGCAATTTTGGTCACTGTGAGGGTTTAAAAAGTGGTTATTCAACATGAGGCACGATCCAATTGACATTTTGAATCATTTTTGGTACAGTCCAAAAAATCAATTTTCGGATGAAAAACGATGACTCCGGACCTGTCGAACGATCCCAAAATGGTCAATATGGATGAAATTTTAACATTTAATCTTTTGACTCTAAATGACTGTTGGATGTGAATTATGACTTTGCCAACTAAAATGAGTGTGTTTAGAGTCATTTCTGTGCCTGAAACTGGTCAAAATTGAAGCTTTTGAGTAAGCAAAACTCTGTAAAAATGGCAATTTTGGTCACTGTGAGGGTTTAAAAAGTGGTTATTCAACATGAGGCACGATCCAATTGACATTTTGAATCATTTTTGGTACAGTCCCAAAAATCAATTTTCCGATGAAAAACGATGACTCCGGACCTGTCGAACGATCCCAAAATGGTCAATATGGATGAAATTTTAACATTTAATCTTTTGACTCTAAATGACTGTTGGATGTGAATTATGACTTTGTCAACTAAAATAAGTGTGTTTAATGTCATTTCTGTGCTTGAAATGGGTCAAAATTGAAGCTTTTGAGTAAGCAAAACTCTGTAAAAATGGCAATTTTGGTCACTGTGAGAGTTTAACCACATGGCTGCTGCGGGGATTTTTGCGCTGTGCTGCAAATTGCTAATCTGCTGCAGATATGACGAGCTCAGCTCGTCATCAGCACACAACACCCGTGGGTGATGACGAGCTGAGCTCGTCATCAGCAGCGAAAGGGTTAAAAAGTGGTTATTCAACATGAGGCACGATCCAATAGACATTTTGAATCATTTTTGGTACAGTCCCAAAAATCAATTTTCCGATGAAAAACGATGACTCCGGACCTGTCGAACTTTCCCAAAATGGTCTATAATGATGAAATTTTAACATTTAATCTTTTGACTCTAAATGACTGTTGGATGTGAATTATGACTTTGTCAAACTAAAATAAGTGTGTTTAAAGTCATTTCTGTGCCTGAAACGAGTCAAAATTGAAGCTTTTGAGTAAGCAAAACTATGTAAAAATGGCAATTTTGGTCACTGTGAGGGTTTAAAAAGTGGTTATTCAACATGAGGCACGATCCAATTGACATTTTGAATCATTTTTGGTACAGTCCAAAAAATCAATTTTCGGATGAAAAACGATGACTCCGGACCTGTCGAACGATCCCAAAATGGTCAATATGGATGAAATTTTAACATTTAATCTTTTGACTCTAAATGACTGTTGGATGTGAATTATGACTTTGCCAACTAAAATGAGTGTGTTTAGAGTCATTTCTGTGCCTGAAACTGGTCAAAATTGAAGCTTTTGAGTAAGCAAAACTCTGTAAAAATGGCAATTTTGGTCACTGTGAGGGTTTAAAAAGTGGTTATTGAACATGAGGCACGATCCAATTGACATTTTGAATCATTTTTGGTACAGTTTAAAAAATCAATTTTCGGATGAAAAACAATGACTCCGGACCTGTCGAACGTTCCCAAAATGGTCTATAATGATGAAATTTTAACTTTTAATCTTTTGACTCTAAATGACTGTTGGATGTGAATTATGACTTTTTCAAATAAAATAACTGTGTTTAAAGTCATTTCTGTGCCTGAAACTGGTCAAAATTGAAGCTTTTGAGTAAGCAAAACTCTGTAAAAACGGCAATTTTGGTCACTGTGAGGGTTTAAAAAGTGGTTATTCAACATGAGGCACGATCCAATTGACATTTTGAATCATTTTTGGTACAGTCCAAAAAATCCATTTTCGGATGAAAAACGATGACTCCGGACCTGTCGAACGATCCCAAAATGGTCAATATGGATGAAATTTTAACATTTAATCTTTTGACTCTAAATGACTGTTGGATGTGAATTATGACTTTGTCAACTAAAATAAGTGTGTTTAATGTCATTTCTGTGCCTGAAATGGGTCAAAATTGAAGCTTTTGAGTAAGCAAAACTCTGTAAAAACGCCAATTTTGGTCACTGTGAGGGTTTAAAAAGTGGTTATTCAACATGAGGCACGATCCAATTGACATTTTGAATCATTTTTGGTACAGTCCCAAAAATCAATTTTCCGATGAAAAACGATGACTCCGGACCTGTCGAACGATCCCAAAATGGTCAATATGGATGAAATTTTAACATTTAATCTTTTGACTCTAAATGACTGTTGGATGTGAATTATGACTTTGTCAACTAAAATAAGTGTGTTTAATGTCATTTCTGTGCTTGAAATGGGTCAAAATTGAAGCTTTTGAGTAAGCAAAACTCTGTAAAAATGGCAATTTTGGTCACTGTGAGAGTTTAACCACATGGCTGCTGCGGGGATTTTTGCGCTGTGCTGCAAATTGCTAATCTGCTGCAGATATGACGAGCTCAGCTCGTCATCAGCACACAACACCCGTGGGTGATGACGAGCTGAGCTCGTCATCAGCAGCGAAAGGGTTAAAAAGTGGTTATTCAACATGAGGCACGATCCAATAGACATTTTGAATCATTTTTGGTACAGTCCCAAAAATCAATTTTCCGATGAAAAACGATGACTCCGGACCTGTCGAACGTTCCCAAAATGGTCTATAATGATGAAATTTTAACATTTAATCTTTTGACTCTAAATGACTGTTGGATGTGAATTATGACTTTGTCAAACTAAAATAAGTGTGTTTAAAGTCATTTCTGTGCCTGAAACGAGTCAAAATTGAAGCTTTTGAGTAAGCAAAACTATGTAAAAATGGCAATTTTGGTCACTGTGAGGGTTTAAAAAGTGGTTATTCAACATGAGGCACGATCCAATTGACATTTTGAATCATTTTTGGTACAGTCCAAAAAATCAATTTTCGGATGAAAAACGATGACTCCGGACCTGTCGAACGATCCCAAAATGGTCAATATGGATGAAATTTTAACATTTAATCTTTTGACTCTAAATGACTGTTGGATGTGAATTATGACTTTGCCAACTAAAATGAGTGTGTTTAGAGTCATTTCTGTGCCTGAAACTGGTCAAAATTGAAGCTTTTGAGTAAGCAAAACTCTGTAAAAATGGCAATTTGGTCACTGTGAGGGTTTAAAAAGTGGTTATTGAACATGAGGCACGATCCAATTGACATTTTGAATCATTTTTGGTACAGTTTAAAAAATCAATTTTCGGATGAAAAACAATGACTCCGGACCTGTCGAACGTTCCCAAAATGGTCTATAATGATGAAATTTTAACATTTAATCTTTTGACTCTAAATGACTGTTGGATGTGAATTATGACTTTTTCAACTAAAATAACTGTGTTTAAAGTCATTTCTGTGCCTGAAACGAGTCAAAATTGAAGCTTTTGAGTAAGCAAAACTCTGTAAAAATGGCAATTTTGGTCACTGTGAGGGTTTAAAAAGTGGTTATCAACATGAGGCACGATCCAATTGACATTTTGAATCATTTTTAGTACAGTCGAAAAAATCCATTTTCGGATGAAAAACGATGACTCCGGACCTGTCGAACGATCCCAAAATGGTCAATATGGATGAAATTTTAACATTTATTCTTTTGACTCTATAAATGACTGTTGGATGTGAATTATGACTTTGTCAACTAAAATAAGTGTGTTTAAAGTCATTTCTGTGCCTGAAATGGGTCAAAATTGAAGCTTTTGAGTAAGCAAAACTCTGTAAAAATGGCAATTTTGGTCACTGTGAGAGTTTAAAAAGTGGTTATTCAACATGAGGCACGAATCAATAGACATTTTGAATCATTTTTGGTACAGTCCCAAAAATCAATTTTCCGATGAAAAACGATGACTCCGGACCTGTCGAACGATCCCAAAATGGTCTATAATGATGAAATTTTAACATTTAATCTTTTGACTCTAAATGACTGTTGGATGTGAATTATGACTTTGTCAACTAAAATAAGTGTGTTTAATGTCATTTCTGTGCCTGAAATGGGTCAAAATTGAAGCTTTCGAGTAAGCAAAACTCTGTAAAAATGGCAATTTTGGTCACTTTGAGGGTTTAAAAGTGGTTATTCAACATGAGGCACGATCCAATTGACATTTTGAATCATTTTTGGTACAGTTTAAAAAATCAATTTTCGGATGAAAAACGATGACTCCGGACCTGTCGAACGTTCCCAAAATGGTCTATAATGATGAAATTTTAACATTTAATCTTTTGACTCTAAATGACTGTTGGATGCGAATTGTGACTTTTTCAACTAAAATAACTGTGTTTAAAGTCATTTCTGTGCCTGAAACGAGTCAAAATTGAAGCTTTTGAGTAAGCAAAACTCTGTAAAAATGGCAATTTTGGTCACTGTGAGGGTTTAAAAAGTGGTTATTCAACATGAGGCACGATCCAATTGACATTTTGAATCATTTTTGGTACAGTCCAAAAAATCAATTTTCGGATGAAAAACGATGACTCCGGACCTGTCGAACGATCCCAAAATGGTCAATATGGATGAAAATTTAACATTTATTCTTTTGACTCTAAATGACTGTTGGATGTGAATTATGACTTTGTCAAACTAAAATAAGTGTGTTTAAAGTCATTTCTGTGCCTGAAACGGGTCAAAATTGAAGCTTTTGAGAAAGCAAAACTCTGTAAAAATGGCAATTTTGGTCACTGTGAGGGTTTAAAAAGTGGTTATTCAACACGAGGCACAATCCAATTGACATTTTGAATCATTTTTGGTACAGTCCAAAAAATCCATTTTCGGATGAAAAACGATGACTCCGGACCTGTCGAACGATCCCAAAATGGTCAATATGGATGAAAATTTAACATTTATTCTTTTGACTCTAAATGACTGTTGGATTTGAATTATTACTTTGTCAACTAAAATAAGTGTGTTTAAAGTCATTTCTGTGCTTGAAATGGGTCAAAATTGAAGCTTTTGAGTAAGCAAAACTCTGTAAAAACGGCAATTTTGGTCACTGTGAGGGTTTAAAAAGTGGTTATTCAACATGAGGCACGATCCAATTGACATTTTGAATAATTTTTGGTACAGTCCAAAAAATCCATTTTCGGATGAAAAACGATGACTCCGGACCTGTCAAACGATCCCAAAATGGTCAATATGGATGAAATTTTAACATTTAATCTTTTGACTCTAAATGACTGTTGGATGTGAATTATGACTTTGTCAACTAAAATAAGTGTGTTTAATGTCATTTCTGTGCCTGAAATGGGTCAAAATTGAAGCTTTTGAGAAGCAAAACTCTGTAAAAATGGCAATTTTGGTCACTGTGAGGGTTTAAAAAGTGGTTATTCAACATGAGGCACGATCCAATTGACATTTTGAATCATTTTTGGTACAGTTTGAAAAATCAATTTTCGGATGAAAAACGATGACTCCGGACCTGTCGAACGTTCCCAAAATGGTCTATAATGATGAAATTTTAACATTTAATCTTTTGACTCTAAATGACTGTTGGATGCGAATTATGACTTTTTCAACTAAAATAACTGTGTTTAAAGTCATTTCTGTGCCTGAAACGAGTCAAAATTGAAGCTTTTGAGTAAGCAAAACTCTGTAAAAATGGCAATTTCGGTCACTGTGAGGGTTTAAAAAGTGGTTATTCAACATGAGGCACGATCCAATTGACATTTTGAATCATTTTTGGTACAGTCCAAAAAATCAATTTTCGGATGAAAAACGATGACTCCAGACCTGTCGAACGATCCAAAAATGGTCAATATGGATGAAATTTTAACATTTATTCTTTTGACTCTAAATGACTTTTGGATGTGAATTATGACTTTGTCAACTAAAATAAGTGTGTTTAAAGTCATTTCTGTGCCTGAAATGGGTCAAAATTGAAGCTTTTGGGGGCGTGGCTTGCGCGCCGCTGCAGTATGGCGGATTGCGCTTGAGCTCCGTGGCAAGTCTGGCCCGTTGAGCTGCTTTCTCCGTGTTCAGCTGCCCCTACCGGCGGAAAATACACCATTCGGCACCGGAACATGAGGAGCGCTGCCTGAAGGTGTTTTTATGTGCGTCTGGCCCCCGGCTGCATGACTTCTGCTGATTTCCTCAGAGGCGCTCGTTTACCTCACGAGCGGCCGTCATCTTCCCGCTCTTCGCGCTAATCTCTCTTCTCCTCAGAAGCGCCGCCTGGGCTATAAACTTGCAATTTGTAGCGGATGTTCCTTTCATCTTCATAATGATGCCTGCAATTGGTAACGTTTTTACTTTTTTTTCTGCTGTATCTTTGCTGCTTGGCTGGTGAATAAGCTGTCCACGCGTTGTTTCTCTCAGGGCAGCTTTCTCATGTGGGTATGAATCTTTTTCCTACGAGCTCATTACTGTGCTCCCCTGCGTTTTTGTAGCTGTGTTATTTTTTGCTAATTGTCTGCCTTGCATATAAGTCCGCCGCTGTTCATATTTTAGCGCCCATTGAGTTCAGTGTGCTATATCTATATTTTTTATGGTATAGTCTGCGCAGTTTTTCCTCTCTTTTTTTTCCTCAAGTGATTGTGCATTTTTTCTGGAGGCTGCTTCTTTATGGCTGCAATTATGGGGCGTTCTTCGACCAATAAAGACTCAAAGGATGTTGGCACGTCGTTGAAAAGGCTTAAGTCACAGTCTCCTACGCCTGATCCTCCTCAGTCAGAAGCCGCTTCAACGCTGGACACAATCTTAGCGCGCCTCAATGAAGTACATGATATTGCGCAGTCCACGAAAACAAACACGGATTTATTACAAGTGGAGGTGGCTGCTATCAGGAATGACTTTAAGGCCCTCTCTCTTCGTGTATCCGCGACTGAATCACGAATCAGTTCTGCAGAGGATGATGTACAAAAACACTCCAGATCCCTTAACCACTTGGAGCGCTCCATGGCGGCATTGCGCAGAGACTTAACCGAGCAGGAGGACCGTAATCGTAGATCTAACCTACGCATTTTTGGTCTGCCGGAAGATTCAGAGAAGTCATCTTCATCTATGATAGAGTTCTTATCTCATTGGATTCCGGATACCTTACAAATTTCTTTCCACAGAGACTTTGAAATTGAAAGAGCACACCGTGTTCCTACGTTTCGGTCTAAGACAGCTACCCAGCCGAGAGCAATCATTTTTAAACCATTGCGGCATCAGCATACTGAACTGATTTTATCTCATATGCGGAAAGCTAAACAAGTCTTTTGGGACGGTCACAGGATATCCATTTCTCAGGACTTTGCCAGGGATACGGTTATCAGGAGAAAAGGATTCCTGAATCTTCGAAAACGTCTTTCTGAGATGGGTATTCCCTTCTCGTTTTCTGGTCCATCGAAATTCCGCATCACTTTTAAAGGACGTTCTAGAATTTTCGAGGAGCCGGCTGATCTAACTACCTTCTTGGACAACCAGCTGGAGATCGAGATGGAGATCCAAAAAGCGACTTCACAGGCTCCTGGTGCCTCGGGCACTTGAACTGTCTCCTTTTTTTTCTCTGGATGTATCTTTCTGTAGTATTGGTCTCCTCTTCTCTCCTGGTCAGCTTTTTGGCCGACCTTAACTCCCATGGATGTTCATGATATTTTTCTGTTTTTCTTGTGTT
This sequence comes from Lissotriton vulgaris, assembly GCF_964263255.1. Taxonomy (NCBI): domain Eukaryota; kingdom Metazoa; phylum Chordata; class Amphibia; order Caudata; family Salamandridae; genus Lissotriton; species Lissotriton vulgaris. Next base: position 2,880,542 of record NW_028252942.1, read on the forward strand.
CCCACTCATGTTTGTTCTATTCTTCTTTCTGGCTTCCACAATTGTTCGTTCCTTTTAAAGCTCTCTTTCTCTTGGTACCTCTTAGTATCTCTTTACTGTCTTTCTTCTTCTTTTATCTTCCTCCACTTTCTCCTGCTTGTTGTTCTTTATTCTTTCTCTTTTAATCAACTTATTCTGTATCTCTCACCTGTCTTCAATCATTCTTGTTCCAGCTAATTTACATGTCGGTCTATCCTTCTGACAATGTTCGTATTAACGTTGCCCATCTTTCGTCCATACTGATATCGTTTTTCTCATTCTTCCTTATATTCAACCTATTTATATGTTCATCCTGTTTATCCTACGTCAATACTTTTTCTTATCCTTCCACTCTTTCTCTTCTTACTTCCTATCTGTCGTCCTTTTCTCAATTCCTCCTGATTATTTCTTCAACATTGTCATTCCTCTTTTTTTTCCGAGTCTTTTCCATTCTCTTTTTTCATCCAAGTTCCCTTACCTCTCTGTTTTCTTACTTCGGTGATTTAGCTTCATATTCTTCTCTATTAATGTCATAATTTGTTTTCACTTATGATGTTATTGTTTTAATTATGCATTTTACCTGCCTTACATTTATCTACTGTTTAAGACTTTTCGTATATAATTAGCGTATTTTTACTTATTTCACTTGCATTTTTACTCATATATATCTCCTGTTAGGATGTTCTTATATTATAGTTGATGTACAATTCTCTTCTTTATTTGCTCTGATATTTACTATACTTGTTCTCTTCCTTCTATTCTCTCCCTCTTTTTTATCTACTATACTCTTTTTCTATTCTCTTATGCTCCTCTTTTTCTTATTTCTGTTAGTCGACTTCATAGTGAAATCAAATGCAGGTATACGTTATTCTTTAACTATGTTGTAACTTTTTATAATATGTATTATATTCACTTAATGCTATATGCTGGTTAGCTTTTTTGTACATAATTACACTGTTATTATTTTTTCTACTATTGTTGCTTAGTATAGATATTATTCTCGTTAGTATATTATTACTCCATTCTGAATTGAAGTACTCTCCTCTTTATCAGTTTAGGAATTGCATTATAATAATGTTTTCCAGGTTATTTGCTCCTTGCTTTTCTTATTATCAGTTGCTGTATTTTAGTATTGGGCTAATCTTTTTTACCCACTTATGCTCCTAGTACGGGTCCCTTACTTGCTTCTTCCACGTTCTCCCTTGCATGATATGGGTCTTTTTTAGACCTCCCCTCCTGCCTCTTCTCTCTCTCCTTTCTATTCTATTTTCATCTCTTCTTTTTCTTTCTTTCTCCTGGTTCTCCCACATGGATGCTCCCACAGAATTTCTTTTGATTAAAAGTTGGTCCCTTATATTTTTCACGTTCGTTCTTTTTCTGTTATCAGTGTTGTCTTCTTTTGATCCCTGCTTTTCTACATGCCAGGTTTAAATGTGTTATCCCTTAATGTTAAGGGTTTGAATCACCCGGTGAAAAGGTCTAAAATCTTGGATTACTGTAAGTCCCTCTCTGCAGATTTAGTTCTTTTTCAAGAATCCAAGATCACTAGCAGAGAAGCGCTGTTTTTGAAGAAGGAATGGGTGTCGGATGTTTCATGTTCCGATGCCTCTGGCAAACGGAATGGAGTTGTTACATTAATTTCAAGGAATTCCGGTCTATCAATTCTCTCTTCTGAGCATGATTCTGAGGGTCGTTGGCTCTTATCTAAACTGGCGGATGGACAGCATGATTTGTATGTTATGAATATTTACGCTCCGAATGTTGATGATCCAGCGTTTTGGAAATCCATTACTAAAATTTTGCATAATACCCCACATGCTGGCAATCTAATTGTTGGTGGCGATTTTAATTTACCAATGGACCCTCTTTTAGACAGGAATTCTGCATTTCAGTTTCGTCCTCCTAAAGCACACAAACAAATGCTTAACATGTGTTCCATTTCTCATCTTCACGATATCTGGCGTCTTCATAATCCCACTGGTAGTGATTTCTCTTTCTTCTCCTCGCCGCATTCCTCCTTTTCTCGTATTGATTATCTCCTAGTTCATTCTTCTCTTGTCTCCTCTTCTTCTTCTCCGCTTATACACCCCATTGTCATCTCTGATCATGCCGCGGTCACTTTTACGCTATCTTCCTTTACTCCTAAACCACGTGGTCGTTCATGGAGATTAAATACTGAAGTGTTACATGACTCCTCTCAAGTGGCGGAATTTTCTACGGATATAGATACTTTTTTCCGTGAGAACGAGAACTCTGTTTCTTCCCCAATAACTCTTTGGGATTCTTTTAAATGTACTTTTCGGGGTCAAGTCATTAAATGTATGTCCAAACGTAATTCGGCTATTAAAAAAGAGCTTACTGACTTATCATCTGAAATCAAAACTCTAGAAGCTTCCTTTCGACACACCAAAGATCCGACTAGTCTACAGCAAATAAAGCTCCTAAAATACAAATATAATACAATTGTTACTAAAAGGGCTCATATTGGTGTCCAAGCACAAAAGTCCAAGAAGTTACTTTTGAAGAATCGGGCTGGGAAACTTTTGGCTGCTACCCTAAAATTTCAAGATTTCTCTTTTAAGTCCTCGCAAATTTCTTCTATTACAGATCACACTGGCTCTAAAAAGTTTCAAACGGAGGAGATTCTTGAAGTTTTTCGTGATTTTTATAACAAACTATATACCCCCTCTAACCAATCCTCTTTTGACAAGTGTCGAGATTTTTTAAAATCGATTCCGATTCAGTCAGTCTCTGAGGAAGATCGCTCCATCCTGAACGAACCTATTTCTCCTGAGGAAATTGTTGCTGCGATCAAGGCCACCCGTTCTGGGAAAGCCCCTGGCCCGGATGGATATCCAATATTATTTTATAAAACCTTTCTTCCGTTGCTTGTCCCTAGGTTACACTCTGTTTTTAATTCTTTTGTTCAGGATGGCTCTGTTTCTGGTACGGCTGCTGAAGCCACCATAGTTGTGATCCCGAAAGAAGGGAAGGATCATTCGGATCCTAAAAACTTCCGGCCTATTTCGCTCCTGAACATGGAAGCAAAGATTTTTGCTAAAATCCTGGCTAAGCGTTTAGAATCTTTTATTCCCCTCCTTGTACATCCCTCCCAAACTGGCTTTGTTAAGGGTCGTCTGGCAAGGGACAATATCCGCACTTTTTGTCATATTATCGGTGCTGCCAAACGGTCCCAACTCCCGGCAGCGGCCTTGGCCCTTGATGCAGAAAAGGCCTTCGATAAAGTCTCTTGGCCATTCCTTCGAGCTGTCCTCTGTGCACATAACCTTGGAGATTCTTTCACTAATATGGTAATGTCTTTATATTCCCAACCTAAAGCTAACATTAGAGTCAATGGTGCTACGTCTTCATTTTTTAATCTTTGCCAGGGCACAAGACAGGGTTGTCCCCTATCCCCACTCTTATTTTTATTATCTATTGATCCTCTTCTTCGATTGATTGATTTACATCCTAATATTAAAGGTTTTTCTTTTGGTTCTCACTGTCTCAAGACTGCCGCATACGCTGACGATGTTCTCATTTTTTCAGATGATATCGCCTTGGCCATCCCTGCTATTTCTGACACCATCTCCTTGTTTTCAACGGTGTCGGGATATACTCTAAACAAAGATAAGACGGAGATGTTCCCTTTAAATGCCTATTGCTTTCCTGCTCATATGGGTTCGGCTGGTTTTAAATGGCAGTCTACACATCTCAAATATCTGGGAATATATTTCTGTTCTACTCTGCATGCCACCGTTGCTTATAATGAATCTCAGACTATTACCAAAGTACGTCGTCTTCTGGATACATGGTCTCCAAAACATATTTCATGGTGGGGTCGTTTACAAACCCTTAAAATGATGATCACGCCAATTATCAATTTCGTCTCATCCATGTTGCCGCTTAAACTGTCTGATTCCTTTTTTCGAGAAATTGATGCTCTCACTTCTAAGTTTTTATGGAATGGCAAACGAGCTCGATTAGCATACAAATATCTACGTCGACCTTGTGATATGGGTGGATGTAACTTTCCGGACTGGGAGAAATACCAGATTGCTTTCTTGGCCTCTCAAGGTGCTTTTTGGTTTTCTCCTCCAACTCGTCATGTCCCCTCTTGGATACTCATAGAACAGGAATTAGCATCACCTTTACCACTTGCCTCTTTCTGTACTACATCCACTTTGCATGTTCTGTTTTCCCGCTCTATCATTATTGATACAATTACTGCGATTAAGAAATTAGATAGGAAAATGGCAATTCCTTTGCATAAAACTAGGTGGTCTTCTATCTGGAGAAACTCCAAAATTAAGATTACTATTTCGCCCGCCCTCATGTCTTACTGGGCTGCAAAGGGAATCTCTCTTGTCCAACATTTATATAGTGATTCTGGTGATCCGTTACCTTTCTCTACCTTGGCACATGTACACTCTTTAACAAATCTTGACTTCTATACCTTTCTTAAAATCAAGGTTGCTGTTTCTAAAACTCGTCTTCACCCCTCCTCCTCCACCACTTCGCTTTTCCACATTTGGCTCAAAGCTGGTCATGTTGCTTCCAAAATTTATAAGTTTTTGTCTTCCACTTCGCTTCCTGATCAGACGGTGGCACAACAAAAATGGTCGCGCCATTTTGATCACAACATCACAGATCATATCTCATCCGAAGCTTGGCAATCCATTGGTAAATTGGCTCTCCGTAATAAAATAGCTCCTTCCCTAATGCAGTCTAAATTTTTCTCGATCAATCTCCTCCATTGGACGCCTGCGCGTCTTCACGCGCTCAACCTTAAAGACGACGACCTTTGCTGGAGTTGCGGTTTGGTGACTGGTGATTTTCCACATATGTTTTATCATTGCTCCTTACTTCAACCTTTCTGGGACCTTATTCAGCAACATTTATCCCTTATTTTTAATATTGAGCTCCAACTTTCCTTTCCTATAGTCTTACTAGGCCCCTTGGCTGCTCCTACTCCTCTTCCTTTAGACCCGATAGAACTACAACTGTTAGATCTTCTCTTAACTGTAGCGGTTAAAATCATTCTTATGGAATGGAAATCCTTTTCGTCTGTCTCTTACCATACGTGGTGGGCGTGGGTATCCTTCTTACGCAGTGCCCACACCTCAGTAGATCTAGCACATCTATTGCCTTCCATCTCTAAAGGGGTTTGGAAAACCTTGGATGACTATATGGAACTCTCCTCGAAAGGGTTAGTACCTCAATTCCCTGTTGATTCGTCTGTCTAATTGTTGTTTGTTCTTTGTGTTACATTGGGTCGCTCATGTGGGAATCCTTCTTTTTTCTCTTCTTTCAGCTTTCCTGTCCTCTCATCCCGTTCTTTCTTTCTGCTGTGTTTTTCTTCCTTCTTTCCTTTTTTCTTTCTTTTCTTCTATCTCCTCCCTTGTCCCTATCCTCAATTTAGAGAGTGATGCGTTTTTGCTTTTGATCACTGACAGCCTATATTGGTTCTTTTTCTCAACTTCGCATTGATTGTCTTTTTTAATTTTATTTACATCTATTTTACTTACTTCTTGAGTGATGTATATTCTCTCTTTTTTACTTATGTCAGATTGTATCACCTCTATTGTACTTGGTTTTTATTACTTGGATCATTATCTCTCTTAATAAAATCTTCTTGAAATCGAAAATTGAAGCTTTTGAGTAAGCAAAACTCTGTAGAAATGGCAATTTTGGTCACTGTGAGAGTTTAACCACATGGCTGCTGCGGGGATTTTTGCGCTGTGCTGCAAATTGCTAATCTGCTGCAGATATGACGAGCTCAGCTCGTCATCAGCACACAACACCCGTGGGTGATGACGAGCTGAGCTCGTCATCAGCAGCGAAAGGGTTAAAAAGTGGTTATTCAACATGAGGCACGATCCAATAGACATTTTGAATCATTTTTGGTACAGTCCCAAAAATCAATTTTCCGATGAAAAACGATGACTCCGGACCTGTCGAACGTTCCCAAAATGGTCTATAATGATGAAATTTTAACATTTAATCTTTTGACTCTAAATGACTGTTGGATGTGAATTATGACTTTGTCAAACTAAAATAAGTGTGTTTAAAGTCATTTCTGTGCCTGAAACGAGTCAAAATTGAAGCTTTTGAGTAAGCAAAAATATGTAAAAATGGCAATTTTGGTCACTGTGAGGGTTTAAAAAGTGGTTATTCAACATGAGGCACGATCCAATTGACATTTTGAATCATTTTTGGTACAGTCCAAAAAATCAATTTTCGGATGAAAAACGATGACTCCGGACCTGTCGAACGATCCCAAAATGGTCAATATGGATGAAATTTTAACATTTAATCTTTTGACTCTAAATGACTGTTGGATGTGAATTATGACTTTGCCAACTAAAATGAGTGTGTTTAGAGTCATTTCTGTGCCTGAAACTGGTCAAAATTGAAGCTTTTGAGTAAGCAAAACTCTGTAAAAATGGCAATTTTGGTCACTGTGAGGGTTTAAAAAGTGGTTATTGAACATGAGGCACGATCCAATTGACATTTTGAATCATTTTTGGTACAGTTTAAAAAATCAATTTTCGGATGAAAAACAATGACTCCGGACCTGTCGAACGTTCCCAAAATGGTCTATAATGATGAAATTTTAACATTTAATCTTTTGACTCTAAATGACTGTTGGATGTGAATTATGACTTTTTCAACTAAAATAACTGTGTTTAAAGTCATTTCTGTGCCTGAAACGAGTCAAAATTGAAGCTTTTGAGTAAGCAAAACTCTGTAAAAATGGCAATTTTGGTCACTGTGAGGGTTTAAAAAGTGGTTATCAACATGAGGCACAATCCAATTGACATTTTGAATCATTTTTGGTACAGTCCAAAAAATCCATTTTCGGATGAAAAACGATGACTCCGGACCTGTCGAACGATCCCAAAATGGTCAATATGGATGAAATTTTAACATTTATTCTTTTGACTCTATAAATGACTGTTGGATGTGAATTATGACTTTGTCAACTAAAATAAGTGTGTTTAAAGTCATTTCTGTGCCTGAAATGGGTCAAAATTGAAGCTTTTGAGTAAGCAAAACTCTGTAAAAATGGCAATTTTGGTCACTGTGAGAGTTTAAAAAGTGGTTATTCAACATGAGGCACGAATCAATAGACATTTTGAATCATTTTTGGTACAGTCCCAAAAATCAATTTTCCGATGAAAAACGATGACTCCGGACCTGTCGAACGTTCCCAAAATGGTCTATAATGATGACATTTTAACATTTAATCTTTTGACTCTAAATGACTGTTGGATGTGAATTATGACTTTGTCAACTAAAATAAGTGTTTTTAAAGTCATTTCTGTGCTTGAAATGGGTCAAAATTGAAGCTTTTGAGTAAGCAAAACTCTGTAAAAATGGCAATTTTGGTCACTGTGAGGGTTTAAAAAGTGGTTATTCAACATGAGGCACGATCCAATTGACATTTTGAATCATTTTTGGTACAGTCCAAAAAATCCATTTTCAGATGAAAAACGATGACTCCGGACCTGTCGAACGATCCCAAAATGGTCAATATGGATGAAATTTTAACATTTAATCTTTTGACTCTAAATGACTGTTGGATGTGAATTATGACTTTGTCAACTAAAATAAGTGTGTTTAATGTCATTTCTGTGCCTGAAATGGGTCAAAATTGAAGCTTTCGAGTAAGCAAAACTCTGTAAAAATGGCAATTTTGGTCACTTTGAGGGTTTAAAAGTGGTTATTCAACATGAGGCACGATCCAATTGACATTTTGAATCATTTTTGGTACAGTTTAAAAAATCAATTTTCGGATGAAAAACGATGACTCCGGACCTGTCGAACGTTCCCAAAATGGTCTATAATGATGAAATTTTAACATTTAATCTTTTGACTCTAAATGACTGTTGGATGCGAATTATGACTTTTTCAACTAAAATAACTGTGTTTAAAGTCATTTCTGTGCCTGAAACGAGTCAAAATTGAAGCTTTTGAGTAAGCAAAACTCTGTAAAAATGGCAATTTTGGTCACTGTGAGGGTTTAAAAAGTGGTTATTCAACATGAGGCACGATCCAATTGACATTTTGAATCATTTTTGGTACAGTCCAAAAAATCAATTTTCGGATGAAAAACGATGACTCCGGACCTGTCGAACGATCCCAAAATGGTCAATATGGATGAAAAGTTAACATTTATTCTTTTGACTCTAAATGACTGTTGGATGTGAATTATGACTTTGTCAAACTAAAATAAGTGTGTTTAAAGTCATTTCTGTGCCTGAAACGGGTCAAAATTGAAGCTTTTGAGAAAGCAAAACTCTGTAAAAATGGCAATTTTGGTCACTGTGAGGGTTTAAAAAGTGGTTATTTAACATGAGGCACGATCCAATTGACATTTTGAATCATTTTTGGTACGGTCCAAAAAATCCATTTTCGGATGAAAAACGATGACTCCGGACCTGTCGAACGTTCCCAAAATGGTCTATAATGATGAAATTTTAACATTTAATCTTTTGACTCTAAATGACTGTTGGATGTGAATTATGACTTTGTCAACTAAAATGAGTGTGTTTAAAGTCATTTCTGTGCCTGAAACTGGTCAAAATTGAAGCTTTTGAGTAAGCAAAACTCTGTAAAAATGGCAATTTTGGTCACTGTGAGGGTTTAAAAAGTGGTTATTCAACATGAGGCACAATCCAATTGACATTTTGAATCATTTTTGGTACAGTCCAAAAAATCCATTTTCGGATGAAAAACGATGACTCCGGACCTGTCGAACGTTCCCAAAATGGTCTATAATGATGAAATTTTAACATTTAATCTTTTGACTCTAATGACTGTTGGATGTGAATTATGACTTTTTCAACTAAAATAAGTGTGTTTAAAGTCATTTCTGTGCCTGAAACTGGTCAAAATTGAAGCTTTTGAGTAAGCAAAACTCTGTAAAAATGGCAATTTTGGTCACTGTGAGGGTTTAAAAAGTGGTTATTCAACATGAGGCACGATCCAATTGACATTTTGAATCATTTTTGGTACAGTCCAAAAAATCAATTTTCGGATGAAAAACGATGATTCCGGACCTGTCGAACGATCCCAAAATGGTCAATATGGATGAAATTTTAACATTTAATCTTTTGACTCTAAATGACTGTTGGATGTGAATTATGACTTTGTCAACTAAAATGAGTGTGTTTAAAGTCATTTCTGTGCCTGAAACTGGTCAAAATTGAAGCAAAACTCTGTAAAAATGGCAATTTTGGTCACTGTGAGAGTTTAAAAAGTGGTTATTCAACATGAGGCACGATCCAATAGACATTTTGAATCATTTTTGGTACAGTCCCAAAAATCAATTTTCCGATGAAAAACGATGACTCCGGACCTGTCGAACGTTCCCAAAATGGTCTATAATAATGAAATTTTAACATTTAATCTTTTGACTCTAAATGACTGTTGGATGTGAATTATGACTTTGTCAAACTAAAATAAGTGTGTTTAAAGTCATTCCTGTGCCTGAAATGGGTCAAAATTGAAGCTTTTGAGAAAGCAAAACTCTGTAAAAATGGCAATTTTGGTCACTGTGAGGGTTTAAAAAGTGGTTATTCAACATGAGGCACGATCCAATTGACATTTTGAATCATTTTTGGTACAGTCCAAAAAATCAATTTTCGGATAAAAAACGATGACTCCGGACCTGTCGAATGATCCTAAAATGGTAAATATGGATGAAATTTTAACATTTAATCTTTTGACTCTAAATGACTGTTGGATGTGAATTATGACTTTGTCAACTAAAATAAGTGTGTTTAAAGTCATTTCTGTGCTTGAAATGGGTCAAAATTGAAGCTTTTGAGTAAGCAAAACTCTGTAAAAACGGCAATTTTGGTCACTGTAAGGGTTTAAAAAGTTGTTATTCAACATGAGGCACGATCCAATTGACATTTTGAATCATTTTTGGTACAGTCCAAAAAATCCATTTTCGGATGAAAAACGATGACTCCGGACCTGTCGAACGATCCCAAAATGGTCAATATGGATGAAATTTTAACATTTAATCTTTTGACTCTAAATGACTGTTGGATGTGAATTATGACTTTGCCAACTAAAATGAGTGTGTTTAGAGTCATTTCTGTGCCTGAAACTGGTCAAAATTGAAGCTTTTGAGTAAGCAAAACTCTGTAAAAATGGCAATTTTGGTCACTGTGAGGGTTTAAAAAGTGGTTATTGAACATGAGGCACGATCCAATTGACATTTTGAATCATTTTTGGTACAGTTTAAAAAATCAATTTTCGGATGAAAAACAATGACTCCGGACCTGTCGAACGTTCCCAAAATGGTCTATAATGATGAAATTTTAACATTTAATCTTTTGACTCTAAATGACTGTTGGATGTGAATTATGACTTTTTCAACTAAAATAACTGTGTTTAAAGTCATTTCTGTGCCTGAAACGAGTCAAAATTGAAGCTTTTGAGTAAGCAAAACTCTGTAAAAATGGCAATTTTGGTCACTGTGAGGGTTTAAAAGTGGTTATTCAACATGAGGCACGATCCAATTGACATTTTGAATCATTTTTGGTACAGTTTAAAAAATCAATTTTCGGATGAAAAACGATGACTCCGGACCCGTCGAACGTTTCCAAAATGGTCTATAATGATGAAATTTTAACATTTAATCTTTTGACTCTAAATGACTGTTGGATGCGAATTGTGACTTTTTCAACTAAAATAACTGTGTTTAAAGTCATTTCTGTGCCTGAAACGAGTCAAAATTGAAGCTTTTGAGTAAGCAAAACTCTGTAAAAATGGCAATTTTGGTCACTGTGAGGGTTTAAAAAGTGGTTATTCAACATGAGGCACGATCCAATTGACATTTTGAATCATTTTTGGTACAGTCCAAAAAATCAATTTTCGGATGAAAAACGATGACTCCGGACCTGTCGAACGATCCCAAAATGGTCAATATGGATGAAAATTTAACATTTATTCTTTTGACTCTAAATGACTGTTGGATGTGAATTATGACTTTGTCAAACTAAAATAAGTGTGTTTAAAGTCATTTCTGTGCCTGAAACGGGTCAAAATTGAAGCTTTTGAGAAAGCAAAACTCTGTAAAAATGGCAATTTTGGTCACTGTGAGGGTTTAAAAAGTGGTTATTCAAAATGAGGCACAATCCAATTGACATTTTGAATCATTTTTGGTACAGTCCAAAAAATCCATTTTCGGATGAAAAACGATGACTCCGGACCTGTCGAACGATCCCAAAATGGTCAATATGGATGAAAATTTAACATTTATTCTTTTGACTCTAAATGACTGTTGGATGTGAATTATTACTTTGTCAACTAAAATAAGTGTGTTTAAAGTCATTTCTGTGCTTGAAATGGGTCAAAATTGAAGCTTTTGAGTAAGCAAAACTCTGTAAAAACGGCAATTTTGGTCACTGTGAGGGTTTAAAAAGTGGTTATTCAACATGAGGCACGATCCAATTGACATTTTGAATAATTTTTGGTACAGTCCAAAAAATCCATTTTCGGATGAAAAACGATGACTCCGGACCTGTCAAACGATCCCAAAATGGTCAATATGGATGAAATTTTAACATTTAATCTTTTGACTCTAAATGACTGTTGGATGTGAATTATGACTTTGTCAACTAAAATAAGTGTGTTTAATGTCATTTCTGTGCCTGAAATGGGTCAAAATTGAAGCTTTTGAGAAGCAAAACTCTGTAGAAATGGCAATTTTGGTCACTGTGAGAGTTTAACCACATGGCTGCTGCGGGGATTTTTGCGCTGTGCTGCAAATTGCTAATCTGCTGCAGATATGACGAGCTCAGCTCGTCATCAGCACACAACACCCGTGGGTGATGACGAGCTGAGCTCGTCATCAGCAGCGAAAGGGTTAAAAAGTGGTTATTCAACATGAGGCACGATCCAATAGACATTTTGAATCATTTTTGGTACAGTCCCAAAAATCAATTTTCCAATGAAAAACGATGACTCCGGACCTGTCGAACGTTCCCAAAATGGTCTATAATGATGAAATTTTAACATTTAATCTTTTGACTCTAAATGACTGTTGGATGTGAATTATGACTTTGTCAAACTAAAATAAGTGTGTTTAAAGTCATTTCTGTGCCTGAAACGAGTCAAAATTGAAGCTTTTGAGTAAGCAAAAATATGTAAAAATGGCAATTTTGGTCACTGTGAGGGTTTAAAAAGTGGTTATTCAACATGAGGCACGATCCAATTGACATTTTGAATCATTTTTGGTACAGTCCAAAAAATCAATTTTCGGATGAAAAACGATGACTCCGGACCTGTCGAACGATCCCAAAATGGTCAATATGGATGAAATTTTAACATTTAATCTTTTGACTGTAAATGACTGTTGGATGTGAATTATGACTTTGCCAACTAAAATGAGTGTGTTTAGAGTCATTTCTGTGCCTGAAACTGGTCAAAATTGAAGCTTTTGAGTAAGCAAAACTCTGTAAAAATGGCAATTTTGGTCATTGTGAGGGTTTAAAAAGTGGTTATTGAACATGAGGCACGATCCAATTGACATTTTGAATCATTTTTGGTACAGTTTAAAAAATCAATTTTCGGATGAAAAACAATGACTCCGGACCTGTCGAACGTTCCCAAAATGGTCTATAATGATGAAATTTTAACATTTAATCTTTTGACTCTAAATGACTGTTGGATGTGAATTATGACTTTTTCAACTAAAATAACTGTGTTTAAAGTCATTTCTGTGCCTGAAACGAGTCAAAATTGAAGCTTTTGAGTAAGCAAAACTCTGTAAAAATGGCAATTTTGGTCACTGTGAGGGTTTAAAAAGTGGTTATCAACATGAGGCACGATCCAATTGACATTTTGAATCATTTTTGGTACAGTCCAAAAAATCCATTTTCGGATGAAAAACGATGACTCCGGACCTGTCGAACGATCCCAAAATGGTCAATATGGATGAAATTTTAACATTTATTCTTTTGACTCTATAAATGACTGTTGGATGTGAATTATGACTTTGTCAACTAAAATAAGTGTGTTTAAAGTCATTTCTGTGCCTGAAATGGGTCAAAATTGAAGCTTTTGAGTAAGCAAAACTCTGTAAAAATGGCAATTTTGGTCACTGTGAGAGTTTAAAAAGTGGTTATTCAACATGAGGCACGAATCAATAGACATTTTGAATCATTTTTGGTACAGTCCCAAAAATCAATTTTCCGATGAAAAACGATGACTCCGGACCTGTCGAACGTTCCCAAAATGGTCTATAATGATGACATTTTAACATTTAATCTTTTGACTCTAAATGACTGTTGGATGTGAATTATGACTTTGTCAACTAAAATAAGTGTGTTTAAAGTCATTTCTGTGCTTGAAATGGGTCAAAATTGAAGCTTTTGAGTAAGCAAAACTCTGTAAAAATGGCAATTTTGGTCACTGTGAGGGTTTAAAAAGTGGTTATTCAACATGAGGCACGATCCAATTGACATTTTGAATCATTTTTGGTACAGTCCAAAAAATCCATTTTCAGATGAAAAACGATGACTCCGGACCTGTCGAACGATCCCAAAATGGTCAATATGGATGAAATTTTAACATTTAATCTTTTGACTCTAAATGACTGTTGGATGTGAATTATGACTTTGTCAACTAAAATAAGTGTGTTTAATGTCATTTCTGTGCCTGAAATGGGTCAAAATTGAAGCTTTCGAGTAAGCAAAACTCTGTAAAAATGGCAATTTTGGTCACTTTGAGGGTTTAAAAGTGGTTATTCAACATGAGGCACGATCCAATTGACATTTTGAATCATTTTTGGTACAGTTTAAAAAATCAATTTTCGGATGAAAAACGATGACTCCGGACCTGTCGAACGTTCCCAAAATGGTCTATAATGATGAAATTTTAACATTTAATCTTTTGACTCTAAATGACTGTTGGATGCGAATTATGACTTTTTCAACTAAAATAACTGTGTTTAAAGTCATTTCTGTGCCTGAAACGAGTCAAAATTGAAGCTTTTGAGTAAGCAAAACTCTGTAAAAATGGCAATTTTGGTCACTGTGAGGGTTTAAAAAGTGGTTATTCAACATGAGGCACGATCCAATTGACATTTTGAATCATTTTTGGTACAGTCCAAAAAATCAATTTTCGGATGAAAAACGATGACTCCGGACCTGTCGAACGATCCCAAAATGGTCAATATGGATGAAAAGTTAACATTTATTCTTTTGACTCTAAATGACTGTTGGATGTGAATTATGACTTTGTCAAACTAAAATAAGTGTGTTTAAAGTCATTTCTGTGCCTGAAACGGGTCAAAATTGAAGCTTTTGAGAAAGCAAAACTCTGTAAAAATGGCAATTTTGGTCACTGTGAGGGTTTAAAAAGTGGTTATTCAACATGAGGCACGATCCAATTGGCATTTTGAATCATTTTTGGTACGGTCCAAAAAATCGATTTTCGGATGAAAAACGATGACTCCGGACCTGTCGAACGTTCCCAAAATGGTCTATAATGATGAAATTTTAACATTTAATCTTTTGACTCTAAATGACTGTTGGATGTGAATTATGACTTTGTCAACTAAAATGAGTGTGTTTAAAGTCATTTCTGTGCCTGAAACTGGTCAAAATTGAAGCTTTTGAGTAAGCAAAACTCTGTAAAAATGGCAATTTTGGTCACTGTGAGGGTTTAAAAAGTGGTTATTCAACATGAGGCACAATCCAATTGACATTTTGAATCATTTTTGGTACAGTCCAAAAAATCCATTTTCGGATGAAAAACGATGACTCCGGACCTGTCGAACGTTCCCAAAATGGTCTATAATGATGAAATTTTAACATTTAATCTTTTGACTCTAATGACTGTTGGATGTGAATTATGACTTTTTCAACTAAAATAAGTGTGTTTAAAGTCATTTCTGTGCCTGAAACTGGTCAAAATTGAAGCTTTTGAGTAAGCAAAACTCTGTAAAAATGGCAATTTTGGTCACTGTGAGGGTTTAAAAAGTGGTTATTCAACATGAGGCACGATCCAATTGACATTTTGAATCATTTTTGGTACAGTCCAAAAAATCAATTTTCGGATGAAAAACGATGACTCCGGACCTGTCGAACGATCCCAAAATGGTCAATATGGATGAAATTTTAACATTTAATCTTTTGACTCTAAATGACTGTTGGATGTGAATTATGACTTTGTCAACTAAAATGAGTGTGTTTAAAGTCATTTCTGTGCCTGAAACTGGTCAAAATTGAAGCAAAACTCTGTAAAAATGGCAATTTTGGTCACTGTGAGAGTTTAAAAAGTGGTTATTCAACATGAGGCACGATCCAATAGACATTTTGAATCATTTTTGGTACAGTCCCAAAAATCAATTTTCCGATGAAAAACGATGACTCCGGACCTGTCGAACGTTCCCAAAATGGTCTATAATAATGAAATTTTAACATTTAATCTTTTGACTCTAAATGACTGTTGGATGTGAATTATGACTTTGTCAAACTAAAATAAGTGTGTTTAAAGTCATTCCTGTGCCTGAAATGGGTCAAAATTGAAGCTTTTGAGAAAGCAAAACTCTGTAAAAATGGCAATTTTGGTCACTGTGAGGGTTTAAAAAGTGGTTATTCAACATGAGGCACGATCCAATTGACATTTTGAATCATTTTTGGTACAGTCCAAAAAATCAATTTTCGGATAAAAAACGATGACTCCGGACCTGTCGAATGATCCTAAAATGGTAAATATGGATGAAATTTTAACATTTAATCTTTTGACTCTAAATGACTGTTGGATGTGAATTATGACTTTGTCAACTAAAATAAGTGTGTTTAAAGTCATTTCTGTGCTTGAAATGGGTCAAAATTGAAGCTTTTGAGTAAGCAAAACTCTGTAAAAACGGCAATTTTGGTCACTGTAAGGGTTTAAAAAGTTGTTATTCAACATGAGGCACGATCCAATTGACATTTTGAATCATTTTTGGTACAGTCCAAAAAATCCATTTTCGGATGAAAAACGATGACTCCGGACCTGTCGAACGATCCCAAAATGGTCAATATGGATGAAATTTTAACATTTAATCTTTTGACTCTAAATGACTGTTGGATGTGAATTATGACTTTGTCAACTAAAATAAGTGTGTTTAATGTCATTTCTGTGCCTGAAATGGGTCAAAATTGAAGCTTTTGAGTAAGCAAAACTCTGTAAAAACGCCAATTTTGGTCACTGTGAGGGTTTAAAAAGTGGTTATTCAACATGAGGCACGATCCAATTGACATTTTGAATCATTTTTGGTACAGTCCCAAAAATCAATTTTCCGATGAAAAACGATGACTCCGGACCTGTCGAACGATCCCAAAATGGTCAATATGGATGAAATTTTAACATTTAATCTTTTGACTCTAAATGACTGTTGGATGTGAATTATGACTTTGTCAACTAAAATAAGTGTGTTTAATGTCATTTCTGTGCTTGAAATGGGTCAAAATTGAAGCTTTTGAGTAAGCAAAACTCTGTAAAAATGGCAATTTTGGTCACTGTGAGAGTTTAACCACATGGCTGCTGCGGGGATTTTTGCGCTGTGCTGCAAATTGCTAATCTGCTGCAGATATGACGAGCTCAGCTCGTCATCAGCACACAACACCCGTGGGTGATGACGAGCTGAGCTCGTCATCAGCAGCGAAAGGGTTAAAAAGTGGTTATTCAACATGAGGCACGATCCAATAGACATTTTGAATCATTTTTGGTACAGTCCCAAAAATCAATTTTCCGATGAAAAACGATGACTCCGGACCTGTCGAACGTTCCCAAAATGGTCTATAATGATGAAATTTTAACATTTAATCTTTTGACTCTAAATGACTGTTGGATGTGAATTATGACTTTGTCAAACTAAAATAAGTGTGTTTAAAGTCATTTCTGTGCCTGAAACGAGTCAAAATTGAAGCTTTTGAGTAAGCAAAACTATGTAAAAATGGCAATTTTGGTCACTGTGAGGGTTTAAAAAGTGGTTATTCAACATGAGGCACGATCCAATTGACATTTTGAATCATTTTTGGTACAGTCCAAAAAATCAATTTTCGGATGAAAAACGATGACTCCGGACCTGTCGAACGATCCCAAAATGGTCAATATGGATGAAATTTTAACATTTAATCTTTTGACTCTAAATGACTGTTGGATGTGAATTATGACTTTGCCAACTAAAATGAGTGTGTTTAGAGTCATTTCTGTGCCTGAAACTGGTCAAAATTGAAGCTTTTGAGTAAGCAAAACTCTGTAAAAATGGCAATTTGGTCACTGTGAGGGTTTAAAAAGTGGTTATTGAACATGAGGCACGATCCAATTGACATTTTGAATCATTTTTGGTACAGTTTAAAAAATCAATTTTCGGATGAAAAACAATGACTCCGGACCTGTCGAACGTTCCCAAAATGGTCTATAATGATGAAATTTTAACATTTAATCTTTTGACTCTAAATGACTGTTGGATGTGAATTATGACTTTTTCAACTAAAATAACTGTGTTTAAAGTCATTTCTGTGCCTGAAACGAGTCAAAATTGAAGCTTTTGAGTAAGCAAAACTCTGTAAAAATGGCAATTTTGGTCACTGTGAGGGTTTAAAAAGTGGTTATCAACATGAGGCACGATCCAATTGACATTTTGAATCATTTTTAGTACAGTCGAAAAAATCCATTTTCGGATGAAAAACGATGACTCCGGACCTGTCGAACGATCCCAAAATGGTCAATATGGATGAAATTTTAACATTTATTCTTTTGACTCTATAAATGACTGTTGGATGTGAATTATGACTTTGTCAACTAAAATAAGTGTGTTTAAAGTCATTTCTGTGCCTGAAATGGGTCAAAATTGAAGCTTTTGAGTAAGCAAAACTCTGTAAAAATGGCAATTTTGGTCACTGTGAGAGTTTAAAAAGTGGTTATTCAACATGAGGCACGAATCAATAGACATTTTGAATCATTTTTGGTACAGTCCCAAAAATCAATTTTCCGATGAAAAACGATGACTCCGGACCTGTCGAACGATCCCAAAATGGTCTATAATGATGAAATTTTAACATTTAATCTTTTGACTCTAAATGACTGTTGGATGTGAATTATGACTTTGTCAACTAAAATAAGTGTGTTTAATGTCATTTCTGTGCCTGAAATGGGTCAAAATTGAAGCTTTCGAGTAAGCAAAACTCTGTAAAAATGGCAATTTTGGTCACTTTGAGGGTTTAAAAGTGGTTATTCAACATGAGGCACGATCCAATTGACATTTTGAATCATTTTTGGTACAGTTTAAAAAATCAATTTTCGGATGAAAAACGATGACTCCGGACCTGTCGAACGTTCCCAAAATGGTCTATAATGATGAAATTTTAACATTTAATCTTTTGACTCTAAATGACTGTTGGATGCGAATTGTGACTTTTTCAACTAAAATAACTGTGTTTAAAGTCATTTCTGTGCCTGAAACGAGTCAAAATTGAAGCTTTTGAGTAAGCAAAACTCTGTAAAAATGGCAATTTTGGTCACTGTGAGGGTTTAAAAAGTGGTTATTCAACATGAGGCACGATCCAATTGACATTTTGAATCATTTTTGGTACAGTCCAAAAAATCAATTTTCGGATGAAAAACGATGACTCCGGACCTGTCGAACGATCCCAAAATGGTCAATATGGATGAAAATTTAACATTTATTCTTTTGACTCTAAATGACTGTTGGATGTGAATTATGACTTTGTCAAACTAAAATAAGTGTGTTTAAAGTCATTTCTGTGCCTGAAACGGGTCAAAATTGAAGCTTTTGAGAAAGCAAAACTCTGTAAAAATGGCAATTTTGGTCACTGTGAGGGTTTAAAAAGTGGTTATTCAACACGAGGCACAATCCAATTGACATTTTGAATCATTTTTGGTACAGTCCAAAAAATCCATTTTCGGATGAAAAACGATGACTCCGGACCTGTCGAACGATCCCAAAATGGTCAATATGGATGAAAATTTAACATTTATTCTTTTGACTCTAAATGACTGTTGGATGTGAATTATTACTTTGTCAACTAAAATAAGTGTGTTTAAAGTCATTTCTGTGCTTGAAATGGGTCAAAATTGAAGCTTTTGAGTAAGCAAAACTCTGTAAAAACGGCAATTTTGGTCACTGTGAGGGTTTAAAAAGTGGTTATTCAACATGAGGCACGATCCAATTGACATTTTGAATAATTTTTGGTACAGTCCAAAAAATCCATTTTCGGATGAAAAACGATGACTCCGGACCTGTCAAACGATCCCAAAATGGTCAATATGGATGAAATTTTAACATTTAATCTTTTGACTCTAAATGACTGTTGGATGTGAATTATGACTTTGTCAACTAAAATAAGTGTGTTTAATGTCATTTCTGTGCCTGAAATGGGTCAAAATTGAAGCTTTTGAGAAGCAAAACTCTGTAAAAATGGCAATTTTGGTCACTGTGAGGGTTTAAAAAGTGGTTATTCAACATGAGGCACGATCCAATTGACATTTTGAATCATTTTTGGTACAGTTTGAAAAATCAATTTTCGGATGAAAAACGATGACTCCGGACCTGTCGAACGTTCCCAAAATGGTCTATAATGATGAAATTTTAACATTTAATCTTTTGACTCTAAATGACTGTTGGATGCGAATTATGACTTTTTCAACTAAAATAACTGTGTTTAAAGTCATTTCTGTGCCTGAAACGAGTCAAAATTGAAGCTTTTGAGTAAGCAAAACTCTGTAAAAATGGCAATTTCGGTCACTGTGAGGGTTTAAAAAGTGGTTATTCAACATGAGGCACGATCCAATTGACATTTTGAATCATTTTTGGTACAGTCCAAAAAATCAATTTTCGGATGAAAAACGATGACTCCAGACCTGTCGAACGATCCAAAAATGGTCAATATGGATGAAATTTTAACATTTATTCTTTTGACTCTAAATGACTTTTGGATGTGAATTATGACTTTGTCAACTAAAATAAGTGTGTTTAAAGTCATTTCTGTGCCTGAAATGGGTCAAAATTGAAGCTTTTGGGGGCGTGGCTTGCGCGCCGCTGAAGTATGGCGGATCGCGCTTGAGCTCCGTGGCAAGTCTGGCCCGTTGAGCTGCTTTCTCCGTGTTCAGCTGCCCCTACCGGCGGAAAATACACCATTCGGCACCGGAACATGAGGAGCGCTGCCTGAAGGTGTTTTTATGTGCGTCTGGCCCCCGGCTGCATGACTTCTGCTGATTTCCTCAGAGGCGCTCGTTTACCTCACGAGCGGCCGTCATCTTCCCGCTCTTCGCGCTAATCTCTCTTCTCCTCAGAAGCGCCGCCTGGGCTATAAACTTGCAATTTGTAGCGGATGTTCCTTTCATCTTCATAATGATGCCTGCAATTGGTAACGTTTTTACTTTTTTTTCTGCTGTATCTTTGCTGCTTGGCTGGTGAATAAGCTGTCCACGCGTTGTTTCTCTCAGGGCAGCTTTCTCATGTGGGTATGAATCTTTTTCCTACGAGCTCATTACTGTGCTCCCCTGCGTTTTTGTAGCTGTGTTATTTTTTGCTAATTGTCTGCCTTGCATATAAGTCCGCCGCTGTTCATATTTTAGCGCCCATTGAGTTCAGTGTGCTATATCTATATTTTTTATGGTATAGTCTGCGCAGTTTTTCCTCTCTTTTTTTTCCTCAAGTGATTGTGCATTTTTTCTGGAGGCTGCTTCTTTATGGCTGCAATTATGGGGCGTTCTTCGACCAATAAAGACTCAAAGGATGTTGGCACGTCGTTGAAAAGGCTTAAGTCACAGTCTCCTACGCCTGATCCTCCTCAGTCAGAAGCCGCTTCAACGCTGGACACAATCTTAGCGCGCCTCAATGAAGTACATGATATTGCGCAGTCCACGAAAACAAACACGGATTTATTACAAGTGGAGGTGGCTGCTATCAGGAATGACTTTAAGGCCCTCTCTCTTTGTGTATCCGCGACTGAATCACGAATCAGTTCTGCAGAGGATGATGTACAAAAACACTCCAGATCCCTCAACCACTTGGAGCGCTCCATGGCGGCATTGCGCAGAGACTTAACCGAGCAGGAGGACCGTAATCGTAGATCTAACCTACGCATTTTTGGTCTGCCGGAAGATTCAGAGAAGTCATCTTCATCTATGATAGAGTTCTTATCTCATTGGATTCCGGATACCTTACAAATTTCTTTCCACAGAGACTTTGAAATTGAAAGAGCACACCGTGTTCCTACGTTTCGGTCTAAGACAGCTACCCAGCCGAGAGCAATCATTTTTAAACCATTGCGGCATCAGCATACTGAACTGATTTTATCTCATATGCGGAAAGCTAAACAAGTCTTTTGGGACGGTCACAGGATATCCATTTCTCAGGACTTTGCCAGGGATACGGTTATCAGGAGAAAAGGATTCCTGAATCTTCGAAAACGTCTTTCTGAGATGGGTATTCCCTTCTCGTTTTCTGGTCCATCGAAATTCCGCATCACTTTTAAAGGACGTTCTAGAATTTTCGAGGAGCCGGCTGATCTAACTACCTTCTTGGACAACCAGCTGGAGATCGAGATGGAGATCCAAAAAGCGACTTCACAGGCTCCTGGTGCCTCGGGCACTTGAACTGTCTCCTTTTTTTTCTCTGGATGTATCTTTCTGTAGTATTGGTCTCCTCTTCTCTCCTGGTCAGCTTTTTGGCCGACCTTAACTCCCATGGATGTTCATGATATTTTTCTGTTTTTCTTGTGTTCCCACTCATGTTTGTTCTATTCTTCTTTCTGGCTTCCACAATTGTTCGTTCCTTTTATAGCTCTCTTTCTCTTGGTACCTCTTAGTATCTCTTTACTGTCTTTCTTCTTCTTTTATCTTCCTCCACTTTCTCCTGCTTGTTGTTCTTTATTCTTTCTCTTTTAATCAACTTATTCTGTATCTCTCACCTGTCTTCAATCATTCTTGTTCCAGCTAATTTACATGTCGGTCTATCCTTCTGACAATGTTCGTATTAACGTTGCCCATCTTTCGTCCATACTGATATCGTTTTTCTCATTCTTCCTTATATTCAACCTATTTATATGTTCATCCTGTTTATCCTACGTCAATACTTTTTCTTATCCTTCCACTCTTTCTCTTCTTACTTCCTATCTGTCGTCCTTTTCTCAATTCCTCCTGATTATTTCTTCAACATTGTCATTCCTCTTTTTTTTCCGAGTCTTTTCCATTCTCTTTTTTCATCCAAGTTCCCTTACCTCTCTGTTTTCTTACTTCGGTGATTTAGCTTCATATTCTTCTCTATTAATGTCATAATTTGTTTTCACTTATGATGTTATTGTTTTAATTATGCATTTTACCTGCCTTACATTTATCTACTGTTTAAGACTTTTCGTATATAATTAGCGTATTTTTACTTATTTCACTTGCATTTTTACTCATATATATCTCCTGTTAGGATGTTCTTATATTATAGTTGATGTACAATTCTCTTCTTTATTTGCTCTGATATTTACTATACTTGTTCTCTTCCTTCTATTCTCTCCCTCTTTTTTATCTACTATACTCTTTTTCTATTCTCTTATGCTCCTCTTTTTCTTATTTCTGTTAGTCGACTTCATAGTGAAATCAAATGCAGGTATACGTTATTCTTTAACTATGTTGTAACTTTTTATAATATGTATTATATTCACTTAATGCTATATGCTGGTTAGCTTTTTTGTACATAATTACACTGTTATTATTTTTTCTACTATTGTTGCTTAGTATAGATATTATTCTCGTTAGTATATTATTACTCCATTCTGAATTGAAGTACTCTCCTCTTTATCAGTTTAGGAATTGCATTATAATAATGTTTTCCAGGTTATTTGCTCCTTGCTTTTCTTATTATCAGTTGCTGTATTTTAGTATTGGGCTAATCTTTTTTACCCACTTATGCTCCTAGTACGGGTCCCTTACTTGCTTCTTCCACGTTCTCCCTTGCATGATATGGGTCTTTTTTAGACCTCCCCTCCTGCCTCTTCTCTCTCTCCTTTCTATTCTATTTTCATCTCTTCTTTTTCTTTCTTTCTCCTGGTTCTCCCACATGGATGCTCCCACAGAATTTCTTTTGATTAAAAGTTGGTCCCTTATATTTTTCACGTTCGTTCTTTTTCTGTTATCAGTGTTGTCTTCTTTTGATCCCTGCTTTTCTACATGCCAGGTTTAAATGTGTTATCCCTTAATGTTAAGGGTTTGAATCACCCGGTGAAAAGGTCTAAAATCTTGGATTACTGTAAGTCCCTCTCTGCAGATTTAGTTCTTTTTCAAGAATCCAAGATCACTAGCAGAGCAGCGCTGTTTTTGAAGAAGGAATGGGTGTCGGATGTTTCATGTTCCGATGCCTCTGGCAAACGGAATGGAGTTGTTACGTTAATTTCAAGGAATTCCGGTCTATCAATTCTCTCTTCTGAGCATGATTCTGAGGGTCGTTGGCTCTTATCTAAACTGGCGGATGGACAGCATGATTTGTATGTTATGAATATTTACGCTCCGAATGTTGATGATCCAGCGTTTTGGAAATCCATTACTAAAATTTTGCATAATACCCCACATGCTGGCAATCTAATTGTTGGTGGCGATTTTAATTTACCAATGGACCCTCTTTTAGACAGGAATTCTGCATTTCAGTTTCGTCCTCCTAAAGCACACAAACAAATGCTTAACATGTGTTCCATTTCTCATCTTCACGATATCTGGCGTCTTCATAATCCCACTGGTAGTGATTTCTCTTTCTTCTCCTCGCCGCATTCCTCCTTTTCTCGTATTGATTATCTCCTAGTTCATTCTTCTCTTGTCTCCTCTTCTTCTTCTCCGCTTATACACCCCATTGTCATCTCTGATCATGCCGCGGTCACTTTTACGCTATCTTCCTTTACTCCTAAACCACGTGGTCGTTCATGGAGATTAAATACTGAAGTGTTACATGACTCCTCTCAAGTGGCGGAATTTTCTACGGATATAGATACTTTTTTCCGTGAGAACGAGAACTCTGTTTCTTCCCCAATAACTCTTTGGGATTCTTTTAAATGTACTTTTCGGGGTCAAGTCATTAAATGTATGTCCAAACGTAATTCGGCTATTAAAAAAGAGCTTACTGACTTATCATCTGAAATCAAAACTCTAGAAGCTTCCTTTCGACACACCAAAGATCCGACTAGTCTACAGCAAATAAAGCTCCTAAAATACAAATATAATACAATTGTTACTAAAAGGGCTCATATTGGTGTCCAAGCACAAAAGTCCAAGAAGTTACTTTTGAAGAATCGGGCTGGGAAACTTTTGGCTGCTACCCTAAAATTTCAAGATTTCTCTTTTAAGTCCTCGCAAATTTCTTCTATTACAGATCACAATGGCTCTAAAAAGTTTCAAACGGAGGAGATTCTTGAAGTTTTTCGTGATTTTTATAACAAACTATATACCCCCTCTAACCAATCCTCTTTTGACAAGTGTCGAGATTTTTTAAAATCGATTCCGATTCAGTCAGTCTCTGAGGAAGATCGCTCCATCCTGAACGAACCTATTTCTCCTGAGGAAATTGTTGCTGCGATCAAGGCCACCCGTTCTGGGAAAGCCCCTGGCCCGGATGGATATCCAATATTATTTTATAAAACCTTTCTTCCGTTGCTTGTCCCTAGGTTACACTCTGTTTTTAATTCTTTTGTTCAGGATGGCTCTGTTTCTGGTACGGCTGCTGAAGCCACCATAGTTGTGATCCCGAAAGAAGGGAAGGATCATTCGGATCCTAAAAACTTCCGGCCTATTTCGCTCCTGAACATGGAAGCAAAGATTTTTGCTAAAATCCTGGCTAAGCGTTTAGAATCTTTTATTCCCCTCCTTGTACATCCCTCCCAAACTGGCTTTGTTAAGGGTCGTCTGGCAAGGGACAATATCCGCACTTTTTGTCATATTATCGGTGCTGCCAAACGGTCCCAACTCCCGGCAGCGGCCTTGGCCCTTGATGCAGAAAAGGCCTTCGATAAAGTCTCTTGGCCATTCCTTCGAGCTGTCCTCTGTGCACATAACCTTGGAGATTCTTTCACTAATATGGTAATGTCTTTATATTCCCAACCTAAAGCTAACATTAGAGTCAATGGTGCTACGTCTTCATTTTTTAATCTTTGCCAGGGCACAAGACAGGGTTGTCCCCTATCCCCACTCTTATTTTTATTATCTATTGATCCTCTTCTTCGATTGATTGATTTACATCCTAATATTAAAGGTTTTTCTTTTGGTTCTCACTGTCTCAAGACTGCCGCATACGCTGACGATGTTCTCATTTTTTCAGATGATATCGCCTTGGCCATCCCTGCTATTTCTGACACCATCTCCTTGTTTTCAACGGTGTCGGGATATACTCTAAACAAAGATAAGACGGAGATGTTCCCTTTAAATGCCTATTGCTTTCCTGCTCATATGGGTTCGGCTGGTTTTAAATGGCAGTCTACACATCTCAAATATCTGGGAATATATTTCTGTTCTACTCTGCATGCCACCGTTGCTTATAATGAATCTCAGACTATTACCAAAGTACGTCGTCTTCTGGATACATGGTCTCCAAAACATATTTCATGGTGGGGTCGTTTACAAACCCTTAAAATGATGATCACGCCAATTATCAATTTCGTCTCATCCATGTTGCCGCTTAAACTGTCTGATTCCTTTTTTCGAGAAATTGATGCTCTCACTTCTAAGTTTTTATGGAATGGCAAACGAGCTCGATTAGCATACAAATATCTACGTCGACCTTGTGATATGGGTGGATGTAACTTTCCGGACTGGGAGAAATACCAGATTGCTTTCTTGGTCTCTCAAGGTGCTTTTTGGTTTTCTCCTCCAACTCGTCATGTCCCCTCTTGGATACTCATAGAACAGGAATTAGCATCACCTTTACCACTTGCCTCTTTCTGTACTACATCCACTTTGCATGTTCTGTTTTCCCGCTCTATCATTATTGATACAATTACTGCGATTAAGAAATTAGATAGGAAAATGGCAATTCCTTTGCATAAAACTAGGTGGTCTTCTATCTGGAGAAACTCCAAAATTAAGATTACTATTTCGCCCGCCCTCATGTCTTACTGGGCTGCAAAGGGAATCTCTCTTGTCCAACATTTATATAGTGATTCTGGTGATCCGTTACCTTTCTCTACCTTGGCACATGTACACTCTTTAACAAATCTTGACTTCTATACCTTTCTTAAAATCAAGGTTGCTGTTTCTAAAACTCGTCTTCACCCCTCCTCCTCCACCACTTCGCTTTTCCACATTTGGCTCAAAGCTGGTCATGTTGCTTCCAAAATTTATAAGTTTTTGTCTTCCACTTCGCTTCCTGATCAGACGGTGGCACAACAAAAATGGTCGCGCCATTTTGATCACAACATCACAGATCATATCTCATCCGAAGCTTGGCAATCCATTGGTAAATTGGCTCTCCGTAATAAAATAGCTCCTTCCCTAATGCAGTCTAAATTTTTCTCGATCAATCTCCTCCATTGGACGCCTGCGCGTCTTCACGCGCTCAACCTTAAAGACGACGACCTTTGCTGGAGTTGCGGTTTGGTGACTGGTGATTTTCCACATATGTTTTATCATTGCTCCTTACTTCAACCTTTCTGGGACCTTATTCAGCAACATTTATCCCTTATTTTTAATATTGAGCTCCAACTTTCCTTTCCTATAGTCTTACTAGGCCCCTTGGCTGCTCCTACTCCTCTTCCTTTAGACCCGATAGAACTACAACTGTTAGATCTTCTCTTAACTGTAGCGGTTAAAATCATTCTTATGGAATGGAAATCCTTTTCGTCTGTCTCTTACCATACGTGGTGGGCGTGGGTATCCTTCTTACGCAGTGCCCACACCTCAGTAGATCTAGCACATCTATTGCCTTCCATCTCTAAAGGGGTTTGGAAAACCTTGGATGACTATATGGAACTCTCCTCGAAAGGGTTAGTACCTCAATTCCCTGTTGATTCGTCTGTCTAATTGTTGTTTGTTCTTTGTGTTACATTGGGTCGCTCATGTGGGAATCCTTCTTTTTTCTCTTCTTTCAGCTTTCCTGTCCTCTCATCCCGTTCTTTCTTTCTGCTGTGTTTTTCTTCCTTCTTTCCTTTTTTCTTTCTTTTCTTCTATCTCCTCCCTTGTCCCTATCCTCAATTTAGAGAGTGATGCGTTTTTGCTTTTGATCACTGACAGCCTATATTGGTTCTTTTTCTCAACTTCGCATTGATTGTCTTTTTTAATTTTATTTACATCTATTTTACTTACTTCTTGAGTGATGTATATTCTCTCTTTTTTACTTATGTCAGATTGTATCACCTCTATTGTACTTGGTTTTTATTACTTGGATCATTATCTCTCTTAATAAAATCTTCTTGAAATCGAAAATTGAAGCTTTTGAGTAAGCAAAACTCTGTAGAAATGGCAATTTTGGTCACTGTGAGAGTTTAACCACATGGCTGCTGCGGGGATTTTTGCGCTGTGCTGCAAATTGCTAATCTGCTGCAGATATGACGAGCTCAGCTCGTCATCAGCACACAACACCCGTGGGTGATGACGAGCTGAGCTCGTCATCAGCAGCGAAAGGGTTAAAAAGTGGTTATTCAACATGAGGCACGATCCAATAGACATTTTGAATCATTTTTGGTACAGTCCCAAAAATCAATTTTCCGATGAAAAACGATGACTCCGGACCTGTCGAACGTTCCCAAAATGGTCTATAATGATGAAATTTTAACATTTAATCTTTTGACTCTAAATGACTGTTGGATGTGAATTATGACTTTGTCAAACTAAAATAAGTGTGTTTAAAGTCATTTCTGTGCCTGAAACGAGTCAAAATTGAAGCTTTTGAGTAAGCAAAAATATGTAAAAATGGCAATTTTGGTCACTGTGAGGGTTTAAAAAGTGGTTATTCAACATGAGGCACGATCCAATTGACATTTTGAATCATTTTTGGTACAGTCCAAAAAATCAATTTTCGGATGAAAAACGATGACTCCGGACCTGTCGAACGATCCCAAAATGGTCAATATGGATGAAATTTTAACATTTAATCTTTTGACTCTAAATGACTGTTGGATGTGAATTATGACTTTGCCAACTAAAATGAGTGTGTTTAGAGTCATTTCTGTGCCTGAAACTGGTCAAAATTGAAGCTTTTGAGTAAGCAAAACTCTGTAAAAATGGCAATTTTGGTCACTGTGAGGGTTTAAAAAGTGGTTATTGAACATGAGGCACGATCCAATTGACATTTTGAATCATTTTTGGTACAGTTTAAAAAATCAATTTTCGGATGAAAAACAATGACTCCGGACCTGTCGAACGTTCCCAAAATGGTCTATAATGATGAAATTTTAACATTTAATCTTTTGACTCTAAATGACTGTTGGATGTGAATTATGACTTTTTCAACTAAAATAACTGTGTTTAAAGTCATTTCTGTGCCTGAAACGAGTCAAAATTGAAGCTTTTGAGTAAGCAAAACTCTGTAAAAATGGCAATTTTGGTCACTGTGAGGGTTTAAAAAGTGGTTATCAACATGAGGCACGATCCAATTGACATTTTGAATCATTTTTGGTACAGTCCAAAAAATCCATTTTCGGATGAAAAACGATGACTCCGGACCTGTCGAACGATCCCAAAATGGTCAATATGGATGAAATTTTAACATTTATTCTTTTGACTCTATAAATGACTGTTGGATGTGAATTATGACTTTGTCAACTAAAATAAGTGTGTTTAAAGTCATTTCTGTGCCTGAAATGGGTCAAAATTGAAGCTTTTGAGTAAGCAAAACTCTGTAAAAATGGCAATTTTGGTCACTGTGAGAGTTTAAAAAGTGGTTATTCAACATGAGGCACGAATCAATAGACATTTTGAATCATTTTTGGTACAGTCCCAAAAATCAATTTTCCGATGAAAAACGATGACTCCGGACCTGTCGAACGTTCCCAAAATGGTCTATAATGATGACATTTTAACATTTAATCTTTTGACTCTAAATGACTGTTGGATGTGAATTATGACTTTGTCAACTAAAATAAGTGTGTTTAAAGTCATTTCTGTGCTTGAAATGGGTCAAAATTGAAGCTTTTGAGTAAGCAAAACTCTGTAAAAATGGCAATTTTGGTCACTGTGAGGGTTTAAAAAGTGGTTATTCAACATGAGGCACGATCCAATTGACATTTTGAATCATTTTTGGTACAGTCCAAAAAATCCATTTTCAGATGAAAAACGATGACTCCGGACCTGTCGAACGATCCCAAAATGGTCAATATGGATGAAATTTTAACATTTAATCTTTTGACTCTAAATGACTGTTGGATGTGAATTATGACTTTGTCAACTAAAATAAGTGTGTTTAATGTCATTTCTGTGCCTGAAATGGGTCAAAATTGAAGCTTTCGAGTAAGCAAAACTCTGTAAAAATGGCAATTTTGGTCACTTTGAGGGTTTAAAAGTGGTTATTCAACATGAGGCACGATCCAATTGACATTTTGAATCATTTTTGGTACAGTTTAAAAAATCAATTTTCGGATGAAAAACGATGACTCCGGACCTGTCGAACGTTCCCAAAATGGTCTATAATGATGAAATTTTAACATTTAATCTTTTGACTCTAAATGACTGTTGGATGCGAATTATGACTTTTTCAACTAAAATAACTGTGTTTAAAGTCATTTCTGTGCCTGAAACGAGTCAAAATTGAAGCTTTTGAGTAAGCAAAACTCTGTAAAAATGGCAATTTTGGTCACTGTGAGGGTTTAAAAAGTGGTTATTCAACATGAGGCACGATCCAATTGACATTTTGAATCATTTTTGGTACAGTCCAAAAAATCAATTTTCGGATGAAAAACGATGACTCCGGACCTGTCGAACGATCCCAAAATGGTCAATATGGATGAAAAGTTAACATTTATTCTTTTGACTCTAAATGACTGTTGGATGTGAATTATGACTTTGTCAAACTAAAATAAGTGTGTTTAAAGTCATTTCTGTGCCTGAAACGGGTCAAAATTGAAGCTTTTGAGAAAGCAAAACTCTGTAAAAATGGCAATTTTGGTCACTGTGAGGGTTTAAAAAGTGGTTATTCAACATGAGGCACGATCCAATTGACATTTTGAATCATTTTTGGTACGGTCCAAAAAATCAATTTTCGGATGAAAAACGATGACTCCGGACCTGTCGAACGTTCCCAAAATGGTCTATAATGATGAAATTTTAACATTTAATCTTTTGACTCTAAATGACTGTTGGATGTGAATTATGACTTTGTCAACTAAAATGAGTGTGTTTAAAGTCATTTCTGTGCCTGAAACTGGTCAAAATTGAAGCTTTTGAGTAAGCAAAACTCTGTAAAAATGGCAATTTTGGTCACTGTGAGGGTTTAAAAAGTGGTTATTCAACATGAGGCACAATCCAATTGACATTTTGAATCATTTTTGGTACAGTCCAAAAAATCCATTTGCGGATGAAAAACGATGACTCCGGACCTGTCGAACGTTCCCAAAATGGTCTATAATGATGAAATTTTAACATTTAATCTTTTGACTCTAATGACTGTTGGATGTGAATTATGACTTTTTCAACTAAAATAAGTGTGTTTAAAGTCATTTCTGTGCCTGAAACTGGTCAAAATTGAAGCTTTTGAGTAAGCAAAACTCTGTAAAAATGGCAATTTTGGTCACTGTGAGGGTTTAAAAAGTGGTTATTCAACATGAGGCACGATCCAATTGACATTTTGAATCATTTTTGGTACAGTCCAAAAAATCAATTTTCGGATGAAAAACGATGATTCCGGACCTGTCGAACGATCCCAAAATGGTCAATATGGATGAAATTTTAACATTTAATCTTTTGACTCTAAATGACTGTTGGATGTGAATTATGACTTTGTCAACTAAAATGAGTGTGTTTAAAGTCATTTCTGTGCCTGAAACTGGTCAAAATTGAAGCAAAACTCTGTAAAAATGGCAATTTTGGTCACTGTGAGAGTTTAAAAAGTGGTTATTCAACATGAGGCACGATCCAATAGACATTTTGAATCATTTTTGGTACAGTCCCAAAAATCAATTTTCCGATGAAAAACGATGACTCCGGACCTGTCGAACGTTCCCAAAATGGTCTATAATAATGAAATTTTAACATTTAATCTTTTGACTCTAAATGACTGTTGGATGTGAATTATGACTTTGTCAAACTAAAATAAGTGTGTTTAAAGTCATTCCTGTGCCTGAAATGGGTCAAAATTGAAGCTTTTGAGAAAGCAAAACTCTGTAAAAATGGCAATTTTGGTCACTGTGAGGGTTTAAAAAGTGGTTATTCAACATGAGGCACGATCCAATTGACATTTTGAATCATTTTTGGTACAGTCCAAAAAATCAATTTTCGGATAAAAAACGATGACTCCGGACCTGTCGAATGATCCTAAAATGGTAAATATGGATGAAATTTTAACATTTAATCTTTTGACTCTAAATGACTGTTGGATGTGAATTATGACTTTGTCAACTAAAATAAGTGTGTTTAAAGTCATTTCTGTGCTTGAAATGGGTCAAAATTGAAGCTTTTGAGTAAGCAAAACTCTGTAAAAACGGCAATTTTGGTCACTGTAAGGGTTTAAAAAGTTGTTATTCAACATGAGGCACGATCCAATTGACATTTTGAATCATTTTTGGTACAGTCCAAAAAATCCATTTTCGGATGAAAAACGATGACTCCGGACCTGTCGAACGATCCCAAAATGGTCAATATGGATGAAATTTTAACATTTAATCTTTTGACTCTAAATGACTGTTGGATGTGAATTATGACTTTGCCAACTAAAATGAGTGTGTTTAGAGTCATTTCTGTGCCTGAAACTGGTCAAAATTGAAGCTTTTGAGTAAGCAAAACTCTGTAAAAATGGCAATTTTGGTCACTGTGAGGGTTTAAAAAGTGGTTATTGAACATGAGGCACGATCCAATTGACATTTTGAATCATTTTTGGTACAGTTTAAAAAATCAATTTTCGGATGAAAAACAATGACTCCGGACCTGTCGAACGTTCCCAAAATGGTCTATAATGATGAAATTTTAACATTTAATCTTTTGACTCTAAATGACTGTTGGATGTGAATTATGACTTTTTCAACTAAAATAACTGTGTTTAAAGTCATTTCTGTGCCTGAAACGAGTCAAAATTGAAGCTTTTGAGTAAGCAAAACTCTGTAAAAATGGCAATTTTGGTCACTGTGAGGGTTTAAAAGTGGTTATTCAACATGAGGCACGATCCAATTGACATTTTGAATCATTTTTGGTACAGTTTAAAAAATCAATTTTCGGATGAAAAACGATGACTCCGGACCCGTCGAACGTTCCCAAAATGGTCTATAATGATGAAATTTTAACATTTAATCTTTTGACTCTAAATGACTGTTGGATGCGAATTGTGACTTTTTCAACTAAAATAACTGTGTTTAAAGTCATTTCTGTGCCTGAAACGAGTCAAAATTGAAGCTTTTGAGTAAGCAAAACTCTGTAAAAATGGCAATTTTGGTCACTGTGAGGGTTTAAAAAGTGGTTATTCAACATGAGGCACGATCCAATTGACATTTTGAATCATTTTTGGTACAGTCCAAAAAATCAATTTTCGGATGAAAAACGATGACTCCGGACCTGTCGAACGATCCCAAAATGGTCAATATGGATGAAAATTTAACATTTATTCTTTTGACTCTAAATGACTGTTGGATGTGAATTATGACTTTGTCAAACTAAAATAAGTGTGTTTAAAGTCATTTCTGTGCCTGAAACGGGTCAAAATTGAAGCTTTTGAGAAAGCAAAACTCTGTAAAAATGGCAATTTTGGTCACTGTGAGGGTTTAAAAAGTGGTTATTCAACATGAGGCACAATCCAATTGACATTTTGAATCATTTTTGGTACAGTCCAAAAAATCCATTTTCGGATGAAAAACGATGACTCCGGACCTGTCGAACGATCCCAAAATGGTCAATATGGATGAAAATTTAACATTTATTCTTTTGACTCTAAATGACTGTTGGATGTGAATTATTACTTTGTCAACTAAAATAAGTGTGTTTAAAGTCATTTCTGTGCTTGAAATGGGTCAAAATTGAAGCTTTTGAGTAAGCAAAACTCTGTAAAAACGGCAATTTTGGTCACTGTGAGGGTTTAAAAAGTGGTTATTCAACATGAGGCACGATCCAATTGACATTTTGAATCATTTTTGGTACAGTTTAAAAAATCAATTTTCGGATGAAAAACAATGACTCCGGACCTGTCGAACGTTCCCAAAATGGTCTATAATGATGAAATTTTAACATTTAATCTTTTGACTCTAAATGACTGTTGGATGTGAATTATGACTTTTTCAACTAAAATAACTGTGTTTAAAGTCATTTCTGTGCCTGAAACGAGTCAAAATTGAAGCTTTTGAGTAAGCAAAACTCTGTAAAAATGGCAATTTTGGTCACTGTGAGGGTTTAAAAAGTGGTTATCAACATGAGGCACGATCCAATTGACATTTTGAATCATTTTTGGTACAGTCCAAAAAATCCATTTTCGGATGAAAAACGATGACTCCGGACCTGTCGAACGATCCCAAAATGGTCAATATGGATGAAATTTTAACATTTATTCTTTTGACTCTATAAATGACTGTTGGATGTGAATTATGACTTTGTCAACTAAAATAAGTGTGTTTAAAGTCATTTCTGTGCCTGAAATGGGTCAAAATTGAAGCTTTTGAGTAAGCAAAACTCTGTAAAAATGGCAATTTTGGTCACTGTGAGAGTTTAAAAAGTGGTTATTCAACATGAGGCACGAATCAATAGACATTTTGAATCATTTTTGGTACAGTCCCAAAAATCAATTTTCCGATGAAAAACGATGACTCCGGACCTGTCGAACGTTCCCAAAATGGTCTATAATGATGACATTTTAACATTTAATCTTTTGACCCTAAATGACTGTTGGATGTGAATTATGACTTTGTCAACTAAAATAAGTGTGTTTAAAGTCATTTCTGTGCTTGAAATGGGTCAAAATTGAAGCTTTTGAGTAAGCAAAACTCTGTAAAAATGGCAATTTTGGTCACTGTGAGGGTTTAAAAAGTGGTTATTCAACATGAGGCACGATCCAATTGACATTTTGAATCATTTTTGGTACAGTCCAAAAAATCCATTTTCAGATGAAAAACGATGACTCCGGACCTGTCGAACGATCCCAAAATGGTCAATATGGATGAAATTTTAACATTTAATCTTTTGACTCTAAATGACTGTTGGATGTGAATTATGACTTTGTCAACTAAAATAAGTGTGTTTAATGTCATTTGTGTGCCTGAAATGGGTCAAAATTGAAGCTTTCGAGTAAGCAAAACTCTGTAAAAATGGCAATTTTGGTCACTTTGAGGGTTTAAAAGTGGTTATTCAACATGAGGCACGATCCAATTGACATTTTGAATCATTTTTGGTACAGTTTAAAAAATCAATTTTCGGATGAAAAACGATGACTCCGGACCTGTCGAACGTTCCCAAAATGGTCTATAATGATGAAATTTTAACATTTAATCTTTTGACTCTAAATGACTGTTGGATGCGAATTATGACTTTTTCAACTAAAATAACTGTGTTTAAAGTCATTTCTGTGCCTGAAACGAGTCAAAATTGAAGCTTTTGAGTAAGCAAAACTCTGTAAAAATGGCAATTTTGGTCACTGTGAGGGTTTAAAAAGTGGTTATTCAACATGAGGCACGATCCAATTGACATTTTGAATCATTTTTGGTACAGTCCAAAAAATCAATTTTCGGATGAAAAACGATGACTCCGGACCTGTCGAACGATCCCAAAATGGTCAATATGGATGAAAAGTTAACATTTATTCTTTTGACTCTAAATGACTGTTGGATGTGAATTATGACTTTGTCAAACTAAAATAAGTGTGTTTTGAGTCATTTCTGTGCCTGAAACGGGTCAAAATTGAAGCTTTTGAGAAAGCAAAACTCTGTAAAAATGGCAATTTTGGTCACTGTGAGGGTTTAAAAAGTGGTTATTCAACATGAGGCACGATCCAATTGGCATTTTGAATCATTTTTGGTACGGTCCAAAAAATCGATTTTCGGATGAAAAACGATGACTCCGGACCTGTCGAACGTTCCCAAAATGGTCTATAATGATGAAATTTTAACATTTAATCTTTTGACTCTAAATGACTGTTGGATGTGAATTATGACTTTGTCAACTAAAATGAGTGTGTTTAAAGTCATTTCTGTGCCTGAAACTGGTCAAAATTGAAGCTTTTGAGTAAGCAAAACTCTGTAAAAATGGCAATTTTGGTCACTGTGAGGGTTTAAAAAGTGGTTATTCAACATGAGGCACAATCCAATTGACATTTTGAATCATTTTTGGTACAGTCCAAAAAATCCATTTTCGGATGAAAAACGATGACTCCGGACCTGTCGAACGTTCCCAAAATGGTCTATAATGATGAAATTTTAACATTTAATCTTTTGACTCTAATGACTGTTGGATGTGAATTATGACTTTTTCAACTAAAATAAGTGTGTTTAAAGTCATTTCTGTGCCTGAAACTGGTCAAAATTGAAGCTTTTGAGTAAGCAAAACTCTGTAAAAATGGCAATTTTGGTCACTGTGAGGGTTTAAAAAGTGGTTATTCAACATGAGGCACGATCCAATTGACATTTTGAATCATTTTTGGTACAGTCCAAAAAATCAATTTTCGGATGAAAAACGATGACTCCGGACCTGTCGAACGATCCCAAAATGGTCAATATGGATGAAATTTTAACATTTAATCTTTTGACTCTAAATGACTGTTGGATGTGAATTATGACTTTGTCAACTAAAATGAGTGTGTTTAAAGTCATTTCTGTGCCTGAAACTGGTCAAAATTGAAGCAAAACTCTGTAAAAATGGCAATTTTGGTCACTGTGAGAGTTTAAAAAGTGGTTATTCAACATGAGGCACGATCCAATAGACATTTTGAATCATTTTTGGTACAGTCCCAAAAATCAATTTTCCGATGAAAAACGATGACTCCGGACCTGTCGAACGTTCCCAAAATGGTCTATAATAATGAAATTTTAACATTTAATCTTTTGACTCTAAATGACTGTTGGATGTGAATTATGACTTTGTCAAACTAAAATAAGTGTGTTTAAAGTCATTCCTGTGCCTGAAATGGGTCAAAATTGAAGCTTTTGAGAAAGCAAAACTCTGTAAAAATGGCAATTTTGGTCACTGTGAGGGTTTAAAAAGTGGTTATTCAACATGAGGCACGATCCAATTGACATTTTGAATCATTTTTGGTACAGTCCAAAAAATCAATTTTCGGATAAAAAACGATGACTCCGGACCTGTCGAATGATCCTAAAATGGTAAATATGGATGAAATTTTAACATTTAATCTTTTGACTCTAAATGACTGTTGGATGTGAATTATGACTTTGTCAACTAAAATAAGTGTGTTTAAAGTCATTTCTGTGCTTGAAATGGGTCAAAATTGAAGCTTTTGAGTAAGCAAAACTCTGTAAAAACGGCAATTTTGGTCACTGTAAGGGTTTAAAAAGTTGTTATTCAACATGAGGCACGATCCAATTGACATTTTGAATCATTTTTGGTACAGTCCAAAAAATCCATTTTCGGATGAAAAACGATGACTCCGGACCTGTCGAACGATCCCAAAATGGTCAATATGGATGAAATTTTAACATTTAATCTTTTGACTCTAAATGACTGTTGGATGTGAATTATGACTTTGCCAACTAAAATGAGTGTGTTTAGAGTCATTTCTGTGCCTGAAACTGGTCAAAATTGAAGCTTTTGAGTAAGCAAAACTCTGTAAAAATGGCAATTTTGGTCACTGTGAGGGTTTAAAAAGTGGTTATTGAACATGAGGCACGATCCAATTGACATTTTGAATCATTTTTGGTACAGTTTAAAAAATCAATTTTCGGATGAAAAACAATGACTCCGGACCTGTCGAACGTTCCCAAAATGGTCTATAATGATGAAATTTTAACATTTAATCTTTTGACTCTAAATGACTGTTGGATGTGAATTATGACTTTTTCAACTAAAATAACTGTGTTTAAAGTCATTTCTGTGCCTGAAACGAGTCAAAATTGAAGCTTTTGAGTAAGCAAAACTCTGTAAAAATGGCAATTTTGGTCACTGTGAGGGTTTAAAAGTGGTTATTCAACATGAGGCACGATCCAATTGACATTTTGAATCATTTTTGGTACAGTTTAAAAAATCAATTTTCGGATGAAAAACGATGACTCCGGACCTGTCGAACGTTCCCAAAATGGTCTATAATGATGAAATTTTAACATTTAATCTTTTGACTCTAAATGACTGTTGGATGCGAATTGTGACTTTTTCAACTAAAATAACTGTGTTTAAAGTCATTTCTGTGCCTGAAACGAGTCAAAATTGAAGCTTTTGAGTAAGCAAAACTCTGTAAAAATGGCAATTTTGGTCACTGTGAGGGTTTAAAAAGTGGTTATTCAACATGAGGCACGATCCAATTGACATTTTGAATCATTTTTGGTACAGTCCAAAAAATCAATTTTCGGATGAAAAACGATGACTCCGGACCTGTCGAACGATCCCAAAATGGTCAATATGGATGAAAATTTAACATTTATTCTTTTGACTCTAAATGACTGTTGGATGTGAATTATGACTTTGTCAAACTAAAATAAGTGTGTTTAAAGTCATTTCTGTGCCTGAAACGGGTCAAATTTGAAGCTTTTGAGTAAGCAAAACTCTGTAAAAATGGCAATTTTGGTCACTGTGAGGGTTTAAAAAGTGGTTATTCAACATGAGGCACAATCCAATTGACATTTTGAATCATTTTTGGTACAGTCCAAAAAATCCATTTTCGGATGAAAAACGATGACTCCGGACCTGTCGAACGATCCCAAAATGGTCAATATGGATGAAAATTTAACATTTATTCTTTTGACTCTAAATGACTGTTGGATGTGAATTATTACTTTGTCAACTAAAATAAGTGTGTTTAAAGTCATTTCTGTGCTTGAAATGGGTCAAAATTGAAGCTTTTGAGTAAGCAAAACTCTGTAAAAACGGCAATTTTGGTCACTGTGAGGGTTTAAAAAGTGGTTATTCAACATGAGGCACGATCCAATTGACATTTTGAATAATTTTTGGTACAGTCCAAAAAATCCATTTTCGGATGAAAAACGATGACTCCGGACCTGTCAAACGATCCCAAAATGGTCAATATGGATGAAATTTTAACATTTAATCTTTTGACTCTAAATGACTGTTGGATGTGAATTATGACTTTGTCAACTAAAATAAGTGTGTTTAATGTCATTTCTGTGCCTGAAATGGGTCAAAATTGAAGCTTTTGAGAAGCAAAACTCTGTAAAAATGGCAATTTTGGTCACTGTGAGGGTTTAAAAAGTGGTTATTCAACATGAGGCACGATCCAATTGACATTTTGAATCATTTTTGGTACAGTTTGAAAAATCAATTTTCGGATGAAAAACGATGACTCCGGACCTGTCGAACGTTCCCAAAATGGTCTATAATGATGACATTTTAACATTTAATCTTTTGACTCTAAATGACTGTTGGATGCGAATTATGACTTTTTCAACTAAAATAACTGTGTTTAAAGTCATT
Source organism: Lissotriton vulgaris (assembly GCF_964263255.1). Taxonomy (NCBI): domain Eukaryota; kingdom Metazoa; phylum Chordata; class Amphibia; order Caudata; family Salamandridae; genus Lissotriton; species Lissotriton vulgaris. The sequence continues at coordinate 2,919,284 of NW_028252942.1, forward strand.
TCTGTGCCTGAAACGAGTCAAAATTGAAGCTTTTGAGTAAGCAAAACTCTGTAAAAATGGCAATTTCGGTCACTGTGAGGGTTTAAAAAGTGGTTATTCAACATGAGGCACGATCCAATTGACATTTTGAATCATTTTTGGTACAGTCCAAAAAATCAATTTTCGGATGAAAAACGATGACTCCAGACCTGTCGAACGATCCAAAAATGGTCAATATGGATGAAATTTTAACATTTATTCTTTTGACTCTAAATGACTTTTGGATGTGAATTATGACTTTGTCAACTAAAATAAGTGTGTTTAAAGTCATTTCTGTGCCTGAAATGGGTCAAAATTGAAGCTTTTGAGTAAGCAAAACTCTGTAGAAATGGCAATTTTGGTCACTGTGAGAGTTTAACCACATGGCTGCTGCGGGGATTTTTGCGCTGTGCTGCAAATTGCTAATCTGCTGCAGATATGACGAGCTCAGCTCGTCATCAGCACACAACACCCGTGGGTGATGACGAGCTGAGCTCGTCATCAGCAGCGAAAGGGTTAAAAAGTGGTTATTCAACATGAGGCACGATCCAATAGACATTTTGAATCATTTTTGGTACAGTCCCAAAAATCAATTTTCCGATGAAAAACGATGACTCCGGACCTGTCGAACGTTCCCAAAATGGTCTATAATGATGAAATTTTAACATTTAATCTTTTGACTCTAAATGACTGTTGGATGTGAATTATGACTTTGTCAAACTAAAATAAGTGTGTTTAAAGTCATTTCTGTGCCTGAAACGAGTCAAAATTGAAGCTTTTGAGTAAGCAAAAATATGTAAAAATGGCAATTTTGGTCACTGTGAGGGTTTAAAAAGTGGTTATTCAACATGAGGCACGATCCAATTGACATTTTGAATCATTTTTGGTACAGTCCAAAAAATCAATTTTCGGATGAAAAACGATGACTCCGGACCTGTCGAACGATCCCAAAATGGTCAATATGGATGAAATTTTAACATTTAATCTTTTGACTCTAAATGACTGTTGGATGTGAATTATGACTTTGCCAACTAAAATGAGTGTGTTTAGAGTCATTTCTGTGCCTGAAACTGGTCAAAATTGAAGCTTTTGAGTAAGCAAAACTCTGTAAAAATGGCAATTTTGGTCACTGTGAGGGTTTAAAAAGTGGTTATTGAACATGAGGCACGATCCAATTGACATTTTGAATCATTTTTGGTAGTTTAAAAAATCAATTTTCGGATGAAAAACAATGACTCCGGACCTGTCGAACGTTCCCAAAATGGTCTATAATGATGAAATTTTAACATTTAATCTTTTGACTCTAAATGACTGTTGGATGTGAATTATGACTTTTTCAACTAAAATAACTGTGTTTAAAGTCATTTCTGTGCCTGAAACGAGTCAAAATTGAAGCTTTTGAGTAAGCAAAACTCTGTAAAAATGGCAATTTTGGTCACTGTGAGGGTTTAAAAAGTGGTTATTCAACATGAGGCACGATCCAATTGACATTTTGAATCATTTTTGGTACAGTCCAAAAAATCCATTTTCGGATGAAAAACGATGACTCCGGACCTGTCGAACGATCCCAAAATGGTCAATATGGATGAAATTTTAACATTTATTCTTTTGACTCTATAAATGACTGTTGGATGTGAATTATGACTTTGTCAACTAAAATAAGTGTGTTTAAAGTCATTTCTGTGCCTGAAATGGGTCAAAATTGAAGCTTTTGAGTAAGCAAAACTCTGTAAAAATGGCAATTTTGGTCACTGTGAGAGTTTAAAAAGTGGTTATTCAACATGAGGCACGAATCAATAGACATTTTGAATCATTTTTGGTACAGTCCCAAAAATCAATTTTCCGATGAAAAACGATGACTCCGGACCTGTCGAACGTTCCCAAAATGGTCTATAATGATGAAATTTTAACATTTAATCTTTTGACTCTAAATGACTGTTGGATGCGAATTGTGACTTTTTCAACTAAAATAACTGTGTTTAAAGTCATTTCTGTGCCTGAAACGAGTCAAAATTGAAGCTTTTGAGTAAGCAAAACTCTGTAAAAATGGCAATTTTGGTCACTGTGAGGGTTTAAAAAGTGGTTATTCAACATGAGGCACGATCCAATTGACATTTTGAATCATTTTTGGTACAGTCCAAAAAATCAATTTTCGGATGAAAAACGATGACTCCGCACCTGTCGAACGATCCCAAAATGGTCAATATGGATGAAAATTTAACATTTATTCTTTTGACTCTAAATGACTGTTGGATGTGAATTATGACTTTGTCAAACTAAAATAAGTGTGTTTAAAGTCATTTCTGTGCCTGAAACGGGTCAAATTTGAAGCTTTTGAGTAAGCAAAACTCTGTAAAAATGGCAATTTTGGTCACTGTGAGGGTTTAAAAAGTGGTTATTCAACATGAGGCACAATCCAATTGACATTTTGAATCATTTTTGGTACAGTCCAAAAAATCCATTTTCGGATGAAAAACGATGACTCCGGACCTGTCGAACGATCCCAAAATGGTCAATATGGATGAAAATTTAACATTTATTCTTTTGACTCTAAATGACTGTTGGATGTGAATTATTACTTTGTCAACTAAAATAAGTGTGTTTAAAGTCATTTCTGTGCTTGAAATGGGTCAAAATTGAAGCTTTTGAGTAAGCAAAACTCTGTAAAAACGGCAATTTTGGTCACTGTGAGGGTTTAAAAAGTGGTTATTCAACATGAGGCACGATCCAATTGACATTTTGAATAATTTTTGGTACAGTCCAAAAAATCCATTTTCGGATGAAAAACGATGACTCCGGACCTGTCAAACGATCCCAAAATGGTCAATATGGATGAAATTTTAACATTTAATCTTTTGACTCTAAATGACTGTTGGATGTGAATTATGACTTTGTCAACTAAAATAAGTGTGTTTAATGTCATTTCTGTGCCTGAAATGGGTCAAAATTGAAGCTTTTGAGAAGCAAAACTCTGTAAAAATGGCAATTTTGGTCACTGTGAGGGTTTAAAAAGTGGTTATTCAACATGAGGCACGATCCAATTGACATTTTGAATCATTTTTGGTACAGTTTGAAAAATCAATTTTCGGATGAAAAACGATGACTCCGGACCTGTCGAACGTTCCCAAAATGGTCTATAATGATGAAATTTTAACATTTAATCTTTTGACTCTAAATGACTGTTGGATGCGAATTATGACTTTTTCAACTAAAATAACTGTGTTTAAAGTCATTTCTGTGCCTGAAACGAGTCAAAATTGAAGCTTTTGAGTAAGCAAAACTCTGTAAAAATGGCAATTTCGGTCACTGTGAGGGTTTAAAAAGTGGTTATTCAACATGAGGCACGATCCAATTGACATTTTGAATCATTTTTGGTACAGTCCAAAAAATCAATTTTCGGATGAAAAACGATGACTCCAGACCTGTCGAACGATCCAAAAATGGTCAATATGGATGAAATTTTAACATTTATTCTTTTGACTCTAAATGACTTTTGGATGTGAATTATGACTTTGTCAACTAAAATAAGTGTGTTTAAAGTCATTTCTGTGCCTGAAATGGGTCAAAATTGAAGCTTTTGAGTAAGCAAAACTCTGTAGAAATGGCAATTTTGGTCACTGTGAGAGTTTAACCACATGGCTGCTGCGGGGATTTTTGCGCTGTGCTGCAAATTGCTAATCTGCTGCAGATATGACGAGCTCAGCTCGTCATCAGCACACAACACCCGTGGGTGATGACGAGCTGAGCTCGTCATCAGCAGCGAAAGGGTTAAAAAGTGGTTATTCAACATGAGGCACGATCCAATAGACATTTTGAATCATTTTTGGTACAGTCCCAAAAATCAATTTTCCGATGAAAAACGATGACTCCGGACCTGTCGAACGTTCCCAAAATGGTCTATAATGATGAAATTTTAACATTTAATCTTTTGACTCTAAATGACTGTTGGATGTGAATTATGACTTTGTCAAACTAAAATAAGTGTGTTTAAAGTCATTTCTGTGCCTGAAACGAGTCAAAATTGAAGCTTTTGAGTAAGCAAAAATATGTAAAAATGGCAATTTTGGTCACTGTGAGGGTTTAAAAAGTGGTTATTCAACATGAGGCACGATCCAATTGACATTTTGAATCATTTTTGGTACAGTCCAAAAAATCAATTTTCGGATGAAAAACGATGACTCCGGACCTGTCGAACGATCCCAAAATGGTCAATATGGATGAAATTTTAACATTTAATCTTTTGACTCTAAATGACTGTTGGATGTGAATTATGACTTTGCCAACTAAAATGAGTGTGTTTAGAGTCATTTCTGTGCCTGAAACTGGTCAAAATTGAAGCTTTTGAGTAAGCAAAACTCTGTAAAAATGGCAATTTTGGTCACTGTGAGGGTTTAAAAAGTGGTTATTGAACATGAGGCACGATCCAATTGACATTTTGAATCATTTTTGGTACAGTTTAAAAAATCAATTTTCGGATGAAAAACAATGACTCCGGACCTGTCGAACGTTCCCAAAATGGTCTATAATGATGAAATTTTAACATTTAATCTTTTGACTCTAAATGACTGTTGGATGTGAATTATGACTTTTTCAACTAAAATAACTGTGTTTAAAGTCATTTCTGTGCCTGAAACGAGTCAAAATTGAAGCTTTTGAGTAAGCAAAACTCTGTAAAAATGGCGATTTTGGTCACTGTGAGGGTTTAAAAAGTGGTTATTCAACATGAGGCACGATCCAATTGACATTTTGAATCATTTTTGGTACAGTCCAAAAAATCCATTTTCGGATGAAAAACGATGACTCCGGACCTGTCGAACGATCCCAAAATGGTCAATATGGATGAAATTTTAACATTTATTCTTTTGACTCTATAAATGACTGTTGGATGTGAATTATGACTTTGTCAACTAAAATAAGTGTGTTTAAAGTCATTTCTGTGCCTGAAATGGGTCAAAATTGAAGCTTTTGAGTAAGCAAAACTCTGTAAAAATGGCAATTTTGGTCACTGTGAGAGTTTAAAAAGTGGTTATTCAACATGAGGCACGAATCAATAGACATTTTGAATCATTTTTGGTACAGTCCCAAAAATCAATTTTCCGATGAAAAACGATGACTCCGGACATGTCGAACGTTCCCAAAATGGTCTATAATGATGAAATTTTAACATTTAATCTTTTGACTCTAAATGACTGTTGGATGTGAATTATGACTTTGTCAACTAAAATAAGTGTGTTTAAAGTCATTTCTGTGCCTGAAACGAGTCAAAATTGAAGCTTTTGAGTAAGCAAAACTCTGTAAAAATGGCAATTTTGGTCACTGTGAGGGTTTAAAAAGTGGTTATTCAACATGAGGCACGATCCAATTGACATTTTGAATCATTTTTGGTACAGTCCAAAAAATCAATTTTCGGATGAAAAACGATGACTCCGGACCTGTCGAACGATCCCAAAATGGTCAATATGGATGAAAAGTTAACATTTATTCTTTTGACTCTAAATGACTGTTGGATGTGAATTATGACTTTGTCAAACTAAAATAAGTGTGTTTAAAGTCATTTCTGTGCCTGAAACGGGTCAAAATTGAAGCTTTTGAGAAAGCAAAACTCTGTAAAAATGGCAATTTTGGTCACTGTGAGGGTTTAAAAAGTGGTTATTCAACATGAGGCACGATCCAATTGACATTTTGAATCATTTTTGGTACGGTCCAAAAAATCCATTTTCGGATGAAAAACGATGACTCCGGACCTGTCGAACGTTCCCAAAATGGTCTATAATGATGAAATTTTAACATTTAATCTTTTGACTCTAAATGACTGTTGGATGTGAATTATGACTTTGTCAACTAAAATGAGTGTGTTTAAAGTCATTTCTGTGCCTGAAACTGGTCAAAATTGAAGCTTTTGAGTAAGCAAAACTCTGTAAAAATGGCAATTTTGGTCACTGTGAGGGTTTAAAAAGTGGTTATTCAACATGAGGCACAATCCAATTGACATTTTGAATCATTTTTGGTACAGTCCAAAAAATCAATTTTCGGATGAAAAACGATGACTCCGGACCTGTCGAACGATCCCAAAATGGTCAATATGGATGAAATTTTAACATTTAATCTTTTGACTCTAAATGACTGTTGGATGTGAATTATGACTTTGTCAACTAAAATGAGTGTGTTTAAAGTCATTTCTGTGCCTGAAACTGCTCAAAATTGAAGCAAAACTCTGTAAAAATGGCAATTTTGGTCACTGTGAGAGTTTAAAAAGTGGTTATTCAACATGAGGCACGATCCAATAGACATTTTGAATCATTTTTGGTACAGTCCCAAAAATCAATTTTCCGATGAAAAACGATGACTCCGGACCTGTCGAACGTTCCCAAAATGGTCTATAATAATGAAATTTTAACATTTAATCTTTTGACTCTAAATGACTGTTGGATGTGAATTATGACTTTGTCAAACTAAAATAAGTGTGTTTAAAGTCATTCCTGTGCCTGAAATGGGTCAAAATTGAAGCTTTTGAGAAAGCAAAACTCTGTAAAAATGGCAATTTTGGTCACTGTGAGGGTTTAAAAAGTGGTTATTCAACATGAGGCACGATCCAATTGACATTTTGAATCATTTTTGGTACAGTCCAAAAAATCAATTTTCGGATAAAAAACGATGACTCCGGACCTGTCGAATGATCCTAAAATGGTAAATATGGATGAAATTTTAACATTTAATCTTTTGACTCTAAATGACTGTTGGATGTGAATTATGACTTTGTCAACTAAAATAAGTGTGTTTAAAGTCATTTCTGTGCTTGAAATGGGTCAAAATTGAAGCTTTTGAGTAAGCAAAACTCTGTAAAAACGGCAATTTTGGTCACTGTAAGGGTTTAAAAAGTTGTTATTCAACATGAGGCACGATCCAATTGACATTTTGTATCATTTTTGGTACAGTCCAAAAAATCCATTTTCGGATGAAAAACGATGACTCCGGACCTGTCGAACGATCCCAAAATGGTCAATATGGATGAAATTTTAACATTTAATCTTTTGACTCTAAATGACTGTTGGATGTGAATTATGACTTTGCCAACTAAAATGAGTGTGTTTAGAGTCATTTCTGTGCCTGAAACTGGTCAAAATTGAAGCTTTTGAGTAAGCAAAACTCTGTAAAAATGGCAATTTTGGTCACTGTGAGGGTTTAAAAAGTGGTTATTGAACATGAGGCACGATCCAATTGACATTTTGAATCATTTTTGGTACAGTTTAAAAAATCAATTTTCGGATGAAAAACAATGACTCCGGACCTGTCGAACGTTCCCAAAATGGTCTATAATGATGAAATTTTAACATTTAATCTTTTGACTCTAAATGACTGTTGGATGTGAATTATGACTTTTTCAACTAAAATAACTGTGTTTAAAGTCATTTCTGTGCCTGAAACGAGTCAAAATTGAAGCTTTTGAGTAAGCAAAACTCTGTAAAAATGGCAATTTTGGTCACTGTGAGGGTTTAAAAAGTGGTTATCAACATGAGGCACGATCCAATTGACATTTTGAATCATTTTTGGTACAGTCCAAAAAATCAATTTTCGGATGAAAAACGATGACTCCGGACCTGTCGAACAATCCCAAAATGGTCAATATGGATGAAAAGTTAACATTTATTCTTTTGACTCTAAATGACTGTTGGATGTGAATTATGACTTTGTCAAACTAAAATAAGTGTGTTTAAAGTCATTTCTGTGCCTGAAACGGGTCAAAATTGAAGCTTTTGAGAAAGCAAAACTCTGTAAAAATGGCAATTTTGGTCACTGTGAGGGTTTAAAAAGTGGTTATTCAACATGAGGCACGATCCAATTGACATTTTGAATCATTTTTGGTACGGTCCAAAAAATCCATTTTCGGATGAAAAACGATGACTCCGGACCTGTCGAACGTTCCCAAAATGGTCTATAATGATGAAATTTTAACATTTAATCTTTTGACTCTAAATGACTGTTGGATGTGAATTATGACTTTGTCAACTAAAATGAGTGTGTTTAAAGTCATTTCTGTGCCTGAAACTGGTCAAAATTGAAGCTTTTGAGTAAGCAAAACTCTGTAAAAATGGCAATTTTGGTCACTGTGAGGGTTTAAAAAGTGGTTATTCAACATGAGGCACAATCCAATTGACATTTTGAATCATTTTTGGTACAGTCCAAAAAATCAATTTTCGGATGAAAAACGATGACTCCGGACCTGTCGAACGATCCCAAAATGGTCAATATGGATGAAATTTTAACATTTAATCTTTTGACTCTAAATGACTGTTGGATGTGAATTATGACTTTGTCAACTAAAATGAGTGTGTTTAAAGTCATTTCTGTGCCTGAAACTGCTCAAAATTGAAGCAAAACTCTGTAAAAATGGCAATTTTGGTCACTGTGAGGGTTTAAAAAGTGGTTATTCAACATGAGGCACGATCCAATTGACATTTTGAATCATTTTTGGTACAGTCCAAAAAATCAATTTTCGGATGAAAAACGATGACTCCGGACCTGTCGAACGATCCCAAAATGGTCAATATGGATGAAAAGTTAACATTTATTCTTTTGACTCTAAATGACTGTTGGATGTGAATTATGACTTTGTCAAACTAAAATAAGTGTGTTTAAAGTCATTTCTGTGCCTGAAACGGGTCAAAATTGAAGCTTTTGAGAAAGCAAAACTCTGTAAAAATGGCAATTTTGGTCACTGTGAGGGTTTAAAAAGTGGTTATTCAACATGAGGCACGATCCAATTGACATTTTGAATCATTTTTGGTACGGTCCAAAAAATCCATTTTCGGATGAAAAACGATGACTCCGGACCTGTCGAACGTTCCCAAAATGGTCTATAATGATGAAATTTTAACATTTAATCTTTTGACTCTAAATGACTGTTGGATGTGAATTATGACTTTGTCAACTAAAATGAGTGTGTTTAAAGTCATTTCTGTGCCTGAAACTGGTCAAAATTGAAGCTTTTGAGTAAGCAAAACTCTGTAAAAATGGCAATTTTGGTCACTGTGAGGGTTTAAAAAGTGGTTATTCAACATGAGGCACAATCCAATTGACATTTTGAATCATTTTTGGTACAGTCCAAAAAATCAATTTTCGGATGAAAAACGATGACTCCGGACCTGTCGAACGATCCCAAAATGGTCAATATGGATGAAATTTTAACATTTAATCTTTTGACTCTAAATGACTGTTGGATGTGAATTATGACTTTGTCAACTAAAATGAGTGTGTTTAAAGTCATTTCTGTGCCTGAAACTGCTCAAAATTGAAGCAAAACTCTGTAAAAATGGCAATTTTGGTCACTGTGAGAGTTTAAAAAGTGGTTATTCAACATGAGGCACGATCCAATAGACATTTTGAATCATTTTTGGTACAGTCCCAAAAATCAATTTTCCGATGAAAAACGATGACTCCGGACCTGTCGAACGTTCCCAAAATGGTCTATAATAATGAAATTTTAACATTTAATCTTTTGACTCTAAATGACTGTTGGATGTGAATTATGACTTTGTCAAACTAAAATAAGTGTGTTTAAAGTCATTCCTGTGCCTGAAATGGGTCAAAATTGAAGCTTTTGAGAAAGCAAAACTCTGTAAAAATGGCAATTTTGGTCACTGTGAGGGTTTAAAAAGTGGTTATTCAACATGAGGCACGATCCAATTGACATTTTGAATCATTTTTGGTACAGTCCAAAAAATCAATTTTCGGATAAAAAACGATGACTCCGGACCTGTCGAATGATCCTAAAATGGTAAATATGGATGAAATTTTAACATTTAATCTTTTGACTCTAAATGACTGTTGGATGTGAATTATGACTTTGTCAACTAAAATAAGTGTGTTTAAAGTCATTTCTGTGCTTGAAATGGGTCAAAATTGAAGCTTTTGAGTAAGCAAAACTCTGTAAAAACGGCAATTTTGGTCACTGTAAGGGTTTAAAAAGTTGTTATTCAACATGAGGCACGATCCAATTGACATTTTGTATCATTTTTGGTACAGTCCAAAAAATCCATTTTCGGATGAAAAACGATGACTCCGGACCTGTCGAACGATCCCAAAATGGTCAATATGGATGAAATTTTAACATTTAATCTTTTGACTCTAAATGACTGTTGGATGTGAATTATGACTTTGCCAACTAAAATGAGTGTGTTTAGAGTCATTTCTGTGCCTGAAACTGGTCAAAATTGAAGCTTTTGAGTAAGCAAAACTCTGTAAAAATGGCAATTTTGGTCACTGTGAGGGTTTAAAAAGTGGTTATTGAACATGAGGCACGATCCAATTGACATTTTGAATCATTTTTGGTACAGTTTAAAAAATCAATTTTCGGATGAAAAACAATGACTCCGGACCTGTCGAACGTTCCCAAAATGGTCTATAATGATGAAATTTTAACATTTAATCTTTTGACTCTAAATGACTGTTGGATGTGAATTATGACTTTTTCAACTAAAATAACTGTGTTTAAAGTCATTTCTGTGCCTGAAACGAGTCAAAATTGAAGCTTTTGAGTAAGCAAAACTCTGTAAAAATGGCAATTTTGGTCACTGTGAGGGTTTAAAAAGTGGTTATCAACATGAGGCACGATCCAATTGACATTTTGAATCATTTTTGGTACAGTCCAAAAAATCAATTTTCGGATGAAAAACGATGACTCCGGACCTGTCGAACGATCCCAAAATGGTCAATATGGATGAAAAGTTAACATTTATTCTTTTGACTCTAAATGACTGTTGGATGTGAATTATGACTTTGTCAAACTAAAATAAGTGTGTTTAAAGTCATTTCTGTGCCTGAAACGGGTCAAAATTGAAGCTTTTGAGAAAGCAAAACTCTGTAAAAATGGCAATTTTGGTCACTGTGAGGGTTTAAAAAGTGGTTATTCAACATGAGGCACGATCCAATTGACATTTTGAATCATTTTTGGTACGGTCCAAAAAATCCATTTTCGGATGAAAAACGATGACTCCGGACCTGTCGAACGTTCCCAAAATGGTCTATAATGATGAAATTTTAACATTTAATCTTTTGACTCTAAATGACTGTTGGATGTGAATTATGACTTTGTCAACTAAAATGAGTGTGTTTAAAGTCATTTCTGTGCCTGAAACTGGTCAAAATTGAAGCTTTTGAGTAAGCAAAACTCTGTAAAAATGGCAATTTTGGTCACTGTGAGGGTTTAAAAAGTGGTTATTCAACATGAGGCACAATCCAATTGACATTTTGAATCATTTTTGGTACAGTCCAAAAAATCAATTTTCGGATGAAAAACGATGACTCCGGACCTGTCGAACGATCCCAAAATGGTCAATATGGATGAAATTTTAACATTTAATCTTTTGACTCTAAATGACTGTTGGATGTGAATTATGACTTTGTCAACTAAAATGAGTGTGTTTAAAGTCATTTCTGTGCCTGAAACTGCTCAAAATTGAAGCAAAACTCTGTAAAAATGGCAATTTTGGTCACTGTGAGAGTTTAAAAAGTGGTTATTCAACATGAGGCACGATCCAATAGACATTTTGAATCATTTTTGGTACAGTCCCAAAAATCAATTTTCCGATGAAAAACGATGACTCCGGACCTGTCGAACGTTCCCAAAATGGTCTATAATAATGAAATTTTAACATTTAATCTTTTGACTCTAAATGACTGTTGGATGTGAATTATGACTTTGTCAAACTAAAATAAGTGTGTTTAAAGTCATTCCTGTGCCTGAAATGGGTCAAAATTGAAGCTTTTGAGAAAGCAAAACTCTGTAAAAATGGCAATTTTGGTCACTGTGAGGGTTTAAAAAGTGGTTATTCAACATGAGGCACGATCCAATTGACATTTTGAATCATTTTTGGTACAGTCCAAAAAATCAATTTTCGGATAAAAAACGATGACTCCGGACCTGTCGAATGATCCTAAAATGGTAAATATGGATGAAATTTTAACATTTAATCTTTTGACTCTAAATGACTGTTGGATGTGAATTATGACTTTGTCAACTAAAATAAGTGTGTTTAAAGTCATTTCTGTGCTTGAAATGGGTCAAAATTGAAGCTTTTGAGTAAGCAAAACTCTGTAAAAACGGCAATTTTGGTCACTGTAAGGGTTTAAAAAGTTGTTATTCAACATGAGGCACGATCCAATTGACATTTTGTATCATTTTTGGTACAGTCCAAAAAATCCATTTTCGGATGAAAAACGATGACTCCGGACCTGTCGAACGATCCCAAAATGGTCAATATGGATGAAATTTTAACATTTAATCTTTTGACTCTAAATGACTGTTGGATGTGAATTATGACTTTGCCAACTAAAATGAGTGTGTTTAGAGTCATTTCTGTGCCTGAAACTGGTCAAAATTGAAGCTTTTGAGTAAGCAAAACTCTGTAAAAATGGCAATTTTGGTCACTGTGAGGGTTTAAAAAGTGGTTATTGAACATGAGGCACGATCCAATTGACATTTTGAATCATTTTTGGTACAGTTTAAAAAATCAATTTTCGGATGAAAAACAATGACTCCGGACCTGTCGAACGTTCCCAAAATGGTCTATAATGATGAAATTTTAACATTTAATCTTTTGACTCTAAATGACTGTTGGATGTGAATTATGACTTTTTCAACTAAAATAACTGTGTTTAAAGTCATTTCTGTGCCTGAAACGAGTCAAAATTGAAGCTTTTGAGTAAGCAAAACTCTGTAAAAATGGCAATTTTGGTCACTGTGAGGGTTTAAAAAGTGGTTATCAACATGAGGCACGATCCAATTGACATTTTGAATCATTTTTGGTACAGTCCAAAAAATCCATTTTCGGATGAAAAACGATGACTCCGGACCTGTCGAACGATCCCAAAATGTTCAATATGGATGAAATTTTAACATTTATTCTTTTGACTCTAAATGACTGTTGGATGTGAATTATGACTTTGTCAACTAAAATAAGTGTGTTTAAAGTCATTTCTGTGCCTGAAATGGGTCAAAATTGAAGCTTTTGAGTAAGCAAAACTCTGTAAAAATGGCAATTTTGGTCACTGTGAGAGTTTAAAAAGTGGTTATTCAACATGAGGCACGAATCAATAGACATTTTGAATCATTTTTGGTACAGTCCCAAAAATCAATTTTCCGATGAAAAACGATGACTCCGGACCTGTCGAACGTTCCCAAAATGGTCTATAATGATGAAATTTTAACATTTAATCTTTTGACTCTAAATGACTGTTGGATGTGAATTATGACTTTGTCAACTAAAATAAGTGTGTTTAAAGTCATTTCTGTGCTTGAAATGGGTCAAAATTGAAGCTTTTGAGTAAGCAAAACTCTGTAAAAATGGCAATTTTGGTCACTGTGAGGGTTTAAAAAGTGGTTATTCAACATGAGGCACGATCCAATTGACATTTTGAATCATTTTTGGTACAGTTTAAAAAATCAATTTTCGGATGAAAAACGATGACTCCGGACCTGTCGAACGTTCCCAAAATGGTCTATAATGATGAAATTTTAACATTTAATCTTTTGACTCTAAATGACTGTTGGATGTGAATTATGACTTTGTCAACTAAAATAAGTGTGTTTAAAGTCATTTCTGTGCTTGAAATGGGTCAAAATTGAAGCTTTTGAGTAAGCAAAACTCTGTAAAAATGGCAATTTTGGTCACTGTGAGGGTTTAAAAAGTGGTTATTGGAAAGGGGCGACCACTCGGTCCCCCCGAACGTATGGCAGAGTGCCTCGATCCCCCCGGGAAGCCATTTTGGGCGGGAGGCGCGTCTCGGCTGGTATGCCCGAAGCGGCGTGGCTGGGGCGCGCCCTTTCCCGCCCTAGAGTGGGCTGGCCTAGACACTGACGCAGCCAGCCACGCCCTCGGGGCAGGCAGGGGCGGGTGTACGCCCGCCCTGAAGACGGATAAAAAGGGACGCAAGACCAGAAGACATCCTCTTGTTCTTGTGCTCTGAAGCTGCACCTCCTCGCTGCACGTGAGCTCGGGACAGAACGAAGAGCCAATTTTGAGCGTTTTTGATCTTTCTTTTGTCTTCCAGATACTTTGTCGGAGAGATGCCCAAGAAAGGCGCGAAGAGAATGACGACTGACCAAATGGTTCGGGTCCTCATAAAGGAGATGTCCGAAATAAAGAAGCGGTTGGCGGAGCGAGACGGGGAGGAGGGATCGGGGCGTCCATCGGCTGGAGCAGTTCCTGGAGGGAAGCCCAAGAGGCCAAAAAGGGGACCAGCCGGGGGAGACGTCCCGGTTCCCAGTGCCCCGCTCGAGGCGCCAGCCCCGGTACCGGGGGAGGGGAATCCGATTCCCGTTGTGGTCACCCCGACATCCACCGAGGATATGCCTCCCGAGTTGGCGGCACAGCTAGCAGCGTGGTTGGGCGACAGTAGCGAGGGCGCCACGGCTGCCGAGGCACAAGCGCTGATGAAACAGTTACGTGAGAAACGAGGTGCAGCCAAGGTGCCCACGCCGGCTGCAGTGATAGACAAGCCACGAGTGGCGGAAGCAGCGTCCGGTGCAGGTAAGCGGCCATTGCCGATCGCGAGGGACGAGTCAGCACCCTCCCGTAGAGAAAAATTGGGGCAACATGTTCCTTTGGCAATAAAGGAAAAGATTTGGGCGGGGGAATATGTGAATATTTTCTCCCTGCTTGTCGATCATTATGAGGTGGAAACTGTTAAAGGTCAAAAGGATCTAATGCATCCGAGTGTTTGGCGCGCAAAAATGGCCGCCTTTAAAGTGAATGAGAATATTGGCAACTGGGGCAATGCATGGGGAATTTTTACGTCGATTTTGGGGGAACGTAGGCCTGAATTGCTTCCCGAGTTTCCAGTTTATCAGTCACGAATCATGGGGTACTCGACATCGCACCAAGGTAACCAGTGGTTCTGTTATGATAACCTTTTCAGGAAGGCGATGGAGCATAACAAAAGTTTAACCTGGGACTGTTATGATTCTTTAACATGGGATAAGATGAAAGAATCAGGAATGTTGAAAATACCGTTGGTGGGGGGCAATGTTGGCGAGTCCTCCCGCCAATATGCAGGGACGCCCTTTCGGTCAGGGGCGGGTACCGACGATTACTCAAGACCTGCCGGCAGTACAGGGAAAAGGGGTTTCTGTTTCAATTTTAACAAAGGTAAATGTACTAGGCCCCAGGGATCGTGCAAGTTCAAGCATGAATGTAGTGGTTGCGGGTCGTCCCATCCTGAGTCCTCGTGCAGAGCCAGAACGGGTGAGAATGGGGGTAGAGGAGGCGCCAAACAGGTCTAAAGTAGTCCGAGGGGCGCCTTTACCAACCCCGATTGATACCTTGGCGATGATTCCCTGGCTCAGTGAATACCCGGATCGTACTTCTGCTGGGGTGCTGCGGAACGGTTTTTCATATGGTTTCCGCATCCCGGTAGGGGACTTTCAGGGTGTCGGGACGTGCAAAAATCAACTTTCCGTCTTGCAGCATACGACCGTAGTGCAGGATAAGATCCGGAAAGAGGTTGCCCGAGGTCGGGTCGCCGGCCCGTTTAGTGTACCCCCGGTACAGAATTTTGTCTGTTCTCCTTTAGGGGTGGTCCCCAAGAAGGACCCAGGTGAGTTTCGATTGATTCATAATTTATCAGCTCCTCATGGTCTTTCTGTAAACGATGCAATTGATCCAGAGGTATGTTCGGTGCGGTACGCATCATTCGATGAGGCCGTAGCCATTTTGAATCGCCTGGGGCCCGGGACGCTGATGGCGAAATCAGATATCGAGTCAGCGTTCCGATTGCTCCCGGTACACCCAGACGACCAGCGTCTTCTGGGATTCATGTTTCAAGGTTCGTATTACATGGATAAGTGTATGCCGATGGGGTGCTCTATATCTTGTGCATATTTCGAGAATTTCAGTAGTTTTCTGCAATGGGTCTTCACGAAGAAAACGGGTTTCCGGAACGTAATGCATTACCTTGATGACTTTTTGTTCCTTGGGGCCGCCGGGGATGACGAATGCGGCCGGCCCTTGGCTGACTTTTGTGTGTTAATGGGTCAATTTGGCGTGCCATTGGCACCAGGTAAAACTGTGGGTCCCACGACTTGCCTCGAGTTTCTGGGGATTGAGTTGGACTCTAGTGAGGGTTGTTTTCGTTTACCAGCTGCTAAAGTGTCGAAATTCAGGGCAGCCCTGCAAGTATGTATAAATGCATCTAAAGTTACGCTGCATCAATTGCAGCAACTGGTGGGGAAGTTGAATTTTGCCCTGAGGGTGATCCCAATGGCCCGCCCCTTTTCCCGTTCAATTGCTCAAGCGATGGTTGGCCTAAAGGAGGGTCATCATCGCACGAGACTATCGGCTGAGGTCCGCCAGGACATGCGTATCTGGTTAGCATTTTTGGCGGACTTCAATGGTCGAGTCGTCTGGAACAAACCAGCCGTGTCCTCTGATGAGCTTGGTCTATGGACAGATTCAGCGGGAAGCATGGGCTTTGGCGCCATCTTCGGCACAAAATGGTCGGCACAAAAATGGCCGACATGGTGGCATGAAGAGGGGCTGACAAGTAATATTGCTTTCCTTGAACTGTTTCCCATTTTGGTGGCCCTCAGAACCTGGCCCGAAGGGTTCAAAGATCATTCTGTCATATTTTGGTCTGACAATATGACCGTTGTAGAATGCATCAATAGTCAGGCAGCACGTTGTAAAATGATTTTAAGGCTGCTCAAAGAAATTGTCTTACTGTGTATGCGACTGAACGTAATATTCAGAGCAAAACATGTCCCAGGGGTGTTGAATCAGGCGGCTGATGCACTGTCTCGTTTTCAAATGCAGGCTTTCTCGGGTTTCCTTCCCTCAGCGGACCCAGAGCCGGCACCCTTTCCCGAAGCTCTCTGGTCTCTCGGTGCCCCGAACTTCGTCACCTCGTGGGAGAGAGTCTAGCACCAAGGACGAGGAAGGCATATGAAGGGGCGTTCAGGGCTTATTTAGCCTTTTTGGGGACTGAGAGAGAGGGGCTTTGGGGCTATGAGGAATGGGTAGTACATTTTCTGATGTTCTTGCGTAGGGCTGGGAAGTCAGTGGCTACGGCCCAGAGGCATCGTGCTGCCATTTCCTTTGCTGCCAGGGCACACAATATCCAGGACCCGACAGCGTCTTTCGTAGTACAAAAAGCGCTGCGTGGGTGGCAACGCCTTGAGGGTCGCAGAGTAGATGAGAGGCGCCCGATAGGTCTGGATAGGTTGTCCCAGTTGCTGGCCGCACTCCCTGCCACATGCTCGTCTCAGTTTGAGACGTTGTTGTTCCGAGCTGCTTTTACGCTTGCATTTCACGGGGCGATGAGGATAAGTGAATTAGTAGCGAGGAACAAACAGGATGTGGAGGGGGGTTTGTGCCAGGAACACGTTCAGATCAGGGGCGAGACGATGACTGTCTCCTTTGTCAGGTCCAAGACCGATCAAGATGGGATGGGTGACTGCATAATCATTCGCAGGATTCCTGGGTCCTCCATGTGTCCGGTAAAGTGTTTAGAAGATTACCTAGCACGAAGGGTGGCATCATGGGGGGGACATTGTTGAGACACGCGGACGCCACCCCACTGACGAAGTTTCAGTTTCAGCGGGTGCTTGCGATGTCAATTACCGCAGCGGGCTTGGACCCGGGCGAGTTCGGGACCCATTCCTTTCGGATAGGGGCTGCCACTGAAGCTACAACCAGGGGTCTTAATGTTGAACAAGTAAAACGAGTGGGGCGTTGGTCCTCCAATTGTTATAAGAGGTATGTGCGGTTGCACATGTTGTAAAGCTGTAACGATGTACTCACGCCTCTTGTTTTTGTTTGGTTTTCAGTTGCGCAAGCCTACGAGGCAGGGCGGACTATGCAGTCGACCCAACACCGGGCCAGCGGTCAGACATCACCGGCTGTGAAAAAGGAGGTGTGGGTCGTGGGCCACTCATACGTGAGGCGTGCCGCTGACGTATTCGAAGCAGGTGACATGATTCACGTAGCCTGGGAATACGGGTACAGGGTGTCCTTCTACGGAAGGGGCGGCCTCTGTATTGACCAGTTTCAAGCATTCTTTGAGGGTTTGTTAGGGCGGACGAGGTCACCGCCGTCTATAGTCATAGTACATTTGGGGGGCAATGATTTGGTCACCACCGGTATACGACTTCTCCTAGAGGCAATGCTTTCCACTGTAAGTTGGTTGGCGAGGAAAGTTCCGGGGTGCATAATTGCGTGGTCTCATATGATCCCACGAAAAGTGTGGCGGGGGGCTATATCGATTCCTGCTTTGAACCATTCTGTTAGAAAACTTAATAACAAAGTGAGTAGGTTGTTCCGTTCCAAGACATTGCATTCTATCTCGCATGGTTGTATTAATGATGACGGTATGTATTTAGGGGATGGTGTGCATTTGTCTCGGGTGGGAAATGAGTTACTCATAGGAGACTTCTTAGCATGGTTAAAAACGTTGAAACATGACCTTTAGGTAGGAGTTTTGTGGGGGGTCCGGATAGCCGGTCAACTATCCGGCCTGTGGCGGTAAGGTCATGATCGGTGAGCACTAATTAGTAGATCCCTATGAGTGGGCGTCACCCAACACGGATGGGAGCGCTCAGGAGAGGTGGCCATTGGCCCCTCAATGGGGAGGCGGTCCCTTCTAAGGATGGGTCGCCGGAAGTAAAGGAAAGGCGGTCAAGGCCCCTTCCTTTGTAGGAGGGGTTACAGCCCCCTCCTGGGGAATTTCCCGGGGCCAGTGACATCTGCGACGGCAGATGCGGTAAGTTGTGTGGGGTTGGGATAAGGTCTACGATACCTTCTAGATACCTCACACGAGTATTCGAACGACCTTTAACTGGCGTCGAGTTTTTAGGTGCCCCCGTCAAGTCAAGGGAAATTGGTAGTAGTTGCACTTGAGGTACGCCTCCGTGCTGTCGCCCCTCCCAAGTGGGAGGGGTAAGTCTGGTTAGGGATCTTGAGACCGGTTATGACCTTGCCGTTGGCCCTTAAACGTTAGGATGTACAATTTCAATATGTCAAGAAAATGTTTTGTAGGATGCTAGTTCGGCTAGGAGAACCTCTGTATTAGAGAATCTGTTAAGGTTAGCCAAACATCGCAATGTGGTAATGAAATTGTACATAACATGAAACGTTTAATGTTTTTAATTTTGTTTTAATAAATACGGCCGGGATGGTCACTCCATCCCACTTCCAAAAACTTCAAGAACTGTTTCCAGTTTCCCTCCTTTTGGGGATTGTGTTGAGAGGGGGTGGCGGGTATCTCGGCCATATGGAAAGGGGCGACCACTCGGTCCCCCCGAACGTATGGCAGAGTGCCTCGATCCCCCCGGGAAGCCATTTTGGGCGGGAGGCGCGTCTCGGCTGGTATGCCCGAAGCGGCGTAGCTGGGGCGCGCCCTTTCCCGCCCTAGAGTGGGCTGGCCTAGACACTGACGCAGCCAGCCACGCCCTCGGGGCAGGCAGGGGCGGGTGTACGCCCGCCCTGAAGACGGATAAAAAGGGACGCAAGACCAGAAGACATCCTCTTGTTCTTGTGCTCTGAAGCTGCACCTCCTCGCTGCACGTGAGCTCGGGACAGAACGAAGAGCCAATTTTGACCCACCCACCAGCCCCTGAAGACAGCCAGTTGTTTGTAATAAAGTTGATTAATTCTGCTTCTCTTTCGTTTGCAGGTTGTAGTGTCATGTTGATGTTGAGTATAATAAAGAATGGTCTGTTTTGAGTACGTTTTGCCATTAAAATGATTCAGATATAGTGTTGATTTTTTAAGCATGCTCTTTTCGGTCATAGTGGCCAATGTATTCTTAGGTTTAGTTAGCACTGTCGTATTTATTTTGGTAGGCGGTAAGGTCATGATCGGTGAGCACTAATTAGTAGATCCCTATGAGTGGGCGTCACCCAACACGGATGGGAGCGCTCGGGAGAGGTGGCCATTGGCCCCTCAATGGGGAGGCGGTCCCTTCTAAGGATGGGTCGCCGGAAGTAAAGGAAAGGCGGTCAAGGCCCCTTCCTTTGTAGGAGGGGTTACAGCCCCCTCCTGGGGAATTTCCCGGGGCCAGTGACATCTGCGACGGCAGATGCGGTAAGTTGTGTGGGGTTGGGATAAGGTCTACGATACCTTCTAGATACCTCACACGAGTATTCGAACGACCTTTAACT
Source organism: Lissotriton vulgaris (assembly GCF_964263255.1). Classification (NCBI taxonomy): domain Eukaryota; kingdom Metazoa; phylum Chordata; class Amphibia; order Caudata; family Salamandridae; genus Lissotriton; species Lissotriton vulgaris. Next base: position 2,939,454 of record NW_028252942.1, read on the forward strand.
GGCGTCGAGTTTTTAGGTGCCCCCGTCAAGTCAAGGGAAATTGGTAGTAGTTGCACTTGAGGTACGCCTCCGTGCTGTCGCCCCTCCCAAGTGGGAGGGGTAAGTCTGGTTAGGGATCTTGAGACCGGTTATGACCTTGCCGTTGGCCCTTAAACGTTAGGATGTACAATTTCAATATGTCAAGAAAATGTTTTGTAGGATGCTAGTTCGGCTAGGAGAACCTCTGTATTAGAGAATCTGTTAAGGTTAGCCAAACATCGCAATGTGGTAATGAAATTGTACATAACATGAAACGTTTAATGTTTTTAATTTTGTTTTAATAAATACGGCCGGGATGGTCACTCCATCCCACTTCCAAAAACTTCAAGAACTGTTTCCAGTTTCCCTCCTTTTGGGGATTGTGTTGAGAGGGGGTGGCGGGTATCTCGGCCATATCAACATGAGGCACGATCCAATTGACATTTTGAATCATTTTTGCTACAGTCCAAAAAATCCATTTTCAGATGAAAAACGATGACTCCGGACCTGTCGAACGATCCCAAAATGGTCAACATGGATGAAATTTTAACATTTAATCTTTTGACTCTAAATGACTGTTGGATGTGAATTATGACTTTGTCAACTAAAATAAGTGTGTTTAAAGTCATTTCTGTGCTTGAAATGGGTCAAATTTGAAGCTTTTGAGTAAGCAAAACTCTGTAAAAACGGCAATTTTGGTCACTGTGAGGGTTTAAAAAGTGGTTATTCAACATGAGGCACGATCCAATTGACATTTTGAATCATTTTTGGTACAGTCCAAAAAATCCATTTTCGGATGAAAAACGATGACTCCGGACCTGTCGAACGTTCCCAAAATGGTCTATAATGATGAAATTTTAACATTTAATCTTTTGACTCTAAATGACTGTTGGATGTGAATTATGTCTTTGTCAAACTAAAATAAGTGTGTTTAAAGTCATTTCTGTGCCTGAAATGGGTCAAAATTGAAGCTTTTGAGAAAGCAAAACTCTGTAAAAATGGCAATTTTGGTCACTGTGAGGGTTTAAAAAGTGGTTATTCAACATGAGGCACGATCCAATTGACATTTTGAATCATTTTTGGTACAGTCCAAAAAATCAATTTTCGGATGAAAAACGATGACTCCGGACCTGTCGAACGATCCCAAAATGGTCAATATGGATGAAAATTTAACATTTATTCTTTTGACTCTAAATGACTGTTGGATGTGAATTATGACTTTGTCAAACTAAAATAAGTGTGTTTAAAGTCATTTCTGTGCCTGAAACGGGTCAAAATTGAAGCTTTTGAGAAAGCAAAACTCTGTAAAAATGGCAATTTTGGTCACTGTGAGGGTTTAAAAAGTGGTTATTCAACATGAGGCACGATCCAATTGACATTTTGAATCATTTTTGGTACGGTCCAAAAAATCCATTTTCGGATGAAAAACGATGACTCCGGACCTGTCGAACGTTCCCAAAATGGTCTATAATGATGAAATTTTAACATTTAATCTTTTGACTCTAAATGACTGTTGGATGTGAATTATGACTTTGTCAACTAAAATGAGTGTGTTTAAAGTCATTTCTGTGCCTGAAACTGGTCAAAATTGAAGCTTTTGAGTAAGCAAAACTCTGTAAAAATGGCAATTTTGGTCACTGTGAGGGTTTAAAAAGTGGTTATTCAACATGAGGCACGATCCAATTGACATTTTGAATCATTTTTGGTACGGTCCAAAAAATCCATTTTCGGATGAAAAACGATGACTCCGGACCTGTCGAACGTTCCCAAAATGGTCTATAATGATGAAATTTTAACATTTAATCTTTTGACTCTAATGACTGTTGGATGTGAATTATGACTTTTTCAACTAAAATAACTGTGTTTAAAGTCATTTCTGTGCCTGAAACGAGTCAAAATTGAAGCTTTTGAGTAAGCAAAACTCTTTAAAAATGGCAATTTTGGTCACTGTGAGGGTTTAAAAAGTGGTTATTCAACATGAGGCACAATCCAATTGACATTTTGAATCATTTTTGGTACAGTCCAAAAAATCCATTTTCGGATGAAAAACGATGACTCCGGACCTGTCGAACGATCCCAAAATGGTCAATATACATGAAAATTTAACATTTACTCTTTTGACTCTAAATGACTGTTGGATGTGAATTATTACTTTGTCAACTAAAATAAGTGTGTTTAAAGTCATTTCTGTGCCTGAAACGAGTCAAAATTGAAGCTTTTGAGTAAGCAAAACTCTTTAAAAATGGCAATTTTGGTCACTGTGAGGGTTTAAAAAGTGGTTATTCAACATGAGGCACAATCCAATTGACATTTTGAATCATTTTTGGTACAGTCCAAAAAATCCATTTTCGGATGAAAAACGATGACTCCGGACCTGTCGAACGATCCCAAAATGGTCAATATGGATGAAAATTTAACATTTATTCTTTTGACTCTAAATGACTGTTGGATGTGAATTATTACTTTGTCAACTAAAATAAGTGTGTTTAAAGTCATTTCTGTGCTTGAAATGGGTCAAAATTGAAGCTTTTGAGTAAGCAAAACTCTGTAAAAACGGCAATTTTGGTCACTGTGAGGGTTTAAAAAGTGGTTATTCAACATGAGGCACGATCCAATTGACATTTTGAATAATTTTTGGTACAGTCCAAAAAATCCATTTTCGGATGAAAAACGATGACTCCGGACCTGTCAAACGATCCCAAAATGGTCAATATGGATGAAATTTTAACATTTAATCTTTTGACTCTAAATGACTGTTGGATGTGAATTATGACTTTGTCAACTAAAATAAGTGTGTTTAATGTCATTTCTGTGCCTGAAATGGGTCAAAATTGAAGCTTTTGAGAAGCAAAACTCTGTAAAAATGGCAATTTTGGTCACTGTGAGGGTTTAAAAAGTGGTTATTCAACATGAGGCACGATCCAATTGACATTTTGAATCATTTTTGGTACAGTTTGAAAAATCAATTTTCGGATGAAAAACGATGACTCCGGACCTGTCGAACGTTCCCAAAATGGTCTATAATGATGAAATTTTAACATTTAATCTTTTGACTCTAAATGACTGTTGGATGCGAATTATGACTTTTTCAACTAAAATAACTGTGTTTAAAGTCATTTCTGTGCCTGAAACGAGTCAAAATTGAAGCTTTTGAGTAAGCAAAACTCTGTAAAAATGGCAATTTCGGTCACTGTGAGGGTTTAAAAAGTGGTTATTCAACATGAGGCACGATCCAATTGACATTTTGAATCATTTTTGGTACAGTCCAAAAAATCAATTTTCGGATGAAAAACGATGACTCCGGACCTGTCGAACGATCCCAAAATGGTCAATATGGATGAAATTTTAACATGTATTCTTTTGACTCTAAATGACTGTTGGATGTGAATTATGACTTTGTCAACTAAAATAAGTGTGTTTAAAGTCATTTCTGTGCCTGAAATGGGTCAAAATTGAAGCTTTTGAGTAAGCAAAACTCTGTAGAAATGGCAATTTTGGTCACTGTGAGAGTTTAACCACATGGCTGCTGCGGGGATTTTTGCGCTGTGCTGCAAATTGCTAATCTGCTGCAGATATGACGAGCTCAGCTCGTCATCAGCACACAACACCCGTGGGTGATGACGAGCTGAGCTCGTCATCAGCAGCTAAAGGGTTAAAAAGTGGTTATTCAACATGAGGCACGATCCAATAGACATTTTGAATCATTTTTGGTACAGTCCCAAAAATCAATTTTCCGATGAAAAACGATGACTCCGGACCTGTCGAACGTTCCCAAAATGGTCTATAATGATGAAATTTTAACATTTAATCTTTTGACTCTAAATGACTGTTGGATGTGAATTATGACTTTGTCAAACTAAAATAAGTGTGTTTTAAGTCATTTCTGTGCCTGAAACGAGTCAAAATTGAAGCTTTTGAGTAAGCAAAACTATGTAAAAATGGCAATTTTGGTCACTGTGAGGGTTTAAAAAGTGGTTATTCAACATGAGGCACGATCCAATTGACATTTTGAATCATTTTTGGTACAGTCCAAAAAATCAATTTTCGGATGAAAAACGATGACTCCGGACCTGTCGAACGATCCCAAAATGGTCAATATGGATGAAATTTTAACATTTAATCTTTTGACTCTAAATGACTGTTGGATGTGAATTATGACTTTGCCAACTAAAATGAGTGTGTTTAGAGTCATTTCTGTGCCTGAAACTGGTCAAAATTGAAGCTTTTGAGTAAGCAAAACTCTGCAAAAATGGCAATTTTGGTCACTGTGAGGGTTTAAAAAGTGGTTATTGAACATGAGGCACGATCCAATTGACATTTTGAATCATTTTTGGTACAGTTTAAAAAATCAATTTTCGGATGAAAAACAATGACTCCGGACCTGTCGAACGTTCCCAAAATGGTCTATAATGATGAAATTTTAACATTTAATCTTTTGACTCTAAATGACTGTTGGATGTGAATTATGACTTTTTCAACTAAAATAACTGTGTTTAAAGTCATTTCTGTGCCTGAAACGAGTCAAAATTAAAGCTTTTGAGTAAGCAAAACTCTGTAAAAATGGCAATTTTGGTCACTGTGAGGGTTTAAAAAGTGGTTATCAACATGAGGCACGATCCAATTGACATTTTGAATCATTTTTGGTACAGTCCAAAAAATCCATTTTCGGATGAAAAACGATGACTCCGGACCTGTCGAACGATCCCAAAATGGTCAATATGGATGAAATTTTAACATTTATTCTTTTGACTCTATAAATGACTGTTGGATGTGAATTATGACTTTGTCAACTAAAATAAGTGTGTTTAAAGTCATTTCTGTGCCTGAAATGGGTCAAAATTGAAGCTTTTGAGTAAGCAAAACTCTGTAAAAATGGCAATTTTGGTCACTGTGAGAGTTTAAAAAGTGGTTATTCAACATGAGGCACGAATCAATAGACATTTTGAATCATTTTTGGTACAGTCCCAAAAATCAATTTTCCGATGAAAAACGATGACTCCGGACCTGTCGAACGTTCCCAAAATGGTCTATAATGATGAAATTTTAACATTTAATCTTTTGACTCTAAATGACTGTTGGATGTGAATTATGACTTTGTCAACTAAAATAAGTGTGTTTAAAGTCATTTCTGTGCTTGAAATGGGTCAAAATTGAAGCTTTTGAGTAAGCAAAACTCTGTAAAAATGGCAATTTTGGTCACTGTGAGGGTTTAAAAAGTGGTTATTCAACATGAGGCACGATCCAATTGACATTTTGAATCATTTTTGGTACAGTTTAAAAAATCAATTTTCGGATGAAAAACGATGACTCCGGACCTGTCGAACGTTCCCAAAATGGTCTATAATGATGACATTTTAACATTTAATCTTTTGACTCTAAATGACTGTTGGATGTGAATTATGACTTTGTCAACTAAAATAAGTGTGTTTAAAGTCATTTCTGTGCTTGAAATGGGTCAAAATTGAAGCTTTTGAGTAAGCAAAACTCTGTAAAAATGGCAATTTTGGTCACTGTGAGGGTTTAAAAAGTGGTTATTCAACATGAGGCACGATCCAATTGACATTTTGAATCATTTTTGGTACAGTCCAAAAAATCCATTTTCAGATGAAAAACGATGACTCCGGACCTGTCGAACGATCCCAAAATGGTCAAGATGGATGAAATTTTAACATTTAATCTTTTGACTCTAAATGACTGTTGGATGTGAATTATGACTTTGTCAACTAAAATAAGTGTGTTTAATGTCATTTCTGTGCCTGAAATGGGTCAAAATTGAAGCTTTCGAGTAAGCAAAACTCTGTAAAAATGGCAATTTTGGTCACTTTGAGGGTTTAAAAGTGGTTATTCAACATGAGGCACGATCCAATTGACATTTTGAATCATTTTTGGTACAGTTTAAAAAATCAATTTTCGGATGAAAAACGATGACTCCGGACCTTTCGAACGTTCCCAAAATGGTCTATAATGATGAAATTTTAACATTTAATCTTTTGACTCTAAATGACTGTTGGATGCGAATTATGACTTTTTCAACTAAAATAACTGTGTTTAAAGTCATTTCTGTGCCTGAAACGAGTCAAAATTGAAGCTTTTGAGTAAGCAAAACTCTGTAAAAATGGCAATTTTGGTCACTGTGAGGGTTTAAAAAGTGGTTATTCAACATGAGGCACGATCCAATTGACATTTTGAATCATTTTTGGTACAGTCCAAAAAATCAATTTTCGGATGAAAAACGATGACTCCGGACCTGTCGAACGATCCCAAAATGGTCAATATGGATGAAAATTTAACATTTATTCTTTTGACTCTAAATGACTGTTGGATGTGAATTATGACTTTGTCAAACTAAAATAAGTGTGTTTAAAGTCATTTCTGTGCCTGAAACGGGTCAAAATTGAAGCTTTTGAGAAAGCAAAACTCTGTAAAAATGGCAATTTTGGTCACTGTGAGGGTTTAAAAAGTGGTTATTCAACATGAGGCACGATCCAATTGACATTTTGAATCATTTTTGGTACGGTCCAAAAAATCCATTTTCGGATGAAAAACGATGACTCCGGACCTGTCGAACGTTCCCAAAATGGTCTATAATGATGAAATTTTAACATTTAATCTTTTGACTCTAAATGACTGTTGGATGTGAATTATGACTTTGTCAACTAAAATGAGTGTGTTTAAAGTCATTTCTGTGCCTGAAACTGGTCAAAATTGAAGCTTTTGAGTAAGCAAAACTCTGTAAAATGGCAATTTTGGTCACTGTGAGGGTTTAAAAAGTGGTTATTCAACATGAGGCACAATCCAATTGACATTTTGAATCATTTTTGGTACAGTCCAAAAAATCCATTTTCGGATGAAAAACGATGACTCCGGACCTGTCGAACGTTCCCAAAATGGTCTATAATGATGAAATTTTAACATTTAATCTTTTGACTCTAATGACTGTTGGATGTGAATTATGACTTTTTCAACTAAAATAAGTGTGTTTAAAGTCATTTCTGTGCCTGAAACTGGTCAAAATTGAAGCTTTTGAGTAAGCAAAACTCTGTAAAAATGGCAATTTTGGTCACTGTGAGGGTTTAAAAAGTGGTTATTCAACATGAGGCACGATCCAATTGACATTTTGAATCATTTTTGGTACAGTCCAAAAAATCAATTTTCGGATGAAAAACGATGACTCCGGACCTGTCGAACGATCCCAAAATGGTCAATATGGATGAAATTTTAACATTTAATCTTTTGACTCTAAATGACTGTTGGATGTGAATTATGACTTTGTCAACTAAAATGAGTGTGTTTAAAGTCATTTCTGTGCCTGAAACTGGTCAAAATTGAAGCAAAACTCTGTAAAAATGGCAATTTTGGTCACTGTGAGAGTTTAAAAAGTGGTTATTCAACATGAGGCACGATCCAATAGACATTTTGAATCATTTTTGGTACAGTCCCAAAAATCAATTTTCCGATGAAAAACGATGACTCCGGACCTGTCGAACGTTCCCAAAATGGTCTATAATAATGAAATTTTAACATTTAATCTTTTGACTCTAAATGACTGTTGGATGTGAATTATGACTTTGTCAAACTAAAATAAGTGTGTTTAAAGTCATTCCTGTGCCTGAAATGGGTCAAAATTGAAGCTTTTGAGAAAGCAAAACTCTGTAAAAATGGCAATTTTGGTCACTGTGAGGGTTTAAAAAGTGGTTATTCAACATGAGGCACGATCCAATTGACATTTTGAATCATTTTTGGTACAGTCCAAAAAATCAATTTTCGGATAAAAAACGATGACTCCGGACCTGTCGAATGATCCTAAAATGGTAAATATGGATGAAATTTTAACATTTAATCTTTTGACTCTAAATGACTGTTGGATGTGAATTATGACTTTGTCAACTAAAATAAGTGTGTTTAAAGTCATTTCTGTGCTTGAAATGGGTCAAAATTGAAGCTTTTGAGTAAGCAAAACTCTGTAAAAACAGCAATTTTGGTCACTGTAAGGGTTTAAAAAGTTGTTATTCAACATGAGGCACGATCCGATTGACATTTTGAATCATTTTTGGTACAGTCCAAAAAATCCATTTTCGGATGAAAAACGATGACTCCGGACCTGTCGAACGATCCCAAAATGGTCAATATGGATGAAATTTTAACATTTAATCTTTTGACTCTAAATGACTGTTGGATGTGAATTATGACTTTGTCAACTAAAATAAGTGTGTTTAATGTCATTTCTGTGCCTGAACAAAATTGAAGCTTTTGAGTAAGCAAAACTCTATAAAAATGGCAATTTTGGTCACTGTGAGGGTTTAAAAAGTGGTTATTCAACATGAGGCACGATCCAATTGACATTTTGAATCATTTTTGGTACAGTCCCAAAAATCAATTTTCCGATGAAAAACCGGACCTGTCGAACGTTCCCAAAATGGTCTATAATAATGAAATTTTAACATTTAATCTTTTGACTCTAAATGACTGTTGGATGTAAATTATGACTCTGTCAACTAAAATAAGTGTGTTTAATGTCATTTCTGTGCCTGAACAAAATTGAAGCTTTTGAGTGAGCAAAACTCTGTAAAAATGGTAATTTTGGTCACTTTGAGGGTTTAAAAGTGGTTATTCAACATGAGGCACGATCCAATTGACATTTTGAATCATTTTTGGTACAGTTTAAAAAATCAATTTTCGGATGAAAAACGATGACTCCGGACCTTTCGAACGTTCCCAAAATGGTCTATAATGATGAAATTTTAACATTTAATCTTTTGACTCTAAATGACTGTTGGATGCGAATTATGACTTTTTCAACTAAAATAACTGTGTTTAAAGTCATTTCTGTGCCTGAAACGAGTCAAAATTGAAGCTTTTGAGTAAGCAAAACTCTGTAAAAATGGCAATTTTGGTCACTGTGAGGGTTTAAAAAGTGGTTATTCAACATGAGGCACGATCCAATTGACATTTTGAATCATTTTTGGTACAGTCCAAAAAATCAATTTTCGGATGAAAAACGATGACTCCGGACCTGTCGAACGATCCCAAAATGGTCAATATGGATGAAAATTTAACATTTATTCTTTTGACTCTAAATGACTGTTGGATGTGAATTATGACTTTGTCAAACTAAAATAAGTGTGTTTAAAGTCATTTCTGTGCCTGAAACGGGTCAAAATTGAAGCTTTTGAGAAAGCAAAACTCTGTAAAAATGGCAATTTTGGTCACTGTGAGGGTTTAAAAAGTGGTTATTCAACATGAGGCACGATCCAATTGACATTTTGAATCATTTTTGGTACGGTCCAAAAAATCCATTTTCGGATGAAAAACGATGACTCCGGACCTGTCGAACGTTCCCAAAATGGTCTATAATGATGAAATTTTAACATTTAATCTTTTGACTCTAAATGACTGTTGGATGTGAATTATGACTTTGTCAACTAAAATGAGTGTGTTTAAAGTCATTTCTGTGCCTGAAACTGGTCAAAATTGAAGCTTTTGAGTAAGCAAAACTCTGTAAAAATGGCAATTTTGGTCACTGTGAGGGTTTAAAAAGTGGTTATTCAACATGAGGCACGATCCAATTGACATTTTGAATCATTTTTGGTACGGTCCAAAAAATCCATTTTCGGATGAAAAACGATGACTCCGGACCTGTCGAACGTTCCCAAAATGGTCTATAATGATGAAATTTTAGCATTTAATCTTTTGACTCTAAATGACTGTTGGATGTGAATTATGACTTTGTCAACTAAAATAAGTGTGTTTAAAGTCATTTCTGTGCTTGAAAGGGGTCAAAATTGAAGCTTTTGAGTAAGCAAAACTCTGTAAAAATGGCAATTTTGGTCACTGTGAGGGTTTAAAAAGTGGTTATTCAACATGAGGCACAATCCAATTGACATTTTGAATCATTTTTGGTACAGTCCAAAAAATCAATTTTCGGATGAAAAACGATGACTCCGGACCTGTCGAACGATCCCAAAATGGTCAATATAGATGAAATTTTAACCTTTAATCTTTTGACTCTAAATGACTGTTGGATGTGAATTATGACTTTGTCAACTAAAATGAGTGTGTTTAAAGACATTTCTGTGCCTGAAACTGGTCAAAATTGAAGCTTTTGAGTAAGCAAAACTTTGTAAAAACGGCAATTTTGGTGACTGTGAGGGTTTAAAAAGTGGTTATTCAACATGAGGCACGATCCAATTGACATTTTGAATCATTTTTGGTACAGTCCAAAAAATCCATTTTCGGATGAAAAACGATGACTCCGGACCTGTCGAACGATCCCAAAATGGTCAATATGGATGAAATTTTAACATTTAATCTTTTGACTCTAAATGACTGTTGGATGTGAATTATGACTTTGTCAACTAAAATGAGTGTGTTTAAAGACATTTCTGTGCCTGAAACTGGTCAAAATTGAAGCTTTTGAGTAAGCAAAACTTTGTAAAAACGGCAATTTTGGTCACTGTGAGGGTTTAAAAAGTGGTTATTCAACATGAGGCACGATCCAATAGACATTTTGAATCATTTCTGGTACAGTCCCAAAAATCAATTTTCCGATGAAAAACGATGACTCCGGATCTGTCGAACGTTCCCAAAATGGTCTATAATAATGAAATTTTAACATTTAATCTTTTGACTCTAAATGACTGTTGGATGTGAATTATGACTTTGTCAAACTAAAATAAGTGTGTTTAAAGTCATTCCTGTGCCTGAAATGGGTCAAAATTGAAGCTTTTGAGAAAGCAAAACTCTGTAAAAATGGCAATTTTGGTCACTGTGAGGGTTTAAAAAGTGGTTATTCAACATGAGGCACGATCCAATTGACATTTTGAATCATTTTTGGTACAGTTTAAAAAATCAATTTTCGGATGAAAAACGATGACTCCGGACCTGTTGAACGTTCCCAAAATGGTCTATAATGATGACATTTTAACATTTAATCTTTTGACTCTAAATGACTGTTGGATGCGAATTATGACTTTTTCAACTAAAATAACTGTGTTTAAAGTCATTTCTGTGCCTGAAACGAGTCAAAATTGAAGCTTTTGAGTAAGCAAAACTCTGTAAAAATGGCAATTTTGGTCACTGTGAGGGTTTAAAAAGTGGTTATTCAACATGAGGCACGATCCAATTGACATTTTGAATCATTTTTGGTACAGTCCAAAAAATCCATTTTCGGATGAAAAACGATGACTCCGGACCCGTCGAACGATCCCAAAATGGTCAATATGGATGAAATTTTAACATTTAATCTTTTGACTCTAAATGACTGTTGGATGTGAATTATGACTTTGTCAACTAAAATAAGTGTGTTTAATGTCATTTCTGTGCCTGAACAAAATTGAAGCTTTTGAGTAAGCAAAACTCTGTAAAAATGGCAATTTTGGTCACTGTGAGGGTTTAAAAAGTGGTTATCAACATGAGGCACGATCCAATTGACATTTTGAATCATTTTTGGTACAGTCCAAAAAATCCATTTTCGGATGAAAAACGATGACTCCGGACCTGTCGAACGATCCCAAAATGGTCAATATGGATGAAATTTTAACATTTATTCTTTTGACTCTAAATGACTGTTGGATGTGAATTATGACTTTTTCAACTAAAATAAGTGTGTTTAAAGTCATTTCTGTGCCTGAAATGGGTCAAAATTGAAGCTTTTGAGTAAGCAAAACTCTGTAAAAATGGCAATTTTGGTCACTGTGAGGGTTTAAAAAGTGGTTATTCAACATGAGGCACGATCCAATTGACATTTTGAATCATTTTTGGTACGGTCCAAAAAATCCATTTTCGGATGAAAAACGATGACTCCGGACCTGTCGAACGTTCCCAAAATGGTCTATAATGATGAAATTTTAGCATTTAATCTTTTGACTCTAAATGACTGTTGGATGTGAATTATGACTTTGTCAACTAAAATAAGTGTGTTTAAAGTCATTTCTGTGCTTGAAAGGGGTCAAAATTGAAGCTTTTGAGTAAGCAAAACTCTGTAAAAATGGCAATTTTGGTCACTGTGAGGGATTAAAAAGTGGTTATTCAACATGAGGCACAATCCAATTGACATTTTGAATCATTTTTGGTACAGTCCAAAAAATCAATTTTCGGATGAAAAACGATGACTCCGGACCTGTCGAACGATCCCAAAATGGTCAATATGGATGAAATTTTAACATTTAATCTTTTGACTCTAAATGACTGTTGGATGTGAATTATGACTTTGTCAACTAAAATGAGTGTGTTTAAAGACATTTCTGTGCCTGAAATGGGTCAAAATTGAAGCTTTTGAGTAAGCAAAACTCTGTAAAAACTGCAATTTTGGTCACTGTGAGGGTTTAAAAAGTGGTTATTCAACATGAGGCACGATCCAATAGACATTTTGAATCATTTTTGGTACAGTCCAAAAAATCCATTTTCGGATAAAAACGATGACTCCGGACCTGTCGAACAATCCCAAAATGGTCAATATGGATGAAATTTTAACATTTAATCTTTTGACTCTAAATGACTGTTGGATGTGAATTATGACTTTGTCAACTAAAATAAGTGTGTTTAATGTCATTTCTGTGCCTGAAATGGGTCAAAATTGAAGCTTTTGAGTAAGCAAAACTCTGTAAAAATGGCTATTTTGGTCACTGTGAGGGTTTAAAAAGTGGTTATTCAACATGAGGCACGATCCAATAGACATTTTGAATCATTTTTGGTACAGTCCCAAAAATCAATTTTCCGATGAAAAACGATGACTCCGGACCTGTCGAACGTTCCCAAAATGGTCTATAATGATGAAATTTTAACATTTAATCTTTTGACTCTAAATGACTGTTGGATGTGAATTATGACTTTTTCAACTAAAATAAGTGTGTTTAAAGTCATTTCTGTGCCTGAAACTGGTCAAAATTGAAGCTTTTGAGTAAGCAAAACTCTGTAAAAATGGCAATTTTGGTCACTGTGAGGGTTTAAAAAGTGGTTATTCAACATGAGGCACGATCCAATTGACATTTTGAATCATTTTTGGTACAGTCCAAAAAATCAATTTTCGGATGAAAAACGATGACTCCGGACCTGTCGAACGATCCCAAAATGGTCAATATGGATGAAATTTTAACATTTAATCTTTTGACTCTAAATGACTGTTGGATGTGAATTATGACTTTGTCAACTAAAATGAGTGTGTTTAAAGTCATTTCTGTGCCTGAAACTGGTCAAAATTGAAGCATTTGAGTAAGCAAAACTCTGTAAAAATGGCAATTTTGGTCACTGTGAGAGTTTAAAAAGTGGTTATTCAACATGAGGCACGATCCAATAGACATTTTGAATCATTTTTGGTACAGTCCCAAAAATCAATTTTCCGATGAAAAACGATGACTCCGGATCTGTCGAACGTTCCCAAAATGGTCTATAATAATGAAATTTTAACATTTAATCTTTTGACTCTAAATGACTGTTGGATGTGAATTATGACTTTGTCAAACTAAAATAAGTGTGTTTGAAGTCATTTCTGTGCTTGAAATGGGTCAAAATTGAAGCTTTTGAGTAAGCAAAACTCTGTAAAAACGGCAATTTTGGTCACTGTAAGGGTTTAAAAAGTGGTTATTCAACATGAGGCACAATCCAATTGACATTTTGAATCATTTTTGGTACAGTCCAAAAAATCCATTTTCGGATGAAAAACGATGACTCCGGACCTGTCGAATGATCCTAAAATGGTAAATATGGATGAAATTTTAACATTTAATCTTTTGACTCTAAATGACTGTTGGATGTGAATTATGACTTTGTCAACTAAAATACGTGTGTTTGAAGTCATTTCTGTGCTTGAAATGGGTCAAAATTGAAGCTTTTGAGTAAGCAAAACTCTGTAAAAACGGCAATTTTGGTCACTGTAAGGGTTTAAAAAGTGGTTATTCAACATGAGGCACAATCCAATTGACATTTTGAATCATTTTTGGTACAGTCCAAAAAATCCATTTTCGGATGAAAACGATGACTCCGGACCTGTCGAACGATCCCAAAATGGTCAATATGGATGAAATTTTAACATTTAATCTTTTGACTCTAAATGACTGTTGGATGTGAATTATGACTTTGTCAACTAAAATGAGTGTGTTTAAAGACATTTCTGTGCCTGAAACTGGTCAAAATTGAAGCTTTTGAGTAAGCAAAACTTTGTAAAAACGGCAATTTTGGTCACTGTGAGGGTTTAAAAAGTGGTTATTCAACATGAGGCACGATCCAATTGACATTTTGAATCATTTTTGGTACAGTCCAAAAAATCCATTTTCGGATGAAAAACGATGACTCCGGACCTGTCGAACGTTCCCAAAATGGTCTATAATGATGAAATTTTAGCATTTAATCTTTTGACTCTAAATGACTGTTGGATGTGAATTATGACTTTGTCAACTAAAATAAGTGTGTTTAAAGTCATTTCTGTGCTTGAAAGGGGTCAAAATTGAAGCTTTTGAGTAAGCAAAACTCTGTAAAAATGGCAATTTTGGTCACTTTGAGGGTTTAAAAAGTGGTTATTCAACATGAGGCACGATCCAATTGACATTTTGAATCATTTTTGGTACAGTTTAAAAAATCAATTTTCGGATGAAAAACGATGACTCCGGACCTGTTGAACGTTCCCAAAATGGTCTATAATGATGAAATTTTAACATTTAATCTTTTGACTCTAAATGACTGTTGGATGCGAATTATGACTTTTTCAACTAAAATAACTGTGTTTAAAGTCATTTCTGTGCCTGAAACGAGTCAAAATTGAAGCTTTTGAGTAAGCAAAACTCTGTAAAAATGGCAATTTTGGTCACTGTGAGGGTTTAAAAAGTTTTTATTCAACATGAGGCACGATCCAATTGACATTTTGAATCATTTTTGATACAGTCCAAAAAATCAATTTTCGGATGAAAAACGATGACTCCGGACCCGTCGAACGATCCCAAAATGGTCAATATGGATGAAATTTTAACATTTAATCTTTTGACTCTAAATGACTGTTGGATGTGAATTATGACTTTGTCAACTAAAATAAGTGTGTTTAATGTCATTTCTGTGCCTGAACAAAATTGAAGCTTTTGAGTAAGCAAAACTCTGTAAAAATGGCAATTTTGGTCACTGTGACGGTTTAAAAAGTGGTTATCAACATGAGGCACGATCCAATTGACATTTTGAATCATTTTTGGTACAGTCCAAAAAATCCATTTTCGGATGAAAAACGATGACTCCGGACCTGTCGAACGATCCCAAAATGGTCAATATGGATGAAATGTTAACATTTATTCTTTTGACTCTACATGACTGTTGGATGTGAATTATGACTTTTTCAACTAAAATAAGTGTGTTTAAAGTCATTTCTGTGCCTGAAATGGGTCAAAATTGAAGCTTTTGAGTAAGCAAAAGTCTGTAAAAATGGCAATTTTGGTCACTGTGAGGGTTTAAAAAGTGGTTATTCAACATGAGGCACGATCCAATTGACATTTTGAATCATTTTTGGTACAGTCCAAAAAATCCATTTTCGGATGAAAAACGATGACTCCGGACCTGTCGAACGTTCCCAAAATGGTCTATAATGATGAAATTTTAACATTTAATCTCTTGACTCTAAATGACTGTTGGATGTGAATTATGACTTTGTCAACTAAAATGAGTGTGTTTAAAGTCATTTCTGTGCCTGAAACTGGTCAAAATTGAAGCTTTTGAGTAAGCAAAACTCTGTAAAAACGGCAATTTTGGTCACTGTGAGGGTTTAAAAAGTGGTTATTCAACATGAGGCACGATCCAATTGACATTTTGAATCATTTTTGGTACATTCTAAAAAATCCATTTTCGGATGAAAAACGATGACTCCGGACCTGTCGAATGTTCCCAAAATGGTCTATAATGATGAAATTTTAACATTTAATCTTTTGACTCTAAATGACTGTTGGATGCGAATTATGACTTTTTCAACTAAAATAACTGTGTTTAAAGTCATTTCTGTGCCTGAAACGAGTCAAAATCGAAGCTTTTGAGTAAGCAAAACTCTGTAAAAATGGCAATTTTGGTCACTGTGAGGGTTTAAAAAGTGGTTATTCAACATGAGGCACGATCCAATTGACATTTTGAATCATTTTTGGTACAGTCCAAAAAATCCATTTTCGGATGAAAAACGATGACTCCGGACCTGTCGAACGATCCCAAAATGTTCAATATGGATGAAAATTTAACATTTATTCTTTTGACTCTAAATGACTGTTGGATGTGAATTATGACTGTCAACTAAAATAAGTGTGTTTAAAGTCATTTCTGTGCCTGAAATGGGTCAAAATTGAAGATTTTGAGTAAGCAAAACTCTGTAAAAATGGCAATTTTGGTCACTGTGAGAGTTTAAAAAGTGGTTATTCAACATGAGGCACGATCCAATAGACATTTTGAATCATTTTTGGTACAGTCTCAAAAATCAATTTTCCGACGAAAAACGATGACTCCGGACCTGTCGAACGTTCCCAAAATGGTCTATAATGATGAAATTTTAACATTTAATCTTTTGACTCTAAATGACTGTTGGATGTGAATTATGACTTTGTCAAACTAAAATAAGTGTGTTTAAAGTCATTTCTGTGCCTGAAATGGGTCAAAATTGAAGCTTATGAGAAAGCAAAACTCTGTAAAAATGGCAATTTTGGTCACTGTGAGGGTTTAAAAAGTGGTTATTCAACATGAGGCACGATCCAATTGACATTTTGAATCATTTTTGGTACGGTCCAAAAAATCCATTTTCGGATGAAAAACGATGACTCCGGACCTGTCGAACGTTCCCAAAATGGTCTATAATGATGAAATTTTAACATTTAATCTTTTGACTCTAAATGACTGTTGGATGTGAATTATGACTTTGTCAACTAAAATCAGTGTGTTTAAAGTCATTTCTGTGCCTGAAACTGGTCAAAATTGAAGCTTTTGAGTAAGCAAAACTCTATAAAAATGGCAATTTTGGTCACTGTGAGGGTTTAAAAAGTGGTTATTCAACATGAGGCACAATCTAATTGACATTTTGAATAATTTTTGGTACAGTCCAAAAAATCCATTTTCGGATGAAAAACGATGACTCCGGACCTGTCGAACGATCCCAAAATGGTCAATATGGATGAAATTTTAACATTTAATCTTTTGACTCTAAATGACTGTTGGATGTGAATTATGACTTTGTCAACTAAAATGAGTGTGTTTAAAGTCATTTCTGTGCCTGAAACTGGTCAAAATTGAAGCATTTGAGAAGCAAAACTCTGTAAAAATGGCAATTTTGGTCACTGTGAGAGTTTAAAAAGTGGTTATTCAACATGAGGCACGATCCAATTGACATTTTGAATCATTTTTGGTACAGTCCAAAAAATCAATTTTCGGATAAAAAACGATGACTCCGGACCTGTCGAATGATCCTAAAATGGTAAATATGGATGAAATTTTAACATTTAATCTTTTGACTCTAAATGACTGTTGGATGTGAATTATGACTTTGTCAACTAAAATACGTGTGTTTAAAGTCATTTCTGTGCTTGAAATGGGTCAAAATTGAAGCTTTTGAGTAAGCAAAACTCTGTAAAAACGGCAATTTTGGTCACTGTAAGGGTTTAAAAAGTGGTTATTCAACATGAGGCACAATCCAATTGACATTTTGAATCATTTTTGGTACAGTCCAAAAAATTCATTTTCGGATGAAAAACGATGACTCCGGACCTGTCGAACGATCCCAAAATGGTCAATATGGATGAAATTTTAACATTTAATCTTTTGACTCTAAATGACTGTTGGATGTGAATTATGACTTTGTCAACTAAAATAAGTGTGTTTAATGTCATTTCTGTGCCTGAACAAAATTGAAGCTTTTGAGTAAGCAAAACTCTGTAAAAATGGCAATTTTGGTCACTGTGAGGGTTTAAAAAGTGGTTATCAACATGAGGCACGATCCAATTGACATTTTGAATCATTTTTGGTACAGTCCAAAAAATCCATTTTCGGATGAAAAACGATGACTCCGGACCTGTCGAACGATCCCAAAATGGTCAATATGGATGAAATTTTAACATTTATTCTTTTGACTCTAAATGACTGTTGGATGTGAATTATGACTTTTTCAACTAAAATAAGTGTGTTTAAAGTCATTTCTGTGCCTGAAATGGGTCAAAATTGAAGCTTTTGAGTAAGCAAAACTCTGTAAAAAATGGCAATTTTGGTCACTGTGAGGGTTTAAAAAGTGGTTATTCAACATGAGGCACGATCCAATTGACATTTTGAATCATTTTTGGTACGGTCCAAAAAATCCATTTTCGGATGAAAAACGATGACTCCGGACCTGTCGAACGTTCCCAAAATGGTCTATAATGATGAAATTTTAGCATTTAATCTTTTGACTCTAAATGACTGTTGGATGTGAATTATGACTTTGTCAACTAAAATAAGTGTGTTTAAAATCATTTCTGTGCTTGAAAGGGGTCAAAATTGAAGCTTTTGAGTAAGCAAAACTTTGTAAAAACGGCAATTTTGGTCACTGTGAGGGTTTAAAAAGTGGTTATTCAACATGAGGCACGATCCAATTGACATTTTGAATCATTTTTGGTACAGTCCAAAAAATCCATTTTCGGATGAGAAAGGATGACTCCGGACCTGTCGAACGATCCCAAAATGGTCAATATGGATGAAATTTTAACATTTAATCTTTTGACTCTAAATGACTGTTGGATGTGAATTATGACTTTGTCAACTAAAATAAGTGTGTTTAATGTTATTTCTGTGCCTGAAATGGGTCAAAATTGAAGCTTTTGAGTAAGCAAAAGTCTGTAAAAATGGCAATTTTGGTCACTTTGAGGGTATAAAAAGTGGTTATTCAACATGAGGCACGATCCAATTGACATTTTGAATCATTTTTGGTACAGTCCAAAAAATCCATTTTCGGATGAAAAACGATGACTCCGGACCTGTCGAACGATCCCAAAATGGTCAATATGGATGAAATTTTAACATTTAATCTTTTGACTCTAAATGACTGTTGGATGTGAATTATGACTTTGTCAACTAAAATGAGTGTGTTTAAAGTCATTTCTGTGCCTGAAACTGGTCAAAATTGAAGCTTTTGAGTGAGCAAAACTCTGTAAAAACGGCAATTTTGGTCACTGTGAGGGTTTAAAAAGTGGTTATTCAACATGAGGCACGATCCAATTGACATTTTGAATCATTTTTGGTACAGTCCAAAAAATCCATTTTCGGATGAAAAACGATGACTCCGGACCTGTCGAACGATCCCAAAATGGTCAATATGGATGAAAATTTAACATTTATTCTTTTGACTCTAAATGACTGTTGGATGTGAATTATGACTTTGTCAACTAAAATAAGTGTGTTTAAAGTCATTTCTGTGCCTGAAATGGGTCAAAATTGAAGATTTTGAGTAAGCAAAACTCTGTAAAAATGGCAATTTTGGTCACTGTGAGAGTTTAAAAAGTGGTTATTCAACATGAGGCACGATCCAATAGACATTTTGAATCATTTTTGGTACAGTCCCAAAAATCAATTTTCCGATGAAAAACGATGACTCCGGACCTGTCGAACGTTCCCAAAATGGTCTATAATGATGAAATTTTAACATTTAATCTTTTGACTCTAAATGACTGTTGGATGTGAATTATGACTTTGTCAAACTAAAATAAGTGTGTTTAAAGTCATTTCTGTGCCTGAAATGGGTCAAAATTGAAGCTTATGAGAAAGCAAAACTCTGTAAAAATGGCAATTTTGGTCACTGTGAGGGTTTAAAAAGTGGTTATTCAACATGAGGCACGATCCAATTGACATTTTGAATCATTTTTGGTACGGTCCAAAAAATCCATTTTCGGATGAAAAACGATGACTCCGGACCTGTCGAACGTTCCCAAAATGGTCTATAATGATGAAATTTTAACATTTAATCTCTTGACTCTAAATGACTGTTGGATGTGAATTATGACTTTGTCAACTAAAATGAGTGTGTTTAAAGTCATTTCTGTGCCTGAAACTGGTCAAAATTGAAGCTTTTGAGTAAGCAAAACTCTGTAAAAATGGCAATTTTGGTCACTGTGAGGGTTTAAAAAGTGGTTATTCAACATGAGGCACAATCCAATTGACATTTTGAATCATTTTTGGTACAGTTTAAAAAATCCATTTTCGGATGAAAAACGATGACTCCGGACCTGTCGAACGATCCCAAAATGGTCAATATGGATGAAATTTTAACATTTAATCTTTTGACTCTAAATGACTGTTGGATGTGAATTATGACTTTTTCAACTAAAATGAGTGTGTTTAAAGTCATTTCTGTGCCTGAAATGGGTCAAAATTGAAGCTTTTGAGTAAGCAAAAGTCTGTAAAAATGGCAATTTTGGTCACTGTGAGGGTTTAAAAAGTGGTTATTCAACATGAGGCACGATCCAATTGACATTTTGAATCATTTTTGGTACGGTCCAAAAAATCCATTTTCGGATGAAAAACGATGACTCCGGACCTGTCGAACGTTCCCAAAATGGTCTATAATGATGAAATTTTAGCATTTAATCTTTTGACTCTAAATGACTGTTGGATGTGAATTATGACTTTGTCAACTAAAATAAGTGTGTTTAAAGTCATTTCTGTGCTTGAAAGGGGTCAAAATTGAAGCTTTTGAGTAAGCAAAACTCTGTAAAAATGGCAATTTTGGTCACTGTGAGGGTTTAAAAAGTGGTTATTCAACATGAGGCACAATCCAATTGACATTTTGAATCATTTTTGGTACAGTCCAAAAAATCCATTTTCGGATGAAAAACGATGACTCCGGACCTGTCGAACGATCCCAAAATGGTCAATATGGATGAAATTTTAACATTTAATCTTTTGACTCTAAATGACTGTTGGATGTGAATTATGACTTTGTCAACTAAAATGAGTGTGTTTAAAGTCATTTCTGTGCCTGAAACTGGTCAAAATTGAAGCTTTTGAGTAAGCAAAACTCTGTAAAAACGGCAATTTTGGTCACTGTGAGGGTTTAAAAAGTGGTTATTCAACATGAGGCACGATCCAATTGACATTTTGAATCATTTTTGGTACATTCTAAAAAATCCATTTTCGGATGAAAAACGATGACTCCGGACCTGTCGAACGATCCCAAAATGGTCAATATGGAAGAAATTTTAACATTTAAACTTTTGACTCTAAATGACTGTTGGATGTGAATTATGACTTTGTCAACTAAAATAAGTGTGTTTAATGTCCTTTCTGTGCCTGAAATGGGTCAAAATTGAAGCTTTTGAGTAAGCAAAACTCTGTAAAAATGGCAATTTTGGTCACTTTGAGGGTTTAAAAAGTGGTTATTCAACATGAGGCACGATCCAATTGACATTTTGAATCATTTTTGGTACAGTTTAAAAAATCAATTTTCGGATGAAAAACGATGACTCCGGACCTGTCGAACGTTCCCAAAATGGTCTATAATGATGAAATTTTAACATTTAATCTTTTGACTCTAAATGACTGTTGGATGCGAATTATGACTTTTTCAACTAAAATAACTGTGTTTAAAGTCATTTCTGTGCCTGAAACGAGTCAAAATTGAAGCTTTTGAGTAAGCAAAACTCTGTAAAAATGGCAATTTTGGTCACTGTGAGGGTTTAAAAAGTGGTTATTCAACATGAGGCACGATCCAATTGACATTTTGAATCATTTTTGGTACAGTCCAAAAAATCCATTTTCGGATGAAAAACGATGACTCCGGACCTGTCGAACGATCCCAAAATGGTCAATATGGATGAAATTTTAACATTTAATCTTTTGACTCTAAATGACTGTTGGATGTGAATTATGACTTTGTCAACTAAAATGAGTGTGTTTAAAGTCATTTCTGTGCCTGAAACTGGTCAAAATTGAAGCATTTGAGAAGCAAAACTCTGTAAAAATGGCAATTTTGGTCACTGTGAGAGTTTAAAAAGTGGTTATTCAACATGAGGCACGATCCAATTGACATTTTGAATCATTTTTGGTACAGTCCAAAAAATCAATTTTCGGATAAAAAACGATGACTCCGGACCTGTCGAATGATCCTAAAATGGTAAATATGGATGAAATTTTAACATTTAATCTTTTGACTCTAAATGACTGTTGGATGTGAATTATGACTTTGTCAACTAAAATACGTGTGTTTAAAGTCATTTCTGTGCTTGAAATGGGTCAAAATTGAAGCTTTTGAGTAAGCAAAACTCTGTAAAAACGGCAATTTTGGTCACTGTAAGGGTTTAAAAAGTGGTATTCAACATGAGGCACAATCCAATTGACATTTTGAATCATTTTTGGTACAGTCCAAAAAATCCATTTTCGGATGAAAAACGATGACTCCGGACCTGTCGAACGATCCCAAAATGGTCAATATGGATGAAATTTTAACATTTAATCTTTTGACTCTAAATGACTGTTGGATGTGAATTATGACTTTGTCAACTAAAATAAGTGTGTTTAATGTCATTTCTGTGCCTGAACAAAATTGAAGCTTTTGAGTAAGCAAAACTCTGTAAAAATGGCAATTTTGGTCACTGTGAGGGTTTAAAAAGTGGTTATCAACATGAGGCACGATCCAATTGACATTTTGAATCATTTTTGGTACAGTCCAAAAAATCCATTTTCGGATGAAAAACGATGACTCCGGACCTGTCGAACGATCCCAAAATGGTCAATATGGATGAAATTTTAACATTTATTCTTTTGACTCTAAATGACTGTTGGATGTGAATTATGACTTTTTCAACTAAAATAAGTGTGTTTAAAGTCATTTCTGTGCCTGAAATGGGTCAAAATTGAAGCTTTTGAGTAAGCAAAACTCTGTAAAAAATGGCAATTTTGGTCACTGTGAGGGTTTAAAAAGTGGTTATTCAACATGAGGCACGATCCAATTGACATTTTGAATCATTTTTGGTACGGTCCAAAAAATCCATTTTCGGATGAAAAACGATGACTCCGGACCTGTCGAACGTTCCCAAAATGGTCTATAATGATGAAATTTTAGCATTTAATCTTTTGACTCTAAATGACTGTTGGATGTGAATTATGACTTTGTCAACTAAAATAAGTGTGTTTAAAATCATTTCTGTGCTTGAAAGGGGTCAAAATTGAAGCTTTTGAGTAAGCAAAACTTTGTAAAAACGGCAATTTTGGTCACTGTGAGGGTTTAAAAAGTGGTTATTCAACATGAGGCACGATCCAATTGACATTTTGAATCATTTTTGGTACAGTCCAAAAAATCCATTTTCGGATGAGAAAGGATGACTCCGGACCTGTCGAACGATCCCAAAATGGTCAATATGGATGAAATTTTAACATTTAATCTTTTGACTCTAAATGACTGTTGGATGTGAATTATGACTTTGTCAACTAAAATAAGTGTGTTTAATGTCATTTCTGTGCCTGAAATGGGTCAAAATTGAAGCTTTTGAGTAAGCAAAAGTCTGTAAAAATGGCAATTTTGGTCACTTTGAGGGTATAAAAAGTGGTTATTCAACATGAGGCACGATCCAATTGACATTTTGAATCATTTTTGGTACAGTCCAAAAAATCCATTTTCGGATGAAAAACGATGACTCCGGACCTGTCGAACGATCCCAAAATGGTCAATATGGATGAAATTTTAACATTTAATCTTTTGACTCTAAATGACTGTTGGATGTGAATTATGACTTTGTCAACTAAAATGAGTGTGTTTAAAGTCATTTCTGTGCCTGAAACTGGTCAAAATTGAAGCTTTTGAGTGAGCAAAACTCTGTAAAAACGGCAATTTTGGTCACTGTGAGGGTTTAAAAAGTGGTTATTCAACATGAGGCACGATCCAATTGACATTTTGAATCATTTTTGGTACAGTCCAAAAAATCCATTTTCGGATGAAAAACGATGACTCCGGACCTGTCGAACGATCCCAAAATGGTCAATATGGATGAAAATTTAACATTTATTCTTTTGACTCTAAATGACTGTTGGATGTGAATTATGACTTTGTCAACTAAAATAAGTGTGTTTAAAGTCATTTCTGTGCCTGAAATGGGTCAAAATTGAAGATTTTGAGTAAGCAAAACTCTGTAAAAATGGCAATTTTGGTCACTGTGAGAGTTTAAAAAGTGGTTATTCAACATGAGGCACGATCCAATAGACATTTTGAATCATTTTTGGTACAGTCCCAAAAATCAATTTTCCGATGAAAAACGATGACTCCGGACCTGTCGAACGTTCCCAAAATGGTCTATAATGATGAAATTTTAACATTTAATCTTTTGACTCTAAATGACTGTTGGATGTGAATTATGACTTTGTCAAACTAAAATAAGTGTGTTTAAAGTCATTTCTGTGCCTGAAATGGGTCAAAATTGAAGCTTATGAGAAAGCAAAACTCTGTAAAAATGGCAATTTTGGTCACTGTGAGGGTTTAAAAAGTGGTTATTCAACATGAGGCACGATCCAATTGACATTTTGAATCATTTTTGGTACGGTCCAAAAAATCCATTTTCGGATGAAAAACGATGACTCCGGACCTGTCGAACGTTCCCAAAATGGTCTATAATGATGAAATTTTAACATTTAATCTCTTGACTCTAAATGACTGTTGGATGTGAATTATGACTTTGTCAACTAAAATGAGTGTGTTTAAAGTCATTTCTGTGCCTGAAACTGGTCAAAATTGAAGCTTTTGAGTAAGCAAAACTCTGTAAAAATGGCAATTTTGGTCACTGTGAGGGTTTAAAAAGTGGTTATTCAACATGAGGCACAATCCAATTGACATTTTGAATCATTTTTGGTACAGTTTAAAAAATCCATTTTCGGATGAAAAACGATGACTCCGGACCTGTCGAACGATCCCAAAATGGTCAATATGGATGAAATTTTAACATTTAATCTTTTGACTCTAAATGACTGTTGGATGTGAATTATGACTTTTTCAACTAAAATGAGTGTGTTTAAAGTCATTTCTGTGCCTGAAATGGGTCAAAATTGAAGCTTTTGAGTAAGCAAAAGTCTGTAAAAATGGCAATTTTGGTCACTGTGAGGGTTTAAAAAGTGGTTATTCAACATGAGGCACGATCCAATTGACATTTTGAATCATTTTTGGTACGGTCCAAAAAATCCATTTTCGGATGAAAAACGATGACTCCGGACCTGTCGAACGTTCCCAAAATGGTCTATAATGATGAAATTTTAGCATTTAATCTTTTGACTCTAAATGACTGTTGGATGTGAATTATGACTTTGTCAACTAAAATAAGTGTGTTTAAAGTCATTTCTGTGCTTGAAAGGGGTCAAAATTGAAGCTTTTGAGTAAGCAAAACTCTGTAAAAATGGCAATTTTGGTCACTGTGAGGGTTTAAAAAGTGGTTATTCAACATGAGGCACAATCCAATTGACATTTTGAATCATTTTTGGTACAGTCCAAAAAATCCATTTTCGGATGAAAAACGATGACTCCGGACCTGTCGAACGATCCCAAAATGGTCAATATGGATGAAATTTTAACATTTAATCTTTTGACTCTAAATGACTGTTGGATGTGAATTATGACTTTGTCAACTAAAATGAGTGTGTTTAAAGTCATTTCTGTGCCTGAAACTGGTCAAAATTGAAGCTTTTGAGTAAGCAAAACTCTGTAAAAACGGCAATTTTGGTCACTGTGAGGGTTTAAAAAGTGGTTATTCAACATGAGGCACGATCCAATTGACATTTTGAATCATTTTTGGTACATTCTAAAAAATCCATTTTCGGATGAAAAACGATGACTCCGGACCTGTCGAACGATCCCAAAATGGTCAATATGGAAGAAATTTTAACATTTAAACTTTTGACTCTAAATGACTGTTGGATGTGAATTATGACTTTGTCAACTAAAATAAGTGTGTTTAATGTCCTTTCTGTGCCTGAAATGGGTCAAAATTGAAGCTTTTGAGTAAGCAAAACTCTGTAAAAATGGCAATTTTGGTCACTTTGAGGGTTTAAAAAGTGGTTATTCAACATGAGGCACGATCCAATTGACATTTTGAATCATTTTTGGTACAGTTTAAAAAATCAATTTTCGGATGAAAAACGATGACTCCGGACCTGTCGAACGTTCCCAAAATGGTCTATAATGATGAAATTTTAACATTTAATCTTTTGACTCTAAATGACTGTTGGATGCGAATTATGACTTTTTCAACTAAAATAACTGTGTTTAAAGTCATTTCTGTGCCTGAAACGAGTCAAAATTGAAGCTTTTGAGTAAGCAAAACTCTGTAAAAATGGCAATTTTGGTCACTGTGAGGGTTTAAAAAGTGGTTATTCAACATGAGGCACGATCCAATTGACATTTTGAATCATTTTTGGTACAGTCCAAAAAATCCATTTTCGGATGAAAAACGATGACTCCGGACCTGTCGAACGATCCCAAAATGGTCAATATGGATGAAAATTTAACATTTATTCTTTTGACTCTAAATGACTGTTGGATGTGAATTATGACTGTCAACTAAAATAAGTGTGTTTAAAGTCATTTCTGTGCCTGAAATGGGTCAAAATTGAAGATTTTGAGTAAGCAAAACTCTGTAAAAATGGCAATTTTGGTCACTGTGAGAGTTTAAAAAGTGGTTATTCAACATGAGGCACGATCCAATAGACATTTTGAATCATTTTTGGTACAGTCCCAAAAATCAATTTTCCGATGAAAAACGATGACTCCGGACCTGTCGAACGTTCCCAAAATGGTCTATAATGATGAAATTTTAACATTTAATCTTTTGACTCTAAATGACTGTTGGATGTGAATTATGACTTTGTCAAACTAAAATAAGTGTGTTTAAAGTCATTTCTGTGCCTGAAATGGGTCAAAATTGAAGCTTATGAGAAAGCAAAACTCTGTAAAAATGGCAATTTTGGTCACTGTGAGGGTTTAAAAAGTGGTTATTCAACATGAGGCACGATCCAATTGACATTTTGAATCATTTTTGGTACGGTCCAAAAAATCCATTTTCGGATGAAAAACGATGACTCCGGACCTGTCGAACGTTCCCAAAATGGTCTATAATGATGAAATTTTAACATTTAATCTTTTGACTCTAAATGACTGTTGGATGTGAATTATGACTCTGTCAACTAAAATGAGTGTGTTTAAAGTCATTTCTGTGCCTGAAACTGGTCAAAATTGAAGCTTTTGAGTAAGCAAAACTCTGTAAAAATGGCAATTTTGGTCACTGTGAGGGTTTAAAAAGTGGTTATTCAACATGAGGCACAATCCAATTGACATTTTGAATCATTTTTGGTACAGTCCAAAAAATCCATTTTCGGATGAAAAACGATGACTCCGGACCTGTCGAACGATCCCAAAATGGTCAATATGGATGAAATTTTTACATTTAATCTTTTGACTCTAAATGACTGTTGGATGTGAATTATGACTTTGTCAACTAAAATGAGTGTGTTTAAAGTCATTTCTGTGCCTGAAACTGGTCAAAATTGAAGCTTTTGAGTAAAGAAAACTCTGTAAAAACTGCAATTTTGGTCACTGTGAGGGTTTAAAAAGTGGTTATTCAACATGAGGCACGATCCAATTGACATTTTGAATCATTTTTGGTACAGTCCAAAAAATCCATTTTCGGATGAAAAACGATGACTCCGGACCTGTCGAACGATCCCAAAATGGTCAATATGGATGAAATTTTAACATTTAATCTTTTGACTCTAAATGACTGTTGGATGTGAATTATGACTTTGTCAACTAAAATAAGTGTGTTTAATGTCATTTCTGTGCCTGAAATGGGTCAAAATTGAAGCTTTCGAGTAAGCAAAACTCTGTAAAAACGCCAATTTTGGTCACTGTGAGGGTTTAAAAAGTGGTTATTCAACATGAGGCACGATCCAATTGACATTTTGAATCATTTTTGGTACAGTCCAAAAAATCCATTTTCGGATGAAAAACGATGACTCCGGACCTGTCAAACGATCCCAAATGACTCCGGACCTGTCGAACGATCCCAAAATGGTAAATATGGATGAAATTTTAACATTTAATCTTTTGACTCTAAATGACTGTTGGATGTGAATTATGACTTTGTCAACTAAAATGAGTGTGTTTAAAGTCATTCCTGTGCCTGAAATGGGTCAAAATTGAAGCTTTTGTGAAAGCAAAACTCTGTAAAAATGGCAATTTTGTTCACTGTGAGGGTTTAAAAAGTGGTTATTCAACATGAGGCACGATCCAATTGACATTTTGAATCATTTTTGGTACAGTCCAAAAAATCATTTTTCGGATAAAAAACGATGACTCCGGACCTGTCGAATGATCCTAAAATGGTAAATATGGATGAAATTTTAACATTTAATCTTTTGACTCTAAATGACTGTTGGATGTGAATTATGACTTTGTCAAACTAAAATAAGTGTGTTTAAAGTCATTTCTGTGCCTGAAACGAGTCAAAATTGAAGCTTTTGAGTAAGCAAAACTATGTAAAAATGGCAATTTTGGTCACTGTGAGGGTTTAAAAAGTGGTTATTCAACATGAGGCACGATCCAATTGACATTTTGAATCATTTTTGGTACAGTCCAAAAAATCAATTTTCGGATGAAAAACGATGACTCCGGACCTGTCGAACGATCCCAAAATGGTCAATATGGATGAAATTTTAACATTTAATCTTTTGACTCTAAATGACTGTTGGATGTGAATTATGACTTTGCCAACTAAAATGAGTGTGTTTAGAGTCATTTCTGTGCCTGAAACTGGTCAAAATTGAAGCTTTTGAGTAAGCAAAACTCTGTAAAAATGGCAATTTTGGTCACTGTGAGAGTTTAAAAAGTGGTTATTCAACATGAGGCACGATCCAATAGACATTTTGAATCATTTTTGGTACAGTCCCAAAAATCAATTTTCCGATGAAAAACGATGACTCCGGACCTGTCGAACGATCCCAAAATGGTAAATATGGATGAAATTTTAACATTTAATCTTTTGACTCTAAATGACTGTTGGATGTGAATTATGACTTTGTCAACTAAAATAACTGTGTTTAAAGTCATTTCTGTGCCTGAAACGAGTCAAAATTGAAGCTTTTGAGTAAGCAAAACTCTGTAAAAATGGCAATTTTGGTCACTGTGAGGGTTTAAAAAGTGGTTATCAACATGAGGCACGATCCAATTGACATTTTGAATCATTTTTGGTACAGTCCAAAAAATCAATTTTCGGATGAAAAACGATGACTCCGGACCTGTCGAACGATCCCAAAATGGTCAATATGGATGAAATTTTAACATTTAATCTTTTGACTCTAAATGACTGTTGGATGTGAATTATGACTTTGCCAACTAAAATGAGTGTGTTTAGAGTCATTTCTGTGCCTGAAACTGGTCAAAATTGAAGCTTTTGAGTAAGCAAAACTCTGTAAAAATGGCAATTTTGGTCACTGTGAGGGTTTAAAAAGTGGTTATTGAACATGAGGCACGATCCAATTGACATTTTGAATCATTTTTGGTACAGTTTAAAAAATCAATTTTCGGATGAAAAACAATGACTCCGGACCTGTCGAACGTTCCCAAAATGGTCTATAATGATGAAATTTTAACATTTAATCTTTTGACTCTAAATGACTGTTGGATGTGAATTATGACTTTTTCAACTAAAATAACTGTGTTTAAAGTCATTTCTGTGCCTGAAACGAGTCAAAATTGAAGCTTTTGAGTAAGCAAAACTCTGTAAAAATGGCAATTTTGGTCACTGTGAGGGTTTAAAAAGTGGTTATCAACATGAGGCACGATCCAATTGACATTTTGAATCATTTTTGGTACAGTCCAAAAAATCCATTTTCGGATGAAAAACGATGACTCCGGACCTGTCGAACGATCCCAAAATGGTCAATATGGATGAAATTTTAACATTTAATCTTTTGACTCTAAATGACTGTTGGATGTGAATTATGACTTTGTCAACTAAAATAAGTGTGTTTAATGTCATTTCTGTGCCTGAAATGGGTCAAAATTGAAGCTTTTGAGTAAGCAAAACTCTGTAAAAACGCCAATTTTGGTCACTGTGAGGGTTTAAAAAGTGGTTATTCAACATGAGGCACGATCCAATTGACATTTTGAATCATTTTTGGTACAGTCCAAAAAATCCATTTTCGGATGAAAAACGATGACTCCGGACCTGTCGAACGATCCCAAAATGGTCAATATGGATGAAAATTTAACATTTATTCTTTTGACTCCAAATGACTGTTGGATGTGAATTATGACTTTGTCAACTAAAATAAGTGTGTTTAAAGTCATTTCTGTGCCTGAAATGGGTCAAAATTGAAGATTTTGAGTAAGCAAAACTCTGTAAAAATGGCAATTTTGGTCACTGTGAGAGTTTAAAAAGTGGTTATTCAACATGAGGCACGATCCAATAGACATTTTGAATCATTTTTGGTACAGTCCCAAAAATCAATTTTCCAATGAAAAACGATGACTCCGGACCTGTCGAACGTTCCCAAAATGGTCTATAATGATGAAACTTTAACATTTAATCTTTTGACTCTAAATGACTGTTGGATGTGAATTATGACTTTGTCAAACTAAAATAAGTGTGTTTAAAGTCATTTCTGTGCCTGAAATGGGTCAAAATTGAAGCTTATGAGAAAGCAAAACTCTGTAAAAATGGCAATTTTGGTCACTGTGAGGGTTTAAAAAGTGGTTATTCAACATGAGGCACGATCCAATTGACATTTTGAATCATTTTTGGTACGGTCCAAAAAATCCATTTTCGGATGAAAAACGATGACTCCGGACCTGTCGAACGTTCCCAAAATGGTCTATAATGATGAAATTTTAACATTTAATCTCTTGACTCTAAATGACTGTTGGATGTGAATTATGACTTTGTCAACTAAAATGAGTGTGTTTAAAGTCATTTCTGTTCCTGAAACTGGTCAAAATTGAAGCTTTTGAGTAAGCAAAACTCTGTAAAAATGGCAATTTTGGTCACTGTGAGGGTTTAAAAAGTGGTTATTCAACATGAGGCACAATCCAATTGACATTTTGAATCATTTTTGGTACAGTCCAAAAAATCCATTTTCGGATGAAAAACGATGACTCCGGACCTGTCGAACGATCCCAAAATGGTCAATATGGATGAAATTTTAACATTTAATCTTTTGACTCTAAATGACTGTTGGATGTGAATTATGACTTTTTCAACTAAAATGAGTGTGTTTAAAGTCATTTCTGTGCCTGAAATGGGTCAAAATTGAAGCTTTTGAGTAAGCAAAAGTCTGTAAAAATGGCAATTTTGGTCACTGTGAGGGTTTAAAAAGTGGTTATTCAACATGAGGCACGATCCAATTGACATTTTGAATCATTTTTGGTACGGTCCAAAAAATCCGTTTTCGGATGAAAAACGATGACTCCGGACCTGTCGAACGTTCCCAAAATGGTCTATAATGATGAAATTTTAGCATTTAATCTTTTGACTCTAAATGACTGTTGGATGTGAATTATGACTTTGTCAACTAAAATAAGTGTGTTTAAAGTCATTTCTGTGCTTGAAAGGGGTCAAAATTGAAGCTTTTGAGTAAGCAAAACTCTGTAAAAATGGCAATTTTGGTCACTGTGAGGGTTTAAAAAGTGGTTATTCAACATGAGGCACAATCCAATTGACATTTTGAATCATTTTTGGTACAGTCCAAAAAATCCATTTTTGGATGAAAAACGATGACTCCGGACCTGTCGAACGTTCCCAAAATGGTCTATAATGATGAAATTTTAACATTTAATCTCTTGACTCTAAATGACTGTTGGATGTGAATTATGACTTTGTCAACTAAAATGAGTGTGTTTAAAGTCATTTCTGTGCCTGAAACTGGTCAAAATTGAAGCTTTTGAGTAAGCAAAACTCTGTAAAAACGGCAATTTTGGTCACTGTGAGGGTTTAAAAAGTGGTTATTCAACATGAGGCACGATCCAATTGACATTTTGAATCATTTTTGGTACATTCTAAAAAATCCATTTTCGGATGAAAAACGATGACTCCGGACCTGTCGAACGATCCCAAAATGGTCAATATGGAAGAAATTTTAACATTTAAACTTTTGACTCTAAATGACTGTTGGATGTGAATTATGGCTTTGTCAACTAAAATAAGTGTGTTTAATGTCATTTCTGTGCCTGAAATGGGTCAAAATTGAAGCTTTTGAGTAAGCAAAACTCTGTAAAAATGGCAATTTTGGTCACTTTGAGGGTTTAAAAAGTGGTTATTCAACATGAGGCACGATCCAATTGACATTTTGAATCATTTTTGGTACAGTTTAAAAAATCAATTTTCGGATGAAAAACGATGACTCCGGACCTGTCGAATGTTCCCAAAATGGTCTATAATGATGAAATTTTAACATTTAATCTTTTGACTCTAAATGACTGTTGGATGCGAATTATGACTTTTTCAACTAAAATAACTGTGTTTAAAGTCATTTCTGTGCCTGAAACGAGTCAAAATTGAAGCTTTTGAGTAAGCAAAACTCTGTAAAAATGGCAATTTTGGTCACTGTGAGGGTTTAAAAAGTGGTTATTCAACATGAGGCACGATCCAATTGACATTTTGAATCATTTTTGGTACAGTCCAAAAAATCCATTTTCGGATGAAAAACGATGACTCCGGACCTGTCGAACGATCCCAAAATGTTCAATATGGATGAAAATTTAACATTTATTCTTTTGGCTCTAAATGACTGTTGGATGTGAATTATGACTGTCAGCTAAAATAAGTGTGTTTAAAGTCATTTCTGTGCCTGAAATGGGTCAAAATTGAAGATTTTGAGTAAGCAAAACTCTGTAAAAATGGCAATTTTGGTCACTGTGAGAGTTTAAAAAGTGGTTATTCAACATGAGGCACGATCCAATAGACATTTTGAATCATTTTTGGTACAGTCCCAAAAATCAATTTTCCGACGAAAAACGATGACTCCGGACCTGTCGAACGTTCCCAAAATGGTCTATAATGATGAAATTTTAACATTTAATCTTTTGACTCTAAATGACTGTTGGATGTGAATTATGACTTTGTCAAACTAAAATAAGTGTGTTTAAAGTCATTTCTGTGCCTGAAATGGGTCAAAATTGAAGCTTATGAGAAAGCAAAACTCTGTAAAAATGGCAATTTTGGTCACTGTGAGGGTTTAAAAAGTGGTTATTCAACATGAGGCACGATCCAATTGACATTTTGAATCATTTTTGGTACGGTCCAAAAAATCCATTTTCGGATGAAAAACGATGACTCCGGACCTGTCGAACGTTCCCAAAATGGTCTATAATGATGAAATTTTAACATTTAATCTTTTGACTCTAAATGACTGTTGGATGTGAATTATGACTTTGTCAACTAAAATCAGTGTGTTTAAAGTCATTTCTGTGCCTGAAACTGGTCAAAATTGAAGCTTTTGAGTAAGCAAAACTCTATAAAAATGGCAATTTTGGTCACTGTGAGGGTTTAAAAAGTGGTTATTCAACATGAGGCACAATCTAATTGACATTTTGAATAATTTTTGGTACAGTCCAAAAAATCCATTTTCGGATGAAAAACGATGACTCCGGACCTGTCGAACGATCCCAAAATGGTCAATATGGATGAAATTTTAACATTTAATCTTTTGACTCTAAATGACTGTTGGATGTGAATTATGACTTTGTCAACTAAAATGAGTGTGTTTAAAGTCATTTCTGTGCCTGAAACTGGTCAAAATTGAAGCATTTGAGAAGCAAAACTCTGTAAAAATGGCAATTTTGGTCACTGTGAGAGTTTAAAAAGTGGTTATTCAACATGAGGCACGATCCAATTGACATTTTGAATCATTTTTGGTACAGTCCAAAAAATCAATTTTCGGATAAAAAACGATGACTCCGGACCTGTCGAATGATCCTAAAATGGTAAATATGGATGAAATTTTAACATTTAATCTTTTGACTCTAAATGACTGTTGGATGTGAATTATGACTTTGTCAACTAAAATACGTGTGTTTAAAGTCATTTCTGTGCTTGAAATGGGTCAAAATTGAAGCTTTTGAGTAAGCAAAACTCTGTAAAAACGGCAATTTTGGTCACTGTAAGGGTTTAAAAAGTGGTTATTCAACATGAGGCACAATCCAATTGACATTTTGAATCATTTTTGGTACAGTCCAAAAAATCCATTTTCGGATGAAAAACGATGACTCCGGACCTGTCGAACGATCCCAAAATGGTCAATATGGATGAAATTTTAACATTTAATCTTTTGACTCTAAATGACTGTTGGATGTGAATTATGACTTTGTCAACTAAAATAAGTGTGTTTAATGTCATTTCTGTGCCTGAACAAAATTGAAGCTTTTGAGTAAGCAAAACTCTGTAAAAATGGCAATTTTGGTCACTGTGAGGGTTTAAAAAGTGGTTATCAACATGAGGCACGATCCAATTGACATTTTGAATCATTTTTGGTACAGTCCAAAAAATCCATTTTCGGATGAAAAACGATGACTCCGGACCTGTCGAACGATCCCAAAATGGTCAATATGGATGAAATTTTAACATTTATTCTTTTGACTCTAAATGACTGTTGGATGTGAATTATGACTTTTTCAACTAAAATAAGTGTGTTTAAAGTCATTTCTGTGCCTGAAATGGGTCAAAATTGAAGCTTTTGAGTAAGCAAAACTCTGTAAAAATGGCAATTTTGGTCACTGTGAGGGTTTAAAAAGTGGTTATTCAACATGAGGCACGATCCAATTGACATTTTGAATCATTTTTGGTACGGTCCAAAAAATCCATTTTCGGATGAAAAACGATGACTCCGGACCTGTCGAACGTTCCCAAAATGGTCTATAATGATGAAATTTTAGCATTTAATCTTTTGACTCTAAATGACTGTTGGATGTGAATTATGACTTTGTCAACTAAAATAAGTGTGTTTAAAATCATTTCTGTGCTTGAAAGGGGTCAAAATTGAAGCTTTTGAGTAAGCAAAACTCTGTAAAAATGGCAATTTTGGTCACTGTGAGGGTTTAAAAAGTGGTTATTCAACATGAGGCACAATCCAATTGACATTTTGAATCATTTTTGGTACAGTCCAAAAAATCCATTTTCGGATGAAAAACGATGACTCCGGACCTGTCGAACGATCCCAAAATGGTCAATATGGATGAAATTTTAACATTTAATCTTTTGACTCTAAATGACTGTTGGATGTGAATTATGACTTTGTCAACTAAAATGAGTGTGTTTAAAGACATTTCTGTGCCTGAAACTGGTCAAAATTGAAGCTTTTGAGTAAGCAAAACTTTGTAAAAACGGCAATTTTGGTCACTGTGAGGGTTTAAAAAGTGGTTATTCAACATGAGGCACGATCCAATTGACATTTTGAATCATTTTTGGTACAGTCCAAAAAATCCATTTTCGGATGAAAAACGATGACTCCGGACCTGTCGAACGATCCCAAAATGGTCAATATGGATGAAATTTTAACATTTAATCTTTTGACTCTAAATGACTGTTGGATGTGAATTATGACTTTGTCAACTAAAATAAGTGTGTTTAATGTCATTTCTGTGCCTGAAATGGGTCAAAATTGAAGCTTTTGAGTAAGCAAAAGTCTGTAAAAATGGCAATTTTGGTCACTTTGAGGGTATAAAAAGTGGTTATTCAACATGAGGCACGATCCAATTGACATTTTGAATCATTTTTGGTACAGTCCAAAAAATCCATTTTCGGATGAAAAACGATGACTCCGGACCTGTCGAACGATCCCAAAATGGTCAATATGGATGAAATTTTAACATTTAATCTTTTGACTCTAAATGACTGTTGGATGTGAATTATGACTTTGTCAACTAAAATGAGTGTGTTTAAAGTCATTTCTGTGCCTGAAACTGGTCAAAATTGAAGCTTTTGAGTGAGCAAAACTCTGTAAAAACGGCAATTTTGGTCACTGTGAGGGTTTAAAAAGTGGTTATTCAACATGAGGCACGATCCAATTGACATTTTGAATCATTTTTGGTACAGTCCAAAAAATCCATTTTCGGATGAAAAACGATGACTCCGGACCTGTCGAACGATCCCAAAATGGTCAATATGGATGAAAATTTAACATTTATTCTTTTGACTCTAAATGACTGTTGGATGTGAATTATGACTTTGTCAACTAAAATAAGAGTGTTTAAAGTCATTTCTGTGCCTGAAATGGGTCAAAATTGAAGATTTTGAGTAAGCAAAACTCTGTAAAAATGGCAATTTTGGTCACTGTGAGAGTTTAAAAAGTGGTTATTCAACATGAGGCACGATCCAATAGACATTTTGAATCATTTTTGGTACAGTCCCAAAAATCAATTTTCCGATGAAAAACGATGACTCCGGACCTGTCGAACGTTCCCAAAATGGTCTATAATGATGAAATTTTAACATTTAATCTTTTGACTCTAAATGACTGTTGGATGTGAATTATGACTTTGTCAAACTAAAATAAGTGTGTTTAAAGTCATTTCTGTGCCTGAAATGGGTCAAAATTGAAGCTTATGAGAAAGCAAAACTCTGTAAAAATGGCAATTTTGGTCACTGTGAGGGTTTAAAAAGTGGTTATTCAACATGAGGCACGATCCAATTGACATTTTGAATCATTTTTGGTACGGTCCAAAAAATCCATTTTCGGATGAAAAACGATGACTCCGGACCTGTCGAACGTTCCCAAAATGGTCTATAATGATGAAATTTTAACATTTAATCTCTTGACTCTAAATGACTGTTGGATGTGAATTATGACTTTGTCAACTAAAATGAGTGTGTTTAAAGTCATTTCTGTGCCTGAAACTGGTCAAAATTGAAGCTTTTGAGTAAGCAAAAGTCTGTAAAAATGGCAATTTTGGTCACTGTGAGGGTTTAAAAAGTGGTTATTCAACATGAGGCACGATCCAATTGACATTTTGAATCATTTTTGGTACGGTCCAAAAAATCCATTTTCGGATGAAAAACGATGACTCCGGACCTGTCGAACGTTCCCAAAATGGTCTATAATGATGAAATTTTAGCATTTAATCTTTTGACTCTAAATGACTGTTGGATGTGAATTATGACTTTGTCAACTAAAATAAGTGTGTTTAAAGTCATTTCTGTGCTTGAAAGGGGTCAAAATTGAAGCTTTTGAGTAAGCAAAACTCTGTAAAAATGGCAATTTTGGTCACTGTGAGGGTTTAAAAAGTGGTTATTCAACATGAGGCACAATCCAATTGACATTTTGAATCATTTTTGGTACAGTCCAAAAAATCCATTTTCGGATGAAAAACGATGACTCCGGACCTGTCGAACGATCCCAAAATGGTCAATATGGATGAAATTTTAACATTTAATCTTTTGACTCTAAATGACTGTTGGATGTGAATTATGACTTTGTCAACTAAAATGAGTGTGTTTAAAGTCATTTCTGTGCCTGAAACTGGTCAAAATTGAAGCTTTTGAGTAAGCAAAACTCTGTAAAAACGGCAATTTTGGTCACTGTGAGGGTTTAAAAAGTGGTTATTCAACATGAGGCACGATCCAATTGACATTTTGAATCATTTTTGGTACATTCTAAAAAATCCATTTTCGGATGAAAAACGATGACTCCGGACCTGTCGAACGATCCCAAAATGGTCAATATGGAAGAAATTTTAACATTTAAACTTTTGACTCTAAATGACTGTTGGATGTGAATTATGACTTTGTCAACTAAAATAAGTGTGTTTAATGTCATTTCTGTGCCTGAAATGGGTCAAAATTGAAGCTTTTGAGTAAGCAAAACTCTGTAAAAATGGCAATTTTGGTCACTTTGAGGGTTTAAAAAGTGGTTATTCAACATGAGGCACGATCCAATTGACATTTTGAATCATTTTTGGTACAGTTTAAAAAATCAATTTTCGGATGAAAAACGATGACTCCGGACCTTTCGAACGTTCCCAAAATGGTCTATAATGATGAAATTTTAACATTTAATCTTTTGACTCTAAATGACTGTTGGATGCGAATTATGACTTTTTCAACTAAAATAACTGTGTTTAAAGTCATTTCTGTGCCTGAAACGAGTCAAAATTGAAGCTTTTGAGTAAGCAAAACTCTGTAAAAATGGCAATTTTGGTCACTGTGAGGGTTTAAAAAGTGGTTATTCAACATGAGGCACGATCCAATTGACATTTTGAATCATTTTTGGTACAGTCCAAAAAATCCATTTTCGGATGAAAAACGATGACTCCGGACCTGTCGAACGATCCCAAAATGGTCAATATGGATGAAAATTTAACATTTATTCTTTTGACTCTAAATGACTGTTGGATGTGAATTATGACTGTCAACTAAAATAAGTGTGTTTAAAGTCATTTCTGTGCCTGAAATGGGTCAAAATTGAAGATTTTGAGTAAGCAAAACTCTGTAAAAATGGCAATTTTGGTCACTGTGAGAGTTTAAAAAGTGGTTATTCAACATGAGGCACGATCCAATAGACATTTTGAATCATTTTTGGTACAGTCCCAAAAATCAATTTTCCGATGAAAAACGATGACTCCGGACCTGTCGAACGTTCCCAAAATGGTCTATAATGATGAAATTTTAACATTTAATCTTTTGACTCTAAATGACTGTTGGATGTGAATTATGACTTTGTCAAACTAAAATAAGTGTGTTTAAAGTCATTTCTGTGCCTGAAATGGGTCAAAATTGAAGCTTATGAGAAAGCAAAACTCTGTAAAAATGGCAATTTTGGTCACTGTGAGGGTTTAAAAAGTGGTTATTCAACATGAGGCACGATCCAATTGACATTTTGAATCATTTTTGGTACGGTCCAAAAAATCCATTTTCGGATGAAAAACGATGACTCCGGACCTGTCGAACGTTCCCAAAATGGTCTATAATGATGAAATTTTAACATTTAATCTTTTGACTCTAAATGACTGTTGGATGTGAATTATGACTTTGTCAACTAAAATGAGTGTGTTTAAAGTCATTTCTGTGCCTGAAACTGGTCAAAATTGAAGCTTTTGAGTAAGCAAAACTCTGTAAAAATGGCAATTTTGGTCACTGTGAGGGTTTAAAAAGTGGTTATTCAACATGAGGCACAATCCAATTGACATTTTGAATCATTTTTGGTACAGTCCAAAAAATCCATTTTCGGATGAAAAACGATGACTCCGGATCTGTCGAACGATCCCAAAATGGTCAATATGGATGAAATTTTAACATTTAATCTTTTGACTCTAAATGACTGTTGGATGTGAATTATGACTTTGTCAACTAAAATGAGTGTGTTTAAAGTCATTTCTGTGCCTGAAACTGGTCAAAATTGAAGCTTTTGAGTAAACAAAACTCTGTAAAAACTGCAATTTTGGTCACTGTGAGGGTTTAAAAAGTGGTTATTCAACATGAGGCACGATCCAATTGACATTTTGAATCATTTTTGGTACAGTCCAAAAAATCCATTTTCGTATGAAAAACGATGACTCCGGACCTGTCGAACGATCCCAAAATGGTCAATATGGATGAAATTTTAACATTTAATCTTTTGACTCTAAATGACTGTTGGATGTGAATTATGACTTTGTCAACTAAAATAAGTGTGTTTAATGTCATTTCTGTGCCTGAAATGGGTCAAAATTGAAGCTTTTGAGTAAGCAAAACTCTGTAAAAACGCCAATTTTGGTCACTGTGAGGGTTTAAAAAGTGGTTATTCAACATGAGGCACGATCCAATTGACATTTTGAATCATTTTTGGTACAGTCCAAAAAATCCATTTTCGGATGAAAAACGATGACTCCGGACCTGTCAAACGATCCCAAAATGGTCAATATGGATGAAATTTTAACATTTAATCTTTTGACTTAAATGACTGTTGGATGTGAATTATGACTTTGTCAACTAAAATAAGTGTGTTTAATGTCATTCCTGTGCCTGAAATGGGTCAAAATTGAAGCTTTTGAGTAAGCAAAACTCTGTAAAAATGGCAATTTTGGTCACTGTGAGGTAAACCCTCACAGTGACCAAAATTGCCATTTTTACAGAGTGGTTATTCAACATGAGGCAAGATCCAATAGACATTTTGAATCATTTTTGGTACAGTCCCAAAAATCAATTTTCCGATGAAAAACGATGACTCCGGACCTGTCGAACGATCCCAAAATGGTAAATATGGATGAAATTTTAACATTTAATCTTTTGACTCTAAATGACTGTTGGATGTGAATTATGACTTTGTCAACTAAAATGAGTGTGTTTAAAGTCATTTCTGTGCCTGAAACTGGTCAAAATTGAAGCATTTGAGTAAGCAAAACTCTGTAAAAATGGCAATTTTGGTCACTGTGAGAGTTTAAAAAGTGGTTATTCAACATGAGGCACGATCCAATAGACATTTTGAATCATTTTTGGTACAGTCCCAAAAATCAATTTTCCGATGAAAAACGATGACTCCGGACCTGTCGAACGATCCCAAAATGGTAAATATGGATGAAATTTTAACATTTAATCTTTTGACTCTAAATGACTGTTGGATGTGAATTATGACTTTGTCAACTAAAATGAGTGTGTTTAAAGTCATTCCTGTGCCTGAAATGGGTCAAAATTGAAGCTTTTGTGAAAGCAAAACTCTGTAAAAATGGCAATTTTGTTCACTGTGAGGGTTTAAAAAGTGGTTATTCAACATGAGGCACGATCCAATTGACATTTTGAATCATTTTTGGTACAGTCCAAAAAATCATTTTTCGGATAAAAAACGATGACTCCGGACCTGTCGAATGATCCTAAAATGGTAAATATGGATGAAATTTTAACATTTAATCTTTTGACTCTAAATGACTGTTGGATGTGAATTATGACTTTGTCAAACTAAAATAAGTGTGTTTAAAGTCATTTCTGTGCCTGAAACGAGTCAAAATTGAAGCTTTTGAGTAAGCAAAACTATGTAAAAATGGCAATTTTGGTCACTGTGAGGGTTTAAAAAGTGGTTATTCAACATGAGGCACGATCCAATTGACATTTTGAATCATTTTTGGTACAGTCCAAAAAATCAATTTTCGGATGAAAAACGATGACTCCGGACCTGTCGAACGATCCCAAAATGGTCAATATGGATGAAATTTTAACATTTAATCTTTTGACTCTAAATGACTGTTGGATGTGAATTATGACTTTGCCAACTAAAATGAGTGTGTTTAGAGTCATTTCTGTGCCTGAAACTGGTCAAAATTGAAGCTTTTGAGTAAGCAAAACTCTGTAAAAATGGCAATTTTGGTCACTGTGAGGGTTTAAAAAGTGGTTATTGAACATGAGGCACGATCCAATTGACATTTTGAATCATTTTTGGTACAGTTTAAAAAATCAATTTTCGGATGAAAAACAATGACTCCGGACCTGTCGAACGTTCCCAAAATGGTCTATAATGATGAAATTTTAACATTTAATCTTTTGACTCTAAATGACTGTTGGATGTGAATTATGACTTTTTCAACTAAAATAACTGTGTTTAAAGTCATTTCTGTGCCTGAAACGAGTCAAAATTGAAGCTTTTGAGTAAGCAAAACTCTGTAAAAATGGCAATTTTGGTCACTGTGAGGGTTTAAAAAGTGGTTATCAACATGAGGCACGATCCAATTGACATTTTGAATCATTTTTGGTACAGTCCAAAAAATCCATTTTCGGATGAAAAACGATGACTCCGGACCTGTCGAACGATCCCAAAATGGTCAATATGGATGAAATTTTAACATTTAATCTTTTGACTCTAAATGACTGTTGGATGTGAATTATGACTTTGTCAACTAAAATAAGTGTGTTTAATGTCATTTCTGTGCCTGAAATGGGTCAAAATTGAAGCTTTTGAGTAAGCAAAACTCTGTAAAAACGCCAATTTTGGTCACTGTGAGGGTTTAAAAAGTGGTTATTCAACATGAGGCATGATCCAATTGACATTTTGAATCATTTTTGGTACAGTCCAAAAAATCCATTTTCGGATGAAAAACGATGACTCCGGACCTGTCAAACGATCCCAAAATGGTCAATATGGATGAAATTTTAACATTTAATCTTTTGACTTAAATGACTGTTGGATGTGAATTATGACTTTGTCAACTAAAATAAGTGTGTTTAATGTCATTTCTGTGCCTGAACAAAATTGAAGCTTTTGAGTAAGCAAAACTCTGTAAAAATGGCAATTTTGGTCACTGTGACGGTTTAAAAAGTGGTTATTCAACATGAGGCACGATCCAATTGACATTTTGAATCATTTTTGGTACAGTCCAAAAAATCCATTTTCGGATGAAAAACGATGACTCCGGACCTGTCGAACGATCCCAAAATGGTCAATATGGATGAAAATTTAACATTTATTCTTTTGACTCTAAATGACTGTTGGATGTGAATTATGACTTTGTCAACTAAAATAAGTGTGTTTAAAGTCATTTCTGTGCCTGAAATGGGTCAAAATTGAAGATTTTGAGTAAGCAAAACTCTGTAAAAATGGCAATTTTGGTCACTGTGAGAGTTTAAAAAGTGGTTATTCAACATGAGGCACGATCCAATAGACATTTTGAATCATTTTTGGTACAGTCCCAAAAATCAATTTTCCGATGAAAAACAATGACTCCGGACCTGTCGAACGTTCCCAAAATGGTCTATAATGATGAAATTTTAACATTTAATCTTTTGACTCTAAATGACTGTTGGATGTGAATTATGACTTTGTCAAACTAAAATAAGTGTGTTTAAAGTCATTTCTGTGCCTGAAATGGGTCAAAATTGAAGCTTATGAGAAAGCAAAACTCTGAAAAAAAAGGGAATTTTGGTCACTGTGAGGGTTTAAAAAGTGGTTATTCAACATGAGGCACGATCCAATTGACATTTTGAATCATTTTTGGTACGGTCCAAAAAATCCATTTTCGGATGAAAAACGATGACTCCGGACCTGTCGAACGTTCCCAAAATGGTCTATAATGATGACATTTTAACATTTAATCTCTTGACTCTAAATGACTGTTGGATGTGAATTATGACTTTGTCAACTAAAATGAGTGTGTTTAAAGTCATTTCTGTGCCTGAAACTGGTCAAAATTGAAGCTTTTGAGTAAGCAAAACTCTGTAAAAATGGCAATTTTGGTCACTGTGAGGGTTTAAAAAGTGGTTATTCAACATGAGGCACAATCCAATTGACATTTTGAATCATTTTTGGTACAGTTTAAAAAATCCATTTTCGGATGAAAAACGATGACTCCGGACCTGTCGAACGATCCCAAAATGGTCAATATGGATGAAATTTTAACATTTAATCTTTTGACTCTAAATGACTGTTGGATGTGAATTATGACTTTTTCAACTAAAATGAGTGTGTTTAAAGTCATTTCTGTGCCTGAAATGGGTCAAAATTGAAGCTTTTGAGTAAGCAAAAGTCTGTAAAAATGGCAATTTTGGTCACTGTGAGGGTTTAAAAAGTGGTTATTCAACATGAGGCACGATCCAATTGACATTTTGAATCATTTTTGGTACGGTCCAAAAAATCCATTTTCGGATGAAAAACGATGACTCCGGACCTGTCGAACGTTCCCAAAATGGTCTATAATGATGAAATTTTAGCATTTAATCTTTTGACTCTAAATGACTGTTGGATGTGAATTATGACTTTGTCAACTAAAATAAGTGTGTTTAAAGTCATTTCTGTGCTTGAAATGGGTCAAAATTGAAGCTTTTGAGTAAGCAAAAGTCTGTAAAAATGGCAATTTTGGTCACTGTGAGGGTTTAAAAAGTGGTTATTCAACATGAGGCACGATCCAATTGACATTTTGAATCATTTTTGGTACA
Organism: Lissotriton vulgaris; assembly: GCF_964263255.1. Lineage (NCBI taxonomy): Eukaryota > Metazoa > Chordata > Amphibia > Caudata > Salamandridae > Lissotriton > Lissotriton vulgaris. The sequence goes on from NW_028252942.1 coordinate 2,983,289, forward strand.
GTCCAAAAAATCCATTTTCGGATGAAAAACGATGACTACGGACCTGTCGAACGATCCCAAAATGGTCAATATGGATGAAATTTTAACATTTAATCTTTTGACTCTAAATGACTGTTGGATGTGAATTATGACTTTGTCAACTAAAATGAGTGTGTTTAAAGTCATTTCTGTGCCTGAAACTGGTCAAAATTGAAGCTTTTGAGTGATCAAAACTCTGTAAAAACGGCAATTTTGGTCACTGTGAGGGTTTAAAAAGTGGTTATTCAACATGAGGCACGATCCAATTGACATTTTGAATCATTTTTGGTACAGTCCAAAAAATCCATTTTCGGATGAAAAACGATGACTCCGGACCTGTCGAACGATCCCAAAATGGTCAATATGGATGAAAATTTAACATTTATTCTTTTGACTCTAAATGACTGTTGGATGTGAATTATGACTTTGTCAACTAAAATAAGTGTGTTTAAAGTAATTTCTGTGCCTGAAATGGGTCAAAATTGAAGATTTTGAGTAAGCAAAACTCTGTAAAAATGGCAATTTTGGTCACTGTGAGAGTTTAAAAAGTGGTTATTCAACATGAGGCACGATCCAATAGACATTTTGAATCATTTTTGGTACAGTCCCAAAAATCAATTTTCCGATGAAAAACGATGACTCCGGACCTGTCGAACGTTCCCAAAATGGTCTATAATGATGAAATTTTAACATTTAATCTTTTGACTCTAAATGACTGTTGGATGTGAATTATGACTTTGTCAAACTAAAATAAGTGTGTTTAAAGTCATTTCTGTGCCTGAAATGGGTCAAAATTGAAGCTTATGAGAAAGCAAAACTCTGTAAAAATGGCAATTTTGGTCACTGTGAGGGTTTAAAAAGTGGTTATTCAACATGAGGCACGATCCAATTGACATTTTGAATCATTTTTGGTACGGTCCAAAAAATCCATTTTCGGATGAAAAACGATGACTCCGGACCTGTCGAACGTTCCCAAAATGGTCTATAATGATGAAATTTTAACATTTAATCTCTTGACTCTAAATGACTGTTGGATGTGAATTATGACTTTGTCAACTAAAATGAGTGTGTTTAAAGTCATTTCTGTGCCTGAAACTGGCCAAAATTGAAGCTTTTGAGTAAGCAAAACTCTGTAAAAATGGCAATTTTGGTCACTGTGAGGGTTTAAAAAGTGGTTATTCAACATGAGGCACAATCCAATTGACATTTTGAATCATTTTTGGTACAGTTTAAAAAATCCATTTTCGGATGAAAAACGATGACTCCGGACCTGTCGAACGATCCCAAAATGGTCAATATGGATGAAATTTTAACATTTAATCTTTTGACTCTAAATGACTGTTGGATGTGAATTATGACTTTTTCAACTAAAATGAGTATGTTTAAAGTCATTTCTGTGCCTGAAATGGGTCAAAATTGAAGCTTTTGAGTAAGCAAAAGTCTGTAAAAATGGCAATTTTGGTCACTGTGAGGGTTTAAAAAGTGGTTATTCAACATGAGGCACGATCCAATTGACATTTTGAATCATTTTTGGTACGGTCCAAAAAATCCATTTTCGGATGAAAAACGATGACTCCGGACCTGTCGAACGTTCCCAAAATGGTCTATAATGATGAAATTTTAGCATTTAATCTTTTGACTCTAAATGACTGTTGGATGTGAATTATGACTTTGTCAACTAAAATAAGTGTGTTTAAAGTCATTTCTGTGCTTGAAAGGGGTCAAAATTGAAGCTTTTGAGTAAGCAAAACTCTGTAAAAATGGCAATTTTGGTCACTGTGAGGGTTTAAAAAGTGGTTATTCAACATGAGGCACAATCCAATTGACATTTTGAATCATTTTTGGTACAGTCCAAAAAATCCATTTTCGGATGAAAAACGATGACTCCGGACCTGTCGAACGATCCCAAAATGGTCAATATGGATGAAATTTTAACATTTAATCTTTTGACTCTAAATGACTGTTGGATGTGAATTATGACTTTGTCAACTAAAATGAGTGTGTTTAAAGTCATTTCTGTGCCTGAAACTGGTCAAAATTGAAGCTTTTGAGTAAGCAAAACTCTGTAAAAACGGCAATTTTGGTCACTGTGAGGGTTTAAAAAGTGGTTATTCAACATGAGGCACGATCCAATTGACATTTTGAATCATTTTTGGTACATTCTAAAAAATCCATTTTCAGATGAAAAACGATGACTCCGGACCTGTCGAACGATCCCAAAATGGTCAATATGGAAGAAATTTTAACATTTAAACTTTTGACTCTAAATGACTGTTGGATGTGAATTATGACTTTGTCAACTAAAATAAGTGTGTTTAATGTCATTTCTGTGCCTGAAATGGGTCAAAATTGAAGCTTTTGAGTAAGCAAAACTCTGTAAAAATGGCAATTTTGGTCACTTTGAGGGTTTAAAAAGTGGTTATTCAACATGAGGCACGATCCAATTGACATTTTGAATCATTTTTGGTACAGTTTAAAAAATCAATTTTCGGATGAAAAACGATGACTCCGGACCTGTCGAACGTTCCCAAAATGGTCTATAATGATGAAATTTTAACATTTAATCTTTTGACTCTAAATGACTGTTGGATGCGAATTTTGACTTTTTCAACTAAAATAACAGTGTTTAAAGTCATTTCTGTGCCTGAAACGAGTCAAAATTGAAGCTTTTGAGTAAGCAAAACTCTGTAAAAATGGCAATTTTGGTCACTGTGAGGGTTTAAAAAGTGGTTATTCAACATGAGGCACGATCCAATTGACATTTTGAATCATTTTTGGTACAGTCCAAAAAATCCATTTTCGGATGAAAAACGATGACTCCGGACCTGTCGAACGATCCCAAAATGGTCAATATGGATGAAAATTTAACATTTATTCTTTTGACTCTAAATGACTGTTGGATGTGAATTATGACTGTCAACTAAAATAAGTGTGTTTAAAGTCATTTCTGTGCCTGAAATGGGTCAAAATTGAAGCTTTTGAGTAAGCAAAACTCTGTAAAAACGCCAATTTTGGTCACTGTGAGGGTTTAAAAAGTGGTTATTCAACATGAGGCACGATCCAATTGACATTTTGAATCATTTTTGGTACAGTCCAAAAAATCCATTTTCGGATGAAAAACGATGACTCCGGACCTGTCAAACGATCCCAAAATGGTCAATATGGATGAAATTTTAACATTTAATCTTTTGACTTAAATGACTGTTGGATGTGAATTATGACTTTGTCAACTAAAATAAGTGTGTTTAATGTCATTCCTGTGCCTGAAATGGGTCAAAATTGAAGCTTTTGAGTAAGCAAAACTCTGTAAAAATGGCAATTTTGGTCACTGTGAGGTAAACCCTCACAGTGACCAAAATTGCCATTTTTACAGAGTGGTTATTCAACATGAGGCAAGATCCAATAGACATTTTGAATCATTTTTGGTACAGTCCCAAAAATCAATTTTCCGATGAAAAACGATGACTCCGGACCTGTCGAACGATCCCAAAATGGTAAATATGGATGAAATTTTAACATTTAATCTTTTGACTCTAAATGACTGTTGGATGTGAATTATGACTTTGTCAACTAAAATGAGTGTGTTTAAAGTCATTTCTGTGCCTGAAACTGGTCAAAATTGAAGCATTTGAGTAAGCAAAACTCTGTAAAAATGGCAATTTTGGTCACTGTGAGAGTTTAAAAAGTGGTTATTCAACATGAGGCACGATCCAATAGACATTTTGAATCATTTTTGGTACAGTCCCAAAAATCAATTTTCCGATGAAAAACGATGACTCCGGACCTGTCGAACGATCCCAAAATGGTAAATATGGATGAAATTTTAACATTTAATCTTTTGACTCTAAATGACTGTTGGATGTGAATTATGACTTTGTCAACTAAAATGAGTGTGTTTAAAGTCATTCCTGTGCCTGAAATGGGTCAAAATTGAAGCTTTTGTGAAAGCAAAACTCTGTAAAAATGGCAATTTTGTTCACTGTGAGGGTTTAAAAAGTGGTTATTCAACATGAGGCACGATCCAATTGACATTTTGAATCATTTTTGGTACAGTCCAAAAAATCATTTTTCGGATAAAAAACGATGACTCCGGACCTGTCGAATGATCCTAAAATGGCAAATATGGATGAAATTTTAACATTTAATCTTTTGACTCTAAATGACTGTTGGATGTGAATTATGACTTTGTCAAACTAAAATAAGTGTGTTTAAAGTCATTTCTGTGCCTGAAACGAGTCAAAATTGAAGCTTTTGAGTAAGCAAAACTATGTTAAAATGGCAATTTTGGTCACTGTGAGGGTTTAAAAAGTGGTTATTCAACATGAGGCACGATCCAATTGACATTTTGAATCATTTTTGGTACAGTCCAAAAAATCAATTTTCGGATGAAAAACGATGACTCCGGACCTGTCGAACGATCCCAAAATGGTCAATATGGATGAAATTTTAACATTTAATCTTTTGACTCTAAATGACTGTTGGATGTGAATTATGACTTTGCCAACTAAAATGAGTGTGTTTAGAGTCATTTCTGTGCCTGAAACTGGTCAAAATTGAAGCTTTTGAGTAAGCAAAACTCTGTAAAAATGGCAATTTTGGTCACTGTGAGGGTTTAAAAAGTGGTTATCAACATGAGGCACGATCCAATTGACATTTTGAATCATTTTTGGTACAGTCCAAAAAATCCATTTTCGGATGAAAAACGATGTCTCCGGACCTGTCGAACGATCCCAAAATGGTCAATATGGATGAAATTTTAACATTTAATCTTTTGACTCTAAATGACTGTTGGATGTGAATTATGACTTTGTCAACTAAAATAAGTGTGTTTAATGTCATTTCTGTGCCTGAACAAAATTGAAGCTTTTGAGTAAGCAAAACTCTGTAAAAATGGCAATTTTGGTCACTGTGACGGTTTAAAAAGTGGTTATCAACATGAGGCACGATCCAATTGACATTTTGAATCATTTTTGGTACAGTCCAAAAAATCCATTTTCGGATGAAAAACGATGACTCCGGACCTGTCGAACGATCCCAAAATGGTCAATATGGATGAAATGTTAACATTTATTCTTTTGACTCTAAATGACTGTTGGATGTGAATTATGACTTTTTCAACTAAAATAAGTGTGTTTAAAGTCATTTCTGTGCCTGAAATGGGTCAAAATTGAAGCTTTTGAGTAAGCAAAAGTCTGTAAAAATGGCAATTTTGGTCACTGTGAGGGTTTAAAAAGTGGTTATTCAACATGAGGCACGATCCAATTGACATTTTGAATCATTTTTGGTACAGTCCAAAAAATCCATTTTCGGATGAAAAACGATGACTCCGGACCTGTCGAACGATCCCAAAATGGTCAATATGGATGAAATTTTAACATTTAATCTTTTGACTCTAAATGACTGTTGGATGTGAATTATGACTTTGTCAACTAAAATGAGTGTGTTTAAAGTCATTTCTGTGCCTGAAACTGGTCAAAATTGAAGCTTTTGAGTGAGCAAAACTCTGTAAAAACGGCAATTTTGGTCACTGTGAGGGTTTAAAAAGTGGTTATTCAACATGAGGCACGATCCAATTGACATTTTGAATCATTTTTGGTACAGTCCAAAAAATCCATTTTCGGATGAAAAACGATGACTCCGGACCTGTCGAACGATCCCAAAATGGTCAATATGGATGAAAATTTAACATTTATTCTTTTGACTCTAAATGACTGTTGGATGTGAATTATGACTTTGTCAACTAAAATAAGTGTGTTTAAAGTCATTTCTGTGCCTGAAATGGGTCACAATTGAAGATTTTGAGTAAGCAAAACTCTGTAAAAATGGCAATTTTGGTCACTGTGAGAGTTTAAAAAGTGGTTATTCAACATGAGGCACGATCCAATAGACATTTTGAATCATTTTTGGTACAGTCCCAAAAATCAATTTTCCGATGAAAAACGATGACTCCGGACCTGTCGAACGTTCCCAAAATGGTCTATAATGATGAAATTTTAACATTTAATCTTTTGACTCTAAATGACTGTTGGATGTGAATTATGACTTTGTCAAACTAAAATAAGTGTGTTTAAAGTCATTTCTGTGCCTGAAATGGGTCAAAATTGAAGCTTATGAGAAAGCAAAACTCTGTAAAAATGGCAATTTTGGTCACTGTGAGGGTTTAAAAAGTGGTTATTCAACATGAGGCACGATCCAATTGACATTTTGAATCATTTTTGGTACGGTCCAAAAAATCAATTTTCGGATGAAAAACGATGACTCCGGACCTGTCGAACGTTCCCAAAATGGTCTATAATGATGAAATTTTAACATTTAATCTTTTGACTCTAAATGACTGTTGGATGTGAATTATGACTTTGTCAACTAAAATGAGTGTGTTTAAAGTCATTTCTGTGCCTGAAACTGGTCAAAATTGAAGCTTTTGAGTAAGCAAAACTCTGTAAAAATGGCAATTTTGGTCACTGTGAGGGTTTAAAAAGTGGTTATTCAACATGAGGCACAATCCAATTGACATTTTGAATCATTTTTGGTACAGTCCAAAAAATCCATTTTCGGATGAAAAACGATGACTCCGGACCTGTCGAACGATCCCAAAATGGTCAATATGGATGAAATTTTAACATTTAATCTTTTGACTCTAAATGACTGTTGGATGTGAATTATGACTTTGTCAACTAAAATGAGTGTGTTTAAAGTCATTTCTGTGCCTGAAACTGGTCAAAATTGAAGCTTTTGAGTAAACAAAACTCTGTAAAAACTGCAATTTTGGTCACTGTGAGGGTTTAAAAAGTGGTTATTCAACATGAGGCACGATCCAATTGACATTTTGAATCATTTTTGGTACAGTCCAAAAAATCAATTTTCGGATGAAAAACGATGACTCCGGACCTGTCGAACGATCCCAAAATGGTCAATATGGATGAAATTTTAACATTTAATCTTTTGACTCTAAATGACTGTTGGATGTGAATTATGACTTTGTCAACTAAAATGTGTGTGTTTAAAGTCATTTCTGTGCCTGAAACTGGTCAAAATTGAAGCTTTTGAGTGAGCAAAACTCTGTAAAAACGGCAATTTTGGTCACTGTGAGGGTTTAAAAAGTGGTTATTCAACATGAGGCACGATCCAATTGACATTTTGAATCATTTTTGGTACAGTCCAAAAAATCCATTTTCGGATGAAAAACGATGACTCCGGACCTGTCGAACGATCCCAAAATGGTCAATATGGATGAAAATTTAACATTTATTCTTTTGACTCTAAATGACTGTTGGATGTGAATTATGACTGTCAACTAAAATAAGTGTGTTTAAAGTCATTTCTGTGCCTGAAATGGGTCAAAATTGAAGATTTTGAGTAAGCAAAACTCTGTAAAAATGGCAATTTTGGTCACTGTGAGAGTTTAAAAAGTGGTTATTCAACATGAGGCACGATCCAATAGACATTTTGAATCATTTTTGGTACAGTCCCAAAAATCAATTTTCCGGTGAAAAACGATGACTCCGGACCTGTCGAACGTTCCCAAAATGGTCTATAATGATGAAATTTTAACATTTAATCTTTTGACTCTAAATGACTGTTGGATGTGAATTATGACTTTGTCAAACTAAAATAAGTGTGTTTAAAGTCATTTCTGTGCCTGAAATGGGTCAAAATTGAAGCTTATGAGAAAGCAAAACTCTGTAAAAATGGCAATTTTGGTCACTGTGAGGGTTTAAAAAGTGGTTATTCAACATGAGGCACGATCCAATTGACATTTTGAATCATTTTTGGTACGGTCCAAAAAATCCATTTTCGGATGAAAAACGATGACTCCGGACCTGTCGAACGTTCCCAAAATGGTCTATAATGATGAAATTTTAACATTTAATCTTTTGACTCTAAATGACTGTTGGATGTGAATTATGACTTTGTCAACTAAAATGAGTGTGTTTAAAGTCATTTCTGTGCCTGAAACTGGTCAAAATTGAAGCTTTTGAGTAAGCAAAACTCTGTAAAAATGGCAATTTTGGTCACTGTGAGGGTTTAAAAAGTGGTTATTCAACATGAGGCACAATCCAATTGACATTTTGAATCATTTTTGGTACAGTCCAAAAAATCCATTTTCGGATGAAAAACGATGACTCCGGACCTGTCGAACGATCCCAAAATGGTCAATATGGATGAAATTTTAACATTTAATCTTTTGACTCTAAATGACTGTTGGATGTGAATTATGACTTTGTCAACTAAAATGAGTGTGTTTAAAGTCATTTCTGTGCCTGAAACTGGTCAAAATTGAAGCTTTTGAGTGATCAAAACTCTGTAAAAACGGCAATTTTGGTCACTGTGAGGGTTTAAAAAGTGGTTATTCAACATGAGGCACGATCCAATTGACATTTTGAATCATTTTTGGTACAGTCCAAAAAATCCATTTTCGGATGAAAAACGATGACTCCGGACCTGTCGAACGATCCCAAAATGGTCAATATGGATGAAAATTTAACATTTATTCTTTTGACTCTAAATGACTGTTGGATGTGAATTATGACTTTGTCAACTAAAATAAGTGTGTTTAAAGTAATTTCTGTGCCTGAAATGGGTCAAAATTGAAGACTTTGAGTAAGCAAAACTCTGTAAAAATGGCAATTTTGGTCACTGTGAGAGTTTAAAAAGTGGTTATTCAACATGAGGCACGATCCAATAGACATTTTGAATCATTTTTGGTACAGTCCCAAAAATCAATTTTCCGATGAAAAACGATGACTCCGGACCTGTCGAACGTTCCCAAAATGGTCTATAATGATGAAATTTTAACATTTAATCTTTTGACTCTAAATGACTGTTGGATGTGAATTATGACTTTGTCAAACTAAAATAAGTGTGTTTAAAGTCATTTCTGTGCCTGAAATGGGTCAAAATTGAAGCTTATGAAAAAGCAAAACTCTGTAAAAATGGCAATTTTGGTCACTGTGAGGGTTTAAAAAGTGGTTATTCAACATGAGGCACGATCCAATTGACATTTTGAATCATTTTTGGTACGGTCCAAAAAATCCATTTTCGGATGAAAAACGATGACTCCGGACCTGTCGAACGTTCCCAAAATGGTCTATAATGATGAAATTTTAACATTTAATCTCTTGACTCTAAATGACTGTTGGATGTGAATTATGACTTTGTCAACTAAAATGAGTGTGTTTAAAGTCATTTCTGTGCCTGAAACTGGCCAAAATTGAAGCTTTTGAGTAAGCAAAACTCTGTAAAAATGGCAATTTTGGTCACTGTGAGGGTTTAAAAAGTGGTTATTCAACATGAGGCACAATCCAATTGACATTTTGAATCATTTTTGGTACAGTTTAAAAAATCCATTTTCGGATGAAAAACGATGACTCCGGACCTGTCGAACGATCCCAAAATGGTCAATATGGATGAAATTTTAACATTTAATCTTTTGACTCTAAATGACTGTTGGATGTGAATTATGACTTTTTCAACTAAAATGAGTGTGTTTAAAGTCATTTCTGTGCCTGAAATGGGTCAAAATTGAAGCTTTTGAGTAAGCAAAAGTCTGTAAAAATGGCAATTTTGGTCACTGTGAGGGTTTAAAAAGTGGTTATTCAACATGAGGCACGATCCAATTGACATTTTGAATCATTTTTGGTACGGTCCAAAAAATCCATTTTCGGATGAAAAACGATGACTCCGGACCTGTCGAACGTTCCCAAAATGGTCTATAATGATGAAATTTTAGCATTTAATCTTTTGACTCTAAATGACTGTTGGATGTGAATTATGACTTTGTCAACTAAAATAAGTGTGTTTAAAGTCATTTCTGTGCTTGAAAGGGGTCAAAATTGAAGCTTTTGAGTAAGCAAAACTCTGTAAAAATGGCAATTTTGGTCACTGTGAGGGTTTAAAAAGTGGTTATTCAACATGAGGCACAATCCAATTGACATTTTGAATCATTTTTGGTACAGTCCAAAAAATCCATTTTCGGATGAAAAACGATGACTCCGGACCTGTCGAACGATCCCAAAATGGTCAATATGGATGAAATTTTAACATTTAATCTTTTGACTCTAAATGACTGTTGGATGTGAATTATGACTTTGTCAACTAAAATGAGTGTGTTTAAAGTCATTTCTGTGCCTGAAACTGGTCAAAATTGAAGCTTTTGAGTAAGCAAAACTCTGTAAAAACGCCAATTTTGGTCACTGTGAGGGTTTAAAAAGTGGTTATTCAACATGAGGCACGATCCAATTGACATTTTGAATCATTTTTGGTACAGTCCAAAAAATCCATTTTCGGATGAAAAACGATGACTCCGGACCTGTCAAACGATCCCAAAATGGTCAATATGGATGAAATTTTAACATTTAATCTTTTGACTTAAATGACTGTTGGATGTGAATTATGACTTTGTCAACTAAAATAAGTGTGTTTAATGTCATTCCTGTGCCTGAAATGGGTCAAAATTGAAGCTTTTGAGTAAGCAAAACTCTGTAAAAATGGCAATTTTGGTCACTGTGAGGTAAACCCTCACAGTGACCAAAATTGCCATTTTTACAGAGTGGTTATTCAACATGAGGCAAGATCCAATAGACATTTTGAATCATTTTTGGTACAGTCCCAAAAATCAATTTTCTGATGAAAAACGATGACTCCGGACCTGTCGAACGATCCCAAAATGGTAAATATGGATGAAATTTTAACATTTAATCTTTTGACTCTAAATGACTGTTGGATGTGAATTATGACTTTGTCAACTAAAATGAGTGTGTTTAAAGTCATTTCTGTGCCTGAAACTGGTCAAAATTGAAGCATTTGAGTAAGCAAAACTCTGTAAAAATGGCAATTTTGGTCACTGTGAGAGTTTAAAAAGTGGTTATTCAACATGAGGCACGATCCAATAGACATTTTGAATCATTTTTGGTACAGTCCCAAAAATCAATTTTCCGATGAAAAACGATGACTCCGGACCTGTCGAACGATCCCAAAATGGTAAATATGGATGAAATTTTAACATTTAATCTTTTGACTCTAAATGACTGTTGGATGTGAATTATGACTTTGTCAACTAAAATGAGTGTGTTTAAAGTCATTCCTGTGCCTGAAATGGGTCAAAATTGAAGCTTTTGTGAAAGCAAAACTCTGTAAAAATGGCAATTTTGTTCACTGTGAGGGTTTAAAAAGTGGTTATTCAACATGAGGCACGATCCAATTGACATTTTGAATCATTTTTGGTACAGTCCAAAAAATCATTTTTCGGATAAAAAACGATGACTCCGGACCTGTCGAATGATCCTAAAATGGTAAATATGGATGAAATTTTAACATTTAATCTTTTGACTCTAAATGACTGTTGGATGTGAATTATGACTTTGTCAAACTAAAATAAGTGTGTTTAAAGTCATTTCTGTGCCTGAAACGAGTCAAAATTGAAGCTTTTGAGTAAGCAAAACTATGTTAAAATGGCAATTTTGGTCACTGTGAGGGTTTAAAAAGTGGTTATTCAACATGAGGCACGATCCAATTGACATTTTGAATCATTTTTGGTACAGTCCAAAAAATCAATTTTCGGATGAAAAACGATGACTCCGGACCTGTCGAACGATCCCAAAATGGTCAATATGGATGAAATTTTAACATTTAATCTTTTGACTCTAAATGACTGTTGGATGTGAATTATGACTTTGCCAACTAAAATGAGTGTGTTTAGAGTCATTTCTGTGCCTGAAACTGGTCAAAATTGAAGCTTTTGAGTAAGCAAAACTCTGTAAAAATGGCAGTTTTGGTCACTGTGAGGGTTTAAAAAGTGGTTATTGAACATGAGGCACGATCCAATTGACATTTTGAATCATTTTTGGTACAGTTTAAAAAATCAATTTTCGGATGAAAAACAATGACTCCGGACCTGTCGAACGTTCCCAAAATGGTCTATAATGATGAAATTTTAACATTTAATCTTTTGACTCTAAATGACTGTTGGATGTGAATTATGACTTTTTCAACTAAAATAACTGTGTTTAAAGTCATTTCTGTGCCTGAAACGAGTCAAAATTGAAGCTTTTGAGTAAGCAAAACTCTGTAAAAATGGCAATTTTGGTCACTGTGAGGGTTTAAAAAGTGGTTATCAACATGAGGCACGATCCAATTGACATTTTGAATCATTTTTGGTACAGTCCAAAAAATCCATTTTCGGATGAAAAACGATGACTCCGGACCTGTCGAACGATCCCAAAATGGTCAATATGGATGAAATTTTAACATTTAATCTTTTGACTCTAAATGACTGTTGGATGTGAATTATGACTTTGTCAACTAAAATAAGTGTGTTTAATGTCATTTCTGTGCCTGAACAAAATTGAAGCTTTTGAGTAAGCAAAACTCTGTAAAAATGGCAATTTTGGTCACTGTGACGGTTTAAAAAGTGGTTATCAACATGAGGCACGATCCAATTGACATTTTGAATCATTTTTGGTACAGTCCAAAAAATCCATTTTCGGATGAAAAACGATGACTCCGGACCTGTCGAACGATCCCAAAATGGTCAATATGGATGAAATGTTAACATTTATTCTTTTGACTCTAAATGACTGTTGGATGTGAATTATGACTTTTTCAACTAAAATAAGTGTGTTTAAAGTCATTTCTGTGCCTGAAATGGGTCAAAATTGAAGCTTTTGAGTAAGCAAAAGTCTGTAAAAATGGCAATTTTGGTCACTGTGAGGGTTTAAAAAGTGGTTATTCAACATGAGGCACGATCCAATTGACATTTTGAATCATTTTTGGTACAGTCCAAAAAATCCATTTTCGGATGAAAAACGATGACTCCGGACCTGTCGAACGATCCCAAAATGGTCAATATGGATGAAATTTTAACATTTAATCTTTTGACTCTAAATGACTGTTGGATGTGAATTATGACTTTGTCAACTAAAATGAGTGTGTTTAAAGTCATTTCTGTGCCTGAAACTGGTCAAAATTGAAGCTTTTGAGTGAGCAAAACTCTGTAAAAACGGCAATTTTGGTCACTGTGAGGGTTTAAAAAGTGGTTATTCAACATGAGGCACGATCCAATTGACATTTTGAATCATTTTTGGTACAGTCCAAAAAATCCATTTTCGGATGAAAAACGATGACTCCGGACCTGTCGAACGATCCCAAAATGGTCAATATGGATGAAATTTTAACATTTAATCTTTTGACTCTAAATGACTGTTGGATGTGAATTATGACTTTGTCAACTAAAATGAGTGTGTTTAAAGTCATTTCTGTGCCTGAAACTGGTCAAAATTGAAGCTTTTGAGTAAGCAAAACTCTGTAAAAACGCCAATTTTGGTCACTGTGAGGGTTTAAAAAGTGGTTATTCAACATGAGGCACGATCCAATTGACATTTTGAATCATTTTTGGTACAGTCCAAAAAATCCATTTTCGGATGAAAAACGATGACTCCGGACCTGTCAAACGATCCCAAAATGGTCAATATGGATGAAATTTTAACATTTAATCTTTTGACTTAAATGACTGTTGGATGTGAATTATGACTTTGTCAACTAAAATAAGTGTGTTTAATGTCATTCCTGTGCCTGAAATGGGTCAAAATTGAAGCTTTTGAGTAAGCAAAACTCTGTAAAAATGGCAATTTTGGTCACTGTGAGGTAAACCCTCACAGTGACCAAAATTGCCATTTTTACAGAGTGGTTATTCAACATGAGGCAAGATCCAATAGACATTTTGAATCATTTTTGGTACAGTCCCAAAAATCAATTTTCCGATGAAAAACGATGACTCCGGACCTGTCGAACGATCCCAAAATGGTAAATATGGATGAAATTTTAACATTTAATCTTTTGACTCTAAATGACTGTTGGATGTGAATTATGACTTTGTCAACTAAAATGAGTGTGTTTAAAGTCATTTCTGTGCCTGAAACTGGTCAAAATTGAAGCATTTGAGTAAGCAAAACTCTGTAAAAATGGCAATTTTGGTCACTGTGAGAGTTTAAAAAGTGGTTATTCAACATGAGGCACGATCCAATAGACATTTTGAATCATTTTTGGTACAGTCCCAAAAATCAATTTTCCGATGAAAAACGATGACTCCGGACCTGTCGAACGATCCCAAAATGGTAAATATGGATGAAATGTTAACATTTAATCTTTTGACTCTAAATGACTGTTGGATGTGAATTATGACTTTGTCAACTAAAATGAGTGTGTTTAAAGTCATTCCTGTGCCTGAAATGGGTCAAAATTGAAGCTTTTGTGAAAGCAAAACTCTGTAAAAATGGCAATTTTGTTCACTGGGAGGGTTTAAAAAGTGGTTATTCAACATGAGGCACGATCCAATTGACATTTTGAATCATTTTTGGTACAGTCCAAAAAATCATTTTTCGGATAAAAAACGATGACTCCGGACCTGTCGAATGATCCTAAAATGGTAAATATGGATGAAATTTTAACATTTAATCTTTTGACTCTAAATGACTGTTGGATGTGAATTATGACTTTGTCAAACTAAAATAAGTGTGTTTAAAGTCATTTCTGTGCCTGAAACGAGTCAAAATTGAAGCTTTTGAGTAAGCAAAACTATGTTAAAATGGCAATTTTGGTCACTGTGAGGGTTTAAAAAGTGGTTATTCAACATGAGGCACGATCCAATTGACATTTTGAATCATTTTTGGTACAGTCCAAAAAATCAATTTTCGGATGAAAAACGATGACTCCGGACCTGTCGAACGATCCCAAAATGGTCAATATGGATGAAATTTTAACATTTAATCTTTTGACTCTAAATGACTGTTGGATGTGAATTATGACTTTGCCAACTAAAATGAGTGTGTTTAGAGTCATTTCTGTGCCTGAAACTGGTCAAAATTGAAGCTTTTGAGTAAGCAAAACTCTGTAAAAATGGCAATTTTGGTCACTGTGAGGGTTTAAAAAGTGGTTATTGAACATGAGGCACGATCCAATTGACATTTTGAATCATTTTTGGTACAGTTTAAAAAATCAATTTTCGGATGAAAAACAATGACTCCGGACCTGTCGAACGTTCCCAAAATGGTCTATAATGATGAAATTTTAACATTTAATCTTTTGACTCTAAATGACTGTTGGATGTGAATTATGACTTTTTCAACTAAAATAACTGTGTTTAAAGTCATTTCTGTGCCTGAAACGAGTCAAAATTGAAGCTTTTGAGTAAGCAAAACTCTGTAAAAATGGCAATTTTGGTCACTGTGAGGGTTTAAAAAGTGGTTATCAACATGAGGCACGATCCAATTGACATTTTGAATCATTTTTGGTACAGTCCAAAAAATCCATTTTCGGATGAAAAACGATGACTCCGGACCTGTCGAACGATCCCAAAATGGTCAATATGGATGAAATTTTAACATTTAATCTTTTGACTCTAAATGACTGTTGGATGTGAATTATGACTTTGTCAACTAAAATAAGTGTGTTTAATGTCATTTCTGTGCCTGAACAAAATTGAAGCTTTTGAGTAAGCAAAACTCTGTAAAAATGGCAATTTTGGTCACTGTGACGGTTTAAAAAGTGGTTATCAACATGAGGCACGATCCAATTGACATTTTGAATCATTTTTGGTACAGTCCAAAAAATCCATTTTCGGATGAAAAACGATGACTCCGGACCTGTCGAACGATCCCAAAATGGTCAATATGGATGAAATGTTAACATTTATTCTTTTGACTCTAAATGACTGTTGGATGTGAATTATGACTTTTTCAACTAAAATAAGTGTGTTTAAAGTCATTTCTGTTCCTGAAATGGGTCAAAATTGAAGCTTTTGAGTAAGCAAAAGTCTGTAAAAATGGCAATTTTGGTCACTGTGAGGGTTTAAAAAGTGGTTATTCAACATGAGGCACGATCCAATTGACATTTTGAATCATTTTTGGTACAGTCCAAAAAATCCATTTTCGGATGAAAAACGATGACTCCGGACCTGTCGAACGATCCCAAAATGGTCAATATGGATGAAATTTTAACATTTAATCTTTTGACTCTAAATGACTGTTGGATGTGAATTATGACTTTGTCAACTAAAATGAGTGTGTTTAAAGTCATTTCTGTGCCTGAAACTGGTCAAAATTGAAGCTTTTGAGTGAGCAAAACTCTGTAAAAACGGCAATTTTGGTCACTGTGAGGGTTTAAAAAGTGGTTATTCAACATGAGGCACGATCCAATTGACATTTTGAATCATTTTTGGTACAGTCCAAAAAATCCATTTTCGGATGAAAAACGATGACTCCGGACCTGTCGAACGATCCCAAAATGGTCAATATGGATGAAAATTTAACATTTATTCTTTTGACTCTAAATGACTGTTGGATGTGAATTATGACTTTGTCAACTAAAATAAGTGTGTTTAAAGTCATTTCTGTGCCTGAAATGGGTCAAAATTGAAGATTTTGAGTAAGCAAAACTCTGTAAAAATGGCAATTTTGGTCACTGTGAGAGTTTAAAAAGTGGTTATTCAACATGAGGCACGATCCAATAGACATTTTGAATCATTTTTGGTACAGTCCCAAAAATCAATTTTCCGATGAAAAACGATGACTCCGGACCTGTCGAACGTTCCCAAAATGGTCTATAATGATGAAATTTTAACATTTAATCTTTTGACTCTAAATGACTGTTGGATGTGAATTATGACTTTGTCAAACTAAAATAAGTGTGTTTAAAGTCAT